>NC_046161.1:39642608-40261358 GCF_011064425.1 Rattus rattus
GTTTGATGCCTAACATCTACATGGTGGGTCGTAACTGCTTGTAACTCCAGTTCCAAGGGAGCTGACGCCTTCTTCTTGCCTCTGTGGTCACTGCATGCACATAGTACAGGGACATACATATAGACAAAATACCCATATACATAAATGTTTCAAAATGTTAAATAAAAACAAGATATTAAAAATCTTGTTTTTTGGGCTGGAGAGATGGCTCAGTGGTTAAGAACACTGACTGCCCCTCCAAAGGTCCTGAGTTCAAATCCCAGCAACCACATGGTGGCTCACAACCATCTGTAGTGGGATCTGATGCCCTCTTCTGGTGTGTCTGAAGACAGCTACAATGTACTCACATACAATAAATAAATCTTTAAAAAAAATCTTGTTTTTCTTAAAGTTGACTTATGGCTCGTAGGGGTCAACTGAGACTCCAGTTCTGATCACCTTTCCTCAACTGTCACAAACTTTTCCTCATTCTCTGTATCTTTCTCCTCATCGCCTGTTCAGAGGCAATAAAAGTCTTCTATCAGTCCTTCCTTCCCTTTTGCTTACTGGGAACCCATGTGGAGTCTTGTTTATACCAATGCCAGGGCTCCGTTACTAAGATACACTGGCCTAGTCCCCGGGTCTCTGATTTTTTTGCTTGTTTGAGACAGTGTTGCCCATAACTCAGTGATAAGATCTGTTGCTGAAGACACCATACACTTTGGTAAACACAGAAAATCAGCCTGGAGCCAACTGGAAATCTTCCTTGTTGGGTAGCTTTCAATAGTACCAGAGGGTGCTATGGAGACCATCAAGGGGGAGGCATAAATGGTCTTACCTGGTGCTGGACCATGCGTTATATACATAGAACCTCTCGGACAACAGTTACATGACCTTTATGGGGGTAACCAACCACTCTCTCGTGGGATTTGAGCCCTGCTCCACAGGAAGGAAATCATACTGTAATCCTGGCCAAGAGTCTATAGCTGGGGAAGTCCTAGGTTCTGGGGTTGGGAGTGACTTCTACTATTGCTTTGGTAAGCGCTTGTGTGGTGAACTACTTTCCCAATGTTTATGTCTATACTAATTGATGAGGGCTGCTGTCAGCCTTGGCCAGAGAAGCTTCCTTTTGCAGTGTGCAACAGTTGACACAGAGATTCTTCAGTGGTCAAAGCCCTGGAAAATAAGTGTTGCTGAGTGCTAAGCCCCAAGTGGGATGTCTATATCCAGGCCACCGAGGCTCAGGGAACATTGCTGGAGGGGGCAGGAAGAGCTGAGGGATGGAGAGGTGTTGCAAACCGTCCTCTAGGCTGCACAGCAGCCGTGGGTACCTGCAGGAGATCTACTCAACCAATACTCCAGCACCATTGGGGAGGAGTCCGTGAGAGCCCACTTCTAGCCGAGGAGCTATAGGGGGAGTGTGGCGATTGATAGGCCACTCATAACTCCGGTGGATGACTGCACGCCAAATGTGAACAGTTGCATAGGGACAGCACTCGTTGGACTCAGTTATTAAAAAAGAAGAAAACCCTCAGGATTCAGGCTGGAGAGATAGTTGGGTGGTTACGAGCACTGGCTGTTCTTACAGAGGACCTGGATTCAATTCCCATTAAACACATGGCAGCTCCCAACCATCTGTCACTCTAGCACTAGCAGATACTATCCATCTCTGTGAGCACCAGGCAAGCGTGTGATGCACATAAAGCACCCATGACATAAAACAAAAATTAAAACAATAAAAAATTAAGATTAAAAAAGAGGACATACAGCAGCAGCAGCAGCAGCAGCAACAACAACAACAACAACAACAGGACATGAAGGAGAGAAGGTATTGCTTTGTAGCCCAGGTTAACTTAAAACTCATGGATGGTCTTTCTGCCTCAGCACTCTGGAGCGCTGGGATTAAACCCACTACGGGAGCTTGAATCTCTGCCTTCTGATTCATTCTCAAGTCGGCCTACATTTTTAAATGGTTGCCCAAACTCTCCAAACATGACAGAGTTGTTATAAGTTTATTCTGTCTGCTCTTGGTGAACCATGGAAAAGAGTCACCTTTTGTTCTTTGGGAGCCGCAGAAAACATCTTTTTTTTTTTAAGATTTATTTATTTATTCTACATAAGTACACTGTAGCTGTCTTCAGACACACCATGTGGTTGTTGGGATTTGAACTCAGGACCTTTAGGAAGAACAGTCAGTGCTCTTAACTGCTGAGCCATCTCTCCAGCCCAAAAACATCTGTTAATGCTAAACAAAGATTATGTTGGAGGCAACATCTTACCCAGGACATAGCAGAGTCTAGGGCTTTCCATAACTGAGGTACTCACAGAGGAGGAGACTTCACTTGTGGCTTATTGAGTTAAATTCTTGCTTGGGCTAAGGAGCCCATTTCTACTTCCTTAAACAGTGCGTGTTGGAGAATGGCCTTCTGTATGGCCTTCAGGATACAGCCAGGTGGTGATCTCACATCTATTGTTCTGGGTTTGAAACTAATTAGGGTAGAAGCTTAAGAATGGGTGTGGCAGCTTGGTCCTTGGAGGGCATAATGTAGAAGCTTCAATATGTCCACATTTGAACTTGATTTATTCCAGTTGCCTCCCATTCTGGGCTCGGCAGCTAGAACTGAGGAAGAAGGGAAAACCCACATCTCTCTCCCATCCCTAGCTCCTCATAAACCTTCCTTTTATATTTCAAAATTGAGGTAGATCCTCAGCTATCAAATACTAATACTTCAGGAGACCACAGGGGGAAAGGCCCCTTGCTTGCTATCCCATGGCCTTCTTCTCCAGGGGGGAGAGAGAGAGAGAGAGAGAGAGAGAGAGAGAGAGAGAGAGAGAGAGAGAGAGAGAGAGAGAGAGAGACTATTGATCCAGCAATATGGAGGTAGACAGTGTAGGAAGAAGGGTTTGAAGTTAAGTGGCTGTGTTAAGGCCCTGGCCCAGCCTCCTACTTTTTCATACCTAAAAGATTGTGTGTATGCTTCAGGGCCTGTTTGCCCCCATGTAAATTCTCTTGGCTTAGAAAGGATTGCAGAGATCATGAAGTAAAAATATCGTAAGTTCAAAAATGCATCGAACACATTAACTTGTACTCCACCACAGCTTACCGGCACTACACTGTAGAGGCTTGGGAGCTCCCTAGTGGGTTGTGATCGTGCAGCTGGCTGTGGTGACTTACCATGGCTAAGCACTGAGGGAGAGACATTACGCCTTGTTACTAGCCAGGGAAAAAGATCAAACTTGGAACTCGCAGCACAGCTTCCAGTGAATGCATATGGCGCTCACATTAGCACCAAGTAGAAAAACACTGTATGCCAAACCATGCTAAATCGAGGCTTTCTTAAGTAAAGGTGGAGGCTTATTTATTTATTTAATTTATGTTGTACATCTGTAGTGGTCAGAGGGCAGTTTGCAGCCATCGGTTTCCTACCGCTACGTGGGTCCTTGGGTGCCCTGCTCTGTTTCCTGCTGCTGTGATAAACACCATGACCAAAAACAACTCGGGGAGGAAAGGGTTTATTTGACTCACACATCCCATGCCACATCCATCATACAAGGAAATCGGTGCAAGAACCTCGCTCGAAGCAGGAACTGAAATCGAGGTCATGGAGGAGCTCTGCTTACTGGCTTGTTCTGTTTGCTTATCTGTACAACCCAGGACGACCTGCCCAGGGGCGGCCCTGCCTGCAGAGGGCTGGGGCCTCCCGTATCAA
Source organism: Rattus rattus (assembly GCF_011064425.1). Classification (NCBI taxonomy): domain Eukaryota; kingdom Metazoa; phylum Chordata; class Mammalia; order Rodentia; family Muridae; genus Rattus; species Rattus rattus. The sequence goes on from NC_046161.1 coordinate 39,646,298, forward strand.
TCACTAATCTAGAAAACGTTCCACAGTGCCCACAGCCCATCTGACGGAGGCAAGTCCTCAATGGGGTCATCTGTTCCTAGGTGACTCCAGTTGTGTCAAGTTAACAGAAATGCAACTAGGAGACTCAGGTTGTCAGGCTTAGCAACAAATGCCTTTATCCAGTGAGTCACCTCTCCAGCCCAGGCTTTTTCTTCCTTCCCTGACTAAATGAAGTAGCTTAGGCAATTGTGCCTGGGTTGAGCCTTCTAACCCTGTCAAGTTGGCTTGCCCAATTTGAGTCATTATTCTGTTTCTTGCCATTCAGTAACTGGTTCTTGGCCTTTTATGGGATACTAGGCAGTCTTTTATTTTTTTTTAATAAATATTCTTTTAAAAAAAAGTGTGTGTGCATGCATGTGTGTTATTATGCTGACACTGACAGTTTCTTAGAGCCAAAAAGCCTTAGCTTTTATGTACATTGTATTCCAACCCAGAGCAGTAGCCTTCTTCCTAGCATAGAGAACCCATTTCTCAGGACTGCTGAGCTGGCTGGCTGGTTTGCAGATGTGGTTGGAGTTTCTTCAAGGGAGGTCAGGCAATCCGTGACCACTTCTGTAAAACCGGACTCACAGTACTTTTCTTCTTCCAACAAAGGGAAAAAAAATTAAGGGAACTTAGTGTTTTCTCACAAAGCCAAGATCTTTCTCATAATGCTCAGAATAATGGTTATGTACCTGTTCCAAATTAGGAACAGAAGGTTCTGGAACTTTGAAAGACCCATCGGAATGTGTGTTTGTGTTCTCTGGGTTCTGGCCCTCTCTTGTCTTTTCATGCTGAAACACCGTGCCACTCTTATTTTTTAAAAAAATCCAAACAAGCAGAGAGGGATGCTCTGTGTTTGGTTGCCCTTCTGTTTCCAAGCCCCTTTCCTTTTGCCTTCCTGCCTGCTGTACTCACTGTCACCGCCACCTCTGCTGCCCAAATCCGTATTCCTTCCAGGCTCTGCTTGAGTCTCATCCGGCTGACCCAGTTCTCGAATCTTCCAAGATGTCTTTATGCCTAATTAATCAGATTCTTATCTTGCCCTCTCATTCATGTGACGCTTCATCTTCTCTCAGAGAGCTGAAGCTCTCAGAGGGCATGCATAGGTCTTTTCCCATGACCCCCTTTGTCTCTAATTCTATATGGATCGAGTCTTTCTGACAGAATGCCTAGGATGTAGAGGAGCCTGCACGGGAACCTAGCAAGTTAGTCAGTCTGGAGGAATCTCTACACTTTCCCTAAATATATTCATAGATAGCCACTAATTCTCATCTACACAGGGATCAGCAGACGTCCAAGGCATACTCAAAGCACTACAGTCTGGGGGGTAGTCAGTTGTGTGGATACACACTAGCTATATCCCTGTTAGCCCAGAGACTGCAACAATATCAGTGACAATGTTGCTGTTGTACCTGTAGCAGACCAGACTGCACTCCTGCTCGACTGTGGCTTCGCATCTTTATCTCCCTGTCTAGAATGGGCTTTCTCAAAGGCAGCTGTATCTTATTTATATCTGGCTCTCCAGTTTCACCTAGCGTCTGGCACCTAGGACTGTTACATAGACGCAGTAGTCCCACAGTATCCTTCTTTATTTTCCCTGGTTTCAGTTAGGGGTGGTCAGCTGTGGTCTGAAGGCATAAGTTGTTTACTTCTGGAACTTTCCATTTAATACATTCGAAGCTGAGTTGCAAGATGAAATCGTGTGCCTTCCTGGGTCTTCCCAGGTTAGGCTAGGCATGTACCCCTTTTCTTTGTCCAGTGGACTCATCCTATGAGCTATCCGCTCCTTAATTACTTACTAGCTCTGTTGTCAGATTTTCTGTCTAGGAACAGAAGTGGTTGGTTCTATCCACTGTCTCAGGTATCCACTGGGGCTCCTAGCCTGCATCTTCTGTGGATAATGGGGAATTAGAGTACCTGAGTGTGCTGAGTGACTATGTCCAGAGTCACAAGAGCACAGAATGAAGAGGCAATTAAGAGATCAGGAGTAGGTGGCTTTGAAGCAGGTGTGTGTGTGTGTGTGTGTGTGTGTGTATGTGTGTGTGTGTGTGTCTGTGTGTGACTGTGTGTGTGACTGTGTGTGTGACTGTGTGTCTGTGTGTGACTGTGTGTGTGTCTGTGTGTAAATGTGTGTGTATGTGATGTGGTGTGTGTGATGTGTGTGTGTGTGTGTGTGTCTGTGTGTGACTGTGTGTGTGTGACTATGTGTGTGTCTGTGTGTGACTCTGTGTGTGTGTCTGTGTGTGACTGTGTGTAACTGTGTGTGATGTGTGTGACTGTGTGTCTGTGTGTGACTCTGTGTGTGTGCCTGTGTGTGTGTGTGTGTGTGTGTGTGTGTGTGTGTGTGTGTGTGTAGATGAATGTGCCCTGTGGATTGAACTCAGGGCATGAACATACTAAGCTCTACCACTGAGCCATGCCTTCAGCTTTAGAGTAGATTTCTGAGGCCCTGAGCTTACTGAGTAATCAGGAGAGGAAGGGTATTCCTAAGAAACTGCCAAGGCAGAGAAGCACGTGCTGTACTGGGTCCAAAATAACTGTGATATGGACTGGCTCGGGAAGGGATAGGGCAAAAGAGAGAGTCAGTAAAATGAATCCCTACCTTGTACCCCACAAGTTGCCATGTGCTCTACAGATCCACCGAGGATGGCAGTGAATGGAAGCTTGTTCTCATGCAACATTCTCTTTTTGCCAAACCCCCAAACATGGCTTCTTATTGCTGCTTGCAAACTTGTCAAATTGAAAACTTTAATACACTTACGAGTCTCCTAGAGGGGTCTTGTAAAACACGCCGCTCTTGACTTCTTGAGCTTGGCATGAGGGCCGTGACTCTACATTCCCAACCAGTTCCCAAGTGGCACCAATAGAGAACAGAAGGAGATCCTACTTTGAAAAATTGGTTTCTCGGTGAAAGCCTGTAGCTTGGACTATGCACTTGTAGGATTCGTTTGGATTATTTCGAAGTTGACTTCTCCCAGCAGGGTAGGTAATTGAATGCTGTCCAATAAAATCTTCAGTGATAAATGGCACCTGGCAGAAATGCCAAAACCACAGGGCTTCACTTCCAAAAAAAGCCCATCTTTGATTATAGTGTCATCTGTCTGCAAAACACCTCTGAGTTTCTGCTTCCTGGACTCCTATTGGCTCCTAGGGAAGGCTTGTCCCCTTGCAACAGATGACTACTGGGGCCCCAGTGGGCTATGGGAGGGTCTGACATAGCCCCTATCTCCTGGTCCCTGACCTGGCTACTACTCTTCCTTGATCCTGGAAGTCTGAGCTGGCCCAAGGCTCTTTGAAGTCTGAGTACTTTAGTGATTCTTAGCCAAATTCTAGGGAGAAGCCGAAGAATGGAGGATTGGTTTTTTGTTTGTTTGTTTGTTTTTGCCTCCGTTGACACTTAAATAGAAGCTTTGAGATATAGCATGAGGTCAAGTGAGACAGCAAAGCAGTTTCCTTCAGTTTCTGAGCCTCACAAGGCACCATAGGCTGCATCAAGAAAAAAGAAGGAGGCCGGCCACGTCAAACTAAAAATCTCTGCTAGCGATCAGGGCTGAAAAGTGACTGTAGCCTGTAGCCGGCTGGTTGGTGGTGCTGCAGACTTGGCTGAATGAGCCTGAGCAGAGCTGGAGGTCCGGAGTGGTGCCGGTCTAGCCCCCTGGGCACACAACTGTAAAAGAAGCCTCGGGACCCTAGGGTGATAGGGGTGGACACTGGGGGATACTCCTAAAATTTATACTCCTGCACTGTGGCTCCGTGCAGGGGCCATGGGAACTCCCTCCGGTGGAGTGACAGAGGCACCGGGGACAGGGTCAGTGCACCATTAAGACCTGTCACCTTCTGTCTTCTCACAGCCCTGCCTTGAAGCACCAGTTAGCTTTAGGTCTTGAGCCGCTGGGGCAGTTTTCAGAGATGGGGCTGAACTTCTGAATACATTCATCCCTCCAGCCGCATCCCTGGGTACCCAGTCAATCGCCTCCTGGTTAGTGAATTTCAAGTCTCCACCGGGCACTGCGCAGAATGCTTAGCTCTTCCCCGTGCTGTGGAAGGCTCCTTCATAGCCTGCTCTTAGACTGCATCAACTTCAGGGGGGCCCCTGGAGTCTCCTTGCCCCGTCATAAACTACGTGGAATAAGAGGGGCGGGGTGGGGGAGGTCAGCAGCTTCCGAAGAGCTTGAATCCTGTACATTGGACCCAGTCAGTGTTAAGATCAAACTGTGATTCCCCACTGTGGACAGATAACGTGCAGAGCTAACTATGATTTCTGTATAAGGATCTGCCGTACTTGGCTCTGTTCTCCTCCTTGCTTAGGGCCACTTCTCTCCCAAGTTCTTCTACTTGTGACGACCTTTATTTTCCCCTCCTTTGAAGTAAGCTTCAAACATGTGCCAAAGCCAAGGGAAATGCACTCCAGGCACCTCCGATTATCTGGGACCATCAGCCACGCTACCCACTGGGTGTTAAAAACACAGACACTATCTTTATGACACCTGGCAACATTAATTATTTGTTGATACAATCAGTGTCCAGTTCACATTCACTCCCCACTCGCTCCCCTTGTCTCAAAACCTGTTCCTTTCCTGTTGATTTGTTTGAATCAGGGTCCCTCAAAGATTCGTGATCAATTCTCTTGTAAAAGTCTCTTAGGTATGTGTATGTCAGCCTTCTTTGACATGTTCTGTTTTCTGTGGAAATGCTAGAGCAATGAGGAAATCATTACTTCCCAAGAGCTTCCTGTCCACTCTGCTGAAAACCCAAACAGCCTCTTTCCTGGGTGTGTGTTTACATCTATCTATCTATCTATCTATCTATCTATCTATCTATCTATCTATCCTCTCCCTCCCCCCACCTTGTGTGTGTGTGTGTGGGGGGGAGGGGCATGTGAGCACAAAGGTGCCACTCACATGTGTTGAGGTCAGCCCATAACTTGCAGGGATCAGTTCTCTCCTTCTACCAGGTGATCAGATGTGTTCCAGGGGATCAAATTCCTGTCATCAGGCTTGGCAGTGGCTGCGAGCACCTTCCCCCACTGAATCAACTCATAGGCCTTTAGTGCATATTTAAATGATAAAAAGGACTTCCTTACAGCCCTTGGGTTTAAATGGATGGCTCCAACAGTCTTCCTTTTTTACTTTCTTTCCCTCCCTCCTAACCTCCCTCCCTCCTTCCTTTCCCCCCTCCTAGCCTCCCTCCCTCCTTTTCTCCCTCCCTCCCTCCCTTCTCTTGCAAGGGTCTTGCTTTGAAGCCTAGGCTAGCTTTGAACTGCTGAGTTCACACCAGTTCTGTTCAGGTTTCCCTAGTGCTAGGATTGCAGGCATGTGCCACCTCACCTAGAATTCTCTAACAATTTTCAAAGTCTAAAAATCATTTCAAATGCAGTAGAAAGGCGAGATTTGATTGAGCTCTGAGTTTAGAGGCTAAATTTTCTGGCAACTTAATTTCTTCCAGGAATATCTTTTTTTACGCCCTCCCACCTCCTTTCTGAAATCCACCAACCACAATATTTACTCCATCCCCTTTTTTTTTCTCTCTTTCCCTTACACACCACCCCCCTCTCTTTTTAGCTGCCACATACAAGTCGGCCATATTAGAGAGATGGAAATAAAGCTTCCTTAATGTTGCATATGTCTTTGAAGTACATCCCTGCATTTTCTTTTTTAGCATCTAACCATTCCTCCCTTGTGGTCCTTGGTCCCTCAATCACCCTTTCCCACAGCCCACCCGCCTAACATCACAGTCTCTGAAAATGCACAGGGATGCCTGGCTACCTCGCCCTGCCTTCAGTCTCACGGGGCTCAGTCTGTTTTTCTCTTTGGGTAAGTTAGAACCACATCTGCATGCTCCTAAGGGTCAGAAGTGCAGCAGCAGCTGAAAGAGGAGGGGGCAGGGGGCAGGAGGGAAGGAGGAGTGCGAGCGCTTCCCTCTGTGTCCTTGGGAAGGGGCGTGCTGGGGACCTGGGACAGCTGGGACTGCCGGATGCTGGGCTTCTTGGTCACAGAAACGTTGACATGGGGGTGAGTGTTGCTTGGGGATGAAAATGATCAATTTTATCAGGAGGTTTTTTTTTTTTCCTGTGGATTTCCCTGAAGTGGACTCATGTGGGGGTGGGGCAGAGGTAGGCTGCTCTGTGGTCTCTTCAGGGATTTTTCATTATATTATTACTATTATTATTATTTCTATTATATTTTCATTCTCAGCCACTTCCCATGAGAGCTCATAGGAGTTGCTGGTTTATTTAAGTCTCTTTTTTTGTGAGCCCTGTTCCCTGGAGTCTGGTGGCTTTAAAGGAGAGAGTGTTCTGGAGAGTTGGGGGCAGAAAGTTGAGCCTGTCCCACCGATGTGTGATGTGTCGGGATGTGTGTGGGAGGAGGTGGGTATCAGGCTTGAGGACGGGCTCTGGGTTGGGAGGAGAGGCTTCCCTCAGTGTAGCTGCTGATGGAGCAGGCACCCCTGGCGTGGGCCAGATGGAATGGATGAGGTCAGGTGGCCAGGATCCAGAAAGAGGAGCAAACTGTGGTGGAACCTATGAAGTTTGTTTAAAACCCGTCTCAGTGGTGCAGCCCAGCCTTGCCGACCACCCTGCAGTATGGTCCCAAGGCCAATTCCATAGCTGAACACCCAGAGACCTCACACTAGGCAGGTCCGTTAGGAGGTTGGTAAGCCTGCTCCCCTGCTCCCACCCCATAAGGTCTCGGCTGGCCTCGAACTTTCTGTGGTTCTCTGTCTCTTTCTCTTTCTGAATGACTGGGGTGGGGGGTGGGGGGGTGTTTACAGACAAGTGTCACCACGCTGGCTCTAAACCTGCTTTATGGACAGCTCTAGTCCTGCTCTTAAAATTCCCTCTGCAGTGCCTGAGGGTCAAGTCTAAGAATCCTAGGTGGGAATATTCCCCATTACAAACTCTCTCAATCTGTCTGTCTGTCTCTGTCTGTCTGTCTCTGTCTCTTTGTCTCACTCTCTGCTCTTTCTTCGTATGCTGGGTAGTATATCCCCTCCCTCAACCACCCCTCACTCTCATGCTGGGTATTGGGCTGCAGGGATAAACAGAGACGGGAAGCAATCCCAGTAACCCGTAAGATAAAGATCTAGCTGGACCCAAGTTTAAAGCTACCTTTTTGTTTTACTTTATAACCATGGGCAAGATGCTACCTACCCCGAGTATCGCGTCTCCCATGGGTGACTGGAGACTGTCTCTTGCTTGGTGAGCTTGTGACCTGACACACAGCAGGGGCCAACAGTGACAGATCTTTCTGAGTGTTTCCCACGAGCCCCGGCACAGCTTATTTCATTAAGCCCTCTCTCTCTCAGCAGCTACTTGTGGCAGATACTGTGATTCCGTTTGTGTTCTAGGGTGGAAACAGAGGCACAGGGAGGCTAAGTAACTCTTCCAATCAGGTCATGTGACTGGCATGAGGGAGCTGAGATTTGAACTCCCCTGTATCTGACTTAGCACATTATTTTAATATGGGGTTCTACTGCCCCCAACATTCAGGAAGTGGTACTGCTCTGTTAGCATTAATTGGTGAAGAGTCTCAAATGCAGGCTAAAAGAGGGAGTGGGGATGGATCTGAATTAAAAAAAAAATAAATAAAAAGAGGCAGAGGTGGAGGACAGATCTTCTCTCAGGCACTGGCCACAGCCTCGTGCTAAATGGAGGCTGTCTATGGCAGCCATATTTAAGTGAATGAGGCCAGGGCCCTGGCAAAAGGCCCAGCCGACCTTGGCTTAAGGGAGATGACGCCTTGGATGGCGTGGCCTCTGCTCGAGGACTGCAAGGGGTAATGGGAAGAAGTGCACACTTCAACTGGCCTGTGAGAACTTCTGGAAGCTGTGAGGAGGCATGCCCCTGGCAGTCCATGCCTTAGGCAGTGGAACTTGGATGTCTGAAGTAGCACAAGGGAGACCACAGATATTAGGAGGGACCGTGAATCAGAAGCAGGTGACAGGGGGATGACTGTAAGAGAGTAGACAGCTAGTCCCACGACCAGCTCCAGACTGCTTCTCAGGACCATCAGTTCTTCAGCCACTGGCCTGGTCATCAAGGTCTGGGCTATATTTGAGGGGACTTAGAGAGTAGCGTGCGGGCTTCAGTTCAACTCTACAAATCTGCCGCTGAGGGCAGGACCTAGATTTGGAGTAGAATGCCTCCTCCCTGCCTACCCCTACCCCTGGCAACAAAATTTTATTGAGCACTCACTATGTGCTAGATGCCTTTCCGGACTCAGGGATACCAACGGGAATAAGAAGGAGTTCACCGGAGCCTCTGGAGAGACACAGATACACAAGCAACCTCCGAATTTTATGTGCTTTAAGAACGTTGGGCACCCTAATGCTAGAGGTCACCTTTTGCTAACAGCTGTGTGCCAGGGACCGTGCTAAGCTTTACACATAAAGCATGTCGTTTAATTGTCTCATTGGCCTCAGAGGGGTTAGTGTCCCCTGCGATACAGATGAGGACATTGCAGCACAGGAACCCAAAGAGCTTGCCCGAGGTCGTTATCAAGATCTCTAGAGTCCTAGGCATGGACACTCTACCACTTGGTCCCCAGGTCAATGGAAGAAACAGGAACCTGGCTGGGAGAGGACCAAACACTAGGGACGATGTCACCCAAGTTGGGCCTTATGAGTGGGGCTTGGGGTTTATGTGGAAGAACTCCAGGGAGGGGGGTGAACAAACATCCAACCTAAAGCAAAAGCCTGAACAAGGCCTGGTGGAGGGGAGGCAAGAGGAGACTCCGAGCCCTGGAATCACTAGAGTCCTATGCAGGGGTGGGGTCTGGCCGGAGATGAGCCTGTGCTGTGCAGCTGGGCCCCAGATGGGAAAGGCCATCTGGGAGCCCCACCCAGGTGCCAGAACTCCGCCCTAGAAGCAGCGGGAGGCCACTGGGGTCTTGGAGGTAGGGAACACGGATACAGCTTGGTTCTAGCTGCCTGGGGAGGAGATGTGGGCAAGAGGAACGGAGGGAGAGCAGGTGGGGTTAGATATCACGTTTCCCTTGGCAGCAGGAGCTGTCTGAGGACAGTTTCTCCTCCCTCCTCCTCTTCTCCCTCCCTTTTTTCTTTTTTCTTTTTTTTTTCTCGGAGCTGGGGACCGAACTCAGGGCGTTGTGCTTGCTAGGCAAGCGCTCTACCACTGAGCTAAATCCCCAACCCCTCTCTCTCCCTTTTTTAAAAATCTTTTTTCCTTCAAGAATAAGACAAGTGTATAGATTGCTTTAGGACTGGAAGGAGGAGTGTTTGTAGAGAGTGTTTGGCAGATAAGTCCAGGGCGGGGTCTCTGCATGAAGGACCTGGGAGAATGGATGGCCAGGGCCTACAGGACCCAGCTCTGTCCAATCCCAGGTTGCTGTACTCTAGTATCTCCTTCCTATGAGTTGGAAATCAGCAGACTTAGACCTCAGACCTGGTACCAAATAGGACTTTGGGAAAGTCGATGGTGGAGTTCCTTAGCAGACCACTGTCTGCTGAGGATCCTGTGGTGGTGGGGGGGTGGGAAGTAGGGGGAAGGGGGGACGGCAGGAGCTGCCACAGTCATATTAGGACACCTTGGACAGACAGTAACCCCACCCCCCCACCCCAATGTCCTCACCTCAGCCCTGTCAGGAGTCAGGTGGCATGGATTCACTAGCTTCATTGAGCCCTGGCTGTGAAGTTGGGTTGGTCCCTTGATTCCTTTGTGCTCCACTTAGTCGGAAATCGGTTGTGTCCTCAGCGAGGTAGCCTTGGAATTCAAGGTAGCAAATACAAGGTGCTGGTAGCACTACGGGCAGTTATGATGGAAGGTCCGACCCTGGGCCTGGCTCCATCTGCTTTCCAGAAGCACCAAGGATCAAACTCTTGGCTCTGGCCTTGACCAATGCTTCCCTGAACTTAGTGAGCGTCTAAACTGCTGAGAGAGGTTCAGGCCTGGGATTCTCATGAGGTCTGGGGCTGAATCGCGGACCAGCGGGTCCCTGTTCTCTTAGTGTACTCATAACCCCTCTTTCCTCACAGGAAAAAGGATGGCACTAACTCTACAGCCCCGGAGGTCCTCCTAGCTCTGGCCTTCTTTACTTTGGGCCCCCTCCCTACTTTGTTCCTGGCAGATGGGACTGGATGGTTGACATCTTGTGACCACTAGAGGGCACACAAATCCCATCTGGCTCCTCTCGCAGAGCACATGCAGGGGGAACCCGCATTGCACCTTTCTCTGTCCCCTGCCATTAGCCTGAAAATGCCCCCCCCTCCCTGCAACTCTGCCACCTGAGGTAGCTGGCTCCTTCTAGATGAGATGGGGCCGGAAGGAGATGTGAGCTGATATTCAAGTTCAACTGCAGGGTGGGACAGGCGGAGAAGGGTGGACTTCACAGAGCAGCTAGTTTCACAGAGCATCTTTGTGGGGAGGGGTGGCCCTGGGAAGGGGGAAGCCCTTTCAAGGAAAGGGTTGAAGAGGTTGGAGTGCTCGGCATAGAAGGTAAACTGAGGACAAGCCTCCATCGGTTCTTTTCCTTGGGTTTCTCAGCCTCTGCAGTGTGGGGGTGGTGTTAATATTTTCTGCACACCTCCTCCTCGCCTGGCACCGTGCCAGGTACTTTTAGACTCGATATGAAAGTGCAAGGGCTGAGAGCTGGGCTTTGTTCCTCTTGGGAGGAGCCCCATCAGCTTCCCAGCTGGCATTTCCCCCTGCGAGCATTTGAGTGCTCAAGTCATCGGTGACTCATAGGCCTGCCGCCATCCAGGGGTTTGGTGGGGGATTCCCAGGCCAGTGGTCCCGCCTGTCCATGGACTATGAGCTCTGCAGGCCCTTAGCAAGGATGTGCTGAGCAGAAGGGTGCTCCGGGCAGGTTTAGCTTCTCTGCTTGCAGGAGGCTGTACCTCCGCTTCTGAAGGTGGGGCCAGCAGGTTTGTGGGAAAAACCGAGATCCCTGCGGCCTGCCTCCTTAGGTAGATCTGGGGTAAGTCCAGTCCTGAGGTACCCTCAGGCCTAGAGATGGCCCCACCTCACCTCTTAGCTCTTTCTGTCCCCAAAGCAGAAGTTTAGGAGACTGCAGTTAATAGCAGCTGTCATTTGCTGAACACCCAGCACTTACTTTAGTCACTGTGACTACCCAGTGACAGTGCCATGAAGGAGGTTCTCTGGAGGCGGAGGCTGAGGCACGGGAAGGTGAAGGAGACAGCGCATACTTCTCATAGTTAACCGGGGACAGCTGGGGCCGAACCTAAGCGGAATGGGGGGGGGGAAGGCATGTTTCTGCCCATATCAGTAGCTGTGATCTTCCTTCAGCTGGAGCCCCATCGACCACACCCCACCCTTAAACTCCCCGAAATCATCCCAACTCCCATGTTCTGCTGCTTGGCCTGGGCCTTGCCCAACTCTGACCTCAGGTCTGAACCATGCCCTGTCTTGTTCTTTCTCAGGCGTGTGAAGGTCAACCCAGCCATAGGAATGTGACTCTTGATATCCCGAAATGGCTCATTCTTTCTCCTGAGTTAGATGCTGCCTGCATGTCATTCTCCAGAGCCTTGTCCCCTGGCCACCCTTAAACTCCCCTCTGCCATAATGTATCCTTATAGCCCGTATCATGTAGTTCTCCAGACCGCCACATTCTTATTTTTGTTCTTGTCCCTTTATGTCCCCTCACCAGAATACAAGCCCCACAACACAATGACTGTGCCTCATACTAGTGACAACTCCCAGGACCCAGGTCTAAAGGCAACACAGTAGATAATTTACATATATTTAGTAGGGTGAACGAATGAGGATGTGGTTCTGTTGGTAGAGTGTCTTGCATTTGATCCCCAGCAGTGAATAAACTGGAGGGAGTGGGGCACCCTTGTAATCCCAGAACTCTGGAAGTGGAAGTAGGCAGGTCAGAAGTTCAAGGTCATTCTTAGCTGCATAGCTAGTTCCAAGATAGCTTGGGCTACCAGAGAAGGACAGCCAGATACCCCCACCCCACCCAACACCCCAAGGCTAAATGCAGTAAAAACCAAACCAAACCAACCAAACAAACAAAGAAGCAAACGTGTCCCATATCACAAAATAATGAAAACGAATTTGTGAATGACACTGACTGCCACTGCCAAGGTTTTGACATGAGCCACTGCTCTGCCCGACCTATGCCCCCTGCCCTGTTCTTACTAAGCTAATTTTTTAGAATGAAGTTTTAACAGTTTTGGCAGACGGTCTTGGAATTAAGGTCTGGGCTAGTCTGAGGCAGCCCCGAATGTACCTGTGGAGTGTTTTCACATGGTGACAGTACATGCCATATAGTACTTCAGAGAGATTTCTGTTCCCACCCTGCCACCTGCCAACCTGAACCAGCTTTTCACCATACGGTTTCCAGGTCAACATTTCCCAAAGGGGAGACCAACCATGTAGGCTGATCAGCAAGTCCTCAGAATGAACCTCTCCTTATGGGACACCTTTTTCTCCCTGTCTGCTCTCTTTTTTGTCTATGTGAGCCTGGGGATCATCAGTGACTTGTGCTGGGCCAAGAGAGAGTGAGGCCTTCCCAGGCTCACCCAGCATTAGCCGTCTGCCCTGCGTGGACACTGAGGCTTCCCCCTGAGGGGCTTTGGCACAGCAAAAATCATCTGAAGTGGGTGGAGAAGGGGAAACTGAGGCAAGCCCAGTGAAGCCCTTGTCAGGGAAACGGCACTGAGGTAAGTAGAGGCAAATACAGGGTCTGCCCACAGTGAACTTAGAACAAGATGAATCCGTTTGGCTGTCCCTGGCCTGGTAGACAATTTGATGGGTCTGTTCTATACCTGTTCTGTTCCCCTTCCCCTCCTAAGGACCACATCTGGTATCTCTCATGGGCTTTGCCTTCCTAACAGCCGTAAGGAGCCCAGCCTGTTGCCCTCTAACTGCTCTCTGCCTCTCTCCATCTGTTCCCCATTGGCTCTAGAAGGGTTGCAACCCTCCACCAAGCATCCTCATCAGGTTGTGGTTCTATCCGCAGTGCCCTCGGGGCGGAGCATGGAAGTCACAGTCCCCACCACTCTTAGTGTCCTCAATGGGTCTGATACCCGCCTGCCCTGTACCTTCAACTCCTGCTATACCGTGAACCACAAGCAGTTCTCTCTGAACTGGACTTACCAGGAGTGTAGCAATTGCTCAGAGGAGATGGTAAGTCCTGGTGGAGGAGGCAGTGCGGGAAGCAAAAGCCCCAAAGCATGAAGCCCACCATTCCCATGCCCCAAGAGGACTCTGGGTGGGCTGTCTGATACGGAGGGCATGATGTCACTACAACTGGATGGCCCTTCCAGGACTTAATTGCACGGGCAGAGGGTGTGTCCCCACGATCCTCACAGCCTCTTGTTCACTCAGCGCTCATACTATCCGCCCCTCCCCTCCCAGTTCCTCCAGTTTCGAATGAAGATCATCAACCTGAAGCTGGAGCGGTTTGGAGACCGAGTAGAGTTCTCGGGGAACCCCAGTAAGTACGATGTGTCAGTGACTCTAAAGAACGTGCAGCTAGAAGACGAAGGCATTTACAACTGCTACATCACCAACCCTCCAGACCGCCACCGTGGCCACGGCAAGATCTACCTGCAGGTCCTTCTAGAAGGTAAGAGTGACTGGGCTGCTGTGAGACCCTGACCCTTCTTCACAGATTAGCTCAGGGCACTTCAAGGAGGCTGTGACTCCCATCTCATCTTCGGCTGCTTGCACTGGAGGAAGACATCCGTGCCTTCCCTCTTGAGGGAACGAGTCAATCACGATTAAAACCTTAACTGTGCCCATTGTATGGATGGGGAAACTGAGGTTCAAGAGAATACATTTCTTAAGATCACAATTCCTAACTTGTAGAATTAGATTTGAGTCTGATTTTAATGTCCGTGATTTTAAATATTCTGGTGGGGGGGTGGGGGTTGGAGAGGCTTTTGGAGGAGGCATGGTGGGGCAGTGATCTAGGTTGCTTTGACTTTGATTAATGCCTTGTTAATGGAGAAGAGTCAAACCGTGTCCCCTCCTATTTTGGAGAGCAAGGGCTAGAGAGGGAATTTCCTTCCCAGCTCTATGATTCTGTTTCCTCTCCCCCCCCTCAGTGCCCCCAGAGCGGGACTCCACGGTGGCAGTCATCGTGGGTGCCTCAGTGGGGGGTTTCCTGGCTGTGGTCATCTTGGTGCTGATGGTGGTCAAATGTGTGAGGAGGAAAAAAGAGCAGAAGCTGAGCACGGATGACCTGAAGACCGAAGAGGAAGGCAAGACGGATGGAGAGGGCAACGCGGAAGATGGTGCCAAGTAACCGGAAGCTTGCCCTGAAGCCCCTCCCTGTGTCCCGTCTTCTCTCACTCTCTGCCCTGTACAGTGTGACCCTGCCTGCTCTCACTTGGTGTGCTTCTCTTGAATAGGACCCCAGGATCGACCTGGGGCCTCCCTTCCAATGCCCCCACCCCCATACCAAGGACGACCTCCCTCCCCTTCATCTGAAAACTGCCTTGGTATCTGAGATACGCGCGAGTCCCAGGGAGAACAGAGAGGGCTCTAGCCTGTCAGTCTTTGAGGAAGAAAGACCTGTGTGGTCCCAAAGACAGGATTGGGGAGGGAGGGCAGTGGGAGAAGAGGCCGTCTGCCCGTCTTGTCTAGGGTTTGGTCTTGTGGTGGTTTAAACTGTGGGAATGGCAGTGTGTGTGGTGGGGGATTCTGTGCTGATCAGAGGCACCATGGGAATGACTCGTGATGATGATGGCTTTGCTGTATTCCTCTGGCTACTCCTAGCCCGGAACAGCCATCAGCTGGGGATGAAGGTGGGGTCCTACCATTTGTGAAAGTATTATTTAAAGGGATGACTGTGCATTTCCAGGGCACTCAAGGAAAGATAGGGCTGAGGCATTTCTGGGCAGAGCCTTGGCCCAGAGAACTCTGTTCTGGCCTCATTTCTATCACTAGCCACTCCCAGAGAGGCCCTGGTTTACTGTTGGCTACTGCTCCCTTGGGGATGCTGGCAAGAGCGCTACTGGAAAAGCGGCATCAGGTAAGATCATATGCTACCCTAGGGATGCTCCTTAAGAGACCTGTGAGGGCCTGAGGGGTACGGGCTTCACTGCGTACATGTGGCTGCCTTCTCCAACAAGATGATTACCTTGGTTTCAGCCAGCAGCTGCCAAACCTCAGAATGGGGTGTGTTTTTTGTGTGTGTGTGTGTGTGTGTGTGTGTGTATGGGCAACTTCCTGCAGGGCTTTAGTTTGGGGGTTTCTAGTTGCCCTTGGCAGGGGTTCTGTCTGGCTTTTGGCAAGAAGGAAGAGAAGGCTGGAGAGCATGTAATATGAGAGCATTCTGGAGGAGCCTGTGAGCTCTGCCCCTCCCCCACCCCCAGAGCTCCCTTTATAGGGGAGAAAGTCGCTCCTGTGGGAAAACAACTTTCACTGCCATTTTACTATCATTATAAGGGACTTGTTAAGTCCAGAAATGGGAGAAAGGCAGGGCAGAAATGGCTAATCGGAGAGCACCGTGTTAGGACACGCTCAGAGAACTGGCACAGAGCCTCCTGCAGAATGAAGTTCCAAGTGACCGACAGAAGCTAAAAGTATTGCCCATGATCTGGCTCCCTGGTCCCCGGTTAGAACAAACAGAGCTTCCTGGTGGGAGAACCTCGAGCCTAGGAGGTGTTCGTACATGGTAGCGGTGGGGTCCGTCTAGCCCTGCTCCCCTTCCAGAAACTCAGCCCCCACAAGCTCAGGGTAAGTTAGCTGTTCAGGGTAGGGAAAGAGTGTGGTAGAGACAAGACCAAGACAGTCTCAGGGACCAATACTTGCCTCTGCTTATCAGATAGCCACTCAAAGAGACAATGACAGCAGATGGAAGGTTCAGCTTAATTCATTTCAACCCAACAACCATTTACCGAGTTTATGCTGTACTCCAGGCACTGTGCTGGGTGCCAGGGGTGCATACAAAGCCATAACAGAGTCAGGGACTGCCAAATCTGCACTGTAGGACCAAGATTAAATTTTTCTTCCTTTCTTTCCTTTTCTTTTCTTTTCTTTCTTTCTCTCTTTCTTTTTTTATGCATCTACTTCCACCTCCATAGCCACTGCTTCCACAAGAGGTCAGGAGGATAAGACTTTTGATTTGGGGGTTTGGGAAAGTAAGGCTGCAAGGGGAGGGGGAAGGTACTGTTAGAGAGTGTACAGAGGTCATGTAGGTTGGGCATGAAGTAGGGGATGGGTAAGCAGCCAGAGGACTCCTGGGTAAGGTGAATCTAACCCTTCTGGAAGTTCTAAACTCTTTGGCTCAGAACCTAACTGCCAGAGAACACACTGCCAATGGGAGTGGGCGAAACCACCAGGGTGCCTGGAGCAGGTGGATACTGCCTATCCTTCCAGCAAGCCCACTAGGGGTAGAGAGATGGGTCATGGGCTCCTCAAGCCAGCTGAATCCAAGGGTGGTGGTGTTTGGTAGCTTGGAGCAGCCAGTTTTCATCACCTGGCATGTGCCGTCTTCTTTCACGGTGCACAGACAAGGGACTTGGCTTTTGCAAAGTCTCCTAACATTTTGGGGGGAGTGGTTACTTGGGAGATTCCCCCAGAGGGTCGTACTAATAAGTGGCCTCTTAAAGAGGTAAAGTTTCTAGGGGTCTCTTTCTTTTCTGTCCTGAAAGAATGGGGTCCAGGGAAAGCAACGCCTGTCTCTGGATCTCATGGGCTGGGTCAGGAGCCATTCTGCCCCAGGTACTTGCCCCCATGCGCACTTTCTTAAACCCTACGTGAGGGCCTCTGGGCTTGAGGTTGGGAACAAAACCAGGCTTCTGTGAGGTGGGGTGGGAAACTGTGAGATGTAACTACAGGAGCCGTTGCTCAAGCTTGCTTCTTAGCTTACGCCAGCGAACTGCTCTCTTGCTGCAGTGTGGGCTCCGAGCTCTGCTCTTGGCTATGTGCTCCCACCACTGTGCTCCCCGTCTCTCCTGCCTCTCCTGCTCTCCCAGATCCCCCTCCTCATGTCCTATCTGCCTCCTAATTAAGGGCCACTGCAAAGAAAGATTGGCAGGCTAACCCGCGGGATTCAGCTCAGGAGAACAAAGCACAATATTTCAGGACTGAAAATGCCTTGCGGTGCCTTGGAACTGGCTTTGGAAGAGAGTTGTCTGCCCCCTCCAGCTATGGGCTCATCAGGTAGTCCTGCTTTATCAAATGGAAAAGCTGATTGGGTCCGTGGTTGCCTGTGAGTCTCCTTGGGAAAGTTGGGCTGCTACCTACCTATAAGATCAGGTTAAGCAGGTAGGCAGGTAGAAATACCGACCAGGTCCAAAGATGTTAGTCCCAGGCCATAGGAATGGCTTGGTGCAGTTGGAACGGGTGACAAATTAAGAAAACTTTTTTTTTCCTACATATGTCTTAAGAATAGACAGCCTTGCTGTGCCTCTTGCTGACGTCTTCCTTTATTGAAGCTTGCTGATGCGACTGTACATAGCCTTTCTATATAGGTAGAGATATATTATACATACATATAAAACATCTCACTATACCCACCCCAAAAGTTACACTGTGGGGGAGGGTGTAATCACTTCTCAGTGTTTCCGAGTACCAAAGGTTCCTTAGGCAACGTTCTGTATGGTTTTTCAGGGGGAGAACCCAGCTGCATAGCAAGGGCTCACTCATGTGCAGGTTCTACGTCCTGTTTGGTGGTTGGGAGGGGAGAGAAGCTTAAACAAATGGCCTTCTGTGACCTGGCTGCTGGGAGCAGGCTGGATTTCTTTAGCAGTTTGTCGGATTGCTTGGGTCTGTTGGCTGCAATAAACACACTGTCTCCCCCCGGAACATCTCTCGCGTGTGGCTTTCTTCCCAGGGTGCAGACTGGGGTAGGGGAAGGGGAAGGCTTTGCTGATGGGAAGCCCTGATGCTCATTCTCCACGATGCCATGCACACTGCGGGGTGTGAAGGCCTCAAAGCACTTGCCTGGCAAGGAAGAATGAGGTCTACCTATCCCGATCCCCAGGAGGACTCCGCCGCCCTCCACGGTGAGCACCGGGAGACAGTGAGCTCCCACTTCCGGAGAGACTTCCGGTTACTCTTGGGATGAAGATGAGCCTTTAGCAACCAAGGCCGACTGCTCTGAGGATGTACTTTCCACAGACAGATGGGCCGTCCTTCCTGCTCCTGGGTTCTTACCAGTGCCTGACTGGGCAGACAGCTCTCACGCCTGCTGTTTGTGGAAAGAGAGGATGACAGCTGATCAGACTGCCCCTGTGCAGCTTCGGTGGGGAGGGAGGCTGGTGGGAGGTCAGGCTGCCCCGTCTCATCTGCCTGTGTACCACTGTGTCCTGTATGCCTGGTGTTGAATCAGCCTTAAGACATTCAAGGACCAGTGAGGTGGCTCGGTGGCTAGATCGCTTTGTCACAAAACCCAACAACTTGGGTTCCATCCCTGGGACTCAGGCTAGAAGGAGAAAACCAACTGCATATAAACACACACACACACACACACACACACACACACACACACACACACACACACACAATGTTTAAACCGTGTTCAAGACCAAGGCCAACTTTCTGTTTGGGGTCTCCACTGTCTAGAGGCTTAAACTTTCTGAATGTCCAGGAAAATGTATAAGTAGCATGTCATTTTTCTCTCATATTTCTGCCTGTCCTCTGGTGGCCTGGTGGTTATTGGTCAGGATTAGTAAACCTGATGCTCGTGATGACCACAGGTGTTACCGAACGGAGACACCAGGAAGGAGGCATTAACAGAGCCAGAGGACTTTCATTTAGAGGGGTTCCTATTCCCTGGGACAGGGAATGGAGACATGAGTCCTTCTGAAGGCAGGATATCAGAGAGCGTGTCTTTTCTCAAGAGAAAAACCAAGGCAAGAACCTGAGTAGAAGAGGTGGACACAGGCCCCTGACACCCTGTCATGTCACCAGTAGTCTCCTTTTTACCCCCTAAGAATGCGTGGAAGGGTCAGACTGTACCTGGCTTCTAGAAGGTGGTGATTCTAGAAGGTGGTATTTATCCTAGTTTGATGTCTGGGTTTGGATGGGACAGTTTTGTTTGTCGCTCAAGTTGCCTTGTGGGAAAAGACGTTCCTCATCCTACTTCCTGCTCTGCTTGGTCAGGTCACAGACTTTCCTCATCCTACATCCTGCTCTGATTGGTCAGGTCACAGACTTCCCTCATCCTACTTCCTGCTCTGATTGGTCAGGTCACTGGCTTTCCTCATCCTACTTCGTGCTCTGATTGGTCAGGTCACTGGCTTCCTGAGTTCCTCAGACAGGCGGAGAAGACCAAACCAAGCCGTTCCTTTACTGTCCTGATAGCCACCTGTGGGATAGGAATCTTGACCACGGGAATGCAGCAAGTAGATATTTACAACCTCAGAGATGGGAGGGTCCCACTGAATACACAGCCAGGTCTCCTCATTGTCATTAAGGGGAAACAGAGGACCAGAATTGGCTTACAGCTGAATGTTGAATCAAGAATAGAGGAGGTCTTGGAGTGAGCAAAAAACCCTGCCTTTCTCTCCTTTCTGCATCCCCATCTAGTTCTGGGCTTAGAATACCTCACCACAACAGCCCATGATAGCCCAGCTCTTGCCTTGTCCCTTTCTAGTGGCCTATGTTGGTGTAGAAGAGGTTCATGCTTCCTTAAAGGCTAGTTTCCAAAGCAGAAGTTCAGAGAAGGGAAGTCATGGGGTTGGCTGACGGCAGGGTCAGAGCCCTGGTCTTTCTTCCCCAGGCTGACCTGATGTCCATGTCCAGAACCCACTTTACTGTTTCTGTGGGCGTGCTCACCAGCCCAGCCGGCCTTTTATTGGCTTGTATGCCTGCTCTTTGTGGGTTATGGCTCTCCTGCCCGTCTTGCAGGGGAAGGGTAGCATCCACACACTTAGGTGAGAGGAACCCAGGGCAGGGCCTGATCAGTGCACACTGGGCACCTAGCTGTATGACAGATGGACAAGTTCCCATTGTGCCTCTTGGCCTTCGCCACTGTTACCTAGGGGCTCAGAAAGGTCCCTGTTGCTGGGACCACTACAGGAACTCTTCCAGAGAGCCCTGGTGGCTTGCCCTCCCCCTTACAGAGCCTCGCTCTGAATCTCCCAAAGTTCTAGTCATTTCTCATATCCAAGGTGCCAGCCACCTCTGAGGAGAGACTCCCACCAGAGGATGAGAGTTCCAAGACCCAGGAGCAGGGTGTCCAGCTGGGACCCATATCTTGAACTGTCACACGGCATATAGAGGAATCAGCCAAGGGCCCCATTCTCCCATAGGACAGAAAAGACTCCAGACTGAGATGGAGGGGAAAGGCTGCAGGTGGAGGGAGAACAGAGAACCTGAGAAGTGGGGACCGAGTTGGCCTGGTGATAGTGTTTTCCTTCCTCTGGCAATAATGACCTTGAAAGTCCAGGCAATGCTATGGGGAAGGGAACCTAACAGAGCCTGGACACTGACCTTGGCTACTTGGGATTCTGTGGAAGGGGGCATCCCTTCTAGTCCCAGCAAAGTCACATTTATCTCAACCCCAGCAGCCTCTGTTTCTTAATTTATCCCAGCAGACTGAGAGGTTCCCCACCCCCTCTCTACATGGACACAAGGGCAGAGGAAGATGGTTAGCTTAGCCGGGAAGGGAAGTGTGCATCCCAGCTGTTGGCAAACCTAGCGGGGAAGGCTGTGTGAGGGGAAGGCTGTGGCCACACAGATCAGACTGGTCTCATTCTGCCCAAGGCGAAACACTAGGACTGGCTGACAGAGGCGGCTATTGATCCGGTGGAGGTCAGCCGTGCAGGCGATGAGTTTCCCAAGGTAATGAGACCTCCATCCCCGAAGGTATTCAAGCACAGCTTTGGAGGTGTTGCCAAGAAGATTCAAGTGAGGCTAGTACCTTTAGATAACCTTTAAGACTACTGACAACGGCTCCCAGCCCTCACTTTAGGACAACCCTAGAAGCAGGATTAACCCTTGATTGCTTGGAGATACATAAGGGCATCGCTAATCCCTTCATCTTTCTATTCAGCCATGATCTTCCCCAGGCCTTCTCTGTACCTCTGTACCTCATTTTTTTAAATATTCATTTACTTATTTAGTGTGTGTGTGTGTGTGTGTGTGTGTGTGTGTGTGTGTGTGTAGGTCAGAGGACAACCCACAGGAGTCATTTCTCTCCTTCCACCGTACGGGTTTGGGGGCTTGAACTCAGATTGTCAGGCTTACCATGGGCAAACACTGAGCCAGCCCACCAGCCCTGTTTCCACTCCTTACTGACATCTTCTTTTCATAATTCAGAAGGGTGGGGGTGACAGTGTTGTCACGCCCCTAGATAGAATGAGAAAATAGCTGGAAGACGGTGAGAAATTTGAAGCCAGGTGCTTCTGTGGAGTTTTCTTTCCAAAGATCGAGCCAAGTCTAACTTGCCTCTTTTGGCCTGCCTGCCAGAGCTGTGGATTCTCCTGTCTTTACAGATAAGACTAAACATAAACGATGAGAGTCCTCACCCTTCCCCCAGGGGTGTTTCTTTCCTTACCTCTCTTACTTAGCTTTGCCAGTCTGTCACATTCCTGCCCTGACTGTCTCATAGTATACTTTCCACTGGGGCTTGCCCCGTTGGTAGGAATAGGGATAGCTTTCATGTCCCACCTCAATGGGTTTGAATGACAGCTGGCTAGACCTATAAGAGCAGCCACTATTTATTAAGTACCTGCTGTGTCTGGCACTGGGCTAGGTACTCTAGGTCAGTCTAGCTAATCATAAAGACAGGCCCCAAAGGGTTGGTTCCTTTCTTATTTCTGCTGTAGTCAGCATATGTACAGACAAGGGGGTGCGGCTGGGAAACTGCAGAGCTGATAAAAGGGCCAGGGCTGCATGAAGCCGGAAACCATCACTTTATAGCATAAGGACAGTGAACTGGCTCGCTGAGGTGCCAAGACTTAGAGGCAGGTGGAGGAAAGGTTGAGTTGGGCCAACTCCAAAATGCTCATGGGTGACGTAGGGGTCAAAGGGAGCAGAGGCAAAGCTTTCCCAGAGGCCTCTAGTGTCCCATTTGGACCTGGCGCTCTGCCTCCCCGCTTCTCTGTGTAGGTGGCGGCCTCTGCTGGCCACCTTCTTCCCTCTCCGCCTCTAGCTTCTCCTGTCACCACTGTGCCCGTGAGTCCTTATCCACATGGCCAGAACTCTCCCAATCCCTGATTCCTCAAGTCACACTCTTATTTCCTGAAGCTGCACTCCACCCCAGGGAAGGTCCCCCCACCCCCACTCAATGTTTCCTTTCCACTTCCCCTCTTCCTTTTTCCTCCTCTTCACTCTATCCACTCTCCTCCTCTTGCATGCTTCCTCTCCTAGCTGTTCTCTCCCCAACCCCCCAGCCCCAACTAAAATGTTGTGGAGAGAACAGGATTAGGATATTTAGTATCTTCCCTGGTACTCGACACAACTTTGTATCTTTGTATCAGATGCCCATTTGAGGGGCAGGATAGAGTCCCGGTTTCTAGGAGCACATGTGGCCACTTAGCTGATATGACAGTCTCATAATGGACAACAACTGCAATGTATTACAAAACTTCCTAAAGCATCCAGCTCCCATGCCTCGTGACCCCTGATCTTCCACTGATAAGAGGGCAGGGTACTTGGTGACCCAGGAAGCAGTTCAACATAGGTCTGGGTTGCTGGTTAGGGTAGCTAAGATTCTGCCTAGGGGCTTCAGTCCCCACCCCAGTGTGGTCCCCAAGAAAGAGGCCCAGGACTCACCCATCTCTGAGCTGCTTCTAGGAGTGGCCACACACCTCTCTCCAGCTTGGGACTGTCCGGCCAGCATGTCTCCGCTCGGGATGGTTTGGCTCCCTCCTCCCTCTACCCTCCTCCTTCCAATGAGCTCATCTGTCTGGGGCTCCCCATCCCCCCTTGCTTGAAAGGATGTTTGGATAGAACCTGAAGAAAGGAAAAAGGGGGAGGGGTTGGAGGGAGGGACTGCTTACCTGCCTATACTCTGAGCTCCTAGGAAGTGAAGGCAGGTAAGAAGAAAGAGAGCTCTCCTCAAGAGGAAGGGTTAGAGAGAGTTTAGCTTTATACCAACTCACTAGTGTCCTGGGAGCCCCGGTTGCACTGAGATGGCCACGCAGCATCCTTTGCTGGACTGTTCAGCCACGTGCCTGCCTGCGGGTTGGTTTGGTGCATGCTGTCTTGTTAACTCTCTCAGCACCTGCCAAACTTCTGTGGATGCTAAGACGGTGGCTGAGTGAGGCAGCCAAACTGAGCCAAGGAGAAGATGTGAGCACATTCAGATACTACAGAAAGAGGATCCCAAACATTGGCCCGGACAGCATCAGCTTAAGCCTCCACCCGAATGGCAGAAGAACTTGTGAGCTTTTAACTTTAAAATGCAGAGAATCCTGTGCTTGTAGTTGCTCTGTCTGAGATGGGGACCCTGCTTACAAGCGGAGGGGGGGCCCCAGGATAGGCAGGATGCAGATGCAGCTCCTGGTAGGGATCCAAGGTCTGAAGGAAGCCATAAGGTGAGAGAGTGTAGGACCAGCTCCCTGCAGAACCCACAGTCAGTGGCACTATGCTTAAGTGCCTGCAGTACCTGCAGTGTCCTGGGAAGAGTGTGAGGGCTTCTGGGGGAGGAGGCCTGGGAGAGGAAGGCAGAAGACAAGGACAATGGGGGAGCAAGACAGAGAGGAGATACCCTGCCAGGTTCCTGCACCTTAGGAAGAATGCCTCTCAAAAAAGCTCTGGGACCTCATCCTACTCTTGGCCCCCTTTTCTCTCACACAGGGTCCTGGCCCACCGGCTGGGAACTGATAGGGGAGGTCTTCCATCTGCTGGCAGAGTCACCTGTAGAAGGTGATCCTATGGAGCTAGTGAGTGTCTTCTGGTGTCAGAACCCCTGAGAGGCCTTCATTACTGTGATCCTGACTCCTTTAGGTGACGCCTCTGGATGTTTCCCTGTTCCAAAAATAGGAGGCCCCCTCACATCCCTAACTGTTCTAGCCCCTTAGGAGGCTTAGGGAAGTGGGCTTTCTGCTGAGTCTGGCCAGATAGAGTTTAGGAGCTAACCTACCTGAATTCCCAAGGAAGCAGCTCTTTCTGCTTAAGCCTGGGCTGCCTCTGCCAGCCTGAGGAATGGATGATTGACAGCCCATCGGCTCTGGTGCACCCTGTCTCAATGGCCCTGCAAACTTCAAGGGAGTTCTGAGCCAAACCACCCAGACCTGTGTGTGTCACCCATTCCCAGGAATCGGTATTGCCAGGGACACTACTGGCCTGTCCCTCCAGATACCCGTGTCCCTGGAAGGAAATGTTCATTTCGTTTGCTCTCCCCTGACTAGAGGTCTCTGAGAGGAAAGAAGAGTCTATCTGGTGGGACTTTTTTAGAGTTTCCTAAGAGTGGGGAGGAGGAGTGGGACCTTCCCCACCCTGCCCCTTGGCCTCCTCAGGAAGACCCTCCTAGCTCTGTTACTGCAGTGGCTTTCTGAGGTTTCTGAGAGGGCTGTGCTCTAGGAATGTAAGAGCTTCTCAGCCCACTCCTGCCTAGTGTTCCCCAAGTCCTTGTTCTGCCCAGCTGGGGGCCCTGCTAGTGTTCAGAGAACAGCTAGGAGTGGGAGGCGTAGAAACCAGACATCAGAGAGGCACCAATCCTAGATTTACCCTTGACTCTGTCTGTGACCTTGGCCCATACATACTTCATCCCTGGCCCACATATTTATCTGTGTGTGTTTGGGAGGTGTGAGGGCACAGTATGGGTCCTCTCTCAGCTAAAGAATTCAGGGAACAGCAAGAGATTAGAAGATGTGGGGGTAGGGCACTCAGGGGAATTGGTCACCTCCCTCTGCCACTAGGGTCTAAAGATATCTCTGGAGTTCTAGTCCCCCTCCCTCCTTGTTTTCCGGGCAGGGGTCACTTTCTTTCCCTTTGGCTCACCTCCTCTCACCTCAGCCTAGTGCTCAGAGAAACATGACCCTGCTGTAAAAATAACACAGGCAGTGTGGATGCCTGGCCTTGCTTGCATAGTGGAAGGCCCTCCCAAAGGTCAAACCTCTCCTGGATGTGGTTTCGCCTCCAGGGCCCCAGGCTTCTTTGAACCCAGATGTGTTGTGTGTTCAGCCTGTGTGCCCAGCTCTGTCAAGTGTGTTAACATAAGTTTATCTCTTTGAGTCTTTACATCCAGTTCTAGTTCTAATGTTGGAGAGACCGGGGGGGCAAGATACAAGTGCAAAGGGCACACGAGTCTCAATGTAGGTTACCAATCGGGCTAATCAGATAGGCATGGTGGACAGCACCTTTCATCCCAGCACTTGGGAAGAAGAGGCCTGTAGATCTCTGAGTTCCAGGCCAGCCCGGCCTACAGGGCCACACAGAAAAATCCTGTCTCAGAACAGCAGCAGCAGCAAATCAGGATCATTAAATAAAGTTTGTCTCCCATCTTCTGCCTTTGACTGCTTTTTCTTGATGGCCTAGAAGATCAGGTCCAAATGGGATTTTTTTTTTCAGACTTTTCCCAGTCATCTTGCCTCTGCGGCTGGTCCTGCAGCAACAGGGGCTCCTCTCAGGAGCCACCCACCCACTCATCAAACTTATCCACACAGTGCCACTTCTTAGGCCCGTGGTACACTCGTTTCAGAGGAAAGACTGGAGAGGAGCCCAACTCAGCAATCCCGAAGGGAAACTAGGTTCTTGGGTCTCCAGAACCGTTTAGAGCTCACTCAGAGGAGGTGCGTTCCGTGTTGTGGTCCCCCTGGACTCATGGGCTAGCATGAGGTCCTCTAAAAGTAGGAGCCCAGGGCTATCCCCCTGTTGCCTAGGGTTGAGAAAGACGCTATTTTGCATGACCCCAGGAGGTTAAGTATCATAGGGTCACCATCCAGCAGACATCAGAAACTTCTCCAGAAAGTTGTGTGCTTAGTTAGAGTTCTCCAGCAGCAAACACAGGGCACCAGAGCAGTTCAACTACCATGACAACCAACAGAAAACAAGGTTCTCCCCGCAGACAGTTAACATTCTGTATACAACCTCAAGGATCTCCAATGAAACCTACCAGGGGCTCCAGGTTAGAAGATGGGTGGCGGGGGTGGTGAAGTGGAGGGTGTATTTTCAAGGTTTAACTGCTCTCCAGATAGCGAGGAGGATTTGTCCTGGAAGGTAGCTTGGGTAGTTGACTAATGGTCTTGAGGGAGACGTCCCTGGTGTTTAGGGTTGCCTCCCCACCCCCGCTGCTCCTCGTTGTGGGGAAAGCACGCTGTCTCCAACTGTCTGTTCCTCAACTCTCTAACATGCAAAGAGTCTGTGCATAAATGGGTTGGTGGGCGGCGTGCAGGAGCACTTTGCAAGAGAAACTCGGTTTGCCACGGCCTAAAAGCCATCCGCAGAGCGAATGAGCGGCGCGGCGGGAGGCGACGGGTGTGGGTTCAGGGCTGTACCGGTCGTCCGCAGCAGGCAAGCCAGCACACGCCCACCGGCTGCGGCAGCGCTCGCTGCGGATGTCCTCCCGGCGGTCCCCGGAGAGGCAGCCGCTGCCCTTCCTTACTCGTGTTCTCTGAGCCGAACAAAACAGCCTTCCAACAAACCTAAAAGCTCCACCTCTACTCCCCCGTGAACTCTTCTCCTAATTGGCAGCTCGGCTTGGGATGATGCGGGCGGCTGCGGGCTGGCCCTGCAGTGCCAAGCCGCAGCATCCCCGTTCGCCTGGAGAGGGAGAGGGCTGCCCAGGCTGGACCCTACGGTCCTGATCCGCGGCGCGACGGGCACTGTGCGAAACCAGCGGGGACGCCGCCCCTCCTGCGGCTGGAGCGCTTCCAGAGCAGAGGCGCATCGCAGTGCCGCTCGCCCAGGCGTCCTCCCTTCAGCTCCGGCTCCTCCTCCTCCCCTCCAGCCCGGGCTCCTGCAGCGGGCTCCAAGAGGCAGGCGGGCGCGCCTCCCCCTCTTTTTCCTCCCCCTCGTCTCGCTCTCTAGCCGCTAACTTTCCGGAGCCCCGACCCGCGGCGCGGAGCTCCCCTGGCAGTTGCGGGGCCCACAGCCGACCTCGGGCTGAGAGCCGGGCTGTGCACACTATCCTATCCAAGCCCCCGGAGCGCTCCGGAGAGAACAGGACCATGTCCCGGGCTGGGAACCGAGGCAATACTCAGGCGAGATGGCTGGGCATTGGGCTTTTGGGTAAGATAGCCCCAGCTTTGTCTTTTTCTCTCGCCTCTTTCTTAACCCCACCCCATCCTGAAGGAGGCGAAGAGAGGTGCCTTAGACAAGGTAGCACCAAATGATTGGGATGTCGGTCTTCCTGCTGGACCCTTAGCTTTGAGACTATGCTCCCTGGGAACCCTGTGCATTCCCCCACCCCCACCCCCATCCACCCTGGCAATGAGTTTCTTGCTCCCTTTGATGCCTTTTGGAGCCAGGTGTTGGAGCTGCAGCGGGGGAATCCTCCGAGACCCGAGTTAAGGCATGCTGGTGTGTGTGTGTGTGTGTGTGTGTGTGTGTGTGTGTGTGTGTGTGTGTGTGTGTGTGTGTGTGTCTACTGCCTTGAGTGTGGGGGTTCCAGGGAGTTTGCAGGTGTAGTGGTGTCTGCTACTCTTGCCTAGAGCTGTTAACTTGCTTCCCTGGTAGCAAGGAATGCACCAATGAGGGATGAGGGTCTCTCTCCGGACACTTTGCCAGGCTCTCCCACCTTCTTTCTTCCCTGGTGTCCCTGCCGCTCTTTCAAATGCTACAAGGGCTTAGAAGGACCCAGAGGACCATTCAAAAGCCACCTTTTCAGAAGGTCCTTGTGCCTCTTCCTGTAAAAGGTTTCTTTCGGGGAAGACCTCTTTGACCTGATATTGACTCTTCATTTTGGGGACGGCTGGAAGGGAGAGAGAGGAGTCAGGCCCAGAGGACACAAAGGCTATAGATCCTTATGGCTGTCTATTAATATTCACATGATGGTTTTGAGTGTCAAACTCCAAGAGATTAGGCAATGGTATTTATTAGTCCAGACCGGAATGCAATCTTCCACACAGCCTGACTTCCAATGTAAGCTGACTCCATCTCTGGCACCTGTACCTCTTCCTGTTTATGTAAGTCAAGTTTGGTGTTTGACAGCATAACCCACCCAGCCCCCACTGGGTCAGGCACACGGTGGAGGTATTTGTTCTGGAAGCAAGGGACATTGGACTCTTAAGGGAAGCCACTGCCGCTCTTACACTTGGAAATCATGTGCAGATCTGTCCTATGGGTATCTGTCAGGAGTTGAGGGACAGTATTCTCTTTGGTCCCGAGCTCTGCTTTACCCATCTCTCCTTGAGGCCAGCTATCAGACGCTGACGTTTCGTCCCATACCATATAGATGTTGTACAGGTTTCATGGTGACTCTTGAAAGCTCAAGGCTCTACTTTGTGGAATGGGTACAGTGCCATTCTACTGGAGTTCACACTTGGATCATCCCAGGGTTCTGCTGTGGCCACGGGAGGGGTGAGGGGGGTCTCAGAAGCACCGAAACTCCAGTCATCAAACCAGCCGCTGCACGTCATGGGTTGCCTTATCCCCGTGCTTGCTTGGCCAAGGAAGCGCTAGGCCTTGCACTACTGGAATACCCATGGAACCAAGCTTCTGTGGACAACCAAGAGGGCTTTCGGTCCAGGGCTTTGGGTGGGGTGGGGTGAGTGGAGAGTAGGGCAGAGCTATGGTGTGAATAGGGTAGGGTATGAATAGGTATGGATAGGGCAGGATATGAATAGGTATGAATAGGGCAGAGTATGGATAGGCTCCACAGTGAGGAGCGTTCCAAAAGGCGAGGAATGTGTAGCCCAGAGAGGGATGGTAACCTGCCTAAGAGTGCATGCCCAGCTGATGGACAAGTGGGACAGAATCCAGGCCATCTGGTGAGAGGGAAGGCCAGCGGGGCTAGTGTTTAGGGCTTGGGAATGAATGAGGCCCTGGAACACGGCGTGGATGGCTATGGGTGGGTGTGAGCAGTGGTCAGAGCTTTGCTTCCCGGTTGGCGACATGGCGTCCCTGAAGTCCTCTCTCTGCATCAACTCAGTTTCATAGACTGAGACCCCAGTGGTTTTTGTCTTGTTTTGTTTTTGAAAACACAAACAACGTAGCCTCAACCCGAGAAGTGGCTTGCAAGGCCACACAGTGCTGCAACCGAGGTTTCCGTGGGTTCCAGTTTTTTCCTGGGTATGTAACTGATAGTATGTTGCTCTGCCCACCCCTTCCTTGCTCCCTGATTTGCTTAATTGCCATGATCTGTGTTTAATTATCACTTGTGAGGGTGCTGTGTTGCACAACCCTCTCTCTCCTGGTGTGTATTTATTAAGGGCTTGCTTAATGAGCGCACAATTAAGGAGAGGGTGTTGAGTCCCACTCAGAGGAAGAAACCAGAAAGGCTAAACCAGGAGATCCTGGAGAAGAGAGGAGGAAGAGTAGGGGCCAGTCTGCACCTGGAAAAGATGATTAATTCTTGGACCTTCAGAAGGCAGGCTTGTGGGAACAGGCAAGGCTGGGACTCTAAGCCCTTCTGACTGTCTACCTCCTAATGGGATCACCTTGCCCTGTGACTACTCCTTGGAGGGCTCCATGCATTTGGTGGGCAACACCACTCCCCAGTGGCCTCTAAAGAGAGGAACAGACCCACTGTTTGGACTTGTTTGTAAAGCTGGTTTCACTGATCCAGTGCTGTCCCAGAGGCATGCTTCTATCCTGGCAAAGCTCATGGGGGTGGGCAGGAAGCAGGCAGGCAGGTTGCCTAGGGTGAGGGAGCAGAAATCTTTCCTTTGCCATAGGACCCAGGAGCCTTGCCTGGCCCAGCCCTGTTTCTCCAGGCCCCGGAGGCCTCTCTCCCAGGAGGGGTCCTTCTCTCCATGCCCTCGGCCCACTTTCTTCCTCCGAGCTCTAGCTCTGAGCCATCCTTCTTCCTCCCTGGGGCCAGAGAGTCTCAGCCGAGCTTCTGCTCCACATGCCCCGCAAGTCCTTGGAGCTAAACTTAGAGCAGGCACCATTCTGCTCTCCTAGGGCCCCCTGCCCTGCCTGGGTGTGACCGATCCCTGGCTATGGGAAAGATGATGGAATGTTTCCAGCCTGGGATTGACCTTGAAATGGATGGTAGTAGCCGTCGGATTCCGGCTGGCGTGAATATTTAATAGTATAGCCATGTGCAGAATGCTGTGTGTGTGTGTGTGTGTGTGTGTGTGTGTGTGTGTGTGTACATGTGTGTGCAGGTATGTGTGTAGAGGCCAGAAGTTGACCCTGGTTGTTATTCCTCAGGTGAGACAAGGGGTGTCATTTGACCCGGAGCTTCCTCATGAGTAGATGAGACTGACTGACTAGTGAGTCCAAGGCGTACTCCGGTCTCTGGCTTCTCAGTTCTGGAATTACAAAGCCACACCACCATATCCATTTTTTCACAAGGCTTCTGGGAACTGAACTCAACGTTTGCTAGCAAACACTTTCCTTACCGGGTCATCTCGGAAGTCCTAAATACTCTTCAAAAGCTTTGGTACAACTTGTGAATCCTGACCTGTCTGTCTTTCTCCCTGGACAAAGTCCCAGCAGGGTGGCGGGAGCTAGGGACTTCTGATGATGGCTGCTGAGAGTGGCTAAAGGACTTAGGAAAAGTCAGGCTGTGAGGCTGGGGGTGGAACTCCACAGGACTCTGACAGAGGAGACTTCATGGATCCCACAGTGCCAGAGGGAGACCAACTCACAGACAGACCCAACACCCATGCTGGCATTCTAAAGAGGTAACTTTTGGGCAGAGCAAGAAAGTCCTTTACTTAGGGAAATAGCCACATGGAAATAATCCAAGATGTGGTAGAGGGTGAAGGAGTAGTAAATCAATGCGTGAGTAGCCGGGAGACAGTGCTGGCCGACACAGTAGTCTTTAAGAGAAACTAATGGCGCCCTGGTTATATCGAATGCTGGTATGGGGACAGCCCTGTCCCCCTCACCTCTTTGAAACAATATCCTCTCCCCAGGGATGTACTCTCACTGAAGTCCTTCATGTGTTTTATAGAACCTCACGTTTTGGCTTCCCACCAAGCTTGGGAGGTGGGAGAGCATCTAGCTATCCCTGCGCTGCTCTGGGGATGCGCTTGCAGGAGGTGGCACCTCTGACTTTGTCAAGGTCAGTAGGCAGACTGGGACCTGCTGAGCAGTCGGTCCCAGCTTTGGCCAACCTGCTGAAGTAGCCTTGCAGGGGTTTGTTGGTGATCACGGCCCATGTTCCTCCCTCCCGAGCTCATCCTCCCAGACAGCTAGAAGGCCTTCTCCATGCCTGGCCAGGTGGGTTGTGTGTTGCAGAAGCACCCAGGCTCCTCTACTATCTCCCAGGTTTCCACTTGGGCAGGGATGACTGTGAAAACCATTGCTGCCGGTTTGCTTCATCTCCTCCAGGCTCTTGAGGACACGCCAGTGCTCCACCGAGAGTCCTCATCGTGCTAGACAGAGCTAAGTCACCCGCATCAAGCAGAAATGCGTACTGAGCGGTGAGCCAGAACTTAAAGAAATAGCGTTCTTCCTTCTGAACTTTCCGTCAGGCTCTTCTCCGCTTCTGTCTATTTAAAGCCATCAAAGGCACTTCCTCAAGCCAGGCACAGAGACACAGCCTTGTAATCCCAGCACCCCAGGAGGTGGAGTTGGAGGGTGAGAAGTTCAAGGTCACCCTTGCTTGCGTGACAAGTTCTAGTCTGGCCCGTATGATCCTGTCTCAAAAGCAAACAATTGTCATCTCCCCCTGTGATGCGCTTCTGTGCTCTGGAATCACTGATTTGAGCTGGAGTTGGGAATGAGGAATTTGGCCTCTGGAGATGAGTCCCCCTCCCCCATCTTCATCAGGACCTTAGTTCCTGGGTCCAGACGCTAAGCTCAGAGGAATCAACAGGGAGCTTGCTCCCTCCCCCCTTCCTTTTCTGTTTGAGACAGAGTCTCTTACCGCAGCAGAAGCTGGTCTCAAGGCTGCTGCAGCTATCCCGACGACTGATTTCTGGGATTCCAGGTGTGAGCCACCACATCCAGCTTAGAGCTTCTTTGTTTCTTTTCTTTGTAACCGTAGAGGTGTGTCTATGTTTTCCTGTGTGGATGAGGGCATGCAGCAATGTGTACATAGAGATCAGACTTCACCCCGGTCCTTGCCTTCCACGTCCTTTGAGACAGCATCTTTCTGTTGTTTGCCTGCCTCATCCACCAGACTTGTCAGCTCACAAGCTTCCAGGAATCCTCCTGCCTTCGTCACCCATCTCCCCGTGCTAGCACTGGAAGTTACCGATGCCTTATGTTACACACTGGCTTTTACATGGGTGCCGGGAATTTGAACCCGGATCCTCACACTGACGTAGCAATCAGTGTGACTCACTGAGCCAGCTCTGCTGCCCAGAAGAAGCTGCCTTTCTTCTGTGCATCCCTGTCTTCTGCTCCGTATCCTGGTTCTGGGCTTAGGAGGTTGTTGGGAGGCAGGGAAAGCAAAGCTTCAGGCTCCCATCCTCTACGGTTGGCTCTAGGCTGGGCAGTGGACACGTGACTGTTCCTAGACCTCAGGGGTGGGGTAGAGGACAGCAGAGATAAAAAAGAACCAGGAACTCCAGGGAGCACTGACCCCCATCAGAATGGCTCTTGATTGAATGGAAAGCAGATCTATTTCTGAGTGCTGCCCACTTACTTCTTGGGTGTGGTCTTTACATCTTTATTTCTTTGAGGTGTTTATTGGCGATAAGAGGAATAACAGCTTTATGGGTTACAGATGGAACGGTCATAGTCTATTAAATATATCCATGTTATCATACAGTAAGTACTGAGCTCCATAGAGGCCATTTGCTGTGTGACTGAAGGAAAACCATTTACCTCTCTGAGCCTCGACATTATCGTCTATAAAAGGATAAAAAGTGCACCTATTAGGAGTGGGGGGGGTGTGATTGTGTGGGAGCCCTATAGCAAGTCACTCTTAAATTGTGGTCTGCACCCACACTGTTCCCTGGGAGCTACAGGGAGAGGCCAGTTCTGAAGACTCACATAGTTCCAGGGCTGACCCACACTTGCTGAGATCTGTCCCCAGTTGATTCTAATGTCCCTCAGCATGGAAAACCACTGCAATAGTTACACACACACACTCACACACACACACACACACACACACAGAGCGAGACAGACAGAGAGATAGAGACAGAGAGACAGAGAGACAGAGACAGAGAGACAGAGACAGAGACAGAGAGACAGAGACAGAGAGAAAGAGACAGAGACAGAGACAGAGACAGAGAGACAGAGACAGACAGAGACAGACAGAGACAGAGAGACAGAGAGACAGAGTTGCAAATTTGAGGCAATCTAGTAAGAGCCGGAGCCACAGAGGGCAAATGCACCTATTTCAGCATGGGAGGAGGGGTTTCTGTCTTTCTCTTTGACCTTAAGGGAATTGCTGACTTCTCTAGGCTCAGCTCCCTCTCTCGCATGTCTCTCGCATGGTCTACAATCTTAGATATGATGGGGTAGCAGGAAGCTGAAAGGCGCCAGGCACACAGTAAATTCTTCATCAACAGGCACAGTATCTGCCTATAGTCATCACTCTTCTGAGTCCTCGATGCTAGCAGTCCGTGTCCCCCGAGGTCGCGGCCATGGTTCCATTCCAGAGGGCTGGGTAGACCATAGGGCAGGGTTCCTGAGTCATAGAATGCAATTTCTGACCGTGTGTGTGTGTGTGTGTGTGTGTGTGTGTGTGTGTGTGTGTGTAGGGACCAGAAGCAAAGGAGACACAGGAAAGTGAAGGGACCCTTGAGAGCAGCAGCTGGGCCACCAGCACTACTCTTTAGAGAACCTTGTCTGTCACTTAGTAACATGGTCATTACCTCTTTGTGGGCAAAACAAAAAGAAACGGATTTATGATGCAGCACGAGGGAATTAAGTTAGACAACAAAGGACTTTCCTGAGAATTAAGATGGGAGTGAGTGCTCATTTCCCCTACTGGCAAAGAAAGGTATGAGTTCAGTGTGCATCTCCTTCAGTATGGAACGACCTTGAGGCAATGCAGTTTCCCTGAGGAATGTGCAGGAAAGAGGAGGGCTAGATTCTGTAAGAGCGCTTAGGAGGAGGACTTACGGAAGGCAACGCCTCCGGAGGCAGAGGGATGCTCTGTGTAAAGAATGGGGGGTTGGGGGCGGAGGGATGTCCTGTGGAGGGGCGGGGCAGAGGGCTGTCCTGTGGAGGGGGTTGAGGGGACCGTGGGGGGTGTCACTGTGATTTCTGGGATAGGGTGTGGAGAGTGGGTGCAGGGCGATGAGGAGACTGCGTTTCACCGAATCCGGAGAGTACGCTACCCCTAGGTCCCGCATCCTGCAGCGAGCCCTCTCTTGATACAAATGGCCTCTGCAGAGAGCTGCGCTCTGCTCTTTCCTGAGTCCTCGATGCTAGCAGTCTGTTTTTCCCCCGAGGTCGCGGCCACGGTTCCATTCTAGAGGGCCGGGTAGTCATCCTTCTCTCCTCGGGATCCCCTTGGGTAGTCGGAGACGCTGTACTCACTAGTCAGACAAGTCCAGCCCTAAGGTGCCTCTGCCCCTAGCTCCCTGGCAGGGACTGCGGCGATCGCGCCTTTCCGCCAGATGAAGCTCTGGCTCCTACTTGAAACTCTCAAACATCACCAGGGGTGTGCCCCCACCTAGGGAAGTCCCTTGGGTGCAGGTGAAACGGGGAGTTCTAGTACTTCCCTGGCTCCTATCGGTGCTGCCCCCGACCCAGGTGGAGGGGTGGAGTTGGGTGGAGTTGCAAGTTCCTGTGGGGCGGGGGTGGGGTGGGAAGAAAAACAAAACAAAACAAAACAGAAAAACCACAAACCACTAGGCCCTTTCTTTTCTTGGGTTGGGGTGTCCCCTCGTGGTCATTTTGAGTACCACACGGGCCACTAAGGCTCAGAATTCAGTTCTATTCAGGCCAAGTGGATATTGAAATGCACGGTCCAGGCCGTGTAGATTGAGAACCACCTTCCGTCCTGAAGATGTCAAAGGCCTCTTTAGCTGACAAAACTCCTCTTCTTGGCTGAGGGTGCTCTTCCTGAGCTTTATGGGGACTTTATTAAGGGAGGCCTTGTCCTTTGTACAGGTCTCTTCCTGCTCCCCATGTACCTGTCGTTGGAGGTATCTGTGGGAAAGGCCACCACCATCTACGCTATCAACGGCTCAGCGATCCTGCTACCCTGCACCTTCTCCAGCTGTTATGGCTTTGAGAACCTCTACTTCAGGTGGTCCTACAATAACAGCGAAACATCCAGGATTGTAAGTGGGGCGCTCATGTCCTCCCCACTGTCCGGCCCTTGCCCATGGATGCATTCAGGCCCAGACTTCGGTCCCTTCTGAGGGCTAAAGATGATCCCAAGAACCCACCTTTTGTTACTCCTTCTATCGAGTCCAGGCAGGAGGATGATTCTGGTGGTGATGCCAGAATTTGGGGTCTGTTGGAAAGCTTGGCTAGTCTTTGTTGTCTTTTCTTGAGAGAAACCTGCAACTTGGATATCCCAAGCTTAACGATCAGGGGAAAGAAGCCGCGTGTGTGTGTGTGTATTTGCAGAGGCACTGTGCAAAATCAAAAAGGCTTTTAGGAAAACAGCAGCTGGTGGGGTGTGTTCCAAGGGAGTCCTGAAGGAAAGAGTACAGGTTTAGTTTGAAACAGGCGGAATTCAGGTCAGGCAGAGCTGTAGACACCGTCAGACAGAGCAGAGGAAGAGGAAGGCTCTTTCTGGGCACATACATGGTCCTGGGTGGTGCCCACCGAAGGGTGCTATGAAGCTTGACTACTCTGGTCTTTCCCTGCCCCAGCTCATCGACGGGATCGTGAAGAACGATAAGTCTGACCCTAAGGTGAGAGTGAAGGATGATG
This sequence comes from Rattus rattus, assembly GCF_011064425.1. Taxonomy (NCBI): domain Eukaryota; kingdom Metazoa; phylum Chordata; class Mammalia; order Rodentia; family Muridae; genus Rattus; species Rattus rattus. Next base: position 39,682,053 of record NC_046161.1, read on the forward strand.
ACCGCATCACCCTAGAGGGCTCCACTAAGGAGAAAATGAATAACATCTCCATCCTCTTGAGTGACCTGGAGTTCAGTGACACGGGCAGATACACCTGCTTCGTGAGGAACCCCAAGGAGAAGGACTTAAACAACTCTGCTACGATCTTCCTCCAAGTGGTTGATAAATGTATGTGGTGGGCACAGGGGTGAGGGTGGTAGGGTAGGAAGAACTTGGGGTGCCTGACAGCGTGGCATTGAAACTACAAAATGAGCCACGCTGACAATTTTCTCTTTACGATTGCAAGAGTTACTGGAGTTGCATCTGGAAGCTAGGAAAATTCAGCTACGGAAAGGCTTGGGGATAGCACTGAGGATCTTTGAGCCTCGATTTCCTAGTACATAAAATGGATGTCTGGCTGCCTTCAGTCAGGGTGGCTGTGAAGGGCAGGGAGGGGGGGTTGGCTGGGAGTCTTCAGCATCATTAGACTCTCTCCGTGTGGATGGACTCTTGCTGGTTTTGTGTACTGGGTTAGCAAGTGTTGGACGACTGTCAGGTCTTGTAGTAAAGGATGCTGTGACTGGGACATAGAGTTTTGGGTTGTTTTTGAGGAGTGTGTAGTTTAGAGTGAGACAAGCAGATGGATAGCCCCAAATGAATAGCAGATGCTTTCTAAAGAGATAGAATGAGGTGTGGCCCTTCCCCACCTGTGGAATTGATTATAGGTGGGCCAGTATTGAAGGTGCTGGATAAGGACATACCAGACTCCATGGACGTGGTGGGTCAGGGAAGTAAAGAGGGATACGTAGGTGAGAAGTGAGGTTGGGCTCCTTGCAACTGGGGATCCTGGAACATGATGCCTTCTGCATGTCCCACCCCAATAACCACATCAAGGGGCCCCTGGAGATGGAACGGCAGGGGTTGAATTTGGGTTATTTCAAGGGCAGAACCATAGGCTATCCAGGCAGTGTTTATTAGAGCCTGAGCCTGGTGTTAGAACTGCAAAGGATGCCACCTCTTTTTTTCTGTTTAGATTCCTGCTCTCTGCTCCTCCATGCCTGCCCTTTGTAGGAGGAAAAGGGAAAGGGACCCAATGCTGGCAGAGTATTTGTGGGTGCCAGGCTCTGAGTTGGCTCAGTGACACCCCCCCCCTTGGCTCCAGAGGGCTCTTGTCCATTTATAGAGTGCTTCAACCATCCATTTACATGGTGGCCCCTGGGGGAGCCAGGAGGGTTCAACCCCCCACCCGCACCCCAGGTAGCTCTTGTCCATTTATAGAGTGCTTCAGCCGCCCGTTTACATGGTGGCCCAGGGTGCTGAGGAACCAGTGTGGTCAGGATGGGAGCTTCGCTAGCTGAGGGGTCAACACAATTAAGGAAAGAGCAATGATGTATGTAGGAGTCAAAGCAACAGGGGGAGGCAGGAGGGTTTATAGAATGGCCAGGGACAACCTTGCTGGGAAGGGTGACAGAGCAGGTTGTCTGGAGGCAATGGGAGAGGAAGCAGGGAGGCTAGCTGAGGAGTGAGCCTATGGCTCAAAGCTGGGAGCTGTGGGTCTCACCCTGATTTATTCCCCAACTTGCGTGTGAGTCTATTGGGAGGGGCGAAAGGAATAGACGCCATAGCCTTTTCGGTCTCGGTTGACCCGGGAAGGTCATGGTCCAGAGGCAGGGCTGCTGGTTTTGCACCTTGTGCCATGGCTTTGCACAGTTCTTCCCTCCCTGTCTTGTCCCTCCCCTAGTGGAAGAAGTGGACAACACAGTGACGCTCATCATCCTGGCTGTGGTAGGCGGGGTCATCGGACTTCTCGTCTGCATCCTGTTGCTGAAGAAGCTCATCACCTTCATCCTGAAGAAGACCAGAGAGAAGAAGTGAGTTAACTCGCCTTCACTCCCATGTGGTGGCCCTCACTCCACATCCATTAACCCCTGCCAGCCTGCAGTGTCCTCTCTGCCTCTTCTTTCTCCAATGTCTTCTGATGCCACCGCTGGCCTTTGATATCCCTACAGCCCTTGCACCATCTCCTAGCTGTCTCCCAACCTCTCTCTCCCTGATCTTCCTCATCAGGCTGTCCCCCCCTTCCCCATCCCATTAACTTCTTTTCCCATTTGTACCACCTGCCCTAAAACCTACCATCAGATTTGGGAGGCCTATTTGTTTTCACTTCTATTTCACGTATAGAAACTCTAGACTCTTTTAGGGAGAGGAGAAATCCTGAGAATTCAGTTGGGAGAGGCAGAAACAATGTCTGACAGTCAAGCATGGCGGTTCGTGCTTGCAATCCCAGTGGTCGAGAGTCACGCTTAGAAGGACTCCCTTGAGTTGAAGGCCAGCCTCGTCTACACTGTGAGGCCCTGTTTCAAAAGCCAAGTCTAAATGAAACTAAACTAAAACCCGAAAGGGTGACATGACTTCCTCAGAAGTCCTATGATAAATTTGGTTATAACTGCAGGCGTAGGGATGTAACTGAGTGACAGAGCACTCGCCTAGCGTGTGTGAGGCCCTGGGTTCCGTCTATTTCCTCACTAGAAGGAGGAGGAAGGTGGGCAGGTAAAGAGCGTATGAGCCCGGGCCCAGAATTTTCTGGGACAGTGTCAGGCTGTCTTTAAAAGCAACGGGTGCAGAATCTTAGAAGGCCAGAGCAAGAGAAAGGTATCAGAAGGGAAAAGACTTTAGAAAGTCATGTTCTAGGCAAGACAGGTGACGAGGCGGGCTGTCTCTGGAACAGAACAGAACAGAAAAGGCCAGGGAGAGGGTACAGGGAACCATGCACCCACTCCTTCATCTCTCTTGTTCCTCTCACCCTCCACCCCCTCCAGGAAGGAGTGTCTCGTGAGTTCCTCTGGGAATGACAACACAGAGAACGGGCTGCCTGGCTCCAAGGCAGAAGAGAAGCCACCCACAAAAGTGTGAGGCCCTGCTCGGGGCCAAGCAGGGCAGGGAGCCTCACTTGCTGATGGTGATATTGATGCCGAGTCCTGTCTGAGATGTGTGCTGCTTGGCCCAAACTGTTCTTTCTGAGCACGAAGGATGTGGTCCTGCCCAGCTGCCATTCCCTCCCCAGCCGGGGCTTCCTGGGGACAAGGGTTGACTGGGGGAGGAAGCCCACAGGAGATTGGAGACAGGGAAGGGAGGGGCTGGAGTGGTGTGGAAGGTTTGGTTCCAGCTCCTGGATACATGGGGTCTCCTAGACTTTCACCTCTGTGAAGCCTTGCTTTTTCCTCAGTTTTCCTTCTGATCTTTCACCAGGAAATCGAGGTGATCAGCGAGGGCTGCTCCCAAAGCTGGGGTTTGGACATGGGAAGAGGGTGACCCCTTCAGAAGCTGGAAATGCACTAGGACTCTGGGATTGAGTCTTCCGGGGGTGGGGTGGGGCCAGTCGTGAGAGGCAAGCTGGGCTTTGAAGAATATCAGGCTTCTGGAAGTTCCTTTAGAGGGGACTTCTCTCCCCTCCACCCTGCCCACACTGTCCTGGCTCCCTGACCAGCCTCCCGCTCTGAATTTATAGACCCTCCAGCTAGGGCTGGCTGCCCTGGCCTTCAAGTGTCCCAGCCTACCTAGCTCTTTGCTCTCTGGGCTGCAGCTGCTGGGGAGGCTTGTGGGGAGGGGCAGCCGCCATCCTTCCTGCAGCTCCAGGGTGCTATATGCATCTTTTCTGGCTTTGCTCTTTGAGTTTCAGAGGTGGGAGAGCAAGGCCTCGACCTCCCAGCCTTTGGAATGTCTACCCCAGCCCTACAAGACTGACAGCCCTTGTACTTGGCACGGCAGGACCATGCCACCCTGACACTTCCAGAGCTCAGTTTTCCACACGTCCTCCCTTCTCTTGAAACGGCTGGCATTGCCACGTTACCTGAGCGATGGTTTCCTAGGACTTCCCATCCCATACCTTTGCTCCTCCTGTGTCCCTCCAGCATGCCTGGCCTTCCCCTGCTCCCAGGACTGCCCACCCCAGCTCTGGGTCTACATTTGCCTCAGGGACCCTTGTTTCCGGATGAGAAGGGGCAACTCCTCGTTCAGCCCGAGGCTTTCTCTTCTCTTTACTTCTTGCAGAGCCGGTTTGCACACCCCTTGAGTGTGGGGCTAGATTGTGCCTTAGTTCCCTGAGTCCCGATTCTGAGGCCCTTTCCTTCGGCTCACACTCCCTGGTTAATTGCACAGTGTGGTGTGACACTGGTGGGGCTCCCCAGCTCCCTAACCCAAGGTCAGAGAGGAGACCATGAAGTTGGCGTTGTGTAAACAACGGCTCCGTGGCTGGTGGCAGCCTTGGTGACACCCAAGGGGCACCCTCTTTCTCGTCGCTGACATAGAGATAGGATGGCATTTGATGTGGGGCCTTCAGATGGATTTGATCGTGCGGGTTCCTGTGACGTATGAGATGTGATAATAAGGGTACCCAAACTCCCTCTTTCTCATCAGATTTCTGATATCCTCCATTTGTCAGAAAATGGAGACTACTTCTCTTTTCAGAGGTTGTAAGGACTGCTAAAGGCTTTGCCCAGGAGTAGCTGAAGGCTCCCCAAAGTAGAAGTTGGGGGAGACTAAAGAACTAAAGATCTGTAGGTACCTGTGGCTATGACTAGTGTCTGTTGCCCAAGCCGAGGGGCTCTTGGGGTTGCCTCCTCTCCTCCCATTCTTCCTTACCCAGAACCGACTGTGAGCTGGGCAAAAATTGCCCATCTCCTGCTTTTTATATATTTATTTGAGCATAGTCTCATGTAGCCCAGGCAGGCCTCCAACTCCCTGTGTAGCCAAAACTGGCCTTGAACTCCCGATCTCCTGTCTCCGTTGCCATAGTGCTGGGATGGCAGGTGTGAGCGCACACCCTGCTTAGAGTAACCTGGCTCTGAGGACAAACACGGCACCAGAGCCTCTGGCTATTCAGGAAACTTCCAGCTGCCTTCATGCAAAACTGCTTTCTTCCCCAACACTGGAAGAGGCGAGGTACTGTGGGTTCTTCTTGCTTTCCTGAGAGGAAGCCAACAGCATACAGCAGGAGAGAGGGAGGGACTCCCCCTTCCCATCTTCCTGTTCACTGTCAGCTTAGAGGCAGCCCTTGCAGCTTCTCCCATCTCCCCAAAGGGTGAAATGATACCTACCTCACAGGACTGCAGTGAGGCTTGGTGATGTTCTCTTTTCTTTTTCTTTTTTTTCTTTGTTTGTTTTTCGCCTGTCTTGGAAATGCATTGGGAAACAAGGTTAATAACTGGAGAGAACGTTCCACGTCTACTCCTGTCCTCATCTCTGGATGCGTACATGCAACATGCATACGCCTCAGCCCTCTTCTTCCTTTTGCAACCATAGGCATTGTGACTCAGACGCTTAAAGCATCTTTGTCCGTGGTACTTGTGTTTTGATGGAGGTGCCTGAGGTGACGGGGGCAGTGTTTTTATATTGTCGTCGCCCCAATGCCTGCGACAATACTGGTGTTCAATGCACAGGGGTTAAGAGCACAAGTCTCAGCCCTCTTAACAAAGTGCTAGCGACATGCCTGAGCAGACATTGCCATGCATTGCAGTGGGATGTATATTCGCAAAGCCATTTCTCTAGGCAGACCCTCTTGCAGGCGAGTCTTCACTAGCAATCTCAGGGTGTTCCCTGTGCCAGTGGGCAACAGAACCTCTTCTACAGGTGACTTTGGAAAACCTGGACCCATGCAGTTGTGTGGCATTGACGTCCGTGAGACCAAAGACAAAGCACAAGTCCCTTATCCTTGACCTCCATATAAACTTCTGCATTCGAGGGCCCAGATCCCTCAGTGTAGAAACTGAGCAGAAGGCCACTGGAATCAACCTGCAGTGCCAGAGGGCCCAGGAGAATGACAGACAGGGGGCAGAACTCCACACGTCTGACCGACCAGTTTCTGTGGAGCTAGGGAGGCAAGAGCGTCCTCCAGCTGGTGGGAGGTGAGGGTGCCCTTGTGCGGAGTGCTGGTGGTGTGTGGGATCTCGTAGGGTGCGCCTAGTCAGTCTGCAGGTGCAGAGCTGTGACTGAGGAGGGTGGGCTGTGCATGCAAGGGGGTGATGTGGGATGCAGGGGCTGGGGGTGGGGCTGTGCATCTTCAGTAACCTGAACTGGAGAATGAAGGAGGGTAAGAGACAGAGACGAACAGCTGTGCTCCTGGATTCAACTGGGTGATTCCACGTCAGGATGACAGACAACTGCCCTTGGGGGGGGGTTGGAGGAAGGATGCCCAATGGAGGGACTTGTGGGGGAATCCTCTAGCTTGCTGCATTTTATTTTGTCCCAGGTTGGAGTCCTTGCTCGCCCATCTCCCACTGGATGTGCAGTGCTTTTGACTATCTTATGCATGGTTTATTCCTCTGGCTTGGATAACAGTACCCATAGTCAGTCTTCCTATCTAACTTTATAGGTCAAACAATACAGTGATGGGCTGTGGGAGCCTCAGGTCCACAGTGTCCCCAGGAGGCACCGACAGGCACACGCCCAGCACTTGTGTTTAAGCACAGGTTGAATGCAATTAGGTTGTCTTGCCTCTACTACACATTTTGCATTGTAGGATTGGATTTGGCTTCGCTTTGGATGAAATAAAAAAAATTATTTTGTAATAATCTGGGATGCGGGCCTTTTGTTTTGGGGTTGCCTGGGAGTTGAACTCCAGCTTCATCTCCTGCCCTCCAGCTGGCAAGTTTAGCACTTGTGTTGAAAACGTTACCTGCTCAGGTGAGCTAGTGCATATCAAATGTGGTGGGGGTTCTAACGTAGCCAAAGACATTCGTGTTGTTTTAATTCTTTGGAAACTTGGCCCTTATGCTACGTGTGCTGATGACCCTAGAAACTCTGGGGCCACTGGAAAGCACCCATATGAAGAATACAAATGCTAAACTTGGGGGTGGAGAACCTGAAGAAGGGATGTTGCTAACACATGGATCTTAGAAGCATAGGACCCAAGTTAGAACCCCAGAATATTCATCAACGAAAAAGGTGTGGTGGAGTACTCTAATAATCTCTGCACTGAGGAATCAGAGACAGGAGGATTCCCAGGACTCACTGGCCAGCCAGTCTTGCCTACCTGGCAATCAATGAGAGACCCTGCTTAGGAAAAAAAACCCACAAACCAACCAACCAACCAACCAACCAACCAACCAACCAACCAACCAGAAGCTGGATCAACACTTGATTCTTTTCTTTGGTCTCCACATGTGTACACACACACACACACACACACACACACACACACACACACACACACACACACACGTATGTACACACAGAGAAGATTAACCATCATGAGAGCACTTGTCTAGTATGTGCAAGGGCAGATTCAATCCTCACCCCCACCTAAAAGTTAGACCATCATAATCATTGTTATGGCTTAAATATAAAATATCGCCTTAAATTCATATGCCAAGTGCAGTGTTCAGAGCTGGGCTCTTGTGAAGTGTCTGGATTGCGAGGGTCTGATTTCCTCAGTGTATCAATCCTTTAATGGGTTTGATGGAATTATTGGGAGGAAACCAGAAGGTGGGTCCTAGGGGAGGCAGACCACTGGGGATGTGTCCTTGAAGGGCATACTTTTTCTCTTCCCTCTCTTCCTGGTCATAAGGTGAGCAGCTTGACCACCATGCCATGCTGCCATGATGTTTCTTCCTTTCCAAGGGGCTAAGAGGAAGAGAGCAGTTAACCATGGATTGACGTCCCCGACGTTCTGAGTCCTCCTTTAGTTATACAATCAACCTTCAGGGAAATGTCCCTGATGAGCCATCGGAGCTCTCTGTGCCCCAGGTCCTTGGCTGCAAAGAGGGAGGAGTTATGTCTGTTTCATGAGGGTCCTGTGAGATCATGTATAAGGGCATGCGTATGAAGCATTTCAAAAACTTCAAACTATTGCCATATAAATAACGAATTTCAGAGCCAGGCGATAGCTCTGTTACTGTCCCTGAGGAGCCTGAAGATAAGGTCCCATTGAGGCCAAGCCAGCCAGGAGGGAGGCAAGCAATAGCGAGGCAGTGGCTGACCTTGCACCTCTTGCCCCTGGTTGGGGGGGCTGCCAGCTGTCTGAGGCAGAGCTGGGGGAGGAATGATCCATGTTAAGTAACACATTGGCTGATGCAGTTATGAGAGTTGTCCAAAACCAAACTCATGGTCTTAACCTCATTCTGAGGTGTCCACCCCGGTGTTCCCCGCTCACCCATTCATCTAGGATAAAATATCCAACTCTATCATGACATGGCATTTTTCCCTCATTCCTTAGACACCCCTCCCCCCCTTAACAAATCCCCTCAGCTCTATATAAAAAATCCATATGGCTTTAGCTTTCTTTGGCTTTACTAATCCTACAGTAATGGCTCAGGAAACAGCTTTTCCACATTCTCCCTTGTTCCTAGGAATGCCCAAATCTTGCTGTTCTAGTTGTGGACAACAGAGACAAACTCCTCCTGGTCCCATGACATCTCCAGAGACAGCGCCTCTTAATCCTCTCCAATCTGAACTTGTTTCAGATATGATGACTCATGTAAACCTTATGGGATTCTTATGAAATAAATATCTATAGGATATTTATATCTATCCATCTATCTATGTATCTATCTATGTATCTATCTATGTATCTATCTATGTATCTATCTATGTATCTATCTATGTATCTATCTATGTATCTATGTATCTATGTATCTATCTATCTATCTATCTATCTATCTATCTATCTATCTATGTATCTATCTATGTATCTATCTATGTATCTATCTATCTATCTATCTATCTATCTATCTATCTATCTATCTATCTATGTATCTATCTATCTATCTATCTATCTATCTATCTATGTATCTATCTATGTATCTATGTATCTATCTATGTATCTATGTATCTATCTATGTATCTATGTATCTATGTATGTATGTATGTATGTATGTATGTATGTATGTATGTATCTATCTATCTATCTATCTATCTATCTACCTATCTATCCATCCATTAGATATCTATCCCTACGTTGCAGATGAGGGAAGTGAGGGAGTCAAGGCACAGAAGGCTGAGCTGGCTTCTCAGGTTGGTTTTCTCACCTTCAGGCGTGCTTTTACAGGTAGTCGAGGACTGGAGGTGATCTTTTATAGATCTGTGGAGCTCTCTTTCCACTGAATTGTTTCTGCTTTGGCTTCCATGATGTTCTCGCTCTATCTCCGTAGCAGTTTAAATGAGAGTGGCTTCCATAGGCTCCTATGTTTGAACACTTGGTCTCTGGCTGATGGAGCTGTTTGGGCAGGGTTAGGAAGTGTGGCCTCATTAGAGGCGGTGTGTCACTCGAATGGGCTTTGAAGTTTCCAAAGCCCAAGCCATTCCCAGTCATCTGGTTTTTGGATCCAGCTACTGCTCCAGTGATATGCCTGCCTGCCTACTGCCATGCTCCCTCCATGATGGCCTCAGACTCACCCTTAGAAACTGTAAGCCCCCATTAAATGCCTTTTTTCTATAAATTGCCTTAGTCATGGTATTTTGTCACAGCAATGGAAAAGTAATTAAGACAGCGGTTCTTTTATTCAATTATAAAGCTCCCTTCCTCTGTTTCCCTGCTCTCAAACTCCACTGACTTGGGTTGACTCATCTCTTGTGTGTTAAAGATGTTGGAGGTGTTTTCCCCCAGAGTTTCCATAGCTTCAGCGGGTGAAGTAGACCCATTCCTTCCCATCACTCTATTCTTGTTGGAAGAAAGCCATGAAAGTGTGTATTTTTATAAAAAACTCATTCTGAGATATTTTTAGACATTTTAGTTTGTTATCGTCCAAAGCAAGAGATAACATAATTGTCTTTAGACTGGTAAGGAGATGTGATATATTGTCTTGTGTTCCTATAACAAAACACCAGACGCTAAATGCTATATAAAGAAAAGAGTTTATTTAGCTCACAGTTCTGCAGGTTGAAGAGCATGACACTAGTAGTGAGTTATAGCCAGGGCCTCCTGACAGATGGCATTACACTGGTCTGAAAGTAGGTGCTGAAGAGACCCACACTGTGTAAGGAGATGCTTCTGGGGAGCAGCTAGAACAACCCACTCTTGAGGCACTCCCAAGCAATAGCATTAATCTATTCATGAGGATGGAGCCTTCATGGCCTAATTACCTCCCATGAGGCCCAACAGAAGTTCTTTTACATCCCAACACTACAACAACAGGGACAAAGTTTCCAGAACACGGACCTCTGGGTGATGGGGCAGAGGGGCAAGTCAGCACTGGGTAAACACACTGTCACAGATGCCTACACTCACTACCCCTCAATGATTAACAGTTCCAGGGACCAACAAGGGAAGATCTCAGAAACATAAAGCTAAGAGAAGGAATTCAGACTTTAAAAGGGTTTCTGCTTTATCGGCTGTGACCACAGTCTCTCTCTGGTGAGGGATGGGGATTGCTAGGGAGGCTCTGTGTGTGTGTAGGGAATGTATGGGAAATCACTTTACCCTCTGCTCAATTTATCAGTGAATCTAAAACTTGCCTAAAAACTAAAGTCTTACAAAGGTGCTGTATCAGTCACTTACTCATTGGTGGGACCATACACCCAACAAAAGCAACTGAAGAAAGGAAGGGCATCTTGGCTTACAGTTCTAGGGGACACAGTCGACTGGGTCAGGGAAGGCATGGAGGCAGGAGCTGGCCACACTGCATCCACAGTCAGCCGCAGAGTGTGATGATGCTTCTGTCCAGCTTTCCTTTCTCCTTTCTTTTAGTCCTGGACCCCAACCCATGGAATGATGCGCTTCCCTCCTCCGGGGACCTAATGCAGATAACCAGTCAGAGACAGCCCCAGAGACTTGTTCTCATGGTCTCGTGGCTGACAATGAAGGTTAAGCATCATCTGTTACACAGCTCCATCTCTCTAACCTCAACAGGGACAGATGGATGATGTGGTAGTGATTGCCATGGGCCATGGGTAGGGGAAGGATTGTCATTGACTTTCCAAGGGGGTGAAGCCACTGTGGTGGCTGGTGTGCAGCCTGGACATGTTTGTCAACACTGGCAGAAGTGTGCACTAAAATGGTGAATACCATTGTGTGCAGATTACTTTTGAATGTCTATCAGGGAGCCAATGACATCATTCTTTGGCTCATACCTTTCCAGTCTAGCTGAGCGCCATAGCTCGGGCCCCAGTGCTGCTATTTTCTTTTTCTGATGCTATCCTGCTGACTCATTCTTTCTTAGCCTCGTTATTCTTCTTCCAAATATCAGCCTCCCCTGATACATATGGCTTCTCTCATTAACATGACCTTCTACAGAAGTGCAACCAGATGATGCTAGTCTGAGATCTTTTGGGTCATTAAGGAATTAGAGATTAAGGGGATTAAGGTACCTTGGCACCCTCTGCTTCTTTCTCTGCTATGTGTTTCTACCCTTACATGCTGCCTTACCATAGGACCAAAGCAAACAACTGATCATATACTGGGATTTTCAAAATTGTGAGCCCAAACCTTCTTTTCTCTTGGTAAGTTATCTCAGGCATTGTAACATAGTGACAGAAAACTTACTAATACAGTTATTGTATCTGTAATAGTACCTTCTACCCACATTCTCATTATTTTTATTAAAAAATTAAAAGTGTGTGTGTGTGTGTGTATGTGTGTGCGTGTGCGCATACACGCGCATGTGTCGCATGTACACATACAATTGTATTTATGTGTGGAAGTCAGAGGACAATTTGTGAGAGTCAGTTCTCTCCTTCTACCATATGGGTCCCATTTAGTGTTAAAATAAAAAAAACACTCAAGGTTGGATATTTTATAAAAGAAAGAGGTACAGTTTACTTCTGATTAGTCAACAGCAAAATGCCAGTGCTTGATCCAGGGACAACTGGTTTCCTCACAAAGTGTCAAGAATCAGGAAGTGGAGCAGCTATGTGCAAAGGGAGAGGTCACATGATGAGATTCGAAGACTGGACTTGTTCCTTCATACAAACTCCTTCCTGCGGGGGATTAATTGGGATCCAATGGGGACTACATTCTCAAAGGTGGAGGGTTCCATGTCCACCTCATGGACCTGCCTCAGTGACCTAACTTCCTTCTCCTAGACTCCACGTCCTAGGCATCCCAGGACCTCCCCAAAGCACCACGGGACCAGGACCCAAGTCTGCAACACAGGAACATGTGGGGGACTGTTTCTGTAAAATTATAAAAAATATTGTCTTTTACCCTGCACTAGGTCCAGCACTGCAGTGCCCCAAGACATCTGGTAGATATCTTCATCTCAGTCAGCAAAGCCTCTCACCCGCTCTGCTCCATCCCACATCACACTGCCAATGGATTCTCCCTGAGCCTGGCAACAATCTCTCCACCCATCTAGTTCCCAAGGCAGGTTGCCACCATGCCAGACATACACATCCCAATTCCATGGTGGCCCAGTGTCTCCAGCCACCACACACTCTCTTGAACTTAAATCGCCACACGAAAGAACACACAACACAGTAACCTCTGATCCAATTGATAATATATAACTTGCTCATCTAGACACACAAAGCCCTGTACACATCCATTCCTTAAGAATATTCATAACAACCTGTAAACGTGTGGAGAGGAATCTTAACATCCGCCGCCATGTTCTCCTGGTCCTCTCTCTCTCTCTCCCTCTCTCTCTCTCTGTCTCTCCAGTGTTCTCCTCTTTCTTTCTTTCTTTTTTTTTTTTTAAGATTTGTTTATTTATTATATATAAGTACACTGTAGGTGTCCTCAGACACACCAGAAGAGGGCATCTGATCTCATTACAGATGGTTGTGAGCCACCATGTGGTTGCTGGGGTTTGAACTCAGGACCTCTGGAAGAGCAGTCAGTGCTCTTAACCGCTGAGCCATCTCTCCAGCCCGTTCTCCTCTTTCTAAAACTTTTTTCCCGCCCATCCTTCCTTCTTGTCCAATGACAGGCTTCGTTCTATCTTGTACCTGCCTTCACCTGTATGACATCATCCTACAGGGGACATTCTAGATTAATTATACACCCTTCCTTCCAAGCTGACCCTCCCCTTATCAGCTGGTGAATTTAATATTTATTACGGTTATTGATAATTTTTCTAACTGCTTTTTTAACTTAACAACAGACCCTCTCTTTCTTCTATGTTTTTCCTCCTTGTTTTGAGATTGCTAGATTTTTTTTTTTTAAATCTATTCCTTCCTTTATTGTTTTGGAGTTAAAAGACCTTATTTCCATTCTTCAGATAGTTAACCTTTGGCCACTTAGAGTAGAGTGCACACCTTTTATGGGTCATAACTTGAGTCAATATTTAACCTATTTGAATAGCTTAAGAACGTTAGACTAGTCTGACCCCAGCTGTCCCTTCTGACTTACCTTCTGTTGTTATCCTACAGTTCAGCTGGGCTTTTGGGAATCGACTCATGACCTCACCTCCATTTCCTAGGGAGCTGGCCTCTTGGTGCAGACCCAGAATCCCCTAGTTCTTTCCCATCATCCCTTTCAACCTTTTTTCCTAGCCCAACTCTGTACCTTTGTGTCAATGACTGTTCCACAGAAACACGTTGTACTCTGGTGACCTCAGTGACCACACTACGCTGGGACTCAGATCAGTGCCCTGATCACAGAAGTATCACAGAAGAGTCAGAGGTGATGGGTGATTCCAAGGAAGCAGTGTCCTCCAGACACAGCAGGACCGATGCATATGTGAATTCACAGAGACTGTGGCAACACATACAAGATCTGCACATCATCGGGCTAGATGGAGTCCCAGGAAGTAGACAGGGGTCCCACTCCTAACCAAGGAGCTATTTGCAATTGATATTCATTGGCAAAGAGGACATCAGGTTTTTACAATGGAGTGTCACTGGGTATATAAACCTTAATCTAGGGCAGGCCTCATGCCCAGGAATAGTTGACCAACACAAAACAACCTCCACTGTTTTCTAGGGGTTACCTTTTTATTTTTGTTTTGACATTTTTGTTTTTTTGTTTTTTGTTTTTTTTGCTTATTTTGATTTGTGTGTGGAGAGAAAGACAGAGACAGAGACAGACAGACAGACAGACAGACACACACACACACACACACAGAGAGAGAGAGAGAGAGAGAGAGAGAGAGAAAAGTTGGGACAGGGTGTCTAGAGAGGTCAGGGGATCTGGAAGAAGGTTGAGGAAAGAAGAACATAATCAATTATATTGTATGAAACACTTTTTCAGTAATAACTGTGGTGGTTTGAATGAAAATGTTCCCCGTAAGCTCATAGGGAGGTGTGGCCTTATGTAGGAAGTGTGTCACTGGGGGTGGGTGTTTTGGTTTTAGATGCTCAAGCCAGGCCCACCATGTCTCTCTTGCTGCTGCCTGCTGATTCATATGTAGAACTCTCAGCTCCTTCTCCATCACCATGTCTACCTGTGTCCCACCATGCTTCCCACTGTGATGATAATGAATGTAGCCTCTGAACTGTAAACTAACCCTAGTTAAATATTTTTCTTCATAAGGGCTGCCACGGTCGTGGTCTTTCTTCATAGCAATAGAAACCCTGAGACAATTGTTCTTGGAAAGTATATTTCCATGTGATAGACACTATTCCGATTGTACTAATTCATTTAACATTCACATGTCTCTACAAGACATTCTTTATTTACTTAATAGTCTTAGCTTCGTGCTGTGGATATAGACAAGGAAAACATTAAAACAGGTTAAGAACCTGACCTGAGGGGGCTGGGATTTAGCTCAGTGGTAGAGCGCTTACCTCAGGAGGCAAAGGCCCTGGGTCGGTCCCCAGCTCAAAAAAAAAAAGAAACCAAAAAAAAAAAAAAAAAAAAAAAAAGAACCTGACCTGAGGTTAGACCAGTAACATGAGCATTCTGATTTCAGAGCTTACACTATTAGCTATCACACTCTTGGGCCACCGATACAGTCACTTACAACTTTGAAAGTGCCAGAGATCGAACCTGGGACTCATGCATGCTAAGCAAGTGCTCTGACAGGTAACTTTATCTCCAGCTTGCCTTTCTCCAACTTTTTGTTTTCAGACAGAGCCTCACTATGCTTCAGTCTGGCCTCAGCAAACTTACTCTGTAGCCCAGGCTAGCCTTGAACCCTCTCTTCTTTCTCTTCAATGTCCTGAGCAGCTAGGATTACAGGCATGGCTTTTCTGAAGTGTAGTCATGCACATGACATGACCGTCTTAGCCATTTGTCAGGTGTCTCACACAGCAGTGCTAGGCACATTCGTGCTGTGCTATCACCTCACGGCCATCCATGCACAGAACGGATTTGTCTTATAAAACTAAAACTCTGAGTCAATCGAGGTAGTGCATGCCTTTAATCCCAGCACTTGGGAGGCACAGGCAGGCAGATCTCTGAGTTTGAGGACAGCCTGGTTTACAGAGTGAGTTCTAGGACAGCCAAAATACACAGGGAAACTGTGTCTTGAAAAACCACAGATGCTACCACTCCCCCATCCTGCTCCACCACTTCTACTCCCACCTCGATCCACCATCATCTCCACCACTTCTACCACTAACACCATCGCTGCCACCACACCTCTACCATGACCACCATCACTCCCCTGCCAACTCCACCCTTTTACCCCTACCACCTCCATCACCATCACCACCACCTCCACCATCACCACTACCACCACCACCATCACTACCACCACCTTCACCACCACCGCCAACAACAAACTAAAACTCCGTGTTAAGGCAGTAACTTCATTGCTCACTCCATCCAGCTTCTGGAAGCCCAGTAGTTTGATTATATCTCACACAAGCAGAATGAAATCAGATGCTTCTTTCACTTAACATAATGTCCTTGGTTCATCTGTGTTGTCTTTATCCCATGGCTGATATCAGGCAGGGATATCAGGGATGGGTGGACAATGGGACAGGCCTGTGTGAGAATCACACTAAACCTCTCTGGCTTCCCCAGACTCATTCACTGTTTTCCTCACTTAGCAGTCGGTCAGATTTCCAGGTCTCTGTTCACTTCTTGGTACACGAAGTAATTGCCTCCTTAGGATCGACTCATCCCAAGGTATTGTGTAGCTATTTCCTTCAAATAGAAATATTCACACACACACACACACACACACACACACACACACACACACACACACACACACACACACTTCAGCACATAACTTTATCTCCAGCACATACAGATACACACACATGTATAATCTATATCTATATCTTTATCTATATCTATATCTATATCTATATCTATATCTATGTCTATATCTATATCTATATCTATAGTGGTGATATGGAGATATAGACATAGACAGACAGAGACATATAGACATAGAGGAATTGAGAACAAATGAGATAAGGATGCTATCATTCTCAATAACTACTTACTTGGAAGAAAAGAGAAGGAGAGGGGTTATGAGGTGGTGGTGGTGCCTTGCTGTATCTTACAGATGGTAGGGTGCAAGGAAAAGATGATCCAATTTAGGTTTATGCTAAATAGCCCTTCCTGGAATCCCCAAATTTGAAATTCACGGGAAGCATCAGACAGTCGGGGTGTGGGTGGGGGAGCGAAATTGAAGTGATGGAAGAAGCTACCTTGTAGGTCCGATCTTTAGCTCAGAGGAGGAGACTGCTTACTGTTCAACATTCGGACGAGGACCTTCATAGTGGCCTAGTGTGGGAAGCTATGGTGATCAGAGACGATGATACGTCTGAGCTGTTTGGGGTGAATGAGATCAGTCTGAGCGCTGTGGAGGCAGGGAAACTGAGTAATACAATACCCATCCTCCTCTAGGCAGTGGCTGAGTTATCTGAGATTAGTCTTTGATGGACTGGTTCTTATTAGCCACTAGAGACACATGGGGTTAGTGTTAGTGGAGATCTCTATAAATATCACAGTCTGGAAGGCACCAAATGGAAGGCAGGCATCACCAAGGACTTGGTACAGAGGACATGGTATTTGACTCTAGTTCACAGAGCCAGAGAAAAGTTAAATCAGCAGGAATCTTAGGACTGCGGGCTTCAGCCACTTTGCTGAGCTCCACAGTGGAATTCTATCTCTCTACAATGCAGAAGAGATGTGGACAGATCTGAACAATTCAAACACATATAAGTTGAATTTATAAGGCAAAGTCACCCAGAGAATAGGAGCAAAAGGGGGAAAACAGACAATGGAGCTGCCCAGCTTACTTGAAAGAAAAATGTGATAATGTTTTTTCAGCCTGGGAAGGGGGATGGGAATGACAGAAAGTTAAATACTACCCAGGGGAGCCTCTGGGTATGGGGGTGTGGCAGACGTTACACATTGAGCAAAACTTCACCAAAGGTGTGTGTGTGTGTGTGTGTGTGTGTGTGTGTGGTATCAACTGAGCCTGGAGAGATGGCTCAACAGGTAAGCGTACTGGCTGTTCTTCTAGAGGCCTGTATTCAACCCCAGCACCCACATGGCAGCTCACAACCTCTTTAGCACCACTCCCAAGGCAGCCAATGCCATCTTCTGGCTTCTTTGGGTATGATGTAGGTATGTGGTGCAGACATGCATGCAGACAAAACATTTATAAAATTTAATTAATTAATTAATTAAAAATGAATTTTCATGGGAGGTAGCTAGTAGAAGAACACTATGTATAAAAGTATTAATCTTGTCCTAGGGATTTACACTTACTCCCCTGGTCACACTGTGTTTGTTTCTCCACTGCAAGAAAGTATACCGGGGTGAAGTTTTGTTCAGTCTGTTCAGGAACCAAATGTGGTTGGTGGAGAAGTAGCATCGAGGACCTGGCAGTGTGGGGAGCCAGCACCAGTGATAGAGAGAACATGGCCTTGTGTACCCTGGCTCTGGGCTGGGCCAAGCAGTGTAAGCCAGCCATGCTCAGCTCACTGGATGCAGGTGGATGAAAAGTAGCCCAACCGCAGGGCTTCAGGGTGAGGAGATGGAACTACGTGGAGAAAGCTATGGTCAATTATTGTGGTGGTTTGAATAAGAATGGCTCCCCATAGGCTTATGTATTGAATGGGTAGTCATCAGGGAAGGGTTAGGAGGTGTGGCCCTATTGGAGCAGGTGTGGACTTGTTGGACTGGGGTCAGTCTTTGGGGTTTCAAAAGCCCAAGCCATGCCCCGTCTCTCTCTTCCTGTTGCCTGTGGATCCAGATGTAGAACTCTCAGCTGCTTGTCCAGTATCATGTCTTTCTGCTTTCCCACCATGATGATAATGGACTGAACCTCTGAAACTGTAAGCACGCCCCAATTACATGCTTCTTTTATAAGAGTTGCCTTGGTCGTGGTGTCTCTTCACAGCCATAGAACACAGACTAAGACAGCTATGGTACTGCTGTACCCAGCCCTACTCCTCATTGACTGGTATCAGTGCGGGCGTCTTTCACATGGCACTGGAGCTTACTAACTTTTTATTTTAACTGTGCCCTTGGCTGCTGACTCTCAAGACCAATTGGCGCTTGCTTGGAGCAGATGGTGGTAGGCCTTCAGAGAGGCTGTCTATCCTCTATAAAAAGTTTTATTATATAATGCTAAACCTTGAGTATCTTACAGATTTGGAAAGGCATCTGGAAGAACAGTAAAAAAACAGCAATTAAAGAGCTTATGTGAAGACACTGTGTGGGTGGAAGAGGCATAGCCAGAAGCCATAGGGTTACTGAATAGAATCTTCATACCAGAGGTGGATTACCACCCTATAAGTTGTTGGCTATGAAGCCCCTGAGGCCCCTTAAACCGTAAATGTTATTGCCACTGCTGTTGGTGGTATGCCAGAAGTAGATGGCGAGTTCTTGTTGCTGAAGACATCATATACATTGGCTGTGGACAGAGAGAAATGTGTCTGGGGTTGGTCTGGAAACTTACTCCCTGCCCCATGTCTTTTTTCAGTACTGCAAGGTGTTATCCTATACCAGGGGAGAATTGTTGACAGTCCTGCTGTTATTTGACCCTGTGTGCTACATCATCAAAATGCCAGATAAGATGTGGCTGTGGTGCTATGTGGCCAACTGTGATGAGTGTGGCTAACTGTGATGAGTGTGGCTAACTGTGATAAGTGTGGCCAGCTGTGATGGGTGTGGCCAATTGTGATGGGTGTAGCCAGCTGTGATGGGTGTGGCCAACTGTGATGGGTGTGGCCAACTGTGGTGGGTGTGGTCAACTGTGATAAGCGTGGTCAACTGTGATAGGTGTGGCCAACTGTGATGAGTGTGGCTAACTATGATGAGTATGGCTAACTGTGATAGGTGTGGCCAACTGTGATGGGTGTGGCCAACTATGATGGGTGTGGCCAACTGTGGTGGGTGTGGCCAACTGTGATGGGTATGGCTCACTGAGATAGGCGCGGCCAACTGTGATGGGTATGGCCAACTGTGATGGGTGTGGCAACTGTGATAGGTGTGGCCAACTGTGATGGGTGTGGCCAACTGTGTGGCCAACTGTGATGGCCAACTGGATATGGCCAACTGTGATGGGTATGGCCAACTGTGATGGGTATGGCCAACTGTGATGGGTATGGTCAACTGTGATGGGTGTGGCTAACTGTGATGGGTGTGGCCAACTGTGATGAGTGTGGCCAGCTGTGATAGGTGTGGCCAACTGTGATGAGTGTGGCCAACTGTGATGGGTATGGCTAACTGTGATGAGTGTGGCCAGCTGTGATAGGTGTGGTCAACTGTGATAAATGTGGCCAACTGTGATGGGTATGGCTAACTGTGATAGGTGTGGCCAACTGTGGTGGGTGTGGCCAACTGTGATGGGTATGGCCAACTGTGATAGGGGTGTGGCCAACTGTGATGGGTATGGCCAACTGTGATGGGTGTGGCCAACTGTGATGGGTGTGGCTAACTGTGATGGGTGTGGCCAACTGTGATGGGTGTGGCCAACTGTGATGGGTGTGGCCAACTGTGATAGGTGTGGCCAACTCTGATGGGTATGGCCAACTGTGATGGGTATGGTCAACTGTGATGGGTGTGGTTAATTGTGATGAGCATGGCCAGCTGTGATAGATGTGGCCAACTGTGATGAATGTGGCCAACTGTGATGGGTGTGGCTAACTGTGATGAGCGTGGCCATCTGTGATAGATGTGGCCAACTGTGATGAATGTGGCCAGCTGTGATGGGTGTGGCTAACTGCTTTTTAGTGAGATTTAAGTCCTGCTGCACAGGAGAGAACTCATGTTTGGCCTTGTAAGTCAGAACAAAGACCTTTTTGCCAGAGATGCTCCTGGCTCCAAGGGTTGAAAGCTATTGCCATGGTTAAATGAATATGACACGTCTATCAAATTGCCTCCTAGACATTTACGCTTATTTCTACAGATTGCTGCTGCAGTCAGCCTTAGTTATGGTGGGAAATTTCTTCCTTTTCCTTTTTTGAAGTTGGCAATGGTTACTTTGGAGACTTATAACAAGCGATCAAGAGTGATAGTTGCATAGCAGCCCAGTGAAGTAGCAGAAAATAGCCATCTGCCCTGGTTAGTTTTTTTTTTCATCAACTTGACACGGCTAGCGTCAAGTGGGAAGAGAAACCTCAACTGACAGAAATGCCCATATGCATTGTTGTAATTGCTGGTTGATAGAGAAAGACATAGCCCATTCTGGTGGTGCTGCTCCTGGGCTCCTGGTCTGAGTGGTACAAGAAAGTGATCTAAGTAATCTGTGAGGGCCAATCCAGTAAGCAGAATGCTGCTCTGAGTCCTGCTTCAGCTCCTGCCTCCTGGTTCCTGCTTTGAGTTTCTGCCAGGGCTTCCTTCAGTGACGGACCGTGGCCTGAGAGCTATAAGATGAAATAAACCTTTTCCTCCCCAGCTTGCTTTTGGTCATGGTGTTTATCAGAGCAGTAGAATCCCAAACTGAGACATCAGCTGTGTATATCGACCTGTCTGAGGCTCAGGGAACATCACTGAAGAGGAGGTTAAAGCAAAACAAACGAGCAGAAATGCACAAGAGCTAGAAGAAGGGGTGGAGTTTTGTATGCATTATCTTGGAACTGAATGCTCCATTCTGGAAAGAGGAGGAAGGCTGGTGAGACACAGAAAGCTAATGAGAGGTGTAGTTTATGAGACATACACAGAGTCATAAGAGTCGTGACAAGTATACACAAGCAGCCACCAATTGCCAGGGGAGAGGTGATACACACGACAGAGCTTCTCAGTGAAGCCGTCTGAATGCTGTGCCGAGAATTCCAGTGATGTTGCTTTCATGTATTATTATCTATGCTGAGGGAGGGCTTGCTGGCGAGGCAGCTGCCTTCAAATTACCCATGCATCTGCCAGACACCCCAGCAAACGTATTGGTTCAGCAATGAAGACTCAGGTGGAATAATTTCTGTGGCTTGTCCTTTGTGCTCTGGGACCAGTCATGTAGCACCAGCCCAAAGACTAAAGGTGTGACAGTCCTAGTTGGATTCTTATCATGCAGTCCAGAAAGTCTATGCCAGCGATTTCTCGTACCCGTTTAATGATATTGACCACAGGAGGGACAATAATACCCTGACATTAAAATATACACCTCACCTTAGAAGCGACTGACCTCTTAACCCTGTGCTTTCACGACGAGGCAAAGAAAGCTTTTCTGACCCTTGTCTCATCTACTCAGTCCTCACTGGTCTGGGCTCTCAGGAGAAAGCTGGCCTCCCTTCCTTCAGTGGAAGAGAGAGCCACCTTGACTGAATAACACTTCTGAGAATTGTGTCAATGGCTTCACTCCTATGGACCGCATGTCTCCCAGGGTTTGGGAGAGGCAGGAGTGGCTGAGCCAGTCCACCTGACTCCACTCCAGGCACCTCTGCAATGCGTATGTCTGAGTCCTTGGCTGCTGCAGGAAATACCAGAGTTTGTTCAAGGAGGCTCTTGTCCCATGTCTGACTTTGAGGGATCACACAGTAGGCAGGTCTGAGGGGAAGCAGCCTCTGGGGTGGCAGACAGCAACATTACATCTCAGACTGGAAAGAAAAGAAGACAAACGGCAGACAGAAAATCAGATGACTCAAAATCCACAAAGTAGTGACAGGGTTGACATTATCTTTCTTTCCTAAGATCATTTTGCTTGCCTGTCCTCCTGCTCTCTCCTCCAGGGACCGGGAAACCTTATAACCCTTTCTACACCCTTAGCACCGTCCTCCTAGAAAGGACTCAGCAGGCTCATTCTGGTTGTGGAGAATGAGAAAGCTTAGGGTTCTGTACCCTAAGGTACTTGCATTTCACAGAGATCAACCAAACTAAGGAATCTTGGCTTTAATAGAGAGATCTCAGGCTGTCAGCTTGCTGGGAAGGAAATGTGTTTGGGATGTAAAAGGTTGTCAGAGCTATCTAAATCAAATCTAAGGACGGTGCATGCCCTCAGGGTAGACATAGTGAGGGAAGGCTCCCGGTGGGGCTGGAACACTCACCCTCCGAACGTTGTAGATCCAGTCAAGATAGGCAGTGACCTTGGTGTACACTCCAGGGGTACTTGGGCTCCCACAGCCATAGCCCCAGCTCACGATGCCTACAACCTGCCACTTGTCATAATGGTACATCAAAGGCCCACCACTGTCACCCTGTGGAAAGTTAGGGCAGGAGCTGTTGGAGAGGGCAGGGCAGGCTAAGGGTAGCCTTCTTCCCCCTGTCCCTCAACTTGTCCATCTGTTTCCCTGCACTCTCCATGGCTCTGTGTGCACTCACTTCTCCACCTCCTTCTTTCTAATATTGTTCAGTGTCCATTACTCTTGTGGGAGGTGGGGGGGTATGGTCCATCTGTGAGCAGGTAAGTTGAGGTCATGCTGCCTGCCTTATCAGAGGGCCATAAGTTACACTAGCAAAGTGCACTTAGTTTAAGTCCAGTAGTTCCTACATCTATTGGCTTTGCCATCGAGTGCCTGTCTATGGCAGGTCCTGTTCTGGATAACTGGGATTCATTGGACTTGAAAAGGGATCTTTGCCCTCAGGAAGTTTACGATCAACAGGGTTGACAGAGCCAATACATGAGCAGATGACAGAAAGCAAGTAGTGAAACTTACACCCACTGCCTCTCTCTGAGACCCAGTGACACTGTGGCCTGACAGCCGGCCACCATGTTGCCACCATGAGTTCCTGAGGGCAGACACGGTCTTTAAATCTGCTGTGTCCACGGCTCACAAGGGATGATTTAGAGACAGCTCTTGAATGAGGATTTTGATGTCTGGAGATGGTGGTAGACTGAGAAATTTGAATAAAAATGGCTCCAAAGATCCTCTGGAGGTTTGGGGTGGTAAGAAGATACACAGGAATTGCTCACAAGTCCCAGTGGCCATGGAGATGGGAAGAAGTCCATGTACCAAAGCTCACCTAGCATGGGATGATTTTATGATAAGGCACAGGACAGCGAGAGGGAAAATAGACCTGGAGCCACTGTCCCCAAAGGGGTCATAGATGTTGGGGAGTGAGGGTGGGTGGAGAAGGTAGCAATGGCATCTTTAAATGTGAAATATATTATTCAGATACTTTCCCTTCATCTAGAGCCAAATATCATCTAGCCACCCATCCCTCCTTCCTTCTTTCTCAGGCCACGTTTCTGCCTTCCTCCATCACAAACCAAGCACCCCAGTCTGCCAGGTTTTGTGCGGGCATCCAGCTTGTAGGGGTTCACATCTCTCTAGGACCTATTCCTGTCCACAGAGCTTCCCGTGCTCTTCCGAGGACCCACCTGGCAGGTGTCCTTGCCACCCTGTGGGGTACCTGCACACAGCATGCCAGCAGTCACCTCCCCCTGGTAGGCATCCTCCGCATTGCACCGTGCGCTGTCGATGACCTGGACTGACGCCTGCAGCAGCGTGTCAGACATCTTCCCTGAGAGGTTGGAAACATACTTCCTCATTCTCCTCCTCCCTCAGCCCAGGTTAATTTTCCAGGCCATCAATACTTTTTGCTGCTTGGGGTGTTGGTGCATGGTGAGCTGGGGTGGACTTTTCTGAAGGACGTTCTTATTTCTTATTACCACTGGGGAGGGTAATAAGACCCTCGGGCAAGGAGTCTGAGGTTCTGAGCCCAAGACTCACCTCCGTTTTCCTCTGTAAAGCCCCATCCAATGACCCAGACTGGCATGGTTGGCATGAGCTCTTCATCAGAGAAAGGCAGGCAGATGGGCCTGACCGAGCCTACCAGGAGCAGAGGGGAAGATGATCCTAGATTAGGGATGGCTTATTGTTTTCTGGTGCTTTTTCATGTTGGGGATCTTGCTGGTCTAAGTGAGACTAGGTTAGGTAATTCCTCGAGAGAATAAACCACTCGCCAGTGAGGCCCTCCACCCTTGACCTCACAATACCTTCACCTCCCTCTCATGTGCTTAGCCAGTATTCTCTGCCCCAAATCCCCTAAGTCTAGGTAATGAACAGTCAGAGGTCAACCTCTGCAGGCTAGGCAATTATTCTCAAGCATGCTCAAACTTGTCCACCCAACCTCCCCACTGTGGTCCCTTGGAACCACAAACACCACTTGAGCTGTTCACCTCCTCCTGAGCCCTTGCTGTCTTCTGACACATGCACATGCACATGCAAAGAAAAAAAAAACCCAGGAAATGCTAGGTTCCTTATTCCGGAGGAAAACAAGCAGAAGCACACGGACATTCCAGCAGGGTTATTGTGCAGGGCCTTGAGCACTGGCTAGGGGTGACAATTCTTTAAAAAGGGCCCTGACAACGCCAAGAGCAGATGACTTTGATCTTCCAAATAGAGCGTACAGACTTAGAAGAATCTCTGCCAGGGAAGACGTGCACGTCAGCTTGACGGCTAGCGCAGGTCTCATGGCACCAGTGATATGGAGGTGACATATGAACACCCACGGGTAAGCTGAGATCTTGAGTGGGAACAGGATGTGTCTAAAGTTGCTTAGCAGAACCTGAGTAAGGTTCACCTAGGGGCTCTGTGGCCGGGGACCACCTCCTACCTGAGAATGTGAGCGGCATCTTCAGCCTAACGAGGGCAATGTCCTTCTCTTTGGGTTGCAGGGGATTGGGTTCAGCAATGAAGATCTTGGCCACAGGCAAGGACGGAGAGTTACCCAGCTTGTTTGAGCCGGCCCTCACCTTCCAGCTGGACACGTCAAGATACTTCCTAGGGAGAGAGATGGCTACATCATGGGAGCATCCAAGCACTTAGAGGGCTCTGCTTACTTAGGGCCAGGCCCCCAAGTCTGCTGATGCTTTAGGAGATCATGGGATGGGAGGGACAGGCATGGTGGAAAGGACGATCTGAGAGCCACCCTCCTGAAGCCAGGTTAGAAAAGATCTGATTCCTTTTCTTCATAAAAGGAGCCCAAGGGAACTTCTACCCAGAGGGCTTGGGAAGGGGCTGCCTCTCTCCTGGGTTTCATGACCTGGCAGTCTCTCCCCCAGCCTTGTTTCTATCTTTGCATTGTCATGAGCTTTCAAGCTTTTGTTTATTCTTCACATCCTGTGTGCAGGGCTCTTCCCCAGCAGGGGATTTAGCGCCCTTGTCAGTCTCAAAACACTGTAAAACCCCTGATCTAGGCCTGGGAACCTTGAAGGCAACATGGGGTTTATGTGACGCGCACAGTTTGAAGGGCTGGTTTTTGGTACTCTCCAGATGCTGAATGAAAGGGAAATGAAGAAGCCCTGGGTGGAGCCCCTTTCTCAAGGCCTGGCCAGCTCCCTGTCTGCTGGACTGAAGGATCCTCTACACTCGGTTCAGTTTCTAGACGTAGGCAGTGACTCTAGATCTTGGTGTCATTTCCTGGAAGACTTACAAAGAGGAAACAAGTTCTTGGGAGCCCAGGTGTGTGGGGAGACCTTCAGTAGCATGGATGGAATGGGTGAGGATCCTGGGTGTCTGGAGCTTTCCACCCAATAGCGTTCAACCTTGGAGACCAGCACGGATTTTTCAGTGCTTAGCAAGGACATCATGGCTGGTGTCTCATTGCATAGAAGCTGCACCCAGAGAAAATGGGGCAGGATACGGGTGCACAATCAGGAAACCAGGCTGGCTCCCTGCACAGCCTCGCCCTCCTAGCTTCCTCATCTCACTTACCTGAAGCAGTGGGCTGCTGTGAGAATCCAGTGGTGGTCCAGAATGCTCCCACCACAGACATGCTGCTTGTTGTACTGGATGCTGACTTGCCACGGCCAAGAATCCGCAGAGGCCTCCACCCCACCCACCACACGAGTAGTCTTCAGGCTCTTTCCACAGTCTGGATTCAATCAGGGGTGGGGGGAGAAGTAAGGAGGGGGAGTCAGGCTTCTGGGGAGGGGCTGCCTCTCCAGGCACCCCTAAGTAGGAACCTCAGGAATGGTACGGGAATGATGGGAGAAACCACTCACACCAGCTCTGAACCCCACAGGCTTCTCTGAAACCCACCTCTAGTTTGTGGATAGGAATTTAGATTTTTGAACACGGCTGTGACCATCGTGCTGGGAATTTATCATCTTCAAACCAAACAAGGGTGTGGAATCACGAATTCTGAAAGCCCTTGCCCTGCCTCAAGGGACAGTCCCTAGAAGCTCCCCACTGAGTAAACAGATACTCACAAACTACTTTGGTATCAGGGAATAAGCACATTCTAGGAACTGGGTTTCTTCCTTCTGTTAAGGGAGCTGCCCATTGGCCACCCTGTCTTCTGACCTACCTTTTACCTATGACCTTTGAACTTGAGTTAAACATTTCAATGTCAGGGCTAGAGAGATGGCTCAGTGGCTAAGGGTGCCTTCTCTTACAGAGACCTGCGTTTGGTTCCCAGTACCCACAACAGGCGGCTCACGTCAACCAGCTCCAGAGGATCTCATGCTTTCTACTGGTATCCACAGGTACTGCGGGCGCATGCACGTACCTGCCCCATAATCAAAAACAAACAAACCCAAAACTAAAACCTCCAGAGGCACCTCTCTGCCCTGTACTGTGCCTCTCTGGTCTTTCAGACACTCCCTGACACGACGACCTTTCCAAGAAGGCCCCTTCCTGCCATCTCTCCCCTGCCTGGTCCTGTGCCTGCCAAATGCTGTCTGATCCAACCCTGCTTTCCACTTCCCCTGTGCTCGCTCACTCAAAGCTTCTTGGTTGGCAAGATGGGGGTCTAAACTCTTATGAACTGCTTCACACGGTCTTTATAGAGAGCTTCCTTCCAGCCAGTGACCTTCTTGGGAGTCTCTGGAACAGTTAGGCTATGGTTTGAATGTGCCTTCCCCAAAGGTAGCAGCTTAGCCCTGAGTGTGGTGGTGATGAGGCAGTGGGTTCTTTAAGAGGTGAGGCCTAATGGCCCTTAGGTCATCAGAGTAACTGCCCTTTGAGGAAAATAAAGTAGTTTTTGTGGTCCCTGAGTGTCTTCGAGAACTTAGGACAAGATAGAGCCTACCCTGCTGTCCAATTTCTTGTTTTATTCACATTCTGTCACATGAACCACCACCTACCATTAGGGCAGCACTTGAAGCCAAACCCAAGGTGGCTTTCTGGTCTTAGACCCCCAGGTTCTAAAACTGTAAGCCAAGCACGGCTTCTTTTGTATTGTGGCATATCTTTTTTTTTTTTCTTTTTTCTTTTTTTTCGGAGCTGGGAACTGAACCCAGGGCCTTGTGCTTGCTAGGCAAGCGCTCTACTACTGAGCTAAATCCCCAACCCTATGGCTTCTTTTTGACATTATCCTGCCTCAGATATCTCAGTACAACAATAAAATCTAATACACCCAGACCATGAACTGAGGGCAGATGGCAGAAGGGGAGCTCTCGGCATTAACCGCCTGAAGGAACACTGATCTGTAAGTCTAAGCTCGGCCCCACACAGTGGGACTTGGAGGCTAGGAGACAGAGCGGTGATGATGTAGGTCTTTCTTCTAACCATTGCTGGCCCAGACTCTAAGAGATAAGGTGTACTCACCAAGGCAGCGCAGGGAAACCAGGGAGCCTGAGAGGCAGGATCTGAAAGAGAGACACGGGGCCCTGTGGCTTCTGCTTTCTCCTTGGCTGGGAGGTTGGAACTCAGCCTTTGTGAACCGCCGATTCAACCCCACCCTTTTTGTTTTTTATATATGAGCCTATGGGGGTGCATTTTTTATCTTTATTAACTTGAGTATTTCTTATTTACATTTCGATTGTTATTCCCTTTCCCGGTTTCGGGCCAACATCCTCCTAACCCTCCCCCTCCCCCTTCTATATGGGTGTTCCTCCCATCCTCCCCCATTACTGCCCTCCCCCCAACAATCACGTTCACTGGGGGTTCAGTCTTGGCAGGACCAAGGGCTTCCCCTTCCACTGGTGCTCTTACTAGGCTATTCATTGCTACCTATGAGGTTGGAGCCCAGGGTCAGTCCATGTATAGTCTTTGGGTAGTGGCTTAGTCCCTGGAAGCTCTGGTTGGTTGGCATTGTTTCAATCCCACCGTTAATACTGCAAGAAACCCAGAGTGTGGGTAGAACTGCATTAATACTCAGTGTGGTTTGATTTGATGCACCACTCCTGTGGCTGTGCGTGCGCCTACAACATATAGAGCCTTGTCCAGTGCAAAGCTAGTCTGGGCTTCTGGCACCCCGGGAGGGAGCAGAACCTGCCGCACGGTGGCCCTTCCAAACAGAACAGGATTTTGATGGGATCCTGCAGATTGTTATTTTCCACTAAACCTGT
This sequence comes from Rattus rattus, assembly GCF_011064425.1. NCBI lineage: Eukaryota > Metazoa > Chordata > Mammalia > Rodentia > Muridae > Rattus > Rattus rattus. The sequence goes on from NC_046161.1 coordinate 39,710,489, forward strand.
CCTTTTCCAGAGTTACTGTGTTAAGACTCTGTCCAGCGTCCTGAATGCTAAGAAGCCAGTCTGCTCCTGGAGCCTCGGCTGCCTTGTAGCAGATTTTGTTTTGAGTCAGCTGTGCTCTAATGTGGGGTGGTGAGGTGAGGGCTGAGAGCCTTCTTTGGAGCATTAGAAGGTAGTGATTTGGCCTGGGGAAGTGATGGGATGTACAAAGCTTCTTTCAGGCTCTTGCCTACCAGGCAACTCACTAGTAAGCATGAAGTAGCTTGTGGGAGGTGTTAATCTTGACTGTTCAGGGAGAGAGAAGGTCACTGTTCACTGCTCTGCCTTTGAGCAGGACAGTGCATGTTGTATTAAAGGAAAAGGCCAGCAGAGAATACCCCCTGAGCCTGAAAATGGGATTCCATAACCGTGGACATTTAATGAGCTGCTCGGTTAGTTCTTCCTGTTGTCTGGCTTGTGTTCCCCTTGCTGCAACCCTGAGCCGCTCTCCAGTGTTAGGTAGCCTCTGCGGGTCAGAATGTGTCCTCTCACTCACCTGCTTCCATTCTGCATCTGAAGTTCCTGGCTGTTTCCTGTGACTGGGGTGACGAGGAGAGTCTGGTTTGGGCCCATCTCCACTGGTCCAAAAGCGGGTTGGCTGTGGTAGGGAGAGTCAACTGTGAGCTGGGGCAGAGGCTGGAATTGGATGGCAGAAAGAGCCCCTGCTCCCAGAGAGGGGGCACAGGTTAGTGGGGCACGGCTGGCTCTCTCCGCTGGATCACAGGGACAGCCCCACATCAAGGCAGAGCTCAGCCCACCTCTGGCTACTGTGGTCTTGTTTTCTTTGGCAGGATCTCCTGGCCCAGCAGCCGAGGTTTGTGGAGGGCTAGGGGCCTGCTTTCCTCACACCCAGCTCTGCCCCGATCTCAGATGCTCCAGCATCTTTTCAGGTTCACATCAGTGGGAGCAAAGAAGTGAAGAGACCCAGATGTCCTCCTGTCTCAGCACAGAGGGAGCTGGAGTGTGGATATTTGGTTTTCCATATAAGGGCCCTGGAGATAGGAGAAGCCTGGATCTATTCTCATAGGAGTCCAGATGGAACTTCCTGAAACTTGGTCCACCCTTTCCCTTCCCTTCTGCTAATCCATGTTTGTTTTCTTTCAAACCCTGTATTCAAGTCTTCCTCCTCCAGGAAGCCTTCCTTAACTACTTGGTTCTCTGGTTCTTTCTTTGCTAAATTTTCGCCTTCTAAATTTCTACCTTCTTCTCCAGTCTGTCCTCTCAGGTCAAGCTTTGCATAGACATCTGGGGCCAATCCATGTCCCTGGCTGGCTAATCCACACCCAGATAGGACTGCAAACACTTCCTTGGTGAAGCGGGTGCTGGATCTGGGATGACCAGAGTCTGTCTAAAGAGCCCCCCAGACGTAAGTTCCAATATGCTGGATCTGACACCAGTTTGGTGTGTGACCATGGGTGAGTCATATTTATCCTGTGTGTCTCCCCGAGTCCCAATTTTCTCCATAAAAGGATGCGTGAGCCAGGTGGTCCCTGACTCCTACACTGGACCACCTAGGGCTTTGTGTCCCTAGATAAGAAAGGTTTACTTCCAATTAAGGCAGGAAAGAAAGTAGAGAGATTTGAGCAGAGAGCTCTGACACAGAAGGAGAGAGAAAGATGTCAGTAAACATAGCCAGCAAAGCTTATTTCATGAACTTTGATGTCCTAAAGCTGAAGAGGTCGGGCGGTGCTGTCTGGTGCTTCAGTGCTTTCTAGAAGTGTAGGAATTCTGGGACTCTACCACTTTAAGAACCTCAGGAAACTCCCAGTTTCGTAACTTAGACAGCCTGCTGCTGCATCTGGTCCAGCTGACGCTGCAGTTGGCTGGACTGCAGTGGAGGAGGGGACGGCTGCAGGGGAAGTAGGGGACAGCAGGTGCTGGGCCTATTGTCCTTGGAAATGAGGTGACAGGTGTCCCTTTACTAGAGGGTGCTGGGAGTTCTCCTCCTCTGGAGGGGAGAGAGCTTTATAAAGAGGGGGCAGAGGGGACAGAGGCCATATGGATTTATACTGGCTGCCCAGAACATCTATGGGACAAAACCTAGAGGCTGCTTTAGGGACCTCTAGAGGGATAGAACTCTGTGATCGATGGGCAATGTCTGTCTAGCAGTCTGTCTTGTCTCTGGACTCGGTTTCTTAGAGTCCTGAGGAAGTTCAGCCTGCTAGGGAGAGTGTGATCCCTGTCTGCAGCAGACCACCTGGGTTCCTTTCCATCCTCTGTAGCTAGGCTCCCGAGGGACCAGTCCTCACTGTCCCTTCTGTCACTGATGAAGCCTTGTGAGTAGAGAGAATTCTCTATACAAACAGATGCTATGAGAACTCGTGGTGTCCAGGAATCGGGTCGAGGCGCGGACAGATTCCACCCCTCTACCTCCCAGCTTCTGCCCCAGCATGCTGCTTGTTCTCTCGGAACCCGCTTCTAACAGATTTAATATAACCATGCTTCGAGCTCTCTGCCAAGATCAAATGAATATAAATATATGTAATGCTAATTACCCTGCATGTACCTTCCATCCACTCCAGATTTGGACCTGCTTCTGCACTTCACCGAGAGAGCTGGGACTCTGGTGATGGGCCCCAACAGAATCAGGCTGTCCTTGCTATTTTTGTTTTCAAGTGCGGAGAATGGAACCCAGGGTTTTGCACGTGTCAGGTAAATGCTCTACCACCGAGCTACACCCCCAGTCTTCCTTCCTGCTAAATTTTAACCTAGATGACTTTGCATAGTAAATTAGTTTTTGTGTTATGGTCTGGGAAAGACTTCTCACAAAAGGACAAAGGAGAAGTAGTTTGGGAGAAAAGAAATCTTTCATGAGATTGACATTGGTAACTATGAGGAAACTGAGGCTGGGGGATTATCTTTTTGCTCCTTGTTAATAAAAGCGCTGGGATTCAAACATAGTTCTGTATGAATCTCATGTCCGCGGTTTTAGGGAAATGGAATAGGAAGTAAAAAAGGGAGGGGGGAGAGAAGAAGAGGGGGAGGCAGGAATGAAGGAAGGAAGAAAAGAAGGAAGGCAGGTAGGTAAAAAAAGTTGCTGGCCTAAGGTGACAGCCCCCTCTGGCCTTGGTGGAGTACCTGTTATAGCCCATCTGCCTGCAGGCTGTCTTGGCCAGTGCTTCTGTGAAGTTGTCGAAACAGACTGAGGCCCAGGTCCCTCTGGCTGCATCCAGTACCTGCAGGGTGGATCTGTCCTTGGAGAGTCGGACTAGGAGGGAAGGAGTCTGAGTCAGCTGGAGGGTGGGTCCATTCTAGCCCTCAGACGTTATCGTGAGACCAGCCCCCTCCCTCACCGCTACTCCCCAACCCAGAGCTGAGGACACACTCAACGTCAAGGGACGTTCTTCCAGTTGACTAGAGCCTAATTTGGATGGCAGCTAGGGGGAAGCCAGCTGCCCAGGGACAATGACTGACAGCCTTTCCTTTTGCTCAGATGGGTATCAGTTTTGATGGCTGGTGTCACAATTACTTTACCAAGGCCTATAGAGCTTGCCCAGTTTGGGAAAACATCCCAGCCAGGGACTTGGTAGCTTCTCCATGGAAGATGAGAGAGAAAGAGAGTTGGAGTGAAAACTTCTGTTGGTATTAGGATGGCAGGCATCCAGAGGTTTTAACCTCACTAATTAAGAGCCAATGCACAGGGAGTCACTCATCCCTGCCCTCAAAGGGTCTGATTAGTTATCTTTTGGGATAAGTGTTAGTGGGTCAACCAAGCCTGAGGAGCCCAGCTTTTATACTTGAAACACTTACTCCTTCAGTTACCTCCCTCTGTCCTGTTCCCTAGTATGTCACAGCAAATAACATGAGTAGAAGGATGGCTGGCTAGCTAAATGACATGGTGACAACATTTCTAGTCTAGTGGAGTTATCAAGGGGGAACCTTCAAGGTCATGCACTCTAGAAAGGCAAGTACGGCCAGCATAGTATCAGCACTGCTCCCTTGTCCCCTCAAGATCATTAGCCCTTCCTGAGAGTGTGCCCTGTCCAGTGCTGGGCTCTAAAGGTGCATGTGCCATGGCCCTGCTCTTGGGGACGTTTTCTATCAGGGCTAGACACTGACAAAGAAGGGGGGCAGAGACCACATCTGGACAGACTTCCTTCCCTCCTCCTGCTCTTCAGTCCCTGGACTCACCTGTCACTCCAGGCTTCTCAGGGAAGTTCTTGACACAGTGTTCCTCATCCTCCCCCGAGGCACAGTCAAGGTGGCCATCACACATCTGGCCCCTCGGAATGAAGGTCAGGGGATTTCCGCAGATGAAGTAGTATTTATCCAGAACCACCTTGACTGGAAGGTACATTAGGGAGGGGCAGAGCAGGCTGGGGTCAAGCAGGCGGCTAGGGACAGAGAGGGGTTGCTTTTTCTGAAAGTCAGGCTGGCAGGAGGCAGGCAGCCAATTTAAACAATGAATCTTTTGTGTGTGTGTGTGTGTGTGTGTGTGTGTGTGTGTGTGTGTGTATGCCCACTTGCACAACTTTTGGGAGTTACCTTCAGGTGTTTTGTTACAGTAATGGAAAGCTAACTAACACACCTGCATCAGGCTGGGCCAACTAAAGTTGAGAAGAAATGATTTTGAGTTTTATCCATCTCACAACCACCCTGGGCTCTCAAGGTTAGAGGTGGTGTCTGACGTGTGGACACCCACTCTTACTACGATGAGAACCTGGTCAGTCAGATAACTGGGGTCTCATCCCAGTCTCTGTACCTGCTTGCCTTGCCTGGGCTTTGAACCTCAGTGTCCAACTATAGAATTAAGCGTTCAAGCAGAAGGTCTCTATGCCATCCAATGGGTGGTATCTGCTGCTACAGCAAATGTCATCTGAGCTCTAAATAAGGCTCCCCAAGGGCGGGCAAGCCTTGCCCAGGTTGTATAGGCACTGCATGCCCAGGGTCCCAGCTCTTAGCTTTTAACCCAGGTTTTTGACATAAGGTTTCTCATTGCTATTCATGATGCTTAAAGGCATTTCATACTCCAGAGGCTCAGTGGACTTCTTTCTGGGCACACAGGTTCCACGAGGGGCCTTGAAGCCCATCCCTGACTCCTAAGCTTGTCTCCTATGCTCCGTTCCCTGCTGTGAGAGCCATGGTCAGTCCCTGCTGTAACTTTGGAAATCATTGTCACAGAGTGTGCTGCCTAAGATGACATCAGGGTTAATGAAGACCAAGCTGGGGTGGGCAGGGGGTTCTACCTGCCTGGTCATCTTCCCTAGTACCTCCTCTCCTCCGCTCTCTACAGGCAGAAATACTCTCTAGCCTGACAGATAGTAGGGTTGCACAGATACCCCATCCAGCCCCCTCACCCTGCTCCTCCACCAGCTGTCAGTTTGCAGGAGATGGGAAGGAGGCGGCTGGGGGGTGGGTACCTCTGCCACTGTCTGTGTGGGTTTGGAATGGGTGCCACGTGCATAGCAACCATCTGGAAGAGAAGCCATCTGGGAGAACTGGGGGATTTGCTTACCTTCCCCTTGCACTTAGAAGAAGGTTCCCTTCAAAGCAGGGGTGGAGACATGAGGTTTGAAGATTCACCCCCCCAAAAAAAAAAAACTTTGTGCAGATCACCTGCCTATCACTGTGGGTTGGAGGACTGGGGAGGTCTGTGGCTGGCTGAGGGGGTGAGGGTGAGCATGGGGGCTCCTGTACTGTCACCTATGGGTGGGGTGGGGTGAAAGCTGTGTGGGGGCTATAACTCACTGAGGAGGGCCACAATCCCGAGGGCTATCAGGCTCAGAATCACCGCGATGATGGGGATCCCCACCTTTTTGAAGGTCTCCAGGGGACTTCGGGGTTTGCGAAAAGGAGGGACATCTGCGAGGAGAAAGACAGAGGGAGGAGCGTGCAGTGAACACTCAGAACCCAGTCCTGCCAAGGCCCATAGCCCTCTGCCCCTGGCCTGTATCAGGATGCCCTGGTGACAGTTTGGTGAGAGTTTGACAGTTATCCCTGCAGGCAAGGCTGAGCCTTGAGAACACATCTTCTCCCACCTCCCCTCCCTCGCCCAGATTCACCTATCTTTCATAACCATTTCTCAAAGGAGTTGGCAGTGCCTGCCGCCTCCCCTTGTCTTGCCCTACCTTGTACAAGATGTCACTCTTGCTGGGCCTGACCTGTACCTGCCCTGGGAGGGGCCCAAGCTTGTCACACATGTACTTGGGTGCTTACCATGATATATGAGAATTTTATCATTTATCCTGCCCCATTCTTGAATATTTTTTATTTTTAATCAACACATAATTATATTTTGGGGGGTATAGTGTAACATTTTAGCAAATGTATGTGCTACATAATGGTAAGGTCAGGGTAATTACTGTTTGTCGTGTAAGACGTTTATTTTTGTGCATGTGTTGGGAACATCCAGAATTCTCTCACTATCTCTTCTGGAACATCGAATGTCATCAACTGCAGTTACCCCCAGTGCTGGAGAACATTAGACTTTACTCCTTTGCTCCTCTTCAGTTGTTTCTCCAATCATTTTTATTTAAAGGGCAGGGGAACTAGGTCATGTAGCACAGGCTAACCTCATGTTCTATATGCAGACCAGGATGACCTTGAACTTGTGGTCCTTCAGGTGCTTGGATTTTAGGCATACACCACCACCACTGTTCTCAGCAGTGTTGGGGCATGCAGCAGAAGGGTTTGTACAAGTTAGGCAAGCATCCTACCATCTGAGCCTCGCCCCTAGCCCACTGCCTTAATCTTCGCCTCCCCAAATAGTGAGGGTGTAGCAGAGTTTTGATGAACACTTGTGAGTTGTTATTATGTATTATGAGGACCCCACCTCCAAGTTAGTTCAACACACAGCAAGCCCTCAGCATGGTCCCTGTCTTTAAGGAGATTAGAGTTGGGGGCGGGGAGACAAACAGGACAAATGGCAGTCCACCAGGTGGAAGAAGGTAGAGTAGAGACATCACCAGAGGGATTCTGGGAAAGGATTCCCGAGTGAGTGATAGTTTGATACAGGGGAAAAAAAAACAGGAAACAGGGGCTCTGGGACAGTTCAGACCCAGGCACGGCAGGGTACTGTGAGTGTCTAGTGTCCTTGGGTATGAAGTGGGTCAAAGCCTGTTGGGTGGTAGAACAGCAAAGTCCTTTTGTGGAGACTTGAAAACCAGACTAGGGTTTGGCATTTGTCCTGACAGCACTGAGGAGCCACGGAACGCTTTGAACAAGAAAGGGTATGCGATGAGACTGTTGTCTCATTGTCCTGGGGAGGAGGGTTGAAATGAAAGACTTTGGGACCAGGGAATTCACATAGAAGACTATCATTGCCTACAAATTGTAAAACAAACAAACAAACAAACAAAAAACCCCAACCAACCAAACAAGCAGTTACGTTTGCTTCACACAGTGTCATAGTTTGAATCTGAATTGATACAACAGGCTCATAGTTTTTCAGTGTTTGGTCCCCAAATGGTGTCACTATTTTGGAAATGTCTAGAAACTTGGGGAGTTAAGGCTTAGCTGGAGAAAGTAGATCCCCGAGGGTGTATATTTGGGAGCCTACTTTCTTTGCCTGCTTCTTAAATTTCCTTTTATTGTGTCCCATTTTCTGCAACATCATGTGAATTGCTCTGTTACACCCTTTCATGGACTGGAACATTCTGGAGCTATTTCAGAATGAGTCCTGTGTCCATGAAGTTGTGTCAGGTGTATCGGCCACAGTGACACAAAAGAACACATGGCTAGCCAAGGACACGGGGCATGACAAGGTTGTGAAAAGTTCTCAGTTGGCATCAAAGGCAGGTTCCGGGTCTTTGCAGGTGCCTTTCCTTCAGGCAAAGAACTCAGGAGGCATTTGGGGCCCTTTCTCTCAAGGAGAGCTGGGTAAGAGGCACCAGAGCTTCAGAGACCTGGGAAGCAGTAGGCAGGCTCTTCTGCTTTCCCATCTACATGGCTCACTCCCTCAGCTTCTTCCAACCTCTTTTTCAAGTCCTTCGTGTGAGCCCACCCTAGATCTTTCTGTTTAAGGTGGGACCACTGCGTGTTCACCATCCTCTCCACTTGCCTGCTTTCCCCCAAAGCACTTATCATCGCTGACCTACTTTAGCAGGTTTTCTGTCTCCTTCCACCCCTCCCTGAAATGGAAACGAAGCCACCACGAAGACAGTGTCTTCTGTGCACTTCTGAGTCCCCAGCGCCTAGAACACAGCCCGCAGCAGACACCCAACTAGTGTCCACAGAATGGGAAATGATCCAACCTTGGCTCTGCTCTCTTAGGCGCATCCTGTCTGTCCTTCCCCCAGCTCTCACTTTATTCTGCCTCAGACAGTGTCAGTCATGTGTCTGCTCTACCCACTGTCCTCTGCTCAGCTGATACTCAGACCGATGTATGCCAGAGGCCAGTGCCCCATAAATGATGGTTTCAATGACTGTTGATAAGAGAGCTCAAATGTTGTGCTTCTCTATGGAGAGTTTGAACTGTACAGAGGCCCAGCACTGGGTATGTAAATAAGACGTGGTATGGCCTGTAAATTGTGAGGGCCTGGCACAAAGCAGATTATTGACAACGCTAGCTGGTCCTGTTTTTAAAGTCCACACACCAAGTCTTTAGAATTATTCTGCTTCTGTCGCCACGGATGCATCAATATTTTGTTCAGTCATCCATGAGTGATTTGTTTACTGGTCACTGACTCTGGGGGACATGAGCTTGATTTGTTTCCATGGTTAGCAAACATTCTGTTGGATTGTGTTCTGACTGTTTCAGAGAAAATCTGCTTCCCTTCTCTGGAAGGGATGTTCCTTAGGAAGGAACTTATTTAACTTTTAAATTTCAGAAATTTCCTCCCTGCCTATGGTTGTTTCTTCTGTCCGTTTGTCCTGCCTATTGCTTCTAGATAGAGCTTCCAGGAAGGTGGTTTTACCTTGTCCTTCCCCTTCAGTGACAACAGGGACTCTTGTCACATTCACTTCTGGACTTTTGTACTCTGAACCTTCTAAGCCGTGTAATTGACTTCATTTACTGACCCAAGTGGATTTCACTGCTAATTCAGCATTCACACACACACACACACACACACACACACACACACACACACACACACACTCTCACACACACACACACACAGTCACATCCACAGGCTGGCTTTCTGGTGTTGAATGACCTGAGTGTTATTCCTGACCTCTGGGACTCAGGATCTCAGACCCCCCTCCTTTACCACTCCCACCCCCTCACGCTCACCCTCTTCCCTGTGGCTGGCTGACTCATCCAGCCTGGTTAGCACAGCATTCCCCATCACTTGAGCAGCTGCACAGTCTCTCCCTTCAGATTCCTTTCCACCAGGTGTTCTGGTTTGGCAGTTCTTGGGTTTGTTCGTTGGGTGAGGCACAGGGAGAGCCAGGGGAAGCCTGGTGTTCTTTGGGGACTCTATGGTCTACTGTTACATTAACTCCAGAGTACAAAGGAGGTACTGTTTCTACTCGCTGAGTTATTGTTTCTGGTTATTATTAACTTGTGATTCAAATAAGACGTTAGCATGAGTGGGATTGGCCACTGTCTTATGGACGTGTTCCTCGTTCACTTGTCTTGTTGATGTGTAGGCTATCAGAAGTAGGTGTCAATGATTCAAAAAAAAAATATAACAAGAGAGGTAAAACCCTTAAAACTGGGAGCTTTTTTACTTATTCACTAATCTATCTCCTATAGTCAGAAATCCACAGCTATTTTCTGTTCTACCAGTAAAACACCAGAGCCCTGAATTCTTGGTGGCATGAACTCCATGTGACTGGGGCCTACACTGCCCAACTCCATGCAGATCAGGCCTGGCTGGGGAGTCACTGTTCTTGGCTCTTAGGTCTGCTGGTCACATTTCCTCCAGGACCAAACCTTTTTTTTTTTTTTTTTTTTTAAAAAGAGAACAAATCTTGGAATGTATGAGTACTTAGTGCTTTTCGCTGAGTGATGGATGGATGGTGGACTGACGTCACACGTAGCATTTAGCACGATGGTGGTTCACTCAGTAGCTGAGGTTCAAAGGCCCGGGGACATGAACTTACCATGGTTGTTCAGGGGTTGGCCACTGTCTGGCTCCTGCAATTGAAGGAGAAAGGTTAAGTTGAGTGAGGGGATCTCTGAGATCCAGACTCACAGGACTCGCTTCCTAGCTGTATTCTTCCTGCTATGTCTGTCTAAGCTACTGGTTGAAATGAAAAATCCACCCGTACTCCTATTTGACCTGGCTCGACTGGTTTGCCACTTGTAGAGACTACTCAGGAGCCTCAGATATGCTCGGCTGCTGGATGCTATCTGTGTTGCTTTTCCCTTTGTCAATCATTTGCTTACCTTTACATCTATTGTATTTTTTTGTAGAGACTTGAATAAAGGTGATACTTAAGTGTCCAATAATGCCAAAAGATGCTCACTGCAATTATCCATTACATAAGTATAACTCGGACTTCAGCAAAAATCGCTCTCACTATCTAGACATTAGAATGGCTAAAGTTAAAAACACTGACAATATTAAGTGTTGGTGAGAACACAGGACAGGGAGCAACTGCTGTCTATGTCTATGCTTGTTAGTGGGATATAAACTATAGCAGTGCTTTGATTAAATGATGTGATAGTAACCACAGGGCTGGTTTATAATTTGATGGCTCAGCAGATCTACTGTGGTGCATAATCACCACAAAGAAGTGCTTATACATATCTAGCAAAAACCCTTGAGTTTTCACAGTTGCATTGCCTGTAATGGCTAAACATTGGAAAACCCCTAATGCTTGAGTAGCTAAATAGATTGTGAATTATCTACACAATAGAATTTCAGCAATAGACAGGAACAAACTTCTTACAATTACCCTTTTTATCTAAAAATAATTTTATGTGTATGGGAATTTTGCCTGCATGTATGTCTGTGTACCACTTCTATGCCTGGTGCCTGTGGAGGTCAGAAGAGGGTATCAGATCAATGGTTAAGAAGAGCTCTTACCCACTGAACTACCTCTCCAACCCCCTGCTACTCTATGCTGTCAGCTTCGCTGGACTCAAAAATGCCTATGGAAGACTGTGGAGATGGCTCAGTTGGTTAACCGCCTGAAGTTAATCAGCATGAAGACCTGAGTTTAGATTGCTAGCACCCACATAAGACTGTGTGTAGTGGCGCGCCCCTATAATTCTGGCTCTGAGGAGGTGGAGACGGAGAATCCCGAGACTTGCTGCCATCTAGCCTAGAAAAATCAGTGATCTCCAATTTCAGGAAAAGACCCTGTCTCAAAAAAAAGGTGGAGAGCAATCAAGGAATACACCTACCATAGACCTCCACATATACATGATACATCCATGTACATACATGTACACACACACACAAACATGTGCACATACATACACAGAAGTGCCTAAGACATGGTGAATCACATCTCTGAGTATGTCTGTGTTGACATCTCCAGAACTGACGAGATCATTGGTCTAATGGATTAATTGACTGAGGGATTCATAAACACATTGGCATTATTGGGAAACAGTAAAAGACAGTCTCCACTACCCACCCTCTCTTGCATGTAGCCAAGTATCTATCAGGTAAGCTCTCTGCATCTGTCCGTGAGTCAAATCAACCTTTCCTCCTTTAAATCATTTCTGTCAAATGCTTTCTCACAAGAACATGGCAGCAACCAATCCAAGGCTAACGGCAACGATGGGGACGAACTTCATGACATGACGAAAGAACTAAGCACTAAGAAGCATGTGCTGCCCAGTGACATTGACACATGGGCACAGAGACAGAAGGTAAAGGTTAGGGTGCTAGCAGTCAGAACAGTGTTACTGCCTGGGAAGTGGGGTGGTTATAGGAAGAAGCCCAGTGGATTGTTCTGGTGTACTGAGAAACTTCTAGACCTTGCTTTGGGTGTTGGCTACACTGGGTTTACGTGTGTTAGACCTTCACTGTGAGGTATATTTTAGGGAGGAGCTGTTTGCTGCATGTGGATTATACCTAATAAAGCAGGCAAGCCCAAACAAAAGTCTGCTAGGATACGGGGCATTTCTGAGAGTGTGGTCCTAGCTCTGCAATGACACACGTGCACAAACACACGCACAGGCATTTCCTACATTTGCTCACTCCCCTCCCATGTGCGCTCAGTGCACACACAACCACAGGGGGTCAAACATGAGGGTTACTTGAGCAGAGACTCACATGCAAAGTACATTTACTCCTTTCTCTGCAGACAAGGGCCAGAGGGAGGGTGATGTCCAGGTTCCCATTCTCTGAGCCCCCCTTTAATCTCTGAGTCCCTCAGAGCCTTCTGCCCTTTCAGGTCTTGTAGAGGGTGGGGAGTTCCTGAGTTCTGTCCGTTAAGCCTCTAAGGAGGGACTTGCTTACCAGTACTGCACCAAGGTCACAGATACCAGAGGCAATGGGAGAAAGCAGCAGGATCCTGTACACATCCTACTGGGGATTTTTTCTGGTCCCATATGGGAGAGAAAAGACTTCTTCTAAGCTCTGGATGTGTGGAAATCCTAAATTGGTTACAAAGGAATACTTGGGGACTATCTATTCTCATGGTTAAACATGGGGGTCCCAGTGATGGTCAGGAGCTCCTTCCTGCCTCCCTGTCCTTCTGCATTCAAGTCTGCAGTCTTCTGGAGGGGTGCCAGGCTTTGCCCTTCGATGTCGTTAGGCCTTGGCTGGCTGATGCAATAGTTCACAAGGACCGAGTAGGAATACAGGCTCTACTTCCTACTGATTGTGGACTTTAGGGAAAGAAACGAAATGAGTCTTCTGGTGGGACGTGCCAAGGTCACACTTGGCCACCATTTCCTGCCTGCTCATCCACCGTGCTTCCCGGCCTTTTTCTGGGCAGTCTCCACTTCTCTGCCTTTTCCTGTTTCTTATTTTTTTTATTTAAGATTTTATTTTAAATTGGCAAATAATAATAGCCCTGGTCTCACTTCTCGCCTCTGTACTCTTAATGTTAAGATCAGGCTTGTGCCTGTGCACAACTGGACACATCTCTGGGCTCTGCTCACTCCCAGGCTCTTCTTGGTCATCTTTCAGGATGAGGATGAGAACAGATCAGAGCAGTTGGTCCTATGGACTCATAGTCAGGAGATAACAATACCAACAGCGGTTTACACACAGCAGGCAAAGAACTTCCATTTAACTTAGTCAGTTCCAGATTAAAAAGGACTGAAACCAAGTGTGTGGTAACCGCGGTGGTTAGCATTAAATCATGGCTAAAGTAAACAGATGAGTTAGAAATACTCATACCGTGCCAGGACCCGATCCCCTGAGAGGCAGATGTCGGGGATCACTAAGCATTCGTCCCAGCAGACAGGGAGAGGTGCCCAAAAAGACAACCGAGAGCTACACCCCTTGGAGGGCCTGGGGGTGGTGACGACAAGTAGATAAGCCAGAAAAAACCCACAGGGTTTGGGGAGCCTGCAGAAGAAAGTGGGGTTAAGAAAAGGGAGTGTCGACATGAAGACAGGGTCAAGGGAAAGGGTGAGAGAGGTCACATGTGAGTGGTGACTGGATGACAGGAAGGGGACGGCACTCAGGAGCGAGTGCGTGTGATCGAGGAGCTGCAGAGAACTAGGAGGGGAGGCAGAGGAATTAGAGAAGGAGATGATTGTGTGTGTTTGGAACTTTAACACCATGGGCTTTGTCATGCCCTCGGACATCGGTTAAGCAGGTTAGGGTGTCTGCTGAGATGTGGAAGGCTAGAGGAGGTTGTGGACACTAAGAGCATCCATTCAGTGGGCCTTCCCATCGGTGCATTCTTCTATATAGACTCTACCTGTGTGTACACGCCTCCATCAATTGGAGGAGGTAGGACGAATTTCTTCTGTGTATTACTACTACTACTACTCCTACTCCTACTCCTACTCCTCCTCCTCCTCCTCCTCCTACTATTATTATTATTATTATTATTATTATTATTATTACTAATTCCCTCGGCATTGACTGTACCCATAATGGGTGAAGGATTATACTAGAAGCCAGGACACAGAAGCAACAACAATAGCAGCAGCAGCAGCAACAACAACAACAGTGCAGTCTACACCTTTCTGCACTTTGACCGCTCATTTTGCTCTGACCTGGCCTGATACCTCACGTCAGGCAATGCTTCCCACTGCTGGTGGCTTAGTCGAGGCGTAGGATACAGAACACGGTCCTCATTTGCAAACAAAAGGCAGGAAACAGTGAGTCACCTTAAAACACAGTTCCACAGTCACGGAACCGTGACTGCCCCATTAATCACTGCATCTAAACTCTTTCCTACAATGCGTGAGATAGGGTGAATATTGAATAAATGGTGTTGAGTCCGTACATTAATGAGCCTGTCTCCGTTTTAAGACTTGGTCTTGGGCCAGCTTTTAAGAATCTGCCTGTAAATACAGTTACACAATAAAATGTTACACGGCAGTAAAAGTAAACGAACTCCAAGCTATAGCAAACAAAATGGAACATTAGCAATTGAGTAACAAGGGTAAAGTCCAAACAGGTTCCCCCGGAGCTCAGAATCCTTTTCATGAAGAAGCAAGAGAATAATAGACGTGGAACTCGGGGGTAGGCGGGGCCTACATCAGCTGAGTGCATTGAACTCGATTCCTCGGATGGTAAGTAGGTGCAGTCAATTTTTGTTAAATTAATAAGCAAAAAAGACTTCCTCTCTTACCTCAGCAGGGGCATGGGTGTGCATGTGAGAGGTGAGGAGGAATCTCATGAGTATAGACAGAAGTTGCTCTAAGCCCCAGTTGCTGTGTGGACTTACGGGAGCTTACTGTATTCTTAACCTAATGAGTTAATGAGTTTCTAATAAATTCTGTGTGAATCAATAGTGAAATATTATGAATCAAAGGCATGGTTTAGCCAACATTGTGCACTCCTGGAGAAACCAAAAGTCTGTCACCTGCCTGTGCCAAGGAGTTAGGGGAGCTTAGCAATTCTCTTGGTTCTCCTCTGTAACCTTGAAACCTTATTCTCTGCCCTTTCTGGAAGCTTCTGGGTGAACATCTTGACAGAGAGAGGTTCGAAATGGAAGGCTGTCAAACTTCCAGGAAGTGGAGATGTTGCAGATCATAGGTACCAAGGCCAGTGTCAGTAAGGCAGGTGATGGCTGGGGACCACCAATGTTAGAGATGTTCCGAGAAGAGCAGAAAGAGGAACCGAGTTCAGAATAAATCCTGAACTAAGGAAAGGAAAAGATGAGGCAGAGACACGTGGGTACCATGTGGTACTCAGAGACCCCAGACCCCACCAGTGGCAGGTTCAGTTGTGGTCAAGGGTGCAGTCTCTAGAGAATATTCTGGACCACTCTCCCTGAAGCCAGACAGAGGAAAGATACTACCCTAGAGTCATCAGAAGAGGGAATGTTGAAACACAACCGAAGACCAATTGTGGTTCCTTCTTCATTGCTAGGAATATCTTTGATGATCCTTACTTGAGCTCAACCTCTTGAGCTGGCCACAGTTACTATGGTCCAGTCCTTGTATAGCCTGAGTGAAGGCTCCAGTCTCCACACTCCTGTCAGAGGTGCTGGCTGGGCCAGGCCACCTGCTCTATCCATTCAGACTGTACAGAGCCCCGACTCGTGAGTCTGATTCAATCCAGGTCCACATCAGGGCTCATCTGGAGCAAGTTTTTGCTGGCTGGAGTCTGACCACGTTGAGAATCCCTGACACAGGTGGGAACAGGATAGCAGTAGAACATGGATGCTTTGTGGGCAAGCACTTGCCGTTCCCTGGTTAGCTCAGAGCATCTTCCTGCTCTGTTTTCTAGTCAGTCACTATCAAGAAACAGATTAATCCAGAAGCCACCTGTGAAGGCTGAACATTGATTTATCGATTGCAACCTTTCAAAGGTGTTATTATATTTCATCTCTAGGAATCCCAGACATTCCCACTTTGTAGAATTGAAAGCCGAGGTCCCGGTCCACAAAGTGGCTTCTGTGGTTTTAAAGCAAGTAAAGGGCAGACCCCACTCCCGGTTCTGGCTTCTGGACTCAGGGTCTGCATCTCCCAGAAGTTTCCAGGACCTGTGTGGTTAAGCATTCTTAAGGGGTTGTACACCCTTTTGAGTCTCTACCCTTCTGCAATGTGATCTTGTTGCTTGTGCTTAGCCTGTGATCAACGTGCAGAGACCCCCCCTTGGGAGCTCTACAGCCCTTCCATGGTTGGTAGGCACAGAGACCTGGGAACTGCTTCCTGGCTTGGCCAAAGCATCCATGAATGGTGAAGCCTTGGTGTCTGGGAATGCCCCGGTTACTGTTACTATTGAGTCTTCCATCTTTTGCCCTGTTTGTCCTTCTCAGCTCTCACTCCTCCCTCCCTCTCTCCTTCTCTCCCTCCCTCCCCCCTGTTTTAAATCCTGGAGAGGTTCCTGGGCTTAGCTGAGTTCCAAATATCAAATGGTTCCTTTTAGCCACTACTTCAGAGAGACGACGACCCCGAGACAGCTGGCCAGGCAGCTTTTGTTTTTAAACTCTACAGAAAAGCCACAAAGAAACAGCTAAGGATGTGTGACTTGTGACTTGCCATCCAACTGGGCTACTCCTCTCGATTTCTATGACAAATACTGGGTCCCCATCAAGCCGCTGGGAACTGTCTTTTGGAGATGGTGAAACACTTGGTTATTTCACAGTGGAATGGACAGTGGCCCCACTGGTCAATAATGAAGAGGCCCAGAGCTGTCTGCTTCTCCACAGCCCAGACATCACTTGGCTCCGGGAAGAGGTTAGCAGGAGAGCTGGAAGAACAGAGTGGGGATGAGGAAGACAAACCAGAGCACCGAGAGGCTGTTTCGCTGGCTTTGTTCTTCCCTGTGGCAGCTTTGGGATCCCATGGGAAGGCCCTGGCTTTCCTTGATCCCAGAGGGAAACCTTGGAGCTAAAGATGCTGCTGTTGCCAGGTGATGGATACACAGACCCTCTGCGGCTTACACAGTTGAGTTGCTGAGGCCAGTGACAGGGGGACATGAGCACCCCTGGGAGGGGTGGGGACTGCTCTCTGAGTGAGCCAAGAGACCTGGGGCTGCTTACAGTTAGCAGGAAGACCTAGGCTTGGCCACAGCTAGCTCTGGTGTTCAGGGGATTCTCTAGGTAGCCTTAAGCCACTCTGACCCCCAAACCTGCACCTAATCGTCAGTCCTACCGCTGGCAGGAGTCTGCCCACCTGTGGCTATGTGTGCACTTTGATGCTTCATCAGGCTGGGAACAAGACTGTCTCTTGGGTGCCTCCACAATGCCAGGTAAGGGGTTATGGAGGGGCGCTTCATCCTGGGTGTGTGTGTGTGTGTGGGGATACAGCAATGCAGCAGTTTAAGGTGCGATCAAAGGTTTCAGTGGCAGCAGTCATGTTGTCTTCCAAGTAGTCCTGCCCTGTGACTTCAGTATGTCTGTCCAGCAAAATAGGCTAGGCACCAGCTTCACACGTCTCTACAGGGTGTTGGCTTTCTTTTAACCTAACCTCAGCCCAGCTGCTACATTAGAAACCACTGTGCCCTGTAATAAACCACAAAGGTGCTGACCTGTTGGCAATTAGAGTAGAGAACCTTACCCATTCCAAGGTATAGTAGCTGCAGGGCAAGGCCTGGGGGGCAGGAGAGAGGTGTCAGATGACCCACCTTTATCTTGGCTACCAGCCTGCCATTCAGTTCTGTCATTTAAGAACTGAGTTTCAGCCAGGCTCTTAACTGCAGGTAGGGCCTGGAGAGGGGAGAAGAGGCAAGAATCCCTGCTTTGTGGGTGGAGGTGTGGTACAAGGTTTACAAGATCTCTGTCCTCTAGCTACACCATGGGACAATGAGCAGGCCAAGAGTGAGGCATTAGTACAGGCCTCTGGGGAGGAGGCGGCTGTAGACACCTGGCTTCCTGCAGAGGCCTTTTGCTCCAGGTGGCTCTGTTGTGATCTCCCTCTTGCAATGGCCATCAAACCCAGGGAAAGCACAGTTTCCCCTCTGGCCCAGAACCACTCCCTTGTGCCCACTTTCTCTTTCCAGAACGGTCAGATGAAAAGGTTAGCTTCCTAGAGATACTCAGTGACTCTCTCTCTCTCTCTCTCTCTCTCTCTCTCTCTCTCTCTCTCTCTCTCTCTCTGTGTCTGTCTGTCTGTCTGTCTGTCTGTCTATGTGTTTATGAGGCTGCACAGGTCACACTTCCAGTCTGACATGGATTCTTGGGCTCTTGCTGTTGGAAGGGCCCATGGATATTAGAGCGTAGTTGAGTTCTCTAAATAATGTTTACCCAAACCAGGTAGCTGCCACCGCAATGCAATCTGATATTTATAAGAGAATTCCACACAGTTGATGCTGTCTTTAAAACAAAACAAAACGAAACAAAGCTTCCTCGGCTTGTCCTGAATTGCCTTTAAACTTTAAGGTACGGGAAGTGGTGGTAAGGGAAGAGGAGGTTTTATGTAGAGGGTCTGGATCCTCTGCTGAGCTGCTAAGCAATCCTGGGCAATTCTCCGTGTCTCCTGGTCCTAGCTTCCTTCCCCCTTTGCAATGTGGGTATGAATCGGCACAAACACTCCACCTGTGTCAAATGGTGTTCAAGCACACCAACAAGGTTCCCTGCAAGGGCAGAAGGGAGCAGCCTGCTTTGCTCCGATGCCTCGGGGATAGCCGGCTTCTGGTGGCTCCTTTGGCTGCTGCTGCTGCTCTGCCCACAAAAGACAGTGACTCTTCGATGGCTTTCCTGGGAACTCTGAACTCCAGAGCCTATAAATA
This sequence comes from Rattus rattus, assembly GCF_011064425.1. Lineage (NCBI taxonomy): Eukaryota > Metazoa > Chordata > Mammalia > Rodentia > Muridae > Rattus > Rattus rattus. The sequence goes on from NC_046161.1 coordinate 39,729,175, forward strand.
GCCTTCTGGCGGCTCTTCCGGGACTTCTCTGCATTATTACCCCGTGGTTGCATAACCTAGCGTTCTTCTCCCACTTCCCCGCCCACTCGCATAACCCTGCAAATGCTTTGGAAGTTTCCCCTTGCTGTGATGCCAACTGTTAGAAGAGGCATCTTGGCAGGGGATGGAGCAGGGGGCCATGACATCCTGCCACTGAGGTCTGAATCCCACCTCTGTACCCAAATGGTTTGACCACCAAGAGCCTCAATGTTATGTGTGTATGAAAAAGAGGGATAGAGGAAGAGACAGAGACACAGAGAGACAGGGACAGAGACACAGAGAGACACAGAAACAGAGATTGGTTTTTAATAAGTCTTCCTCCTAACGACCCCTAAATATGCATGGCCTCCAGCACATGGTCTGGAGTCAAGTGCAACAACTGTAATAAAATTATTTTATTCAATCAGGAAAGCACTGTTTGGGGGCTGCAGACCCAGCTACACACAAGAGTCAGAATTCTTGTGCCTGTGAGCAGACAGCCTGCTCCTCTTCTTAATAATTACTGATGATATTCGAATAGAACCTGGCCAGCACCTGACATAGTAGATACTTGGAAACTATTCATTATTAACTGGTAAGTTTCACAGAGCATCTGGCGTGGATGTGAGGGAAGTTGGACAGCTATTTTGATGGCTAGGTAGCAGAGGCAGGTCAGAGAAGCAAAGCCAGACAGAAGGACAAGCACAGACGGCCATTCGAACCATCTGAAGGAAGAGACCCAAAAGGATTCTGAGACAATGGGGGGATTGCAGGAGCTCTCTTGGCAGAGGGAAGATTGCTGCAGCTAGAAGCACTTCTTAGAAAGGGGCATGAGGTGAGTGGGAGCTGAGCCAGGCAGGAGTTTCTCAAGCAGACAGAGGCAGGTCCAGATGCAGGGCCTCTCACAGCTTTGGTTACTAGGCTGCACTCCAGCAGTGCTGGGGTGGTTGGGTGGGGCAGGAATGGATGAGGCCACTGTCCTTCCAAATGCTGCCACTCTGGGTTTTCTGTTTTGCTTATGGAATTCTGAATTGGGTTTTAGTGAGGGCTCCAAGGCCAGAACACACAGGGCCTCATAGATCCTTCCTCAGGAGTCTGTGACCCGGGAACTACTGGCTGCTGGCTGCTGACTGCTGGCTGTTGGCTTGCACCTTCTCTTGTCAGGTAAGACTGGTCTGAGGCCTGACTCACTCATCGTTCTCTCTTGGAACTTGCTGGTAGCCTAAGCTGCTCTCATATCCATGGCAGTCCATCTCCCTCGGCTTCCAGGATGCTCGGATTACAGGTGTGAGCCACTATACCTGGCTTGGCTTTAAGGCAGTTTTCTCTCTTTAACGGTCACATGGCAATATGGGTCATTTTTTCCTCAGCAGACTGGCTGTGAAACTTTGTCTCAGCTTCTCTGAAGGTTCGAGATAATGCCTCGTGGCTTGTGTTGCTCTCCTCTACTCTGTGATCTCTGCTATCTTAGGGAGGGCTGGAGTCTCTGCAAAAACCCAAGCCCTTCCCTTCCCCATCCTCTTGTGTTAGTGTCTTCACTTCGTGCACACCTTGCTGTAAAGTCCAGCAGCATGGAGGTGGTGACATGGGATGCCCCAGTCCCATGGTAACCCAGGGAACACCCCGTGGCTGGTCCCATGGGTCTGCAACCTGACGAGTTTGGAGTCTTATCTCTGCCTCCTAGAGGCAGGTGACCCTTTTCAAGACATCGGGCATCCCTGTGCCTCTATCGCATAACTTTCAAGTCTCAGAGCGATGGTGTCCTACTCAGAGGGAGACACTTGAGTCACAGAAGCCACCCTTCTGGTAACAGGTTAGAGATGAGAAGTCTCTTGTCATGATCCCCAGTAAGACATCAGGGGTTCCAGGTCCCCAGGATAGGAGAGTGAGGATGTCTCTGTTATCAAGGTGACAGTGGGATAAAGATACCCCAGTTACTCCCTTGATGAAAGTGCTATGGTTGTCCCCTTCTTGGTGGTGTCTGTGGGAGAAGGAGGGCCATGTTCTGCCTGAATAAGGGAAGCAGTTTATTCTTTTCCTTCTGTGCAGCCTTGGATCCGGGGGTCTAGATCTTAAATCTTCTCCCAACCTTCCGGGGTCTTTTTAGAATGTAATCTATGGTAGATGCTTAGGTACCCACTATATGAGCAGTGGAGACGTAGTGTAGGCAGACAATAGTGTAAGAAATTGAGACCACAGCCTGTGTACCAAGCATGTGTTTCTCTTCCCACCAGAGGGCAAAGCCCAGGCAGCTGTGTAGTATACCTCACGACCAAAGGCCCCTCCACACCCCGGACAGACTACCTCGTTCTGTCACCTGCTTCCTCCAGAAAGCGTTCTTTCACCCGACACCTAAGAATTTCCATTTGCACGTAGATTAGACCTAGAAGTGGAAAGCACTCCTGAGCAGACTGGAGGTGGCAGGAGGAGAGGGTGTTGCAGCTCTGAGCTCTGTTTCTCTGCTGCAATCCAGTGTTTAATCGGAGTGGCACGCTGGGCGGTGCAGTTAAACACATCGCAGGGGGATTGCCACACTGTCTCTGCCTGCTTGACTCTCCCAGGTCCTGTTGCTTGGGCTTCCTAGCAGGCTCGGGCCTGTCCTTCCCTCATCCCCAGCTCCTGGTTTTAGGGTTAAATATACTTTTGTTTCTGGTAGGATTAGGTACTTTGTAAGGTTGGACGTGGTGAGCCTTGCTTTCTGTATCATCTAGATTAGAATCTGGTTACAAGGGGTTCAGTTTTGGATCTCTCAGTCATTCACTCCCTATTCACTCGTACACTGGCTGACCAACAGACAGACAGTCGCTGATCCACTGACTGACTGACTGCTCGCTCGCTCCCACACTCACTCACGCACCTGGGGACTATTTCATTCCAGGTCCATGATGTCTGAGCTAAGAAGATGAAAGACCGGCATTGACACTGGGGAGCTCACGGTCTGTTGGGGGTCAGTTTAAGTCCATTTCAGGCCTAGGAAGCTCACTGTGACTTAGGGAGTCACTGGGAAGTTGAACTGTTTTGTTGAGGCTGATGTTTGCACCTGGGCAAGATGGAAGGCTGAAGAGAAGAGGTTCTTGGGAAATCTGAGGCCTATGAGGATTCTCAGGTCCGAGGATGTGTACCTCCAGCTGTCTCTGGGCTTTGGGAAGTTTGTCTGGAGTTCCTGAGCCCTTTGTGGGATCTGATTTTTCTCATTTCTGCTTATACCAACCATCTCCTCCCCATACTGCAGCTCCTGTCCCTACCCAGCCTTCTCTGACACCATAGGGCTGGTACCTGTGGCTTTCTATCCTGCCTCTCACCACCATCACAGTGAATTAGTGTGGTTGCCTGATGACTCTAGATGTGCTTGTCCCCACCTCCCAGTGCTTTTCTAGGGTCTGGTGCTGATGAGGCCAACTGCACTATTGTACAAGGAGTGGGCAGAGCTGAATACTCCGGTCTTGCCTGGTGGGAAGCATGGTCCTTTGGAATGTAACCACTCAGTCGATGGCCACTGGGACCCTTCTCCAGCCTTGCCTTTCAGAGAGAGACCCTGAGGCTGAGTTCTCTGATGAAGGGATCAGATTGCATGCACTGTGACCTCTCTGCTCCCTACACAGTTTGCTCCAGCCATAGCATGCTGTCTCTTTTGTCTCTTGTCCCAACACCATCATTCTGTCTTGCTTGTCTCATGAAATTCCCTCTATGTAGACGCACACTCTTCCTGGCTTCTCTGCCTGGAGAGAGCTGGCTCATCCTTCAAGATGTCCAAAGCTAGCACTTTCTCCTCTGGGGATAGCTTCCAGCCAGCCACCCTGGAGAGATTTGCCCTTTTGGCTCAGGGGTACCTTGTAATCCCTCTTTTGTGAGTACCTCTAAGGAAGCAAGCACCTAGATATTTCTCAACACCTCCCCCCCTTGCCAAGCAGCTGGTTATTGGCCAGGGTGGATTAAGCAGCTGGCTCCCTGGAGCCAGTGACATCAAGTTCTCTTCCCACAGGGAGCAGGTCTGAAGAGAGAGCTTCCTTGGTACTCTCGCCAGGCTCTCCCTACTGCCTAACTTTCAGTAAGCCACCCCAAAGCCAAGGATGACATCACCAGAGTAGAGGGCTCCTGGAGTCTGTGCTTCAACCTGAGCGGGACCTCCACATGCTACCAGGCCCCTGTTGCCAGAGGGCTGGCCTATTCATTGGTCACCACCCTCCAGCCAAGCCCACAAAATACTTTGGGGCAGTATAGGTAAGAAAAGGAAGCAACAGGGAATGCTTTCAAGGGTTGAGACTGACCTTGGGCGTTGGTAGTGGCCCTGCCTTGCTTGGATCATATTACCCTCTTCTTTGGAGCACAGTGTGCTTAGGACTTATGGAGTAGTAATGAGCCCTGGCCAGGTTGGCTACTCAGGGGTCCCCAGTTTCCCCTTTAGTCTCAGCTGCAGAGTACATATGGCACAGTCCTACTCAGGTCTCACCCTAGGCTCTCACTCTGCACAGGCTGGTGGCTCACTGTAGCTCTCCCAGGACATAACGGGCAGAGTAAACTCAAGGGAAACCGTTGTTAACAGACAGCTGGACTTTGACCAGCTCTTGCAGGGAGAGGCAGGTGGAGAGAGGGGAAGAGCGGGGAGAGCTGAGCCTGGCCTTGGGTTACCCCATCCTCTCCTGTGGGCGGAGAGCTGGCTTATCCTGGCCTCATCAATGGGAAAGAACTGGTTGCTACACATAGGTAGCTTAGTGGTTTGCTCAAGTACCAGAGTCTGGCATTTCTCTTCTGCAGATTAGCAGTCATGTTGCCTGCCTTTGCTCTGTGATCCTGGGCCTGACCCTGCCCATACTGACCATCTGCCTTTCTCCTTATCAGCAACATCCAACTTTCGTTTCATGGTAGCAGCATGGGTGAGATGTGGCTCTCACTTCCTGGAGTGGGTTCCTTATTACTTACAGCCTTTCGTTGACTTGGGCTTCCTGGTTTACAGGGTCTATTCACACACGTTGCTTCTCTCAGCCTCTCCTCTCACCCTGTGGGCGTGTGCCAGGGGTTTTGTGAACCACTCTGTTTCCCTTCTACAGGGGTAGGGAATGAGTTGAATCTCAGTGAGATTAAAATCTCAAGACCTCACAGAGAGCTAGCGTCTTGGTAAGGAGTTCTACATCAGGTTTTGTTCTTGTTAGCTACCTCAGAAATGGCACCCTGGTCAGCAGCTCATTCAAGAGGGCAACCCAGGGTCTCTCAGAGCTATAGAGCAATGGCTCACAGTCCTCCTCCAGTGACCCCAGTGGGGGCACCTCTGCACCTCCTCTGATGGAGTAGCAGGTAGGTAGTAATTTCAGTCCCAGCTCTGGTCTAGTACTGGCAAGGCAGTTCCTGGTGCTCTGTCCTCAGCTGGACACTAGCATTTTACCAGACTTTTTACTAGAGGGTCATTGGAAGTGTTAGGTAGCATGTACCCCCTTTTGTTGTGGGAGAGGCAGTTCCATTCTCCAAACCATTTTGTTTAGTGCTGGAGCAACTGCTGAGGATTGGGAAATGCAGGCCCATTGGCTCCTATCTTAGGCCTGATGATTATCTCTTTCCCTTCCTGGTTCTCAGTTGTCCCCCTTGGAAGAACAAGCCAGCAGCAGAAGATGCCATAGATAGTCAATGGAGAAGAGAATTAAAGAAATTAAACAGAGGAGCCCCACAGAACCCCCAGTACAGGGGGCCTCTCTGTACTGTTTTCTTTATAAAGGACAGGAGTGATTTTTCTCAGGGAATGTCCAAGGGTCACTGTGGTGCCAAAGTAGCCCTGGCCTTTGAAGTAACTATGACACCCTCCAGCAGACACACACGAGACAGTACGCAAAGCAACAAGCATGATTTAGAAGTGATTGGTGGACAAAGACAGCCCTGACTTCTGTGCCCACTTTCAAAGATGGCTAATGATGAAGGGAGAGGAGAACTGATGGCCTGAGAGGCTGAAAGGGGAGGTGATTTGGTTGTGACCTCTTTAATTTTTTTTTCTTTTTAAACCTGGAAGGTGTCATAGCATTCCCAGTTAATGACCCCACAGGTTACTTGAAGAGCCCTTTGTGGACAGCTGCCCTCCCCACCCTGAGGGCCCCTGTACTTACCATATTGCTTTGGTAATCCTCCTAGTTTTCTTACAGCCTGGAGCTAGATCTGTCACCCAAGACAGCAGGAGAGGGTCCTCAAACGAGCCTCATTAGGAAGCAGCTCAGAAAGCTGTGGTCAGCACTGGGCAGAGGGGGCCCAAGTGCAAAGCTGGACTTGCTCCTTGATTTCCAGCATTCTCTTCTTCCTCCTCCTTCCGCAAGCCAGCTACCACCTGCCACTATCTAGGAGTGACTTGAGGACTGTGGGGTTGGTCAAGTCCTATAATTCAACTGAAGTTGCCAAACTGGAATGATTATGCTTCTTATGATCCAACACCCAGTCGTAAGGGCAGGGACAACACCTGGAGTCACTCATAGGCTCAGAACAGGTGACACACCTAAGGTGTTACACAAGCCTACCTGCTTGAATGACTTTCATCCAACCAGGAAGGCAGGAGGGCGGGCATTGATTGAGGCTAGGTGATGACAAACAACTCTTTCTCTTTCTCTCTCCTCTGGTTGTGTGACTTCTCACTGTGAGGGTGCTTTGGTTTGGCGTTGCAGGAAGTCCAAAGGGTAGATTGCTGGCTTGTGTTGGGCAGTAGGATTGGGGTGTTTGTGCGTATCTCTTTCCTAAAGAAGATGTGTGTTCTTTCTTTCCCGGGTCTCAGGGTGAAGCTGTTGAGTGTTGGGCTAATGAGCAACCTCCCTGGCAGGCAATGCACCTTTCAAATAGCGTACGGTTGGAAACTCACCAGTGTGCTACAGCTAGGGCTAGGTCCGCTCCTCCAGGGGCTCATTTCTGATTCATGTCCTGCCACACAGGATGGTTGGAACCACCCAAGGCCAGGGGCTGCGTGAAGTGGAACTTTGGGATTAGATGGTGCAGCTGGAAGGGACCTGGATGCTTACGGTATCTCTGGGGCGAAACCTCCTGTCACATACAAGTTAAAAATGTCTGTTCTGCCTCACACCTGGCTCTCCTGGGAGAACAGTAAGGTGTATGTCTTGGTTCTTCCGTTTAGCAATGTGCTTCTGTGCGCCATCTTGTTGATTCTCATGATAACCTTGTGGAGAACATTTTGTTCTATTCGACTGTTGAAGGCGGTGAAGAAGTTTCTGACAGCACAGTGGTGGTTGGAGCCTGAAGTCCTCTCCTATTGCCAGTCAGGCAGATGGGCCGCCATCCTGACACTACAGAGGCATCAGAACACTCTGGGGATATGGTTGCTGTGGTGTCTGTTGAATAGCCTTGGTTCCATCTGAGGCCAACCCACAGGTCTTCAGGGCCTATAGGGTCTTCAGGGTCTATAGAGTCTTCAGGGCCTATAGGGTCTTCAGGGTCTATAGGGTCTTCAGGGCCTATAGGGTATTCAGGGTCTATAGGGTCTTCAGGGACTTCTAAGTCCATGAGGCTCTCATGCTTCTCCAACCCAGACAGAGACCTTTAGAGCAGAAGTTTGGGGCCATGGCCTGGTTTCGGTAGACAGGCCTTTCCTACCTCTTCAGGCCTCTTTGGTGGGTCACTTAGAGCCAGGCCTTCCTCGTTTGGTTCCAGTCTGTGCCAGGATAAACATCTGGCCTATACGGTTTTCTTTCCTCCTCACCCAGTGCTCAGGTGGACCGGGAGGGATGGCTGCAGGGCAGGGCTGGCAGCAGGACGATTGCTCAGCACTCCTGGCTCTCCTGGCTCGGGCTTTGGCCCCAGTTCTCAGATGATTCTGGGAACCCAAGAGAGGCCTGGGAAGGAGGCACTCAGGCAGGACTGACCAGGCTGCTGTGAGGCTCAAGGGAGGAACATAACAGCTCAGAGCCCTGTGTCCTGTGGAAAACAGGCCTGCATTTCCCAGCTACCTGGTGTGAACAGCTAAGCTGTAACTCCGTCTTCAGTGGGAGGCCTCAGCCTTTTATGGGTGTGGGTGGGGTACAGGGTCTCCTGTAGCCCAGGCTGGCCTCTAATTCACTGTTTTAGGCCAGCATGACCAGAATATCCTTGCCTCTACCTACTGAATACTGAGAATAAGGTGTGCACCATAACTTTTGGTTTATTCAGTGCTGGGGGTCGAACCTGCAGCTTCATAAATGCTTGGTAAACTTTCTATCAACCAAGGCACACGCCAGCCCCTCCCCCTCCCTTTAGTTTTTCTGCTAGCTTTCCCCTCCTCCTCTCTCAACGCTGACTTCTTATCTTTTCCTCCCCCTTGCAGCAGATTTCCCTTTCTTCTCCTCGCTCCTCCCTCCAAGTATGTCAAGGTCAGAGTCACTATGACCCTGGGGCTTTTGTTCCCCTCACTTGCATGATCCCTAAGGTCATCTACAGGATTCGGTTTTTGTAATTTTTGTAGATACGCGCGCGCGCGCACACACACACACACCTCTTCAAAATATCTAGGCTTCAGGGGCTGAAGAGATGGCTTGGTTGAGAGTACAGACCATTTTCTCAGAGGATCTGAGTTCAGTTCCTAGCACCCATATTGGGCAGCACACAACCACCTATGCTTCTGACCTCCATGGCTTCCTCTGCACACCGCTGCCACCCCTCCCTCCCATGCAGAGTAAAAATAAGCCAGATACAGTGGCTCACGTCTTCAATCCCCGTACTTGGGGGACAGAGGTAGGCAGATTTCTTTGACTTTGAGGTCAGCCTGGTCTATGTAGCAAGTTCCAGTACACGGTGAGAGACCATCTCAAAGAAGAAAGCAAAATAACAATAAAAGTAACTTATGTGTATATACATGCATGTATGTAGGCATCATATATGCATATATGTGTATATGTGTGTATATGTATGTTTATATATATGTATATGTGTACATATATGTGTGTATGTGTGTATATGTATATATGTGTGTGTATGTGTGTATATGCATATGTGTATATATGTATATGTGTACATATATGTGTATATGTATATGTATATATGTATATGTGTACATATATGTGTGTATGTGTGTATATGTATGTTTATATCTGTATATGTGTACATATATGTGTGTATGTGTGTATATGTATATGTGTACATATGTATATGTGTATGCTCTATACTTTAGGCTTCCCTAACCTGCATTGCCTTTGGTCAAGAACATGGCCTTTGGTAGCCTAGAGTCCCAGTGCTCTAGTCTCAATTGATATTTGACAGTGTTACTTTATTTCTTGAGTTCCATTTTCCTCACTACACAGGGGTCATGCAGGGATGGCTTCAAAATGTAGTTATGAAAGTTAAAAGAGGTGACACATCTGAAAGAGACTAGGTGAACGGAGCTATTATCCCCGTTCCTGTGGATACAGCTCTTTTGTGCACTGTTGGAAACAATGATCCAGTAAGATGTAGTTCTATAAACTGGGGGTAAACAAAGGCTTTGGGAAAGACGACTGCAGGTAAGATAGAAAGAGAAGCAGAGAGGGATTGTGGAGGCTGAGAAAGAGTCTCCTAGTGCAGAATTAGGGGAGAAAGGTCGGGCCTGAGAGCACCTGCCTTGGTCTGTTGGAGGAGACAGGATACACTCATAAATCATGATGTTTAAAAAGGCATTCCAGACACAATGAGGATGCCTTGGGGGTTAGGAGACTTGTTCTTGGCTCCCACAATCTGCTGTTCTTTCTGTCCTCACCTGTAGCCATCTCCTCCCTGCCCCCATCTTTGTTGTACTCCCAGTTTCCGACTGTGCATTTGATCTTAACGTTAGTGGTCACCTTTCCATCCAACCATACTCAACCACCCGCCCACCCAAGGGGTATTTCCTATAGTGTGGATATCAGTATATCAGTGTGGTTAGACAACTACGGTTTGAGAAAATAGAAAAGATCCCTCTCAAAGAGCTTAGTCAGCCACACCCTGCACTACCACCTTCAAACACCCTGTTAAAGTAAGCCTGCTGGGTTCTCTGCTTAAGATAGGACCAAAGTGTGCCCCAGAGAGTTTGACAGAAACGTAGACTTTTGGTGCCCCCGTCCTCCACCTACTCAACCGGAATCCTCCTTTCAAGTTCTCTGGGCGAGGAGTTACCTGCCTCTGAGAGCTCGCTGCTGCCATCGCTGCCACCACCACCTCCACAGCCACTGCCAGAGGTGGCGGTGGTGATCCTGTCTTAGGGTAGAGGAGCAGAAAGACACTGTTGTTTGTGGAGTAGACCAAAATCAGAGTTAGAACTGGGTAAAGGCAAATCCCTTTGGTTTGCCCTGTGAACCCGAATAATTTGAGATCAGTTCAATGACAGATCTGTTTGTTTGACCTTACTCAAGAAATCAGGTAAAGAAGGGTGCAGTGGGTGGGCAGGACCCGGCAGTGTCCGCCACACTCGCACCGTCGGCTGCACCATGATGGATTGCCCTGCGAAAGGAGTGTATGAGCATCCTTTGGGAAAGCAAGAGGAGCTGCGTCATGGAAAGGGGGTGAAAGTGAGGCTTCCCCATCAATTCCCTGACCTTCTAAGAGAATTGTCATTTATCTAGAGACATGGAACCTCAACGGGCCCCAAAGATTCTTTAGTCACTTCTGTTGGTGAGGGGCTGACATTTCTCTTGTGACCCCTGCTGATGGAGCAAACCATTCCAGTCTCCACATATCAAGGCTCTGGGCTCGAGGAGGGTGAAGACATGTAGGGGCCTGACAGAATAACAGGGCACAGTTGCTTCAAATAAGCTACGGCACGGTAAGCCACAGAGAGTAAAATTTGGTCAGTGTGTTCCTCCCAGGGATGTCCGTAGGCCTCTGTACAATGTCACATTAATTCTTAATTCACTCCATTGTGTGGCTGGTACTGCCAACTCTATCTTACAAAAGAGCAAGTGGGAGCTTAGACGGAGTTGGAATCCACGTTGTGTGACCTAGGAGGCTCAGGACTTCCTACTCCACCCTACACGGCTCCCAGAGAGGGTCTACAGTGGCTGCTAAAGCCTTTCTGGAACCTCCGAGAAACCTCCCAGACCCCCTGGAACACACAGAGCAACTGTGCCTCAGGGGAGAAGTGGCTGTCATGTCTGTGTAACTGGGTAGCAGGCTCGGTGAGACAGGCATCTTCCCTGTAACTGGGCAAAAAACAAGATGGCTTCTGAGTCCTCTCTCTCTCTCTCTCTCTCTCTCTCTCTCTCTCTCTCTCTCTCTCTCTCTCTCTCATACCTTCCTTTTCAGGACACTTTCTGACTTAGTTCTGGTTTCAACTGCTGTGACAATAAAAGCGAGTTGGGGAGGAAAGGGTTTATTTGGCCCACCCTTCCATATCACCGTTGGTCACTGCAGGAAGTGAGAACAGGATTTCAAACAGGACAGAAAGCTGGGCGCAGGAAGGGCGCTGTTTACCGGCTTGCTGTCTGTGCAAAAGCTCAGCCTGCTTTCTTATAGAACCCAGGACCACCAGCCCAGGGCTGGCACCACCCACCATGGGCTGTGCCCGCCCCCATCAATCACTAATTAAGTCAGTGCCCCACAGGCTTCCCACAGCTGGATCTTATGGAGGCATTTTCCCAACTGAGGTTCCCTCTTCTCGGATGACTTTTGTTGTCATTGTTGACGCTGACATGAAACTGTTCAGGACACTTCCTTTTTTACCGAGACAGAGCCTGTGTGGCTCAGAGTAGCCTCAAACTCAGCATATGCACCGGATGATTTTATATCAACTTGACACAAGTTAGAGTCATCCGAGAGGGAGGCGCCTCAGTTGAGGAAATGGCTCCATGAGATCCAGCTATAAGGCATTTTCTCTCTCTTTTTTTTCCCCCCGGAGCTGAGGACCGAACCCAGGGCCTTGCGCTTGCTAGGCAAGCGCTCTACCACTGAGCTAAATCCCCAACCCCAAGGCATTTTCTCAGTTGGTGACTGATGGAGGAGGGCTCAGCCTACTGTGGATGGTACCATCCCTGGGGTGGTCGTCCTGGGTTCTATGGAAGGTAGGCTGAGCAATCCTTGGGAATCCAGGCCAGTAAGCAGCATCCCTCCATGGCCTCTGCATCAGCTCCTGCTTGCAGGATCCATCCCTGCTTGAGTTCCTGTCCTGACTTCCTCCAGTGATGGACCATGATCTGGAAGTGTAAGCCGAATAAACACTTCCCTCCCCAACTAGCTTTATGGTCATGGTATAATAATTGGACTAATAGAAACCCTGACTGATACACTACATAACCCAGGCCAGCCCTCAAACTTGTAATCCTCCTGCCCCAGCCTTCTGAGTGCTGCAATTACGGGCAGTTATTTGAGATAGGGTTTCTCATTGAACGTGGAGCTCTGTGATTCAGCTAGGCTGGCTACATAGTGAATCTTAGAGATCTTCCTGCCCCTGCCGCCTTGGCACTGGGATCGCAGGCGAGCACTGCCACGCCTTGCTTTATGTGGGTTCTGGGGATTGAACTCATGTCCTCATGCTTCTTCATGCGCTTTGCTGACTGAGCCATCTCCCCAGCCCCAGATTCTGTTCTCTTCTACCGTGTGTTCATTTGAGACTGCAGATCAGGAGGACTCTGTGATTGGGCTTTCTAAAAAGTCTGGTTAGAAAGTAAATGATCTCCTCTTATTCTGTTTTGCTCCTTTTCTCGTGATCCAGCTATGTATACAGAACACACATGGCGTAACCTTCAGGCGCAGCTTAAGTCTGTGACATCGTGGCTCCATTGCCTGCTGGGTACTGCACCTTGTACCTCTCCTTAATCCCTCTGTACTGCTCCTTCCTCCTCTGTAGCAGGACAGGTCCTGCTATTGTGGACCTATTGTGATAAAATGGGGACTGTTGTGATAAAATGCTTACAGAGTGCCTGGAAAATATCAAATACAGACAGTGAGAGGAGAGTGAACATTGAATGTCTCTTTCCCAGCAAAATGGACTTTTGACACACCATTGCCGTGTATCCCTTAGGCATCATTGATTCCTTGTTGCGTCAATAGTCATGTGTTTTACCCAAGTGCCAGCCCCTTCTGAGAGCTATGTGGGTAAGGGCAGGGTGTGTCTATTTTTTTTTTTTTTGGCTTCAATTACCTGGGTATCTCAGCAGCTGCTCAGCTCAACCTGCTGTGAGATTATAGGATGCAACATCCCACAGGAACGCAGATGGGAGGAGAGAGTGCTGCATGGGGTCTGCCTACTGACAGGAAGGAGCTGGCTTCTTTTTTCATTTGTGACTAGGAAGAACGGAGAAGACTCTGGTGAGACTCATTGCCCTAGACCCTCTGGAGTTGTGTTGAGTCAGCACACCATATGCTTTCCCTGGGCCTTTAAACCTCTGTGTGAGCGTTGATTGGCCCAGTCCTATGCTCCTTTCATCTGCAGGAGCTCCTTCCAAGAGGTTTGCAGGGGGTGTGTTCTGATGGAGTCGTGGAGGCCTTTATCTAATGCTGTTCCAAATCTGCCCAAGAGAAACTGGGGTGCATGACGGAGCCTGAACCAAGGCAGTGGGTAGTCCAGATGAGGAAGGACTAACAGGAAACACACTGGGTTCTTTCTGGCCCAGCCCCTAAAGACTTCAGCAGATCTTGAGTCATAAGCTAGTCATTCTCTGATCTTCTGCAGAGGGACTTAGGAGATCTTCTGAGTACGTTAGCTCCCTAAATCATCTAGGAAGCCAGCATTCTGCTGTGGAACACAGCCCTGGAGAAGCCACAGGGTTGGGGAAAGGTGGCAAATGTATTGGTGTTCAATCAGACATCACATCACGGAGGGAAGAAGTTACCTATGGGCGAAGAAACACCTTACTGCTTTACAGCCACAAACACTGTCTCAACTTTGGCTTTCTAAGCAACCCTCAAATAGTCAGGGAGAGAATAAACGCTCAGAGAAATTAAGTCACTTGTCCAGGGATGGAAATGGCCCCTTTGGCACGTATTATGTAGTCTATCTTTTATCAGCAGCTGGGACAACCTTCTCTGGGGTTGTAGGTGCCTGCAGTCAGCTGAGTAGTGTCTGCTAAAAATTCATGTCTCTGCAGATCCTCAGAATAGTCAGTGCAGAGACAGACGATGACTTGAGGTGACGTCAGGCTGAAGTAGGATAGAGCTCTTGTCCAGCATGACTGGCTTCCTAGCAGAGATCAAGGGACTCAGGCAGACGTAGTGGGGAGTATATGAAGACACATGGGGAAGATGACCATGTGAAGGCAGGGGCAGACTTAGAAATGACATTACCACAAGCCTGGGAGCATCGGAAGCTGGGAGAGTCAAGGGAAGCTCCTCCTGTGTTTCAAGGTACCCTGCAGAGTTTGTATGTTAGAACAGAGGTGGAGGCAGGGCATTTAAGAAATGATTAGCCCATGAGAGCTTATGAACGAATTACCACTGGTAATGTGGGAATAAGTTGATGGTTTGCCTCCACCCTCTGTGTTTCCCGCATGCTTATTTACTTTTCCACTGTATTCTGATGTCCTTCTGGAGGCCCTGACCTGCTGCTGTCAACACGCTTGAGGACCACCTGACATCTAGAACCGTGAACCCCGTGCCTGTATAAGGACTTCCCAGTGCTATCCCAACCAGTGGCACTGTCAGGGGCAAGCAGAGCTTGTAAGAGGTGTCACTCAGTGGAAAGTCTCCCTGTCCAGCAGAGCACACCTTTGAAGGGGATATTGGGCCCTAGTCCCTCCTCTTATGCAGCCGCCATGGTGTGGCACCATGTTTCAGGCCTCCAAGCAGCAGGGCCCAGCAAGCACTCACAGACGTTCCTGAGATCGTGAACTGGAACAAAGCTTTCTCTTCTTGGGCAGGTATTTGGTTCCAGTGATGGCAAATGGACTGGTATGCCTGGTTTCAGTAGCACAGAACGGACGAAGGTAGAACCTTTGCTAGACAGTGTGGAACGCGCAGCCCTGGACACTGGATGCCACACACCTGGCTTCCAGAATGGTGAAACAGAATTTTCTTGTTGGCTTAAGTCATCCAGCTGTGACACTCCGAGTCTGTAGTTCTGGGAAGTAAAAGGCAGAGCCAGTGTCTCCTTGTTTCCTTCAGGGTCACTGTATTCTTCTCTTTCCACCATAACTGTATACACAGACTGTCTGAATCCTGAGAAGACCAGGGATCCCATCTTTGCCCTCGCTATATTTATCCCAGCAAACTTACCTGTTGAACCCTGTTTAATTTATTCAGTGCAACTTCTACCTCAAATGCACCAAGGGAACGCCTTGTCTCTGTGTACATGTGTGTGCAGGAGTGCAGTTTTTGGCTTTCAGACTCCTCAGAGAATCTCTTGAGTCTATCTGCTGGGGCTCAGTGGTCTCAGGCTGGGGACAGGTTGTTTTGGGTCTTTCTCTTGCTGCCTTCAAAGGCAGCAGATTAGAACTTGGAGTACAGAAGTCACAGAGTTTTCATGGGGTACAGGTCTTGGTTTTTTGCTTTTGTGGGAAGACAGCCTCTTGGTGAGGAGCTAATCTTGCCTAGGCTGCCACACATAGGGAAGGAAAGAGGAAATAAACAACCTACTAAGTACGTATTCTGTCATTACTGTAGAGCCAACCGTTTCACATATCAAGTATTATAAAAGGGCCGAGCCATCTAGCAACAGCTGTGTGCTTGCCGGAGAGCCACAGAGGGCCCAGAAACCAGTAGTTGCTTAGAACCAGAGAACCCATAATGAAGGACCCACAAGGAAGCTCTGCCTCCTAAGAGCTTCTGAAGGCAAACGCACATTAAAAGTTTGCAGAAGGCTGGCCCATGGATGCAGCAGTCTCTTTAGACACGTGTGCTGAGGAAGAGTGAGGCCTGCATACGCTGGCTGGTTCCCTTCTCCACTCTCCTACTTTCTCTATCCAGGTTCCAACCTCCTGAGCAGTGTCAGCCACATCCAGAGAGAGAGAGAGAGAGAGAGAGAGAGAGAGAGAGAGAGAGAGAGAGAGAGAGAGAGTGTTTTTCTCTTCCCCAGTTGCCATATCAGTTGTTTCTGCAGATCTGCTAGACTCGCCCAATGTGGCCTTTACTGGTCATCTAAGCATCCCCAGCTCAGTCAAGTTGTCAATCAAGACCAGCCGGTGCACTGTTTCCATGTTATGCCGTTGGTCGCAGGCAGTCTGTGCCAGGATTCTTTGTTACTTGTCCACGTGCTGAAGGTAGGTGGTGTGCACAGTGTGCAGGGCAGGGAAAGGATTTGTGGAGAAGACAATGTAAAGTGGGAAGAACAAAAAGTTCAAACACGGCTGGTGGCTACCGCTCACTGCGTGCTATTGCAACACAGCTGAGATGGCTCATTCTATAAAGAACAGGAAGTGATTGCCACACAGAGGCTGAGGATCCCACTCTCCAGGGGTTAGTGTTTGGTGAGAGCCTTTTGCTGTTACCCCATGGTCCAAAGGGTGTGGACATTAGCTACATTTCTCAACACTGTGACCAAAATACCCAAGAGAACAATCTGAAGGAAGGAGGAATGCTTTGTTTTCCCTTATCGTTCTAAAGCAGCAGTTCTCAACCTGTGGGGCACATTACATGCTGACTCCTAACAATGGCAACATTGCAGTTGTAAAGTAGCAACATAATAATTTTATGGCTGAGGGGGCGGTCACCGCCATAACTGTATTAAAGGGTGGCAGCGTAGAGAGGTTCAGAGCCAACTGTTCTAGGGAGTTAAGTTCATGGTGGCTTGGCTGTGTATTTCTGGGATCATGGTGGTCGGAGCCTATGGAGAAAGAGGTGGTTCACTTCACAGAGAGAGGAGGCAGAGAGTGAGGAAGGACCGCGGATCAGGTATAACCTTCAGAGGCACGCCCCCAATGACACAATGTCCCTAGCTAGGGCACACCTCCTTGCAGGTTCCTCCACTTTCCTAAGGAGCAGCCTCAGCTCGGGGGCCAGGCAGTCAACGAACGATTTTATAGAGGGCACGTTTCTTATCCAGACTACAGCAAGGTGGAAGAGATGGGGAGTGGGGAGAAACTTTGTATGGGAAGAGTCTTGTTTGGGAAACCCACTCCCTCTTCAATAAGTCCACTCAATCATCATGGCATTAATCCATTTTCTCTGGCATCACAGACTACGTGCTTCTCATCGGGCCTCTCCTTTTAGGGCTGATTAAGGGTTATTTTCCCAGTACATGCTAAGAACCATAGCACTATGTGGCTAAACCTGTCAGGTATTTCCGGGACCATCTACTGGTCTTCCCATGAGTAACCAGTACCTGGCCCCTAAACGGTGCTTTGGTAGTGACTATTACGAATTTAATGTCAAGTGCAGCTCCTGCCATAGAGAACCACAGGGCAGTGATCTAGGAGAGAGACGGTGAGACCATGTCTGAGGCAGTTGCAACACTGCCCTCACTGTGCAGCCTGCTCCCGCTTTACATGCTGTGTCCGCCTGAGTTGTCTTAGTGACCTTGCACCTGAAGTCCGTGTGTTCCTATTTTATAGATGTGGGAACCGAGAGATCTGTCCCAACACCACCAGCCTGGGCTTGGCAGGATAGCCTGAATTTCTGGCATGAGGCCGCATGCTGGACTGCTGGCTGTGGAGATGTTGCTGATTCAGGATGAGGGCACTTGGCTGAGGTAGCCACGGGATGACTCAGGCATCCATCTGGGTGATGGAGGTCTGAGGCCGACCATTAACGGATGAGTTCAGTGGTTGACCCCATTGGAGAGGAGAAGCTTTTAGATTGTCTGCACCCAGGCCTTGGCACGTCCTGCAGATGATCATTTATTGATAATCCTGGTGCCTCTGGCTTGACTGAGTGCTTTTGGCCACATAGCGATGCTTCGGGTGGGAGGGTGATGGCTGCTGGCTTCTGGATACCCTTTGGCCTCTATAGGGCTTCCAGAAACACAGACACAGTGGTGCCAGGCAAAAGGGGACTCATCTCTCTCCCCTAGGCCCTCTGAGTAGACTTCATCTCCAGCCCAAAAGGCCACTGGCGAGCACCGCTCTATGAGGTCGATAGGCAGGGCCATCCCGGATGCTCCTTACCTACAGCCACCTTTCCTTCCGTCTTACCTAGCTATGTGCAGAACAGTAGGCATAGGGCCGCAATGAAAGACTTTGAGCCTGGCATCTTCAGACTCTCTGGCTCTGGCTCTCCTCCCTGGCTCTGGGAGAATCTTTCATTGAGCAAAAATGTGCTGAGCTCCCTGAATGTGCTGGCTGCTGAAGACCGAATGCTGAGGTGAGGAACTTCCCCTGCCTCTGAAGCTCCTCAAGAGGGAGGAGAGGGACTCAACGCTGACACCACAGGGGGAGCCGCTGGCAAACCCTAGGGCGAGAATGGGCAGGAGCCCAGGCCCTGGGGACAGAACATTTGAACTGAGCTGAGGAGGAGGAACTGGACTTTGTCAGGCGGGAGACTGGACACAGTGGAGAGACACCCTCAGCCCAGATAGGAGGCTGTGTGTGTGTTTAGAGAATTTGTGGTTAGTTCCAAAGGTACCAATTGAGAACCCTCTCTGGGGCAGCCTGTACTAAGATTATATAAATATGCCTGGTAGACAGCGCTGCAGCCAAAAGTATTGGTGGCTCTTTCCAAGGTCCTAGGTTCGAATCCCTGCGCCCACGTGGTAGCTCACAACTCTAGCTCCAGGGGAATCTGACACCTTCTATTGGCCTCTGAGAGTACCAGACACATAAGTCCAGTAGTTCACAGACACATACACAGGCAGCACACACCCACACCCACAGGTACACGCACACGCACACAACTCAATGGATAATGAATGCATGGCCCTGTGATGGGAAACTCACAAAGGGCAGCTTTGTCTGAAGGCCTTGTGTACGGCTATAGGACATGACAGAGGCGTTTTATGAGAAGTCTCCAAATTAGGAGTTTTGATCCTTGAGGGTGTACAAAAGGATGCATTGAAAAGAAAAAACACTGGAGTGTTTATGTATGTTTTTCCTTAAAAAAACAGAATTTCTTATAAAATATTTATTGCTACTGTTATCATTATTTAGATGTGTGTGTGTGCATGCGTGTGTGTGTGTGTGTGTGTGTGTATGTGATGTTTGTGCATGCTACAGAGACAGGTAGAGGTCAGTAGACAGCTTTGTACAGTCAGTTCTTTATCTGCTGAGACATCTTGCCAGTCCCTATTTATATGTAGTTATTAATTGAAACAAGTAAAGCTTTTATGCATTTCTAATACTTAGCGTAGGACTTGGCCCAATACCTATGCTCGTCCCCTTGTCAGGGGCTCATTTCTTTGTCCTTTGTTCCATGTGTGCCGAGGAAGCACATTGTTCTGACTCCCTGTGCTCAGAAAAGTTGGGTTTCTGTCATCTCATCCAGTTCTAGGTGACTTAGTCCTCCCAGAATGGACAAAAACACTTAGAGGAATTTCTGAAAAGATTCCGGGGTTACCAACAAAGCCGTGACACGGGTGTGAGCAGAGAGCACAGTGGTAAGGGTCTATCACCCACTTTCAATCCACTTTTTGCTCCAAGCTTCTACTAATCTGATCATAATTGTTAGAAGCTGCCCCCGCAATGCTCCAAGTTATCTAGGTACTTGGGAATAGATTAAAATCTCCCGATATTAGGAACACCCATAGAGAGATTCATTACTCTTTATTACGCACATATAGAGACATTGTTCTTGGATGTTGGCTGATGATGACGGCAGGTATATACAAAGCCTGGACATAAATGAACGCACATAGATTCATGATGTATTCTGCACTGTGGGTGTGTGCATGTGTGGTTGTATGTGCATGTTTGTGTGTGTGGTTGCAGAGATCAAAGGAGCGTGGAGACCACAACGGTAGGCGGTGAGCAGCTGGCAGGAACTGTGGAATCACAAGGCTGACTTGTTTGTTTTTGTTTTGTTTGGAAAGAGCACCTGGCTCTGTGTAGAGGGCCTGAGGTGGAGGGTGGCAGAGTCTAGGACAGATCCCAGTGAGCTTCCCTAAGCCGGACTGGCAGCTCCCCAGCTCTGGTTAGGAAACCAGAGTAGCAGAGAGAAAGATGCCTCAGTGGCCACAGGTACATACCTTCAAGCCTGATGAACCCCCGTGGTACAGGAGAAAATTGATTTGCCTAGATTTGGAAAACAAGTGGAATGGTAGGGGCTCCAGGTTGCTTGGATGGTGGGGAGAGGTTCTGTTCTCTGTGCTACTGGGAAAACTGGGGCACCATGTTATTTCCTAAGATAGCAAACGGAGGTGAAGAGTGGGACTGGGGAGGGAGGTAAACAGGTTGAGTCAGGATAGGAGAGCCTCAGGTAGAGTCATTCACTCCATCAGGCTTCTGGGTGTCTTGGAGTTGGCTTGGAGCAGGGTCCTGGTGATGGAAGCTCTTGAAGGAATGACAGAAGCTAGGGGGCAGCGGCGGTGTCTGTCTAGACCTCCAGATCTCAGCCAGACCGCTGAGAACACTCCCACATTCCACCAAGTGTAGGTGGAATTCCCCACGGCGCTCTCCTCCTCCGAGTCATCAAGCCATTGTGGAGGTGATTCGAGCTGCTTATCTTTGGGGCTCCAAGCCAGTGTCATTGGGAAATCCTAGTCGGGCTGGGAATATCCTTGCTGTCATTGTCAAAACTCAGATATGCAAAGCGAAAGGCAGAGGATGAGATGGGTGGAGAAGGGAGCAGGTCTGTGCAGCTGCCAAGACTGGGCAGGGGAAGGTGTTTGATCAGGGAGAAGCGCTCCCCCTGTGTCCTGCTTTGGTTTGCTGAGTGAGGTTCTTACTTGGGGCTTGGCCTACAGAAGAGCAACAGTGAGTGTCAGCGTAGAGAGACCAGTGAGATGGCTCAGTGGTAAAAGGTCAGGTAAAAGGTCAAGTCAGGTCATACCTGAGTTCAATCCATAGTGCTAGAAACAAAAGACTTTGTGGAAAGCTCTCCTCTGACCTCTGTACATATACCCCGGTACACAATCACCATACACATGCAAAATAAGCAAATACAATAAGAATAATTTGAAAATATGTTAGTCATAACTTCAAGGGTGATACCCAAAGACACCTACTTATACCTCTGTCCGGATGTGTGTGGGGTGGAAGGCATGTGAAAGCAATAAAGGTAGGTGGTTATCGTATTTCATATTTAAAATTTTTATTAGGAAAAGAAATGGAAGAGTAATATAGATAGGGAAAATGATTAAAAATTAAGAGGGTAAAGCTTTAGAAATAAAGATAGGCTCATAGGAGGCCAAACATAGCGGCCCACACCTCTAACCCCAGCCCTAACTCTCTGGGAGTCTGAGGCCAGTCTTGTCTACATAGCATTCCAGGCAAGCCAGGCTGGCTATATGGTGAGACAGGAGGGGGGTGGGGGGAGGGGAAGCCAAGTAAAATAAACAAAAAGAAGAATGGAGTGAAGGTGTACAGAAGACAGAATATGAAAGATAAAAAAACTACATGAAATTAAATTGGAAGCATAAACTTGGCCGTTCAGAAAAAAGCTGAGGGATAGAAATGACGTGAAGGTGTGTGTGTGTATCTCTGTGTGTGTGTGTGTGTGTGTGTGTGTGTGTGTGTGTGTGTCTGTGTGAGTGTGTATGTCTGTATGTGTGAATGTGTGTCTGTGTCTGTGAGTGTCTGTGTGTGTCTATGTGTGTGTGTGTCTGTGTGTGTGTCTGTGTCTGTGTGTGTCTATGTGTGTGTGTGTGTCTGTGTGTGTGTGTGTGTGTGTGTGTGTGTGTGTGTGTGTGTCTGTGTGTGTGTCTGTGTATGTGTGTGTGTGTGTTTGTGTGTGTGTGTCTCTCTGTGTGTGTCTGTGTGTGTGTCTGTGTGTGTGTGTGTCTGTGTGTGTCTGTGTGTCTATGTGTGTGTGTCTGTGTGTGTGTCTGTGTGTCTATATGTGTGTCTGTGTCTATATGTGTGTGTGTCTGTATGTGTGTATCTATGTGTGTCTGTGTGTATCTGTGTGTGTGAGTGTGTATGTCTCTGTGTGTGAATGTGTGTCTGTGTCTGTGAGTGTCTGTGTGTGTGTCTGTGTCTGTGTGTGTCTATGTGTGTGTGGCTGTCTATGTGTATGTGTCTCTGTGTGTGTGTGTGTTTGTGTGTAGCTTGGATGGATGAAACCCATGTCCTTCCTTTGTCCATTAGCCTGATTCCCAGTTGCAAATCAAAGAAGCTACAGCTCGAGTGAACTGCCTACTGTCATGGCTGGGACTCTGGGAGGTTTGGGTAGTGACCGTGAGATGTGGCAACTTAGGGTGACCAGTGTCTTCAAGAGGCAGGCCTCTGACCTAACAGTTGCAACATGAGCTGAAGCAAAAGAAAATGAAACAAAACCTCAGCTCCCACCTCTCCAGGTTGATAAATCCTATCTGGTATTTTCATTAGAAAGTGGCTTTAATTAGCACCAGGAGTTGATGGGGAGGCGGGGAGGTGAGAGAGGGAATCTACACTCAGCATGGAGACGAGACTCGGAATATCCCTGTGGAGAAAGGCCTCAGATTTCTTCACCATTTCTGCTCATCATGGAACTTGGTACCCAGGAGTTCCGGGTTCCTATGAGCAACGTGGCATCCCGTCTACACCCAGAGTGAGTTGGAACTCAGGGAGTTTAGTCTGCTTTTCTAGGTGAGGAAGCAAAGGAGTAGAGACAGCACCACACTGGGACTCATATCAAGACAGAAGGATCCCGGAGGCCCACTACATCCGGTGCCTGTATTCTGTAGGTTTTTTAACAGAAGATGGTGGTCTGTTAGCTGTGTTAGTGTGTTGCTATGGTGACATCCTTTCATGCAATTTCTAACTGAACCCTTTAGGCACTCTGAGGTGGGTTTGAAAGACTCACAGTTCCAGAAGGGAGAAATTAGCCCTTAGTAGGGAGCAGGGCTGGAGCAATCTACTGTGTGCTGTTCCCCTTCCTGTCAGCGTAGTCAGGCATCATTACACTGTCCCCAGGTGACACCCACTTTACGCATGGGGTCACACAGGATAGCACCCTTTGCATATGTGACCCTCTAGCCTTACTTCACATTAGCCTGGTGCAGAATTGTGTTTGTTGGGCATAAGAAGTCCCATACGTGCCTTGGGCTAAGCAGTCTTTGTAGGATGGTGGGATTTTTGAAAATCTTTTCTGTTACCCACTCTGACTCCTACAGATCCTCACACTGGATCAAACAGGAGTCTACTAGTGCTGGTTGACTCAGTGAGACTGTGCAAGACATATGTCAGCCCGGGGCAAACCCAGATAATACTCAGCCTGAGGAGAGTCTCATTCTGCTCTGCCCTGGACCTGCTATCTTTCCCAGCTTGACTGTAACTTGCCCTTCTGGAGCCTTCTGACTCTCACTCTGGCTTCCCTCTTAAGCAGTCAGCTCTAGTTGAGGGCCAGGAATGGGGAAGGGTCTGAAAGTGCTGGCTTCCTTTCAGCCTAGAGATGGTGCCTATCTTTTTCTAAAGTGTGTGTGTGTGTGTGTGTGTGTGTGTGTGTGTGTGTGTGTGTGTGTGTGTGTGTGTGTGTGTGTGTGTGTGTGTGTGTGGGTGTGTGTGTGTGTGTCTGTGTCTGTGTGTCTGTGTATGTGTGTGTGTGTCTGTGTGTGTGTGTGTGTGTGTGTGTGTGTGTGTGTGTGTGTCTGTGTGTGTGTATGTGTGTGTGTCTGTGTGTGTGTGTGTGTGTGTGTGTGGTGTGTGTGTGTGTCTGTGTGTGTGTGTGTGTGTGTGTGTGTGTGTGTGTGTGTGTGTGTGTGTGTGCTGTGTGTGTCTGTGTGTGTCTGTGTGTGTGTGTGTGTGTGTGTGTGTCTGTGTGTGTGTGTCTGTGTGTGTGTGTCTCTGTGTGTGTGTGTCTGTGTGTGTGTCTCTGTGTGTGTGTGTCTCTGTGTGTGTGTGTCTCTGTGTGTGTCTGTGTGTGTGTGTGTGTGTCTGTGTGTGTGTGTGTGTGTGTGTGTCTGTGTGTGTGTGTGTGTGTGTGTGTGTGTGTGTGTGTGTGTGTGTCTGTGTGTATGTGTGTGTGTGTGTCTGTGTGTGTGTGTCTGTGTGTGTGTCTCTGTGTGTATGTGTGTGTGTGTGTGTGTGTGTGTGTGTGTGTGTGTGTGTAGGTCAGAAGACAACATGTAGAGATTGGTTTCCTCCTTCTACCTTGTTAGTTCTGGGGATCAAACTCAGGTCCTTGGGCTGGCTGCAAGCACACTTACCAGCTGAACCTTCCCCCCAGTTTCTTCCTGGCCTCTGCAGGCTACCCTGACAGGAGGACATAGTGGTCCAGCCTTGGAGTTCCTGGTGGGCCCAAGTACCCTGCACACTCTTCATCTGCTCTGCCCTTACTCCAGGAAAGAAGTGCCCATCCCATGTTTCCTCATATTCTGACTTCTCAGATGTTCATAAAGTGTGTTTCTGACAAGGTAGATAATCCAAGGCCTCTGGCACAGTCCTGGCACAGGCCTCTTCCCTAGCCGGGCCCCTCCTAGCCAGAACTCCAGAATTTCTAGTGTATCTATGCTGTGGCTGCTTGCCTATCCAGATCTGCATGCTCCTACTCCACCCAGGGCCCATCCCAACCCAGGACTCTCCCTCTCACTGCCCCTGGGGTCAATCCCAAAGCTGATAATGCTATAGAGGAGAAACCTCAATACAAGATGGGACAGACCTGGCACAAGGGAGCACGGGATCACCTTGGGGCTACAGGAAGTCCCCAGAGCTGAGTAGCATCCAGGAATGTGCTGGGAGAGGGAGGTAACTTCCTGCTTCAACAGAATAGTTCCATGTACTTGAGACATTTATTTACCATCTGGGTATTGAACTCAAGGCCTCTCGGTCTCCCTACCACTGAGCTACAGCCTCAGACCTTTTGTTTATTTGTTTAGTTGTTTTTTTTTTAATTTCTAGACAGGGTCTTATTGAGATATCCAAGGCAGATCCTTCACTTGTAATTCTCCTGCCTCAGCTTCCCAGGAAGCTTAGACTGTAGGCTTGGAAGTTCTTTTAAACGATTGTAGAACAGCTTGGCGCCCTACTTACTTGGCGCCCACAGAGTTTACTGTCTTGCCTGTGACTAGCCTGATTCTGGAGCCAGTTATCAAATTACGAACGTAGGTGAACTGACCGTGAGTGGAATTATTGATTTTGAAATTTTTTTTGCATTTAATTTCATAAAATGGCCTTACACAGAATGGCTTTACAAAACTCAGTTTTCAGTGGTCCGCCGTCCAGTTCTCCTTTCTGGTCTCCCCTATTGGTTGCAACTATATTTTTTCCTCTGAAGGAACTGGGTCTCCTGACTTCTCTGACCTCTTAACTTCAGCCCCTTCCTGGTTTTGTTTCTAGGCCTCTGGAGCAACCCCATGATTTCCTTGCAAAGTATCTTATCATAGCTGAATGACAGCGCTCTGACCCTGGCGCGATAACCTCCCACCACAGCGGCCCCCACACGTAGGTTCTGAACTGTCACCCAGTTACGTAGATGTGAGCACGGCAATGGTGTCATCTGACTCCAGCGAGCCCTCTCAGTGGTATCCCAAAATCTGGGTTCTTGTAGCATTCTTAGACTTTTTTTTAACTTGAGTGGTGTGTCACACTTCGCTGGAAGAGAAGCTCCCTTTGTCTCCTCCACCAGAGACCTGTAGTGACTCTTGGACCTACCTTCCTGGTCGGTCGGGCAAAACAGAAGTGTATGACAACTGAATGAACAAGCCTTGAAGGAACCTTCCAAGAGCCCTTCCCTCCTTGGGGAAGGAACCATTTCTGCCACCAGGGGGCGCACGACTCACATGAATTTTTTTTTCCCGTGACAAGGAGTAAAGGGCTGTAGATGGCTTGTTTACAGTGAGGGCCTGACTCAGGTTCCTTCAAGAGCCAGGGGAGAGAGAAGGAAATGGCTACATATATGCTATGGGAGTGGGGTGCACCCACAGAAGGTAGATAGAAAACATCGCCTTTATGCAGGAATGTGAATTGCCCAGATCAAGCACAGTGTCTTGTTTGGACCAGAGACAGTATGGCTAGAGCAGTGGTTGAAATGTACGACACAGACTACTAGTGTAGTCTCTGGTGGCTCCTTGGTAACCCTCGAGCAGGGAGCAGGCACGCAGGGAAACAGCTGGGGTGACCTCCTGCAGAACCGAGTTCTCTAAGCTCATCCTAGCCTAGAACATGTCCAAGGCCTTGGAGGCACTGGGACTGGAGGCTGCTACACCGGCCTTGGAAGCCACAGGCAAAAATGTCAAACTCAGGAATCGTGGATGGTGTTTCCCTTTCTCCTCTGAGAGCCCTTAGGCAGGTATGGAAACCACTCTCCATGTCTGGGGAGCAAGACTTGGGAGAGGGGTCTCATCGTTCCATTCGGACCATGGGGTTGGAGAAGCTATACGATTTAGGCTTCAGAGCATTCAGAACTAGACTCTATTCTACTTCCCTGGATTCTGTTGCTGTAATAAAATGCGGAAAGTGTTTTAGGAGAAGGAATGGTTTATTTCATCTTACGGGTTACAATTCCTCCATGGAGGGAAGCCAGGGCAGGGATTCAAATATCAGGAACCTGGAGCAGAAACCACAGGAGAGTGTGGCTTCCTGGCTAATGCTTAGTTTTATTGTTTGGTTTTTTATAGCCCAGGACTAATGGCCTAGGGAATGGTGCTACCCACAGTAGCCTGGACCCTACTCAACCGTCATGACAATGCCCTGCAGACACGCCCAAAGCCAGCCTAATCTGGGCAATCATTCAATTGAGGTTCTCTTCTCAGGTGACTGTGTCAAACTGACAGTTAAGGCTAACTAGAAGAAAACCTAGTTGTCTCCAGTTCTTGGGGAAGAAATCAAATCAGCCACTAGGGGACACACAAACCACAGGGATGGTTTCTTAGGATTCTACTAGACATTGCAGAAGGGAGCCTGGCTACAGCATGACAGCTACTGTATTTTGATCCTAGGACTAACCTCTGACCTTTTCAGTCATTGTTTTCAGGATTAGTCCTGCTTGTGGATTTACTGCACTGAAGAAACATTTGTCCTGAACCCAAGAGGGTTCTGTCCTGAGCTGGGGAGATAGGCTCTGGGCACACAGACATGGGTAAATCCATCTCCAGAGAAGGCAGGTGGGTTCTAGGTACAGCACCTTGCAGTGTTGACTCTGGAGCTTGAGTGATGGCTTCCTGCTGAAGGCAGGATGTTCTGTGGGCCTCTAAAGGTGAGCGGGGAAACTAGATGAAAGGTTAAAAAAGAGCAGGCAGGACCACACCCTAAGCCACAACCTTGAAGTAGGAGCCTAGTTGGCCCATCCACTTGGGTATGACAAGACAACGCCAGGCAGGATTTATAGGATGAGGCTGCAAGGTAGAGGGTGCTGGATATGGGGTGAGGGGGTATGTTACCTTTCTAGTTGTTATGACAACTGGCACAAAAGCAACTTAAGGAAGGAAGCCTTTATTCTGCTTCATGGTTTGAGAATCCATAGTTGAGTCCGTCATGGTGGAGGAGTCGTGGTAGCCAGGAGGGTGAGAGGGCTGATCACATTGCATCTGCAGTCAAGATTCACAGAGGGAGGTGGATGTTGGTGCTTAGCTTGCTTTCTCTCCTTTTAGTGTGTGTGTGTGTGTGTGTGTGTGTGTGTGTGTGTATGTGTGTGTGGTGTGTGCATGTACATATGTGTGTGTGTGGTGTATGTGAGGTGTGGGGTGTGTGTGTGTGATGTGTGCATGTACATATGCATATGTGTGTGGTGTGTGTGGGGTGTGGGGGGTGTGTGTGTGGTGTGTGTGTGTGTGGTGTGTGCATGTACATATGCATATGTGTATGGTGTATGTGTGGTGTGTGGTGTGTGTGTGTGGTGTGTATGTGTGTGTGTGTGTGTGTGTGTGTGTGTGTGTGTGTGTGTGTGTGTGTACACCTCCCTCTATCACTCTCTTCCTTATTTTACCTAGGTGCTGGGATCTGACCTCAAGTCCCCATGCTTGCACAGCAAGTGTTTCACCCACTGAGCCATCGCCCAGCCATCTTTTCTATTTATTCAGTATAGGAACATGTCCCATGGAATGCATTGGACACATTCAGGGTCTCCCTATAGCAATCAACCTAGTGTGCATTTGTTTGCCTAATAGATGATCCTGGATCATGTCGGACCAGCAAATGATGTTAACCATCACAGACAGAGATGGTTGTTTTTGCCTAGAGGTGAGGAGGGGACGTTGATCCAGATTTCCTGATTTTGAGATTTTTAAATTGTTTAAAAATTTTAAAAAATTTAAATTTATTTATTTGTATAGTGTGTGTGTGTGTGTGTATGTGTGTGTGTGTTACCTATATCTATGTGCACCACATGTGTATGACCAAGGAGGTCAAAGGGGAGACATCAGATCCCTTGGAACTGGAGTTGTGGGTGTTGGTAAAGCTGCCACGTGGGTGTGGAAGCCAAACCTAGATTTTCTCAAGCAGCAAGTGCTCTTGACTACTGGACTGTCTCTCCAGCCCTGGCTTTTACATTTTTGAGCTAGAAATTTGTGCTATATTTCAGGCTGGCCTGGGAACTCACTCTGTAGCCTGGGCTGGTCTTAGATTCAAGATCTTCCTGTTTCCTTCCTGCTATCATGCTGGGATGACAAACATTCATCTCAGTCACCCAGTCCTTAGAGGCTTTCTCAGAACAAGAATAATAGATATAATTCAACTGAGGGGCTTAGCTCACGGCGAACCCTGCTCAGCCCCGGAGACACAACCTCCATGATTTCCCTGCTGCCTTTAAGGGCTCAGGTCTGCCTTTGGCCCCCTTTGCTTGCCAGTTTGATTTCTCCGTGGCTTCCATTTGTCTTCCTTCCTGAGTTTCTTGGAACCTGGAGCCTCCGTAGAAGGCAGGACTCAGGAAATTGGTATCTGGAATGTTGTCTAGATGAAGAGGAGCAGAGGGATGATGGGAGGTGGGTGGCAGTGCCTTTCCACGTGGAGTTTGAGCAGAGAGCAACCTTCAGTTGTCTAAGGGAGTTTGAATCTGACCAAGACTCCCTGTTAACATTTACAGCAGCACGTAGGTGCTGAGCATTTTCCTGCCTGCCAACCATTTTCACGCCTTATATCCCAGTGAGCAGCAAGACTACAATGTTCTTCCCATAGGTGTAGGATTGGCTTTGAAACAAATGCCTAGCTGGTGCAGGCTAAGTATGACCTCTACCATTAAAGGACACCATAGACTCCTTGTATTTCCAGGGCTGGGCACTGAATCCAGGCCTTATTATGAGTGGTAGGTGCTCTCCCACCACCCCTTCCCCCCAGATGCCCTGCACTTCCTATTCACAGCTCAATAATATTTAGGCCCAGATTGCCTGGCTTGGATGCCCACATAGGGAAATGTGTCACACTGGGGGTGAAACCACAGATGACCTGGCTTTGGTATTCTGATAGTGAAAGGGTGTACAGATCTTGTTGACCTGACCCTGGCAGTACTGTCCATCTCTCATTTCAGTCATTCCTTCCCGGGATCAAGGGTGAGCTCTCACTTAGTAAAAGCTGTGTTTCGACATGGAAGCTCCGTACTGACTTTCAGGGTCTTCTAGAATCTGGGGCTGCCTTCAGGGGAGGGTCAGGAATAGAGTGTCTTTTAGTCCATTGGGGAGCATTGAGTATCCACTTGTGTTAGACACTGCTGAGTTGGGCCTGGTTGGCCCTAAGGTTTTACTTCAGCATGAATGAATGGCTCTGGGTGCCATACACTGTGCTGGGCTGGAGGAGACATGGAGTGGGGTGGATGATCCATGTGCCCACGCATGAGAAGCCTTCAACTTAGGAGGAAGTGTTCACCTTGGATCCAGTGGAACAGCAAGAGGCACAGTCTAGCCCTACAGAGGCAGCCTGTGCAGTAGCCACAGGGGGCAGAGGCCTCTGACCCACGAGGATCCTTCTCAGGCCTGGATTAAGGCAAAGACAACCTTGCCTCACTTCCCTCCCACATTCCCACAAAACCCTGGAGCAAACTCCTCTTTCTCCTGCTTCACAGGGGCAGGAGCTCATTTGGCCCCTTTGAGATTAACCGACAAATGAAGTCTATGTTCTCTAGAAGTTCTTAAGAGGAAAATAGCGGGGAGACCAGCTGGGGCCCTTGGCCTGGGGTTTGAGCATGCATCAAGGTGACTGGGGTGATAGGAAGTGTAAGGGTTGGGCATTCTAAGTAGTCAAGAGCTTCTAGGTGTTTAATGGATAGATGCAGAGAGCCCAAGGCTCCTGACTCTGTGACTAGGCAAGGCAGCCTTGGCTTGTTCTATTTCTAGCAGGGAAACATGAAGCAGCCTGGGTACAAGACAAGGAAGCAAGAGGTGGGAGTCAGCTTTTGCCTGTGAGGTGGGAGGATCCTGGGGTGCCCTGAATGGGAGCCTACCTCTATGTGCATTCCCTCCTGCTTAAGATCTGGTGGGGACCCACAAAAGAAGACTCTAAGAGTGATGGTGCCCTTGCCTTTGAAGTTCTCCAGCAGATGTAGGAACCTGAGGATGTAGGGATGGTTGATGGCGGGTGTGAGTGGCTGGGTACTAGTGTGGGATAGAAGTGTAGGAGGCAGATAGAACGAGGTTCAGCATGGCCTACGGCCAGGGCCAAGATGAGATCTGTGGAGCTCAAATGTATCTGCCTGGGGCAGGCACAGGGAGAGTAGGTATCTTGCCCACTTTCACATGTATAACTTTTGGTCCAGCTAAGTGGAAGCCAGGCTCATTCTGGGGTAGGCCTCTCAGCATGGGGCTTCCCTTACCTCCATGCCTGGCCATGGAGGGAGAGGCTTTACAGTCCCTTAACCTCTGTCTCCCTTTATCTCATGTGATCTCACCTCAGTGCCATGAGGTGCGTCTTACTCTTCTAGGGAGGATGAACCTGAAGTCCAGAGTGGCTTACTCAAAGAAAGGTTGTCCCAAGCCTTCCCCTACAGAGCATCGCTGTATCCATTCCCAAGAAGGCTGGGGTTTCCAGAGACCCTAGCCTAGAATAGGGTGCATTAGACTCAGTGCTACCAGATCCCCAATGGCTCCCAATGTCCTCTCTTGGCATTCAGTGTGAGAGGCTTGGTAGACACAGAGATGTGCTGACAGGCATCTAAGCAAGCATAAGGAACAAGTACTACAGTCTTACTGTCACTAAGTCTTTTAGATTGTGTCTCCCATCAATAAATGACACTGTGTATTGTACTGTGTGTATTGTAATATTTATGCATGCACAAGATACTTTTGTACTTACACACTGATAGGGGCAGCCATTAAAAAGCACACATGCAAAGTGTAAGTTAAGATGGAGAAGATTAGAGCTTCCCTTTATGCTACTTTCCGACCGTGTATCAGGCTCATACTTAAGACCACCTTTGGGCCACCTTGGGCTATGGGCTCCTACGACATGACTTCAATGTGTTGAGGCAAGGCTTGACCACCGCTAAGCCTCTCCCTGCCCACCGGGCAGCTGGTGTCTAAGGGCTGGTGTTGGTGACTCCAGTTGCTACCAGGTCATGTGCTTGTAGCCATGTGGGGTAAGCATGCTTAGTTTAAGAAAATGTTCAGTTGCCAAAGCACCTAGTAACTAGGGACAAAATTATTTCATTTTCCCATTGTGTATGTGTGTGCATAAGTATCCATGGATGTGTGCACACATGCGTGAGTGCACATGCTTACACATGCGTCTGGAGGCCAGAGTCTGAGTGCCTTTCTCAATCATTCTCCACCGTACTCTTTGAGACAGGGTCTCTCACTGAACTTGGAGCTTGCCAATTTGGCTATACTGACTGGTCAGTGGGTCTCCTGCCTCCGTGTCTCCAGAGCTGGGATTGCAGATACGTACTGCGGCATCCAGCCTTCCTGAGACACAGAGCCTATTCAGTTCACATTGTTGATACCAAACGTGGTGCCCTGGGGTCACAGTGATTCCAGGGCATAGAAGTCCTTTGTTTGGGCTGGTGTAAAGAGACCTTGGCCATGACATCCCTTAGGTCAGTGCCGCTTATATTTCAGCCTGGGACTGGCCTGAAATAGTTTACTTGCTGCTCCTATCTATGGAGGTTAGACCACGCAAGCAGACCTAGCATCATCTCCATGGTTTCCCAACCCCTGGACTCTGGGTAGGACAGTCTAAGGTCTAGGGTCTTCTGAGATAGCCGTAGTCAGTGGAATGTGGCTGTACGACCCATGTCTGCTCCTGGGTGACATTGTGACCTCACTGGGATACCACCAAACGCTATGCAGGACCAGCACAAGGGCGAGAGTTGATCCCGATGAAAGAATCAGGATGCATAGAAAAGGTCACTTAACCAATCATAGCTTCTCCACCGTGACCCAAAACAAGACAGTGCTAGATCCTTTCTTCTTCTTCATATAATGCCTTAGTATTGTCAAGAAGGGTTCAAAGGCTACTGGTCACTTATGAAAGCCTCTAGTATGCTACTGTTGTAGAAAATTACAGTCTAGGTGACGGTGCCACCCACATTCAGGGCCAGTTTTACCCTCTCATTTGTTCTCCAACATGCCAATCATCTCTGGGAATGCCCTTATAGAAAGAAGTGGGCTTTTCTGATCTCTTAGGCACCTCTCAGCCTGTAGTACCAGGGAAGTGTTAGTGAACCCCCAAAGACCAGCCGAAAGCTGATCTGATGCAATCACACCAGGGCCTTTATTTGAGCTAGCTCAGGCCCCTCAGCCCACCACTGACATGCAGGATGGTTTGGGTGGAGAGGAGCCCCGAACATCTATCTGGGTAAGGTTTTATAGAAAGCAGCAAGAGCGGGCTGAGTGTCCCTAGCCTGGCAAATGTCTAATTGGAGAGCTACTGTGGTCTTTAGCATCACTGGCTGGCGCTGGGAGTCAAACCGTAAACTTAACTTCTGCTTCCCTCTGCATAGGTGGTTATTAGGCAGGGGGTGGGCTCGTTGGGGATTAACCTGGACATGCTGGATTTGTTGGTGATATCCCAGAAACTGGAGCTAGGCTCAGGTTATGTTGGGGAGATGGGGATAACTTGGAAACTATGCTAGGTACCAGCCTCTTAGCTTACCTGAATTCAAACTCAGGTCATGTTCTCTAAAGTGGAGTCTGAACTTAAAAAGATCTGGTCTCTCAAATACAATCAAGATGTTGTAAATGCCCCGGAATTCCAAGTCCAGCAGCCCTGCCTGGGCCCTGAGCCTTTGAGAGTCTGGCCCCTGCTGCCATCCACCTTCCATCTATGTCCCCAACCACATTAGCAGTTAACGATGAAGGATCTTCACGTTGGGTTGTCTCGTGAATTTTATCACACTCAAGGATGTCATGTGCCAAGTATTCTTGGGGCAGCATTTACCAAAAAAATATCCAAAATGTTCATTTATCTTAAATCCTTTTACTTAAACAATGCTAGCCCAAACGTAAGCAAATTTTCTCTCTAAACTTAAGCACCTTCAAAACGACTCTCCCCTGTTTCCTCCCCAGAGTGATACAATCAGGGCTGTTTTCTTTGGGAAAGTCCCTACATTAACTCTCACCTGAACAAACTTTGGTGGGCTTCAGGCCCATGGAATACATGGTTGTAGCCACAGATGAACCAGTTGAGTGAGGGCTTGCCCAAAACTACAGATTCCTGGGTCATCTCCAAGGAGTCTGGCTGGACAGCCGTGGAGACGCCTGGAGAACTCTGCCACACATGGCGAGCCTCTGCTTCTGACTTGTCTGCATTTCAGGAAAATGTTGGCTCAGATATGGGGTCCTTGATACACAGGGGTACATGGAAGCTCAGGGCTGAGTGGCAGGGAATGAATTCATGTTGAAATTCTATTTCGAGAAGTTAGTGAGCAGGACTCATAATGTGTAGGTGTCTTTGTGCTGCTTGTGCTGTTTGCCCTGTTAGGGGAAGCAGGGAGGAGAGTGTAGGGTCTCAGCACTGCCCGTGGATGGAAGCAGGATCAGCGATCGCACCCCGGGTGCCAGTGGGGTGGCTGGCACTGAGGGCAGGGGGGTGTGACGCGGCCTGGAGCTCACCAGGGTCCTGTCCCCAGATGAGCTGTCCAGCTGCACAATCACTCTGACTGAGCAACAACGGGATAGCGGAGATGAGTTTCAGCAATATTTCAGTGTTTGTGGTGCTCCGGAGACCGTGAACCCGATCAGTGACTCATTGTAATAAGTATTGGCAGGTCAAGCTGTTTGGGCAAAATAATAGATTGTGTGACACAAAGAAGATTGTCATGCCAGTTTAATAAATGAGCGTGAGACAGAGATGGGAAAGACGGTGGAATGGAGTAGTGTACCTGGCTGAGAGGTGGAAATGGAGACACCGCAGGTACAGCAGGTACGGAAGTGGCTAGGTGGACAGAGGAGGCATGTAGTTGCTGAGGGAGCATCCCTGGGCTACCCAGGGGTTTGGGCCACCACCGATTCTACAGGGGTCACATATCAGATGTCCTGTATATCAGATATACAGGATACATAGTGTATGATATACACTATGATTCATAAGAGTAGCAAAATTTTAGTTATGAAGCAGGAACAAAATTACTTTTATGGTTGGGTTATGCAGGTTCACAGCATGACGAACTGTATTAAAGGGTCACAGTGTCAGGAAGGTTGAGGACCACTGCTCTAGATTAATTTGTTCTTTTTCTTGTGACCATCTAGAAATGGTGATTTAAGAACTTTCTTCTTCTTTTCTCCCTCTTCTTCCTCTCCTCCTCCTCCTCTCCCTCTCCCTCTCCCTCTCCCCCCCATCTCTCTCTCTCCCCCCTCTCAATGAACCTGGAGTTCACTGATTGGACAGCCTAGCTGGCTAGCAAGCCCACAGGTCCTTCTTGTCTTTGCCACTCAGTGTACATACCACCACATCCACCTTCTAAAAGCTCTTTTAAAACATTTAATCTTGTAGAATTTTATACACGCCCCAAACCTCTCCCCAGCTTCATGTCCTCTTTTGATAACTTACGGAATAGTATCCACACCATCTTTCTGTGCTCGCGTGTGGGGCCACCCACCGGAGCACACGCAATACCAGGTGCCACCTCCTCCCCTGAAGACAACCAACTCTCCTGAGCCTAGGAAACTTCACCTGCCAAAGTCTCAGATGGCCGGTCGTCACGGCCCTCCCTCCGTCTGTCTGGGCTGGGGTTGGGCCTGGTTAGATCTTGTGCTAGTGTTGTGTGGTGGCTACAGCTGTGCAGTAGCTTTGTCCTGTCTGGAAGACGCTTCTCACCACACTCCTCCCCAGCCTGGATGCTTCCTGAGCCGGGCAGGAAGGGGATGTGCTAGGGATGTCCCCCTTAGGACTGACGGCTTCATGGTTACTCATGTGCTGTTCTCCGACCAGCTGTGAGTCACTATGGTAATGGATGACCATTGTGAAACCGAGCTTTCTCTGATGAGGGATGGGGGCTGGGCTAATCTATGTGTATACATCTGAGTGTCTAGAAGTCAGTTTGATAGCTGGCGTGCCAGCAAAATAGTAGTAGGTTCTCCTCTAGCCCCTATGAAGTCTCCAGCCATAGGTTCTTAGATGACTACCAGCTTCTGTTTATTTATTAGCTTGGGTTCTGGGGGCTCAAACTCAGATTCTCATGTATTTTACTCACTGAGCCATCTCCCCAGATCCTTTCTAGAAATCGTTTCCCTCCCCATAGGGCTCATGCTAGAAACACACACACACACACACACACACACACACACACACACACACACACACACATCTTTTAGCTTATCAGAATTAGTTTAGGGTTTATATCAGCTTGACTGTACTGATTACTGCTCCCCTCTATCTTTATTTGTGTGCTGTTTGCTTACCCTATATGCTAAAGTCACAAGTCTAACACAATATTGCTATGATTACTTACCAGCTGTGATCATAGTTGGCATTACACTACTTTGCAGCCATCCAATTCCTTTGTGCTATTTATGGACAAATTCGTCTCCATCTGTTGTAGCCCCAACATTGTATAATACATCATTTGTTTTATACCTGTGAAGATCTGAGAAATATACACCCATACAAAATTATAGAATTATCTTTATTGGTGTTTATAGTGTGTGTGTGTGTGTGTGTGTGTGTGTGTGTGTGTGTGTGTGTGTGCTCATACATACTACACAAGTGCTCCCCCACTGAGCTGCACTCTGAGTCTAAGATTAATAGTCCAGCACCTGGTCCTACTGAGGCTTGAACTCAGGGCCTTCTGCATGGAAAGCAGAGCTGAGCATAATGTGGAGTGACTTTGTGTGTATTCCAACGGTCATGCAGTATCATTTGCTCTCCGCCTGAAGAAAGCCTTCCACTAATGTCTATACTATTCAGTAAGTTTTTAACCTTGAAAAATTTGTCTTTATTTTGTCTTCATTATTGAAAGACAGCTCTTGGCGGCTGGGTTTTCCTTTGAGCACCGTATCTCTGATCTTTGCTGTTTCCACTCGGAAGCAGCAGCTGTCACACGGGTCCTGCTCGCCCATGAGTCCCAACGTGTCTTCTTCTTGCTGCTTTCGTGTGTTCCTCTTGTTTGATTTTTAGCATTGTTTTGCCAGCATTTGTCTATTTGTAAATCTCTTATTTGGAATTTCTGGGTGTATATGTTATCAGTTTTTAAAAGTAAGTTTCATAAATTTTATGCATTTTTACCCATCCTCTGGCCTTTCCCCCAGTTCTAGCACCACTGTTACTCTTGATAGTAGTGCCTCAGTTTCTCTGGCTGCTCGCCTCACATGTCCCTTCTGCCATCTAGCTCGTTCCAAGCTTTCTTATTCCTTGTTCTATTGGTCTGGATCTACTGTTGAGATCCTTCAGTGACTGCATTGGTTTTTATTTCTACCATTTTCAAGACAGAATTTTAATTCTTTAGACAGGGTCTGAGTGTTTAGCTGAGGCTAGCCTCAAACTACCAAACACAAGGCATCCTCCTGCCTCAACCCCCACAGTTCTCCTGCAGTGCTGTGATGACAGGTGTCCTCCACAGCCCCCTTTACATCTTTTGTCCTTTCATTCTGGAAACAACTATGCTGCTAAAATTTTTTTTCTATTAAATCCAACATTAGATCATTCTTTCAGTCTGATTCCCCATCTTTTGGGCGCAGCATTGACTGTCTTCTCCTCTTGGTAGACAGAACATTCTCCATGTTATGTTGCAGAGGTCCTGGGTCCAGGCTCCTGCGTCCTTCCTGGGAAGCTTGTAGCTGTCAGTACATAGTGAGTTCTACATTTTAGGCTGAGTAGTAAGCTGAGATGTCTCTACTTTGCTGAGCTGAGCCTGAAGTGGAAGATTCTTGTCTTTCTTAACCAAATTGTCACAAATCCAATTAGTGCTCCCTTTGACTGTAAAGAGCAAAGAAGCTACCTTTGGAGTGCTATTGATGACTGCAGACTCATGGTTGAGGAAGAGAGACACAGAAGGCTTCTGTGACAACCCAATTCCCACACTCCACAGTAACAGCCTGGACAGAAAGCCATGGAAGAGAACTCGTAAAAACTCTTAAAATTCTTCTTCTTCTTCTTCTTCTTCTTCTTCTTCTTCTTCTTCTTCTTCTTCTTCTTCTTCTTCTTCTTCTTCTTCTTCTTCTTCTTCTTCTTCTTCTTCTTCTTCTCCCCCTCCCCTTCCCCTCTTCCCCTCCTCCTCCTCCCCCCCTGTCCCTCTTCCTCCTCCTTCTCTCCCTCCCCCCCCTCACCTCCCCTCCCTCTCCTCCTCCTTCTTTTCCTCCTCCTCCCCTCTCCTCCTCCTCTTCCTCCTCCTCCCCCTCTCCCCTCTTCCTCCTTCCCCTCTTCCTCTTTCCCTCCTCTTCCTCCCTTTCCCCTCCTTTTCCTCCCCACCCCCCTCCCCCCTCTTCCTCCTCCTTCTCCCCTCTTTCCCCCTCTTCCTCCTCCCCCTCTTCCTCTTTCCATCCCCCTCCTCTCCTTCCCCTCCCTCTCCTCCTGCTCCTCCTCCACCTCCTTTTCCTCCTCCTCTTTTTTTGGGGGCTCCTAAGGGTGTGGTAGGGATTGAGCTGGGAGGATTGGGAAGTGAATATGCTCAGGGTTCATGCTGTGAAATTTCCAAATAATCAATAAAAATATTATGGAAAAATCCTCACAAATCTTCTAAAACAGATGTTTTTCATCTGCTGTTTGCCTGTAAGCCTTAAATAGTTGTTAAAAAAAAAGTCTTATCTCTCTTTGAAAGCAAAAAGTCTTCATGTTTTTGTGCCAGAGTCTTATCTCTCCCTTTTCCTCTTCCTCCTTCTCTTTCTCCTCCCCCTCTTTCTCCTCCCCCTCCTCTTCTTCCTCCTACTCTTCCTCCTCTTCTTCCTCCCCCTCTCCCCTCCTCCCCTCTTCCTTTCACCCTTCTATCTCTTAGATTTTGAACTGTGTTTGGTTTGGTTTTTTCCTTTACTTCCCCTCTTCTTTTCCTCTTCTCTCCCTCCTTAAGCTGTAAGTTCATTGGGCTGATCCTGCTTCCTAGATTATAAGGCTTAAGGTTGAGTCTTCCCACTGAAGCCATCTGCCAGATATCTAGTCATTTGACATTTGATCTTTGCATCCTGTGGCACAGATCACTACCCAAGGTCAATTTACCATTTCTTCTTTCCTTCTAACTCAACCCCTCACTCTTTTCTGCTCGAATTTATTCTATACACAGCAGCAGAGCAAATTTTAGAACGGGCATGTTGGTCACGACTTTGCTCCAGTAGCTGCTTAAACGGCTTCCCACAAAGTAGAACTCCTTCATGTAGACCACAGGCAGGGCCAGATGAGGTAATCTCTTCATCGTGTTCTTATTGTCTCCTCTTTGTGCCCCACTCCACACCCAGCCCTAATCCATGCCCAGCCCTATTCCACACACCTCAGCCCCACTCTACATCCAGCCCTACTCTGTGCCCCGACGCCGGTGTATGCTCCGTCCTCACACACTAGACAATCGATATTTTTTATGAATCCATTGGTTTTTATTCTCTAATGAGAGCAATTTGTCCATCTGTTTTCTGGATCTAAAAGGTCTCTTGACACTTAAAAAAATCACATTATTCTATGTGGCCTATGTGTCAGAGTCAAGGACGTCTTTCTCACCTCTTAGACTAGCTCCATCCCCCTGTTCTGACTCTGGTCCCTGTACTTCGGTGAACAAACATGGTGCCCAGAGTGGTTGGCTGACCCCTATGGACCATGTTTTATGAGGTCAGGAGTCCTTTGCCCTGACCACTCTGTGCCCAGTACAGAGTGGGCATAGACCTTGGCACACTCAGAACTCCATACAGATCTCTTAGGCACGTGACAAATGTTCCCTGGAGGCAGGAAGTCAGGGTTGTTGCTAAGGGTTGTTGCTAAGGGTTATTGCTAAGGGTTGTTGCTAAGAGTTGTTGCTAAGGCATCCGCAGGCTCTGCTGAGAGCTCAGGTGTCTCCTGAGCAATGGCTTCTGAATTTCAGAGGAAAACCTCATTTCTAGCCATAGTCACAATCTGGTTCATTAGCTGAACACACAGTGGACACATATTGCAGGGGAGTCCACTGAGTGTTCTGTCTTTGGGCCTTTGCTGTCCTAAGGTGGCCGACTCCCTCCCACTTGTCATGTCTGTGGTGAGTAACTCCTAACTCGGTTACAGGTTATAGAAAGCCTCCATTTCCCACTTACATTTGCTTGACGTTGTTAACCCCGAGCTGGTTCTAACCTACGTGGCAGTTGTAAGACGGGAAATAAAGACTGAGATGGAGACCATCAAAAATAATCACTGCAGGGGTTGGGGATTTAGCTCAGCGGTAGAGCCCTTGCCTAGCGAGCGCAAGGCCCTGGGTTCGGTCCCCAGCTCCGAAAAAAAGAAAGAAAAAAAAATCACTGCAGGGACGGGGCAGGTGGTTCATTTCACAAAATTTTATCTTGCAACGGTAAAGACCCAAGCTCCATCTTTAAGGCCTATGTCAAATAGGTGGGGCTGGGAGCTGGGAGCTGGGTGCTTGTGAACCCAGGGCTGGGCGTGGCGGTGGGTGAAAACAGATGGAGGCTCAAGTTTTGTGGGGCAGCCGGCCTGGACTGTGGAGGGTGCCTCAGGCCAGTGAGAG
Organism: Rattus rattus; assembly: GCF_011064425.1. Taxonomy (NCBI): domain Eukaryota; kingdom Metazoa; phylum Chordata; class Mammalia; order Rodentia; family Muridae; genus Rattus; species Rattus rattus. The sequence goes on from NC_046161.1 coordinate 39,769,012, forward strand.
GCCCTGACTCAAACAGCAACAGCAAATAACGGTGTGGGGTGAACTGCGTCTCAGCAACAACGCTCAACACTGTGTTCTGGTCGCCACACTGGACTGGGGGGAGGGGAGGGAGGGAGAGGGAGAGAGGGAGGGGGAGGAGAGAGAGAGAGAGGGGGAGAGGGGAGGGGAGAGGGAAAGGGGAGGAGGATAGAGATGGGGAGAAGGGGAGAGAGGAGGAGAGGGGAGAGGGGAGGGGGAGGGGAGAAGGGAGAGAGATGGGGGGGGGGGAGGGAGAGGGAGGGAGAGAGATGGGGAGAGGGGAGGAGGGAGAGGGGGAGAGGGAGGGGGGAGAGAGATGGGGAGGGGGGGAGAGGGAGGGAGAGAGATGGGGAGAGGGGAGAGGGAGATGGGGAAAAGAGAAGAGAGGGAGGAGGGGGGAGGGGGGGAGAAGGGGGAGGGAGAGAGATGGGGAGAAGGGAGAGAGGGGGAGAAGGAGAGGGAGAGAGGAGAGAGAGACAGAGACAGAGAGAGACAGCAAGATAGAGACAGAGAGACAGCAAGATAGAGAGAGACAGAGAGACAGAGAGACAGAAAGGAACAGACAGATCTCCCATAGGCCACAGGCTCCAGGCCACAAGCTGAGGTTTGGATAAAAAAATAAAAACAAACACATCAGAATTAACAAAGACTGTCTCAAGTTCCTGGTCCTGACACAGCTACCTCAAAGACTAGATAGAATTTTAAATGCGAAACTCAATTAAGGTTGCTGAAATGGTTTGGCAGGTGAAAGCACCCGCATGTCTTTAAATAAATTAATTAATAAAAAAATTAAAGTGGAATTTAATTCTACTTTCTGGAAAACCCTTCATTTTTTTTTTCTGTCGTTAAAGTAATATGTGCATCTGCTGTAGAGCTGTGGCGCCTTCGGGAAGTTTGGAAGTGGGGTCTAAGCTCTCCCCAACCACCGTCTTCCCTGACCACTGTACTGCTTCTGCAGAGAAAACAGTGTTAGGTCTGCTGCTTTCTGTTGGCCGTGTAAGGAGGGAGGGCTCGTTTGGGCTCACGGTTTGGGTCCGTCATGGCTGGGGGTGGGAATGGTGGCAGGAGTGTGGGGCAGCTGGTCAGGCAGTGTCCCACACTAGACACAGACTGGCCCTCGTCATTTCACACTCTTCTCCCAGGAACCACACAGAGTGTCTCTCCCATTATATACTTTATTTGGACTTCTAGTCATTGAAGACGGAAAGGGAATCTGGTCCTCAGTAGTCCATAATGGCTAGAGGGGAAATGGCCACAATGTTGTTTTTACACAATTAATATCAAAACTATGAAGAGACAGCCTTAAAAATCTGCACAGGAGAGATAAACACCAAATTTGGGCGAGGGGTTACTTAGAGGGAAAACCAAGGACTATTCTACAAGTTAGATCTAAGAATAAATTATTCTTTGAGAATTTCATACATGTATAGAATAAAGTTTGATATGTCGATTCCTTATTTCCCCCCAACTCTCCCTGGTATTCTCCCATTGTATCTACCTCTCAACCTCATGCTGCTTTTTTCTCTTTTAATAATCCACTAAGTCCAGCTTGTGCTACCCATAAGTACATTCCCATATGTGGGCCATCCCCTGGAGCAGGGATAACCTAGCAGTACCCACATCCCCAAAGAGGAACAACTGTTCCTTCTGACGACTATCAACTGTCAATTGCTTATCAGTTAGGGGTAGGACCCGGTGAGCTCCTCCCCACTCCATACTGGAACCTTGGCTGCCCTGGTTGTGTGCAGGCGACCACAACTGCTGTGGGTTTATGAGAACAACAGTCATTTCACATCCAGATGACGGCATTCCACAGCTCCGGTCCCTAGCCTTATATGCCCGCCTCCCACCTCCCCTTCAGCCAATGTTTGCCACTGAGGGCTGAGCACTCAGAGTTGCTTGTTCTCGGCTCATTGACTAGTTATGGCCTTTGCTTGCGGTCTTTAATAAGCAAGGATGGCACAATTTTAGAATCTTTGGAGGTTAGAAGAGAAACATTGTTACTACCATGCTCTTCTGTATAGCAGGGATATTTTACAATAGAAATTTAAGGGTCTAAAAGGGAGGCTAAGTAAGGAATATTCACTAAAGAAACATTCTGGAAAAACTGAGAAGAAAGAGTAACGAGTGTTTCTGCTAGCAATCTCAGCAGGCCCAAAGGAGGAACAGAGATGGAACTTCCTTCCCTCCTCACCTCTGGATCTCAGGTCAACGACTTCCCTATTAGTGCTTTCCTTTTGGTATTTTCTACTTCTGGCCACTTTGCTTTGATAAATCCCCTCAAAATCCCAGCTTCCACATTCACTGCTAGTGCTACTAACATGTGAAGGCAAGCCCTTCCCTTCACTCTTGGTCACCCCCCTCTTAGTTATCGACTAGCTTCTGGGATCTCTGTCCTGTCTTTCATGGATGACTCTGCTAGTTAGTTTCAGGTATCAACCCAATATAGCTCAGAGTCATCTGTGGGAGATTCAGTTGGGGGCTTTCCCAGATCAGATTGGCTTGAGGCCATAACAATAAGATTGTCTTGATTGGTGGCTGCTGTGGGTGGACCATACCCACTATGGGCAGAAACATGCCCTAGGCCTCAGATGTATAAGAAAGTTAAGCAGAATCTGGTGAATGAACCAATAAACAGCATTCCTCCATGGTGTCTGCCCTAACTTCCCTCATGTTAAATTGTGACCTGGAAGCATAAGTCAAATACCTTTCTTCACCTAAATTGCTTCTGGTCAGACTATTTTATCATAGCAACAGAAAGGAATCTAGAATAGCGACCTTGCTTTTGTGTTGGCCTTGGCTCCTTGTCTGTGTTTCTTCTCATGTTCACTTCTTGCCTGAGTGTTTGCTAAAACGTCCTAGCTGTTTGTCCTTTTTCAGCATCATCCCTTTCTGCTTTTTTCAACAGCTGGGGTCAGCTTTCCATCAATCATGTCCTTCTACCATGTGACACGGTGTCTAGAAAGGCCGGTGACATATGAGTGATAAAAATAATTTACCCAGTGTATTAATTAGGGAGAACTTATTGGAATATACTCATAGATATGTGTGGGTTCCCAAGGAAGGGACCATATTGCATATTGAGGAGAGGGACAAGGATTTCCTCCCTAACAGCTGGGTGGAAGGGCAATTATCTGGCCTTATCTCGTTGGCCATCCGTGAACTGCCTATATCTGCTTTCGTGGGTGGACATCACACTAGCCTGTTAAGAGGTTCAGTTTGGAGTGAAAGTTGCCTTTCTTAAGACTGGCCCTTTCTGTAGGAAGCTGTGAGTCACTGGGACCAGGTTCCAAGTAGTTGCGTCCTGGTTATTCAAATGTAGGGAGTTTGCTTTTCATTTTGGTCTTTCATTGTTGAATGTCTCTGCTCAGAGTCCTGTGCTGACTATCTTGCTCAGAGAACAGGCCAAGCTCTTCCTGTGTCCAAAGCACTATGGCTCCTGACACCCACTCTGTTTCTGCACTCCTTACCACACAGGATACCAAGGTCCTTTTGGAGTTCCTTGCTTCCTCTGTTGAGGACATTTTTGCTTTTGATGTCTTCCTCTCACATCCTTTGGATGTCTCCTCATCAGCCTTTCATCCCGAGGCTCCATTCTCTATTTAAACTCCACTCTCTAGCCCCTTGGGACTTCTCAGCTCTTCTTTTGCCCTATGTGTTGTCCCTGGGCTGCGCCACTGTCATATATATCATTTAAATTTCTTTCTTTCTTTAAGCTCGTTGGTCATCTCCTTCCACGGAGTGTGTTCTCCATGAGGACAAGGATTTCTGTCTCCTCTTTTTACTTCTGTAACACATGTACCTACAAGGAAAAGATGTCATCAAATATGTGTGGACTGACTGGGAGCTTCCTGGGCCAGCACAAAGCTGTTCACAGTTCTCCCAACCTGTACTGGTCCCCACAGAGGCAACTTTTAGGTCAATGCGACTCAGTGTTTCTCTGTCTGATGTAGACCTTTGGTTTCTGATGCTGGATAATTTGTAAGGCGTTGGAGTTCATTGCTTATGGTTTTTAAGGCTGGATTTTCAAGATAAGGTGCCAGCAAGTTTGGTGTCTGATAAGGGCCATTCTCGGCTTCAAGAGGGTGAGCAGTGAATGCTATGCTCTTACACAGTCACAGAAGTGTCAAAGATAACAAGTCCACTCCACCAAACTCTTCTGTAAGGATGCTAATCCCTTCCCAAACATTTCTAATCTTTACCATTGGGCTATCAGTAGGAGGCACAGATCTCAGTTGACAAACGCATGTGTGCCAAAAAAAAAGGTGACTTTGTTGTTCCTAGAATCCAATGTCTAGATTTAGTCTTAATTATCCAGATGTTAGACTCTTTGGTAGTGTTGGAAATCCCTCTTCCCTCTTGTTCAAGGGGAGTTAAGGGGTCTGGGAGGAGTAATAAAGAGTCCCTGGTGTCACCAGCTCACAGTGATAGGTTTAAGAACCAACTAGACAGGGTGCTGCAGTGGTGTCCTGGGGCCCTTCTGTGTGACTTCTTCAGGCCTGAGGGGCTCTGTGACTTCTCTTCTTCTCTTGGTGATGATAAACTGTTTGTTGTTCCAGACTGTGACAAGCTGTAGCAACTCTCGTCGAAGGCTGTGTGTGACACTACCTACCCTAGTGCTGTTCTTATGTGGGCTCTGGCCATCTGTCTGGGACTTTGCTTAGTTTTGGGTTCCCACAATTCAGACTGGGAATCCTTCTGTCTCTTTGGGGCTCAGTTTTTGGGTAAAGAGCATGGATTCTCTCTCCGGGACCCACTGACATAATTGTGAAGTGCTTTCCCTTTGTCTCCTGATTCATTCCTAAGCTGGGATTCTTTTCTAACATGGGCATGGGACCGATCTTGTTCTCACTTCCTGTCCATGCTGTGAATGTTTTGCCTGTCTGTACAGGTCTGGGCTTTTGAAACTTGTGACTAGAAAGAGGCACTCATCCTGACTGCATTTGACAGTCACCTTGCCTTCGGGAGTGGGGAATAGCTAGCCTGTCTTTTTCTTGTTTCAACAGGCTCTCACTGTGTAGCTCTGGCTGCTCTAGAACTTGCTATGTACAAACCCTTGCCTTAAACACACAGAGTCTCCATCTCCCAAGTCCCCCCATGCCCGCCTTTAACCTGGCTATTTTACTGAGAAGAAAGATGGAGGAACTAGGGAGAGTGACAGGTGGGGCAAACGGTGAAGTAACACACTTGCACTGTTTGATGAATTTGATGGTGATAGGCAGTATAATGATATCATTAACATCTATTGAGCATTTAGTGTATGCCAGGTCCAATCCTAAGCACCCTCTTTTCCTGACACCCCCATCAATCATCCCAATAACACTGTGCACTTTATATTAATCTCAATAATCCATCAAAGAAGCTGAAAGCTAGAAGGGCAAACAGACTAATGGACCCCATCATATGCAGGGGAGGGGTCTGGACTTCACACATTAGCCTGCCCCCAGTGTCTATGTTCAACCAACACATCTCCCCGTCTTCTGGCAGGATCTCTAGAGCCTGGGCTCCTCAGGCCTTGGACACAGGAGTCGTTCTGTTTCTCCATAATACGTCAACGGTTTCCCTTTCCTTCCCCACCCTGAGCACAGGTGAACTGACTCATGGTGTGCCTGTCATTCATCTCAAAGCCTGGTCACTCTCTCTGTTTCTGTTTTGTCCTCTCATTTCCTTGCACACTTCCAAACACTCTGTCTTTCGCTCTTTGTTAACCCTTACAATAACATATAAACTTATCCAGGAGCTCAGACCACAAAAGAGAAGAGGGAGAAAGCACACAGCCAGCGGAGTGCAAGCCCTACCCACTGGGTATACCAGCTTTGCAAAAGGGGATAGACGCCCAGAATCCTACGGTTTGTGCTCTTGTGGGTCTCCAGGCGCTGTTTCCTGACCACCATGATTATGCCGAGGATAGATCTCCCAGGTTCTTTTGCAGGAAGGCAGAGCATCTTTTATTAAGTGGGATATCCGTGGTTTCAGGAATCTCTCCGATTCTGAAATATCCATTGCCGTTCTTTCTTTGAATTAACACGCTGAAGATCCTATCAAAGTAGCTGAAAGCTAGAAGGGAGAAGGGACTAACAGCTCCGGTCATAGGCATGAACATAGTTACAAAATCCAGGGATCGGATATTCTCATGGTCTCTTTGATCGGCAGCGGGAGGGAGAGGAAAGTTGGAAGGGAGGTGGTGCGGGGCTTTGGCACAGGAGATGTGAGGATGCATGGCTTCTCCGCAGGCGAAGACTCCATCAGCACACTGGGCATGATCCTTGGAGTGGGACTGTCACTGCTGCTCGTGTCCATCCTAGGCTACAGTTTGGCCAAGTGGTACCAGCGCGGGTACTGCTGGGACGGTGAGTAAGCCCCACGCCAATCAGCCCCAGCTCTGCCCTGCCCTTCCTCCTTAAAGGAACTGGGCAAGGCTGGGCAGGGTGGCAAGGCTGGGCGGGGTGGCAAGCCTTTCAGCACAGCAGGATGCAAAAATATTTCCTCTGGTGGTTGCAGTGGTTGAAGTTGGTAGCTGTGCAACTGAAGCAAGGATTGGAAGGGGAGGTGGGGCCTTCATCGCGAGAATGGAGGCTCCTCCCACTGGAGGAAGTAGCCTGCCTTTTTTTAAACTCCTCCCCATCCCCAAGGCTAAAGGCTTTGCCTATGAGGACAGAACACCAGGCTGGTCCCTTATATGTTAGCCTTTGATCCCCATCCCACCTCCCCATCCTACCCTTGTCTTCCCAAGCTTGCTAATGTGTCTTCTGGAATTCGCTTTGGTCCTTTCAACTGGTGAAGCAAGGACAGCATGCTGGAATGCTGACAGAGAAAACCTCCCAGTTGTGTGCATTTACAATTATCTATTGAGCACTTGCCTTGTCCCGGTATATTTTTTCCTTGGTGTATATTTTTTTAAATTCCACAGAATAAAGAAGTTATTATAATTTTTAGGGGAAAATTTCAGGCATGGTCTTGATATGGATACCAGGCTCTTCTCAAACTCTCCACTTTCCTGCTCAGACTAGAGTTTTGGAAATAGAGCCAATCACCATCATGTCTGTGGTCAGCTCCAGCCTCTATTTGTTTGTTTGTTCGGTCATTTGTTGGTTTGTTTGTTTTAGACAGTCTCTAGCCCAGGCTAGCCTTAAATTGCCTATGCAGCTAAGGATAACCTTAAACTTCTGATTCTCTTACCTCCACCTCCCAAGTGCTAGGATTCCAGGTGTACATGACCACAACTCCTTTATGCTGTGTTGGGATGGAACCCAGGACTTCACATATACTAGATAAGCACTCTACCAGCTGAGCGGCATCTCTGTCCGTCAACTCCATTACTGAAGTAGACAGGGGTGTGTGGTGGACACACAGGGTTGGAACACGGTGGAGTCTGGAGTAGGAGCTTAGGACTGGTTCTTTGGGGGCTCTTGGCTAGAACTGCTTCCTTCCAGGGGCGATCAGAGATCATGATAAGAGGATCTTGAAGGGTCTTGAGAACCCTGTAGAGCATCCTGAGGACAGCCCGTTTATACTTCGGGCAGCTGGGGGAAGCACCAGCTGTTCCTCAAGGCACATTAGTCACTTCCCTTAGAGATTCTAACTCTCTTTTCGGGTTGTCTTCCCAGGGCCTAACTTTGTCTTCAACTTATACCAAATCCGGTGAGTACTTTCAGGGTAGAACTGGGTGGGCTGCACTGGGGCTAAATATAACAAAGAAAGAGCTAGAGGCAAAAATGGAACTTACTGCTTCCCTTCTCTGACTCTGTCCATGTCTCTTAAGCAAACCAGAAAGACACCACCATTTAGAGATGCTCTCAGAGTAAAACGTGTGCCTACTGCAGTACCATGTGAGACCCCGATGATAGCTTTCCTCTTAGGACTCACACTCAGGCAGAGAACATGCCTCCCATTCATTCATCCATCTACTCACTCGCTCACTCACTCCTCACTCACTCAGGTACAAATTTGCCTACTTATCCATCCATCTACCCATCCACCCACCTATTCATCTATCCACCCATCGGCCACCCACCTGCCCACTTATTCATCCATCTACCCATCCACCCACCTATTCATCTATCCACCCATTGGCCCACCCACCTACCTACATATTCACCCCTCTACCCACCCACCCACCCACTACTTACCCATGAATCTATCCATTCATGCATGCACATGTGTATCCATGCACTTATCCATGCATGCATATGTCCATCCATTCACCTACACGTTTATCCATCCATCCATCCATCCATCCATCCATCCATCCATCCATCCACTCACTTACTCACCCATTCACCTGTTTATTATTTATTCAGTAAAGTTGTATTATATAGCCAGTTTTATGGTATTTACTTCTAAGAATGCAAAGATGGCTTGGCATAGCCTCTGTCCCTAAGCATCTCACTGTCTGATAGCAAATAAGGCAATCTCAGGTGCAATATAGGATTCGAAAAGGAAGAGCAATCAAAGAAAGCCATGGACTTGAGGAGCAGAAGTCAGAAAGACCTCTCAGGGTAAGTTATGTCCCTATTCCCTGCCATGGGGCAGGTCTGCTTGTCCTCTGGCCCTGGGAGCTGAGACAAATCTTATTCTGGAAGATAAGTCAGTGAGTCAGTGCCCAGACATTGTTTTTGCTTGTAGGATCCACTTTGTAGGCTCTAGTCTAGGGAGACAGACCCCCCGGGAGAGGCTGGGTTCTCAGTTTAACAGCTTTATTGGAAATCTGCCTCAGGAACCTGAAGGATTTGGAGGTGGGACCACCCTTCACCATCAGCGGCCACATGAGCAGTCCAGATGGCGGCTACATGAGGTTCTCCAATGAAAGAGTCTGACGGAAAAGCTTCTAGCTTCTGAAGGTCAGGAGAGGTGAGTGGCAGGACAGGAGAACTGAGTGGGTCTGATGCGGGAGTAAGGTCTTATGTGGGTCCAGGCTGTGAAGCCAAGTGTCAAGGGCCAGTCAGAACACAAATCAATAACTCAGTCCCTCTATTCTTTTTTGGAAGAATCAGATCAGCTGAAGCTGGCATAGCAAAGCCCTTCCAAGCCTCCTCTCTTCAGTGCCTCTTCTCTACACAGGAAAGACTCCTGGGTCATCATGAGCTCCTCCGGCCTTCCTGGGCCCTGAAAGCCTAACCTGGCTCTGATTAAGAAGAATAAGGAGCCTTTTCAGAGTTCTCTTTCTTTTCTTTTTTTTCGGAGCTGGGGACGGAACCCAGGGCCTTGCGCTTGCTAGGCAAGCGCTCTACCACTGAGCTAAATCCCCAACCCCAGAGTTCTCTTTCAACACTCATAGAGTTAGGCCTTGTGGATGAGTCTGACCACGCTTAGCAGTCTTCTCATGGGACACAGAGAAGCAACTGTCCTCCAGGATTAAAAACTGGATTTCAGGACGCCCTTAGCCTGTCAGAGTTGCAAATGTCCTGCAGACACAGTGTGCCAAATCACAGCCAAGCCAGCCTTCCTCCTGTCAAATGCACAGTGGAAATGGCCCCCAGACTCCACAGGGTAGATGTTCATGTGGAATCTCCTGCCATTTCATTATGTGAAGTTGATACCAGGGGCTGGAGAGCCAATCATTTTCATTAAGAAGTCATGTGGTCAGAGGGGTGATTTCAGACATGTTTTCTTAACCTTTCCATCTGTGTCCAACTTCCCTGAAGGCTGAACCTGGGTCTTTACTCTGTCCTTCCCAACTCGGTGTTTGGTTTGGGCCTTTTCCACGCTTCCTCCCCTTTGATGTCTCCCTCTGACTAGTTCTTCCTATAGCGACAAACTTCAGAGCCTAGCACACATGAGCAGAACAGTCTAGAAACCATGTCCCTGTTGTTTAGGCTCCTGACCTGGGGCAGCCATGGTTCCCAGGGTGGGTTCTATTCTCCATCTCTGCTGTCCTGTACGAGGTCAGCCCTATGTGACAGAAAGCAGCTAGAGCCATGGAACCATGGGAGGCACCTGGTTGAGGCTAAGAGAAGCAGCTAAGGACAAGGACTGTAGAACCCGTTACCTCTGGAGTCATGGCCTTTCTCTGCCTATGACCCACTCACTGGACTGAGGGCAGAGCTGGTACTAGGAGATTTGGTTCAGCAGGTGTTTGGTATAAAGCGGTTGCATCTGGAGAGGCTGCATTCCCTGGAGCAGCAGTGAAAGGAGGAAGCCATAAGGGACCTGTGCTGTTCAGCCCTGCCACTGGATCAACCAGCTCCAGTCCAAGGCTGAAGGATGCTGAGACCAAAACACAGACAGGAAGGGGAGGGCTGGTCATTATTTGCTGTCCTTACCCTCATTTTTGCTGAGGCCTCTGTGTTTTTTTTTTTTTTTCTTCTTGTTTTTCTTGTTCTCTCTCTGGACTATAGCAGACTGTGGAGGAAGGAATGTGCCAGGCCTAGCATGTCTGTCCTGCTTCCTGGCAAGGGTGGGGGCCTTTTTATTCCCAGCTCGCCTGGGCTTGGACACAAGACACCAGGCCTCGGGATTTGGAAGTCTTTAACTGGGTTTTCTTTCCTGAGTTGTTGAGTATAAAGATGGACTCTTCATGGCTTTGAGCCCCTCTCCCTTTCTCAAAGAACTCTTGGGAGTGATGGAGAAAGGGGATGCTGTTGTCTTTGGCTTCCTTCTTCCTTGGATACCAGCTCTGCAAGCTGGACCCTGCTTCTGAACTTGCAGGTTATACACACACACACACACACACACACACACACACCCACACACACACACACACACATCCCAGTAACACTTTCAACTCTGCCCCGGTGGGCATGGCCTGTGGGACCCCCTAGCTCTTGGAAATGCTCAGGACTTGGTAGACCTTTTGTTTACCTGAAAGGAGAATGAGCCTTGAACACAGCTGTCCTGGGCCCAGGTTGTGTGGCTTCAGGTGAGGACAAGGACATCTGCTGAGGACTGGGAGAATAGTGGGTATTTCCCATCCCCAGAAGCAGAAGCGAGAGCTCGTTGCTTCCTCTTTCTGATCCCACTGACGTGCTCCATGTCCCTTCTGCACCCCCTTGCTTTCCTTACTTCCGCAGGCCCATGGTGTAGCAGTTTTCTTCACCCCAGACAGTGGCTACACCCTAGGATCGAAGGGGCAGATTATAACTTTCTCAGACTGATTAGAAACCAAGCAACGGGTCTCTGAGGCTGGCCACTAACTGGTCACTCGGTTACTTGGCTGTACTGGGGCTTCCTCATTGTTCCTTTACCCTCTGTCTCCAGCTCTACCCCCACTGGAGAGCCTGCAATGCCAAGGGCTACAGCTTTTCTGTTACCCTGTTCCTCTTAAATGTCTTTCCCAGGGCTGTGCCTAGCCTAGAATGTTCTCTTCTTCTTCACCCCCAACCCTTCTGTCCACACCCAAACTCTGTGAATGTTACATCCCATCTTTCCCGAGACTCACCTCAGGACTCAAGACTAGACATCATTCATTTTGACCACCACGTAGATGGCAGGTTTCCTCCACGTGTCCTGTTCCCTAACCTGGAAGACCCGACTGTGGCCAGAGGTCTCTAGCAATCTGTCGAGTGAAGCCCAGTAAATGAGCTTACTAGATGAATGTTGATTAGAGAAGAAACAGAGGGAAGCCTCATTCTAGAAAAGGACGCCCAGCAGCCTGAGGAAGACCAGACTGCTTACACAGTATATTTTCATGCAAGCTTTTGCATTCTGAGCCTTGGAGCCAACCTGTGACACAGAGATTATTACTAACCCATTTTACACATAGGGAAACTGAGAAATTCACAGAGCTAGCTTGCTTTGCTCAGGGCTGCCTGCTGCCTGCTGCCTGTACTGGAGCCTGAGCAGAATCTGTGGCTCACCCTAGGGCTTATTAGGGTAACCCTAGTTATTGTATAACGACTCTGGTTCTTTGTTCTGTCCTGCAGTGCTGAGTGCCCTTAAGGCTGGTCGTGCCACTTGTTTGGACATCGATTTTAGCATTGGGAAAGCAAAAGATAAGACCATTTGTTGAAGGTTACTCTTAGCTCTTACCTTGTCCATTCAACATACCAGTGGTCTGGGATCACTCTAGCTGCTCAGTACATAGAGTTAAAGGGCAATATAAAGTGTCAACTCTAGTTCAGGAGATGGCTGGTAAAAGGCGGCTGCTGAGGTCCCCTAGATGCCAGTAATCTAGAACTCCAACCACTCTTCAGTTTGTTTCCTACACTCTGTAGAGATCTGGTGGGTATTGAAGACCGGATCATTCCTAGACCTATCAATACCTGAAAGGGCACGGAGTGATTAGGGCAGGGGCTCCAGGTACCCAGCCTCACTTCAGCCTCACCAGTAGAGAGACAGAGGTTGGGGACACTCAGGTTGAGTGAAATAAATTTACTTTCCTTAAGTCCTTGGTGGCTCAGAGCTTCAGTCCAGAGGGTGGCTGCTCTCGGATCCCCAGCTTCCAAGAAGCTGGCCCTTCCCTCCAGTGAGCTGCTAACCCCCCTACAGTGATGGATGGGGGGTTTCAGGGTTCAGACCTTCCCAGGCTTGATCTCAGCTCTGCCTCACCCACTTCCCATCCTTCTGTTTACTTTTGTTCTCTGTTTTCCAAGACACCCCTTTCTGCCACTCTTCCTCCCAGCTCATATTTCGCCATTCCCAGGAGACTTCTTCAACTCATGGACCTTGTTCTCTTCTGATTTTACTCAGGAATCCTCTCTGGCTCATACATATTCATTCATTCATTCACTCATTCATTTTCTCTACTCCTCCAGGTACCGGGCTAGTCCCCATGGGGAATCCAGTCTCTCTGGAGATTAACCTGATCTCTCCTGTTTCTCGAGCATTTCCAGCAGGTCAGGTTAGGTTTTTTTATCTCTTTTAAGTCCCCTATTGTGCCTCCTGTACACTTGGGTGTGCATGTAGGTGTGTCATGTAGGCAGGAACTACTTAGGAAACCAAGCAAAAGGATTCCTCATCCTCTTGAGGGCACCTTGCACACTGCTCCAAACCTGCTGCTCTCAAAACCAACACTTGTCATCTCTCCCTTTCACCACCCCGTGTCACCACCCCATGCTTGTGGTGTGATCGGACAAGGGCACACACAGAGGAAAAGCTTCTCTACCAAGGGACAACCTAAGGCATGTCCAAAGCCAAGCATCTCCTTTGAGTTTTCCTAGCCTTGCCCCAAGCCAGTGACAATAGGTGGGGTCAGGTGACAGGACCTAGGAGAACGGTCTATGTTGCCCCCTCCTATGCTCCAGGGGCTTGAGAAAGATGAACAGCAGTAGATGGAAGCACCATTACTTTATTTTTAAAAAGTGCTTAGTGAGCAAAAACCCAGTACAAAAACCAATGCAAAACAGGAAGCCAGTGGCCTGGTGAATTCTCACACTTGGGGACCAGAAGTGAAAATGTTCTTTCTGCCCAGAGGAACAGTAAACCAACAAAACATGGGGGGTGGGCAGTGCTGGTGACCAAAGCCTTGGTGGACTCTGCCCTTCCCACTCTCCTGCACACCCCAACCACCCTTCTCTGTGGAACCGTGGGCTTGGCTTCCATTCCCTAAAGCCTTGGATAGGTCTTCTCAAGCACAAGCAGAGGGCCTGCTGGGAGAAAGGTGGGTGGAAAATGGAAGAAGTCCCTTGTCTTCTATTCTAAGCCTGGTCCTTCTCCTTAAAGATCGAGAGTCTCTGGGCCCCAGGAACCTTGTCTGTGTAAGGTTGCCACTGGCCTTGAGAACTTCGAGGCCTCTAGCTATGGGGCTATTTCACAGTGGGTAACTTCAGTTCCACCATGCTGGGGTGAGGGTGGTAGGGAGGTGAATGGATGCTGTGTGTGTGTGTGTGTGTGTGTGTGTGTGTGTGTGCACGTGCGTGTGCGCGCGCACTCACACCCATGTGCACATGCATGCACAATTGAGCCAGCCAGTAGGATCATGTCTAGTTGCCTGTCTCAAGAGGTTTAGTGTAGTGAGTACCTGATGAATGTCCGCCCCAAACGTGGGTGAATGCACCCTGAATGTTTTCATTCAGCCTCAGGTTCCTGGCTATATTCTCTTGCCTTAGGTCTCATGATTGGTCTCCAGCCCTAAATCCTACAATACATAGGAGCTATAAGGTAAAGAAAGAGGGGAAAGGAATAACCATAGACTCATGTGACTAAAGCGGAGAGAACGGCAAACCTGACGTCAAGCTTCCAATTGGTAACCTCTAGCTCTCTCTCTTCTAGGTTCAGGGTGATGTCTCCCAGGCACCTGGTCTGCTCAGGCTTCCGTGACCACCATAATCATCTCGATGCTTCTTGAACTGCCTTCACCTGCATTCAAGTGCTTCTTTGACATGAATGGAAAAGTTCTGCTCATTCATGTGTTCATTTATTCACCAGATGTTTGCAGAGTGCTCATTACTGTGCACTTGGCGTTGGGTGTAGAGGGCACAGAGGCAAAGCAAGAGGCGTTTCTGCCATCGATGAGCTGGAATGAGTGCCGGGTAAAGAACCCTCCATGGGACCTCGTAGAGAACTAACGGAAGCATTCAAACTTCAAGACTACTAGCTCTATGTGACAGATGAGAAGACCAAGGTACAGAGGGATTCATTTGCAAAGAGCAGACCATACCTAGCATCCAGAGAAGCACTCTTTCCATTCCCTGGGGCTGCCCTGGAGGCCTCTCCAGCCCAATAGCTTCACTGTGGTAGTTGGTTAGCCTGAGTGAACAGACATCACGTGCTTCCCCTGTCTCCACACCCTCCACTCCCTACCGGGCTCCACAGCATTGGCCCAGTTGCCTATGTGGACTCTTTGCTGGCCTTAGATCCTGGGATCACATTTTGTATTGCCTGCCCATCATGGACTCCATGTCTGAGGCTTCCCACCTCCAATTAGCATAGTTAATATACCACATACTTCAGCTCTTTCCAGTGAGTCTAGCAGGTGTGTGTGTACCTACAGGCCACGAGGTATTTCATAGCATGGCAGCCGCATGGGGCACCGAGAGTGGCACCATTTCATTTTCACCAATAGCCACATAGTGACAGGTTGCGTGTTGGGAGCACACACAAGGTCTGAGTGGCTCAGAGGGGCTTTGCAGAGGGCACCTGGAACAGCAAAGTAGATGAAGAACGCATGGGGGCGAGGGACTGGCATGTACAAAGGGCCAGGGGCAGGCACAGCAGTTTGTCGGGGGAAGGTAGGTGGGTATGAGGGCTGGTGAGTGGGGGGTAAGGATATGAAAGGGAGGAGATGAGAAGGGACAGGGGTTAGCAGGGAGATCTTGAAGAGCCTTCTTATTTGAGCAGCTTTGAGTGTTGTCTTACAAGCTGTCCAGTGGAACTCAGACCTCAAATTTGCATTTGTGACTCCTCAGCTCAGCCAACAGTTGGGAAGATAATTTAGTGGTGAGGGCTGCTGGAGGCAAAAACAATTGACCAGGAGGCTGTGGCAAGTGGTCCCAGAGAACATGGATGACTCAAAGTGGGTAGGGATGGACGAAGCAGGACAGGAGAGCTGCAAGGCCACCAATGAGGCTGAGGGGCCCTCTGATGGTTACCTTTTCCATTAGTGAGGTCTGCATGGATCCCATGGCCGTGTGAGTGAGATTGTTATTAGCCATCGTGGGAACCAGTAGAGGCAATCCAAATTGAGGAGACAATGATAGCTCCAGTTTAGAGACATGAAGGGTTGAGACACCACGGCCTTGGGGGAATGAATGTGGATTGGGAGTCATGGAAATAGTCATTGGGGTCCTCCACGGGGCGTTTTTGGGTAGTTGGGACAGGGGCTAAGGATGGGAACTGTTATGTTGAGGAGTGGTTAAGTACTGCAGAGAGGCTGCAGGGTCGCAAGGGTGCTGGCCACACATCATGCACACAGAGTGCAGCTGCAGGCCATAGGCTGGAGAGCTCTTCTATAGAGCAGATTATGCAGGAGGAAGAAGATGGCACCATGTTTACCCTTCCTTTGTTCATGCCTGACTCTGCAGATGGGATAATTCACTGAAGGGACCACTTGGCTGTTACCTCACCCCTGCTTATGGGCTGTGACTGTCTGAAGACCTCTGAGGTCCGAGGCTCATGGTCTGCTGGGCCCATGCTGATCTCAGGCATGGCTCTGACACTGTGGGCCAAGATGACGGCTGCTTACTCTTCCTAGATAGTGAGTCAGGGGAATAGCTTGAGTTTATGGGCTGTGGATGACCAGGGATCCTCTCAGACCTGTCTTCTTGTCTCTATGCCATGGTGACAGCTCTACCCATGATGCAAATCTCACAGAGAACACACTCACTCACCTTGAAATTCCCAGCTCCAAGCCCTAACCCAGTGCGAGGGCCATCTTGAGAGCTGCTTCAACTCTTTCCTCTGCATGACATGCCACCACTGAGCCAAACGCTCAGCATGTTTGGGATCCCTGTGGCCCCGTTCCTCCACGAGATATTTTCCCTTCCATGCCCATGTCGTGCACTGCTCACCATCAATTTCAAGTGGCAGTCTCTCCAGCCTGTTGTCCTGTCCTGCTCTTCGTTTGAAGCACCCTTTGAATTGGTTCACACTTCTCTATCCCCATTGCCCCTGCTCCCTATATCTGTATAAGCCTCTGTATGGACTGAACTTTGGTGACCCCCACCCCTCAGTGTTGAAGCCCTAACCCTTTATGTGATGGCGGGGCCTCAAGGAGGCTATAAGATGAGCTCATGACGATGGGCCACAGCTCCAAGGTACCTATGGACAATGAATAAGGCCCTCGGTGAGGACCGGATGAGCCAGAACCTTGATCCTCAACTTCCTAGCCACCAGAATGCTTCTAGTTAAAGCCCTGCCCCCTGGCTGTGTGCTCTCCTATAATTAGAGCTACAACAGCTCCCTGCTCTGCTTATCTACTTCCTGCCTCCTCCTAGAGTAGGATACTAGTTTCCTTCAAGGCATTTGTCGAAGATGGCAACACTTGTTAGTACCCAATTGCTTGGTGTTCATCTTTGTAACCGGATGGTGTGCTCCACGAAGCCAAGGCTGAATATCACGTCTGGCATGTAGGGGGTGACAGCTGAAGGAACGAAAAGCTGTGCCGGTGAGAGGGGTCAGCGAGGAGAGACACTTGCTGCCAGGCCTGATGAGTTGAGTTCTCTCCCTAGAATCCGTAGAGTGGGAGGAGAGAACCAACTCCTCCAGGCTGTCCTCTGACCTCCGCATACGTCACACACACAGACACCAAAACAATAAACATAGAAGGAAAAAACCCATATTAAATGTTGGCTTCAATAAAGGTCTCCCTGGTTCCTGCCTGGTTCCTTTTGTCGAATGACTTAGGCTTTGGTGAGAACTGCCCTTTTAAAACACTAATTTCATCCAACCCAGTCCTTTCTCATCAGTGTCTACAGGCTCTCGGCACTCTTGTTTGGAGATTTATGGGAAATTCAGTAAAGTTCAGATCACTCTGATAGTGAGGAGGAGCCATAGGCCTTCTCATTAATAGCAATACACTTACTTTTAAATTGTGGGTTTGTTTCAAAAGAAACCCTCAAACCCATGAGCTCTGCAGGAAATGAGTGAGTCAGGTTTCTCAGTATCGGGTGTCCTGTCCGTGGGGGCGATAGCATCAGTACCCAGCTGCCTGGATATGCCACCCAGGCTTTCTGTGTGGTCCTGGGCAATCGAGAGCCCAGGCTCCCCTTTCTCTGCCCTTCACATGAGGGCCTCTGGGAACTTTCACCCAGTGGTGCAGGTGTTCTGTGGGTGGTATCCAGACTCTCGGGATACTGAGTGTTCTGTGGGCACAGTGTGGGCTCTGTGTGCATGACCTGACTTTTTAGGGGGCTATACATACTGTCACTGTGTATATGGAGTGGGGGTAGAGGTACTTTGGGGGGGGACAAGGCAATCTCTAGCTAAAGCTATTTACAAATTTGGGGAAACACGGTTTGACAGAATTTCCTTCTCTGTCAGTATGAGCCCATTTCCCCTCTCTCTTTGCTAAGAGGAAGTTCCATTAGCTCACAGAAACCCAGAACCACACATTCCTCAGTCTGGAAAAGCCCTTGAAGAAGGTAGCTGAACTGAAGACCAACTGGGGCCTTCTGTTGGGGACTTTAATCTGAATTCCAGAGAAGCCTGAAGAGCTGGTTTTATCAGCTGCTGCCTGGAAGAGTCCCCGAGGCTTCCTGGACGCCCTGGCTGAACCAAGGAACAGCTTGACTTTCACTCCTCCTGATGGTTTGGTTCTAGACTGCCAACACCCATGACCCATGTCTGCTTCCACTCTGTCCTGCGGGCCTGCAGGCTTTCTCTCCCAGCTGAACTGAGCCTCCTTCTCTCTACAGTGATAAGTTCTCTTCTCTCTTATCCATCTAGTGTTCAGGCTCCTTTCATCTGCTTCGGGGACTTTTTCCATGGAGAAGAAGCCATCCCTGACACCGTTTCCAGGAAAGAATGGTCACCACACTTCTCTTTTCTGAGCCAGCCAGGAGGTCCCCCGAGTGGATATTTGTTCATGTCGCATGCACATGTGTGGTATGGGGTGGGTTTTGGGAGACCAGGGTCTTTCCCGAACAGCCTTTCAGAGTGAACAGGGAAAACGTGGTAGATAGGGCAGAGGCAGGGAGAGACAAGATATCTTGATCATCTCATCAGACAGACACCTGGGACTCAGGCCCACACCCAGGCCCAGCCCTAGGTTTGCTGAGTTCAGGGGGATGAACCAACTGATACATTGATCATTGCGTAAGACGCCTTTCAAGCAGAACCCAGGAGACTTCCAGTCTATGGGAAGGACCCAGACAGGTCTTCAGGATGAGCTGAGCAGGGACAGGGTCCACAGGTCTGGTTCACTTACTTCCTGGGAGGGCCTTGCGAGTTCCACTGTCAAAACTATCACCCCAAATACTGGGCCTCACTTTCTATTGTCTTCTGAAAGAACACCCCGGTCTCTCACTTTTACCTGTTTCTAGGAGAACGTCCATTTCCCGTCCCAGCTCTAACAGCCCTTGGCAGCTGTTTACACCCCGAACGCCAGATGCAGGGCAGCACACTTAGCTCTTTATCCAGGATTTCATTTCAACCTCAGGACATTGCCATGGCAACTGTCATTCCACGTCACCGCAGGGGAATCAGAAACTGTGCAAGGATATGTGCCTTCCCCAAAGTCACAATTCATGTTTGAAGCTGAATCTGGGGCCCAAGTCCTCGGCCCCTGTTCAGACCCATCAGCCATTACTCCCAGCTATCGTGAGAAATCCGATCGCTTCCACAAGACACCTGACTTTTTATTGGGATGAAAACACACACACACACACACTCGTTCCGTTTGAGACACGTTCGTGTCCACTTTCTCAGTGGGACTCAACACTCCAAGGGATTGGGCACGTCGGGTACATTTCGATTTTCAAGTTTTACATACAGATGGGGAAAACGGAGGCTGCACGAGGAAACGTGACTTGCCCAAGGTCACACAGCTAGAAACGGTGCAAGCAAAACTAGACCTCCTGAGAGACCCAGAGCCCTGTGCCTGTGCCACGCTGCCTCCTCAATAAATAAATGAGCAAATAAATAAATAAAGGTTCTGAGGGGATCTCAAAGCGCTCTCCCAGTTCCAGAAGGAGCTCTGGAACCAGACTAGCATCATGAGCATCTTGACAGGATGCCAAAGTTCACGGCTGGCTTCACCGTGTCATACAGTCTATATCTGGAAAGTTTCAGAGAAACTCTGGGCTCGGGGATCAGCGGCCCTGTTGTTTCTCTCGGCATCCTTGCTTGGTGACTGCAAACTGCTTCTGTTTGAAGACAGGTCTCAAATGCAGTACAGTGAGTCAGGGACCAGCCCTGGACCTCAGTGAATAGCAGCTATCTTGGCACGAGGCCCTAGGCTCCCAGAAGGTCTCTGAAACACTGGCAAGAGGAAGAAGCTGCCCATGGGCAGATGGTTTCCGTAGTCTACTTCCTTTCAGCCCAGAGGTTGGCAGACCTAAAATATCACCCCAAGGCCAACTTGGTTAACATTCAGCGTGAGGGACTTCTGAATGATCTAGTCATTATTTTAGTCCCCTGAGGAAGCTGCTAGCCCGAGGTCACACAGCTGAACAGAAAGGTGTGCCCAGCACCCTGTTCTCTGGGTCTGTAGTTAGAAATTAGCAGCAAAAGCAGACATAAGTCCTAAGCTTGGGCCAGTTCCCAAGCCCAAAGGCTACCTAAAGGGTAGTGTGCTAACAGACAACCATCATTTTGTCTGGCCTGACATCACAAGAGTGAGCATCAAGTAATGGCTTGGCCACACTGCGGGTAACTCAGGGGACACAGCCATATTAAAAAAGACGAAGATGTCTGCAGATGGCTAGCAGAGACGCCTCACAAGAGGAACAGAAATTCTGTGTCTCAGTCCTTTCCCCCCCCACAGTTCTTAATTGACTGGCTGATCATTCAGGGTGGTGTATACCCCGAGATCTCCCAGTGACAAGTAACTCGTCCTAGCCGGGGAGCATCTCTCTACACGACAAAATTAAATCTGGCTCCTACCCTGCCCCTTATCTCTTGAGCCCTCCCTTTACTTTGCTTGCCACTTCAACACCTCTGCAGTTCATCCATGCTCATCTGACTTCAGACCTGCAGACTTACCACATCCAGAAAGCCGAAGGGTTCCACCCAAACACTGGTCCTTCCAGTGCAGGACCCAGCCCTTAGGCTTGAGGAGGTCTCTGCCAACCCTTCTCAGCTCTGCTGGTGTCTACAGCAGACTAGCCACAACCTCTCATGTACCGGACACTTGCACAGCAGGAAGGCCTTTTCCTGCCCTGTGGAGCCTGGCTAGCCAGCCACAGTGGGTCTGAAGAAAAGGACCCACCACATATTTCTTTGACTCCTGAGCCTCCCAGGTATAGGGAGGGGAGCAGGCATGGCCAAAATACAAAGAAACCTTATCCCCTATCACTCTTCTATCTGCAGGCTGGAGATCAATGGCAGGGTGACCAGATTAGTGCCAAGGCTATCCAGGAGGCCACTAGAGGCTGCCCCACAGTCCAGAGGGACAAGTTCATGGGCAAAACCCAAACTCTCTATGCTTAGGTCTTCACAGCTAACCACACCCAGGAGTGAGCACTCCTCAGCCAGTTGATTCCACCGTCTACTTGGTGTCCCTGGTGGAGCAGAGGCCATCCCTTGAGACTCCTGTTTCAAATAACCCGTGGCTGGAGCCACAGGAGGCCAAGCTGAATCACCCTGCAGGCGCACCCCGAGTTCAGGATCAAAGGCTTCTGTCAAGGGAATCTCTCCGTCCAAAGGTTCTGCTGCTTCCTCCTTCCATCTGGTCTGCTTCTGGTAGCCCTGGAACGTTACCATGACTTGGTCTTTCTCCTCAGGGACTTCAGGCTCTAGGAGACAGCCATGGCCCAAGGCAGAGCCATCCTGTGTGTGCTTAGGCTGCCCCGGAGAGTTCTGGACTAGGTTAACGTCACTGTCATCCTGGTCCTGATGGGTATATCCGAACTGCTGCTTCCAGGGAGGACCCATGCTAGAGTGTAAGCTGGACTCCTGCAAGCAGATCCCACTGTCCGTGTTGTCCCCACAGGCGTCCTGTAGCTCTGGAGACCCTTCCTTTCCCAGAGTCTCCTGTATCTGGGGGTGGGAGTCAAGGAGGAAGAATTGGGATTCTTCCGTCTGAAGTGATGGTTTGCCACTGCCAAAGCCACTGTCGGTGCTGCCATGCAGGTCTGAGTCTTTCAGCTCGGGTGACACCTTTGGGAAGGCCTCCAGGTCCAGGATGTGAATGTCATCGAGAGTCTCTGGGCAGCGAGGGTTGGCCAGCAGAAAGTCGGGAGGCTTCTCGAAGACCTGAGAGGAGAGGCAGAGTGAGTGTGATGATTGCCGCGGTCAGTTTGACGGTATTGAGAACCACCATGTGATTCCATAGAGTATGTCCATAGGGCTGTTTGGAGGAAGGTTAAGCTGAGCTGGGAAGACTTAACATGAACGTGATGCTATCCCATGGGCCAGAGGCCTGGGATGCCTAAAGATGAGAAAATGGGCTGAGCACCAGCGTTCACCTCTCTCTCTGCCTCCTGACTGTGGGTGGGAGGTGACCAGCTGCAGCCCACATGCTCCTGCTGTGGTACCTTCCCTCCCACGGCGGACTGCTCCCTCAAGCCATGAGCCAAAGTAAACTCCTCCTCCAGTTGCCTCTGCTGGGCATTTTGTCACAGCAGTGAGAAAATCAACTAATACAGCAAGAGAGGTGTGGCCGCCTGCGGGAGGAGGGTGCCGAGCCTGGGCAGCCTGCACTGAGCTCTCTGGTTTGTACTGGCATTAAAATTTTAGAGTTTTCCCCAAGGGGACTTCATAGTTTGGCCCTGGGGCAGATATATAGGAAGCTGGTGTTCCCAGGGCCAGATTTCACAGGGCCTTGCTGTGACTGGAGAATACACTCAGAGGTCGCACTTGTGAAGCTCTTTGTGGAGCTGGAAGAGGCCCATGCAGGAGTGTGTGCAAACTAGTGTGTGTGTGTGTGTGTGTGTGTGTGTGTGTGTGTGTGTGTGTGTGTGCAGCTCATGTGAACCACCCTGAGTAGAGTCACAACGGGACACACATCCATGGGCCACAGTGCATTCTCACCCCATCCATCTCCCTGTCCTGCCCTCCTCTGTGTTTTCTAGCCAGCGGAGGGCAGGGCTCGCTCTCCCTAGTTGCCATTTAACCCTTTGCACTTCGTTCCTCTGCCCTAGCCACCATGGTGTCCTTCCTGTCCTGAACTCGGCGACAGCAGCCCTGTCCCAGGACCTTTGTACATGCCGACCCCTCTGCTTGGAACACTCTTAGCACTCCATGTGGCTGTCTCCTCCTCCTTGCTCAGCTCAGATGCCACCTCCTCAGAGAGACTTTGCAAGACCAGACCGAACCATCCCTGCGGCCACTGTCTCTGTGTCTCCTTCCTTACTTCTTCCTAAACTTAGCACTTGTGTGTGCTGGCTGTCTTAGGTCCGCTTGACACACAAACTACATCTATTTGAAAGTAGGGAACTTTAATTGAGGAGACACCTCCATAAGATCCAGCTGTAAGGCATTTTCTTCATTAGTGATCGATGGGGAGAAGGCCCAGTCCATGGTGGGTGGTGCCACCCCAGGCCTGAAGGTCCTGGGTTCTATAAGAAGGCAGGGTGAGCTAGCCAGGGAAAGCAAGCCAGTAAAGTAGCATCCCTCCATGGCCTCTGCATCAGGCCCTGCCTCCAGGTCCCTGCCCTGTGTGAGTCCTGTCCTGACTTCCTTCGGTGATGAACAGTGATATGGAAGTATAAGCTGAATAGAACCTTTCCTCCTAACTTGCTTTTTCGTCATAGTGTTTCATTGCAAGACACTATAATATGAATTCTAAAGGCAGTAACTGTCCAGTCTTATTCATCACTCTAAGAGCCTAAGCTGAATCTGAATGTATAGGGACTTGGGCTTGTTAACTGACAGGCTGACTGAGAGACTGACTGACAGACTGACTGACTGATCATGCTGCACCCCTGCCTTCATTTCCTTGGCACTTAACGCCTCATGCAATTCCTCCTGGCTGTGACCCCCATTACCACCACAATGATTGGTGATGAACAATGTATCTGTTAGTAGCTTGCTGCTGAGCCAATATTCTTGTCTTTTCTGTGCTTTAAGTTCTCATTCATAGATAGAATTAGCGTGTGCTCTCTCATAGTGAAGCTTGTACCGTGCTTGGATCATTCAAGTTACATAGAAGACACTCAATATGCACCGAGCTGAATTGTCCTCCCTGGTAATTCTACAGGCATACCATTACCCCTATGCCCTACAGGAGGAATCCAAAGCTCAGAGAGGCTAAACGATGTGCCTCAAGTCACTAGCGACGAAGGACAAACCTGGAATTATACACGGCCATCAGGACTTCAGGTTCCCAGTTTGCTTAATAAAACTGACATTGATGACCCATTGGATGGTCAGCTCAAGTCAGCACATAGCTGAGAGTTAATTAAGGCCTGTGCCACGGCTCACTCTCTCACACTGGTTAACCCCACACACAGCAGCATCTGATAATGGAATCTGAGCTGTTTAAATCTGAGGAGTCAAACTCCAAACGAGGAGCAACGCTGTGACTCACAGGTCCACAAGGAACCAGCAAGCGCTACCTGTCTTTTCTGGACATTTGGTAATCTCTGATCTCTGCCTGACTCATGGCTTTAAAGCTAGCCTTGGACACCTGGCTAGCACTGGCTGGCATCAGGCCCTGGAGACCCCTCGAGGCTACATGACTCTGTTTCCTGCCCGACAGCACTTAAACCAGGGACGATGTTCTGTAGCTGGCTCAAATGCTGCTTAACTCATTCACTCATTCACTCATTCATTCATTCACTCAGAGAGGCTCCAGGCTACCGTCCCTCGCTTCCTGGATCCTGGTCTCCACAGGGCCAGGCTCAATAGTGCGGTTCATTCATCCCCAAGCTACCAGTGTTTGTACTCCAGGCCCTGCACAGAGCATGAGCTACAGTGCCTGTGGAACAACAGATCAAGGGACATGTGTGGGGAACTGAATCTCCCAGGAGCACAAAGAAAGATGACGAGGACCGACTTCAGCGAGATACAAGGAAGAACTATTAAACCCTGGAGAGCTTTAAAGGTTAGGTGAGGACAGACTCTAGTCTATGCAAAGGCCCTGATTAGGCCAGTGTGTGTGTGTGTGTGTGTGTGTGTGTGTGTGTGTGTGTGTGTATCCTGTAACCATCTATTATACATTAATATCTGACATCCACCTCTGACACAGCCTGAGATCAGGTCAGGGACAAGCAGAGGTTTGGGGACTGCTACTTTGTTCTTGTAGGATGGCTTCAAGAGGCTGCCTTGCCACACTTGCCTCCATTTGAGAGGAGACAGAGGTCCTGGCCTTCCCTCTCTAGGTCAGCTCCTCACTCTGTGACACTCCAGCTCTTCTGTCTTTCAGAGTTTCTTCCCTCAGCAGCACCAGGATGGGATGCTGCCAAACCTCCCCCACTACTCCTCCCGACTCTGTGACCCTGTGAGTGGAAGCAACCTCTCTGTCCTCACTTGTGAATTGAGGACAAATGGCCAGAACCAATTCATGATACACAGAGGCTGTCCACAGGCCATTGTGAAGATGACTGCGATTACTTAGTGCATGTGCACCTGTGTGTATACCTGTGTGCACAGCACACCTGCATGTGCACCCGTGTGCGCACGTGCACTCTGTCTCTGTGCTACCCAGAGGCACTATTCTTCAGGCTGGGTTTAATGTTTGCCTGCCCTCCCCATATTGCTGTATGAGGGTGCTGGGAAGGACAGAGCACTCACCAGGACTGCAGGTAACTTCCCCGGGTGCCGGATGTACCACAGGAGAACCAGGCAGACCAGGGCTCCACAGAGTATCAGGATGGATAAGAAGAAAATGCTGAGGTTGGTCACGGTGAAATCTGCAGACACAAAAAGATGTGTTTGTGGTACATAGCGTACAGTCCCCAGAGATCCTTTGCCCATGCTCAGAATGCACTCAGTGAACAGCCCCAGATCATTCCCACAGGCAATGGGCAAGTCACAGCCCTAGGCATATCTCAGTTCCTAGAAATGTCAGCCATCACCAGTTCTCTCAGTAACATACCGGTTCTACTAACTACACACGATGGCCAATGAACACTGAAGCGGGATAATACAGTAGACGAGAGTGCAGACTGAGATCCCAGCTTTACTTTTTTACTAGCTCTGGGACTGTGGACAAAATAAAGAATCCCTCTGAGTCCCACTGTCCATGTATACAATGGGACAGTTACAGAGCCGTCCTGTAGGATAGCGGCCAAACATCGTGCCTGTATCACCTGACCCTAGCAACAGTCTTAGCAGGCCAATGCCAGCATCACCTCATTTTACGTATTGAGACTCTGAAGCCCAGAGGGATTAAGTCACTTGTCCAAGGTCACATGTCAGTAAGCAGTAAAGCTGAGATTCAAACAAACCTTTGACTATAAGGATGATGGATCCTCCTTCTGTAAGTGGCCAGAGGTGACCTGTGAAGATGGTTTGCTACTCTCTCGACCCAGAGAACCCCACAAAATCATATAAATCAAGAGGTTCAATCCTCCCTGTTCACTTTAAGAACCCCCAGGAAACTGCCCAAGCCATCAAGGGTATGCATATCCACAAAGTCACCAAGCATCTGAAGGATGTCACTTTAAAGAAGCAATGCATGCCATTCCTGAGGTACAATGGTGGAGTCAGTGCGCCCAGGCCAAACACTGTGGCTGGACACAGGGATGGTGGCCAAAATGGAGTGTTGAATTTCTGCTGCACATGCTTAAAAATGCAGAGTGATGCTGGACTGAAGGGTTTAGACGGAGATTCTCTGTCACTGAGCACATCCAGGTGAACATGGCACCTAAGAAGCTCAGATGAACCTACAGGGCTCATGGCCGGATTAACCCATCCATGAGCTCCCCCAGCCCCATTGAGATGGTCTTCACTGGGAAGGAACAGACCGTTCCAAAGCCAGAAGAGGAGGCTGCATGCAAGAAAAAGATCCCAGAAGAAACTGAAGAAACAGAAACTCATGGCACGGGAACAAATTCAGCATAAAATAAATGCAGGTAAAAGTTTTTTTGTTTTTTTTTGTTTTAAAAGGCAGGGGGTGATGGAAATGCAAGCAGCCCTCGTAGCAGCTGCTGACATACACTGGGCAACTTCCCTGTGGGACTTTTATGACAATGAGCTGCATTGAAACTTATTATGAACCGAGTCCATGAAGAGTCGTTTCCGTGTTTTCTGGATGGGGCACTCCCAGGGTACACACTGGATACAATGTGATCACTTAAATTAGCTGTCTCGTGTTGCTAGTTATGGATTCCTCCGGGCAGTCAGCAGAAAGTCTCTCAAGGGTAAGACCCAGTTTCTACACCTGATTCCCCATCCTGGCAAAGGGCCCTGGGGCCCCTGGCTGATGACCTGGAGCAGGTTTTGCTGACTCTGGCAGCTCTGTCAAAGAGCCATCTCAGCACTGCTACTTCTGGGATACTCAGGGCAGGGAGGAGCCCTTCCCAGACTGGCCCCGAGAGGAACAGCTCCAAACAAGACCAAACAGGAACTAGTGCATTTGGGCTGGGGAGGTCCCCAGCTGTGCTCAGGTGACCCCTGCGTATTCTCCTGACAGGAATGAAGCTATTCTGAACAGACACTTGAACCTCTTTCCTGTTAGCTACCTGACTCTAGAAACGACAGGCTTCTCTGAGGAATCCCAGGCTGAAGCCTGGAGCCAGCCAGGATGAACTTGTCTCCTGGAGATTTCTCACTGTTCTAAGGACAGACCAACGTGAAAGCCTGACACTCAGATAGTGATGCAGGGTGGAACCACACACCCTGACCCGGCCTGCTTGGTTCTGCATACCTGGGGGACTCCATTTAAACCTAAACCCGTGTTAATGTGAACACCCTTAGTACCCTAGAGAATGGGCTTTCAGAGTCACCAGCTCTGTTTGTTTCTCTTCTCAATGTGGCCTCTTTGAAGACATTCCATCTTTCTGTGTTTTACTCTGAGTCTTTGAAAGAGAGAGAGAGAGAGGCCTGTGAATGCCAAAGGTCAACATTAGTGTCTTTCCTTTGACATTTCGTGTGTGTGTGTGTGTGTGTGTGTGTGTGAGCATGTTTGTAGGAACAGATGGAGCAGGGTCTCACTGTGTAACATTGGCTGACCTAGAACTCACTCTGTAGACCAGGCTGTCCAGGAACACACAGAGATCCATCACCTGCTTCTGCCTCCTGAGTGCTGGGATGAAGGCGTGGACCACCATGCTTCCTTTTCCACTGTTTTGAGACGAGATCTCTCACTGAACCAGGAGCTCACCGATTTGTCCCGGCTGGCCAGTGAGCCACAGTCTGCCTGTTTCTAGCCCCCTAGAGGGGCGTTACAGAAACACACACCATGCCAGACTTTTGCAATGGTTTTGGGGATTTGAACTCAGCTCCTCAAACACTGCTGTATGGATTTGTGAGTTATCGTTGGTGGTCACTGCGTAGTGACTGGCTTTCTGTTTTAGAGTTCTTCTGAATTGTTTTCAGTTCCACTGAACTATTTTGGGACTTGTGCCATTCGTACGACATCCTTAAACTCTTTGGCTAACACAGAAGTTTGTCCAGGACTCTGTTGAGCCACTAGGGCTCTGTTTGGAAGGAGCATATGCACATGAGACAGAGAAACAAGCATGCTGGGACATCACTGTGACTGGCCTAACTATAAAGCATTAAGATTTTATAATCTAGCCTCTCGGCAGGTGGTGACACTCGACTTTAATCCCAACACGCGGGAGGTACAGGGGGGCAGATTTCTGAGTTTGAGGCCAGCCTGGTCTATAGATCGAGCTCTAGAACAGCTAGAGTTACACAGAGAAACCAAACCCTGTCTCAAATAAAAAGACAGACAGACAGATGGAAGGAAGGAAGGAAAGAAGGAAGAAAGAAAAAGAAAGAAAGGAAGGAGGAAAGAAAGAAGGAAAGGAAGGAAGGAAGGAAGGAAGAAAAATAAAGAAAGGGAAGGAAGGAAGAAAAAGAAAGAAAGGAAGGAAGGAAGGGAGGAAGAAAAAGAAAGGAAGGAAGGAAGGAAGGAAGGAAGGAAGGAAGGAAGGAAGGAAAGTATTTTACTACCTTGTCTCCTAGGGAAATCATCATCATCATTATTAAACCTAGGATAGTTCTAAGCAGAATGGAACAATTTCTCCCATGGTTTGTGTGACAGTGTATGGCTCTATGCAGAAGCTCTGGGCCCAGTGCAGGCACCAGCAACCCTAAGCATGGCTTTCTGGATTTTTCTGGATAGTTTGAACACCCTCTGCCTGGACTGCAGCCTGGGCCACTCACAATGCTCCGCCGTGACATGTAAACACTGCTCCTCCGACCACTCTGCCTTGTTAATTCGGGATTCCACGTGAGGCATCACCTTGACACAAAACTTTCTCATCCCTTTGGGGACTTCGAGGGTGAAGTCTTCTTGCTCCACTGTCTTGGTTATATTCTGAAAGGGAAACAAGAGTAATACATGATCCTTTTTGTGCACAGTAGGAAGAAGCTGAGAGTGGGAGAGACCTAGTCGTGGTTTTCTGCTGAAAATGAACCCAGGGTTTTTGGGTGATAGACAAGGCTGTTGCTAGGTGAGCCAGCCCTGGGTGAGTGGGGCACTTGATGGACACCTCTGCCAAGTCATCAGTCATCTAAGATAACAAACCCGTGATCGTCACTACAGACTGTCATCTCGCTAACCACCAAGCTAATTTTGCTCTAGTCTTTGTGTGTGAGCATGTATGTCTGGTGTGTGTGCACACACAGGTATGTGTGTGTTTGTGTGTGTTAGTGCAATGTGGACATCGGAGAACAACCAGATGCCAGTCTTCCGTCCCCCACTTTAAGACAAGGCCTCTTTGGTGCTTGTCACCGTGCACCCCAGATCTGACCTGAAAGCTTCCTCTGAGTCTCTTGCCTCCAGCTTCTATCTTACTGTAGGAGCACTGAATTATAAATGTGTGCTTCTAAGTCTGGCTTTATGAGGGCTGCAAGGATTTGAACTCAGATCCTCATCGCTGGTGCACAGAAAGCTGGCTACCTGCTCAGCCATCTCCCCAGCCCTCCACTTTTATTTTAATAGAGCAAAGGGAGTCTTTTATAGAAGTGGAGGCTCTTCACAGAAAGAACTAGAGAAAAGGAAGGCGAGGGTATTAGATGGGTTCCAGACCACAGGGGCTGGGCCCCAGCACATCTTGAAGCTTCCTTTCCTTCTCTGCAAACTGGAAGAAAACACTCAAGGGTAGCTGTTGCATGCCTTGTGCACTGTTAATACTGCTGATCGCTAATGATGACAGGCATGCTCTTCTCACTCTCCTCTGGGAGCACCGATTGATTATCAGTTCCCTCCTGGTCTCCCCATAACCTCTTTTTCCTGTGTGTGTCAAGTTCCACAGTGTGACGTGAAAGTGATTCCAATCTAAGCAGCCCTGGCCTGAAGGCTTTGAGGGACGTCATACCTTTTGTTCTGAGAACTTCCGGATGCAAACCCTGTAAATACGGTGATGCGTGAAGATCTGTTCATACTCGTCACCTACAGGGACTAAATTGGGCCTGGGGGGATGGATTGTCCCGTAGATGAAGCCGTTGCTTACTTTCAGCGTCACGCTATCCACCGTCAGAATCACTAAGTGAGAGACAGGTAAAGGCATGAGGCTGAGGACTAAGGACAGTACCCAGAGCCTGACTTTAGGGTAGAACCTTTCCCCCTCTAAAACCTAGGCCTCCGGTTTTCGGCTCTACCCCACTGAGAACTTCTTAGGGAATGTGTTTTATGGGTCTTTTAGCACCCACGGGATCTCAATAGCTCAGCCTGGGTCCTTGAAATACAATTTTTAAAGCTAGCCCCTAGCATGTGCTTTCTGCAAGCAGCTGAGCACGAGCATACAAGCTGGCTTTTGGGAAACAATCACCTCCTAGATATCACCTCTAGCTTTGAGTCCTACCGTGTGAGACCATCTTGTACCCAGACCCTCTGCAGACCCAGTGTGGATAGAAGGATTCCACTGTGGCCAGACTGATCACCCTGGAACTTCCCAGAAATTGTCTTGTTTTTTTTTTTTTTTCTTGTTTTTTTTTTTTTCATTACATTTTTTAGCCTCAAAGGTATGACCTGGGAGAGTCTCCCTATGAGGGGACAGGCCTCAACTGAACTGTGTCTCTACCTGCTACCCTGAGTACTTAGGATGCAGTGCCTTGTCCTAAACAATTTCATACCTATGGCTCTCATGATACAGACACCCCACCCACCCCAAGACCTCTCTTACGGAGGACAAACAAGGTCACTTCCCTTTAAAACCTCAGACAGATCTGACGAGGCAGTTCCCTGGCCAGGAAGCCTGGTGACATTAAAGCTGTGACAACAGACAGAATAAGCCCTAGGCTGGAGTTCCTGGCTGAAATTGTCCCAGAAGGCCGTGTTCTAAGCCCAGGAGAGGCAAAGCACCTTCATCCACTGTGAAGCGAGTTTCAGTGATGGTCCAGTTGGAATACTGACTGTTGTCCACTGCCCGGACTCTGGCCCGGTAGCCAGAGCTGTGGTACAGATCTAGGGTGGACGTTGTGAGATCGCAGAACAATGTCTGAGCCTTGCTACAGATGTGGATGTCTTTCCAGACCGAGGTTCCGTACCTGAGGAGATACCAGAACAGGCATTGGGGAAGCGGCTTGTGCCCCAACCTTTCTCCTTTAAAGAGGGAAGGAAAAGGCCAGGCAGAATGCTCCTGTAACAGCAGGAAAGGAACAATCCTTAGGGCCCTAGCGAGAGTCTCTCTCTTCCTTGGCCAAGGTCCCTGTTGACATCCATGGTCTAGAAAGCTCCTGGGTGAGACTTTAAGTAGCTCATTCCTCCATAAGAATGTGTTAGCCCACTCTGGGACCCTGTTTCCTTTCTTATAGTTATGTCTGTGGATACTTTCCCAGAATACTAGGAAGCCCCCCCACCAGCCAATAGCTGCTCACCTTAGGGATCCCAGCATGCTGCTCAACTCATATGACGCTCAAGCAAGTATGTGTCAGAGTCCCCTTTGGTCTCATTTCAATAGTAAAGCAGCCGCCTAGCCCCTCCCCTGCCTCCTTCTGGTCCCCTCTGCCCGCTTTGCCGCTTTCCTTACTTCTTGAGGGCCACTTCGTAGTAGGTGCTCTCAGTCTGGTTTGGGATAGATTCCCAGCGGAGGATGTGCTGGAAAAATCTGGCTTCAAACCACACGGAGGAAGGGCTCGGCAGTTCTGTCCCTAGGGGAAAGAATTCTAACACTAGAGAAAGCAGAGGCAACCCAGGGACTAGGAAGAGGGTGGTGATAGCCCCAAGGGTACTTTGAGAGGGAGGGCCTGAGTGTTTTACATATGTTCCATTTAGTGATCACAGCAGCTCTGGGCTCTAGACACATGCCAAACCTATTGAAGAAGAGTTAGAAGCCCAGAGAACCAGATGGTTAGCCCAAGGTCAGTGGAGTCTGTAAGGGGTACAGTGGGGATCTATATCCAGAAAGTGTCTGAAGCCAAAGCTAGAGTCCTGTTCTGCTATGCCTGTGTGGTATGGGGTCAGAAGCCTCATGAGGGACTGACAAGGGCCGGTTGGGCCTGATACGCTCCACGATAATAGCCAGAAGTGGTGCATGTGAGCAGTGAGCTCTCAGATGAGCCAGCCCCTCTCTGGCTCTGTCCTTGTTCTAGCAACAACGTTCCAGGACTTAGCTCTCATCTCCAGCCTGCTCCAATGCCACGGCCCCCTGACCTCTTCTGGATATGTAGAGACCCTGCTGGTTGACATCACCCTGCCTTTCTACACAGACATCTTGGGGCCCAGGCTCAGGGCGTTCCCCATCCCCTAGTTTCTGGGAAAGCCGGGGCTCAGATACAGAGATCTATATGATCAGTTGCCTAGGTGAGCCGGAAGTGGAGACAGAATGACTGTCAGCTGCCCCGCCTCCTGGCCTCCTCACAGAGGTCTTGAAGGTAGAAGGCTCAGTAGTGAACTTTCTGGAGTCTCCCATTCTCTTAGATCTAAAAGGCAGACTGAAGGGGCCTGGAACTTGCAGCTTGCCGGTATGACCCCTAGTGACCCCGAGTGACCCCCTTGGAACCCTCTGTCCTTACAATACAATAAACATTCCTATTTGAATTCTGCCAGGTTAAGTGTGTTGCAAGGCCAATAGCTCTGGTTCCTCTCCGGCCTCCTTGACTCTTTAAGATGTCTCCTCTTGAAGGCAGCTCTGCGATCACTTCCCTTCTCCAAACTGCCAGCTCTCCAGTCATGTTGCTCTTTGAGTGACTCTGACATTCTCAGAAAGTACTTGTCCCTGCCCCCTGGCTCTCTTTCATGTGCTGTCTTCGAATCTCAAGGCTGTGTTTCAGTTGCAAAACTCTGAGAGGGAGTGAAAAACCTCAGCCTGTGTTTGTGACGTTTGGCAGGTTACATCCCCAGTGCCGCTGTAGATCACATGATAGACTGTGCTGGTTTTACTTCGAATTTTGGCATCCTGTAAAAATGTGTTTTGGGTCCCTGGTACCTCTGTGCCACTTGGTCCCTCCAACTCCCCACTTTTTCATTCTCTCCTGGGCTACTGGAACCTAACCTGAGCTGGGGGGCGGGGGTAGGTAAAGTCGGGGAGGGACAGCTGACAGTGGGGATGAACATGGGCTAAAAACAAACAGGGTGGTCAGGAAGGGTGGGCAGAAGGGAGGGATGGAAGTGAGGTGGTAGGGCTCAGCAAGAGGGGCCTAAGAAGGGGTGCGACCAGACCCGTGAACGGCAGAAAGGCGAGGGTTAAAGTTATGGTTTGTCCGGAGGTGGATGGATGATGATTTGGGGAACAAGGGTACAGGATGGAAACTAGGCTTTACCCGTCCATCGCTGGCCACTCCCAAACAGCCAAAGTTAATCTTAGCCTCCTCCACTTTCACAGCAGGTGAGCCCGAGACCCAGTTTTGCCAGATCGAAGGAGCTGGAGGCAGGCACCTCGGACCATACAAGCAGATTCTCTGGCGAATGTGAACATTAAAGCAACGGAGCGAGCGCTGGGGATCCTACCGTGTGCGCGGAAGCCCAGGCTCAGGCTGGAGATCGAGACGAGGAATGGGAGTAAACGCGACAACATCCTGGGCGCACAGCGGCATCGTCCACTGGAGCCGGCCTTTAGGCCTCCGGCCGCGTCCGGGGAATTGAAGACTGCCGCTAGATCTGCCGGGCCAGCTAGACTTCCACCTGAGGGCGGGGCCTCGACACGCTCCGCCCTCAGCCGGCGGAGCTTGGGAACCTCAGCAGGCGAAGTCTAGCTAGGTCTAGGGCATTTGTCTCAAGGTGAAAGTGCAACTGAGGCGTTAGGTGGCTGGGCTCTCAACTCTCAACACCAACTGGACAGCCTGCCCTTCCCCTCCCCCTCCTCCCTCCCCTCCTCTCTCCCTCTCCCCCTCCTCCTTTCCCTTCCCTACTCTCCCCACTACCCCACTCTGTGCTGTAGCATCCAACGAGGCATGGAATTGGCTGACTGTGCCAGGCACAAAGCACAGGTGTGCAAGGACACGTGTGAAAGTCCTGGTGTTGCCTAGAGACCTCCATGCAGGGACCTCTGTTAAGCCAACAATAAGGAACCGCCTCCTACCTGACTTCATGCGCTTGGTGTGAGTCCACCACACACACACACACACACACACACACACACACACACACACACACACACACGATCAGTGAGGACCACACTCAGGGAATACCCTTGACACCACAGACTCACATCAGTTAAGTTGGGAAGCTCAGGCTTTTTAATGTGCAAAGACTTGGTTGTAATTGCTGTTTTGTACTGCCTGTCCTTCCGCTGGTAAGGAACATACACTGCTTGGGAGTACCCGGGCATGACGCAAGTACCCGGGTGTGACCTCTTAGTCCCTGTCAGTCTCTTCAAAAAAAAAAAAAAGGACACTGTGGTGTTCCTTCCTCAGTTGCCTTCCTTTTAGTTTTTGGTTGAGTTATAAGAATTTTAAAAGCCTTGCTCCATGACTGTTTCAAAGGACTATCAAGATTGTTCATCCAAATACCAGAATTTACAGTCACAAGCTGATGCTGGGCAAAAAGTACTGGGCAAACCTTCCTCTAGAAACCACCTTGTTCATTAGAGACAGAGAGTGAGCAGAGATTTTAACAGTTCCCCGGTAAGGAAAGTACAGACTAACAAGGGGACATAGGGTTGAGAGCCAGGAAGGCTTCCTGGTGGAGGTGGCCTGTTAGCTGAGACTTGAGAGCTGAGCTGGCAGGAGGTGAGTTGATGGATGGACAGGGAGGGGATCGGTACGTTGAAGATGATGGGGATACAGCAGTTTTGGGGAAGTCTGTAAAGTGGGTGAGCATCCCATTGGAAGAAAACCCCTGTGACTGACATCATTTGGTCCTTTGCTCAGGACAGAACCAACTTTGAATGTAGGCTTCCCAGTACACCCGCTGCTTCCTGCATAGCACCCGGGGAGAAGCTGAAGTAAACCCATAATTATTGTATCTTCGGAAAGAAACCAATTAGAAGAAGCCCACATGCACGCTGTTTTGGGCTGAGACGCTTGTTCTTTGGACCTGACAAATCCACTCGGGGGTTCTACAAGGAGCATCACATCGGAACGGATGATAAACAACAGGGCTTTCATTCGCTTGACCTCTTAAGGTGCATCTCGGACTCCATACAGCACTTCACACGGCGTAGCCAGGTGCTGAACAAGCAAATCCCTTTTCTTTTCTAGAAACATGGAATGGCTGTTTCCCCGTGTGTAACTGGGAAATATGATGGGGTTTAAACTCATGTGAAGCTACAGCAGAGGACGGCACATACAGGCCCTGCCTCTGCCTCTGCTTGTGCTATCCTGTCAGCCATCCAGAGGGCCCCAGCAGAGGACTTCCAGGGAATGCAAAAACCTGGGTGCCCTGAATCCCTTCTTGGAGAACTCTGAAGGGAAGTTGATGCTTTAAACTAGATCCTTGTATTAAGCCACAGAGACCCAAGGGCTTTCCTGACAGCTATTGTGGCCGGCCCTGATTCATCTGCAAAAACACACACATCCAGTCCTTAACAAAATCCACTGGGGCATGTGCAGTTGTCAGTGTTTTGCAGATGGGGACACTATGGCAGAGGGCAGAGGCCTCCATCACTCAGTAGGTGCCAGGGCTCAGTAGGGTCCTTGAACTCCTGGATCTCATATTTTGGCAACGGTGCCTTTGCACTTTGGAATAATTTTTGCAGAGCACAATATCAAGTGAGTTGAGGGAGAACGCGAGTGTTTGGTAGGTGGAGGAGGGCAGCTCAGGGCTGGGAGGATGATAATGCTGTGGTGAGCCCAGGAAGCCAATGGGCATGATTGGGGAGACATCTTGGCCCAGAGATAGTTTTCTTAGGACACAACTGAAGTCTGGATGGAGTCACTCTCTTCCTTTCACTCTACTCCTACATAAACTTCACAGGGGTTAGGTCAGGCATCTGAACACTGCAGGAACCCGAAGGCACACGTCTGGTCAGACTAGTGTTTGGGAAGTTCCAGGCCCTGTGATCACTCTGTCAGAGCAACACATAACATCGAAACCCAGAGGCATGGACACTGAGATGGAGACTGAAAGGAGGAAGCTGCCTGGTGAAACTTAGCAGTCCTTGCAGTGAGAAGGATTTCAAGGGCAAGGTATGGGGACTGCGGAGGCTTAGCCAGTGCTCCGGGCGTGCTCAGTACAGCCCCCGTC
This sequence comes from Rattus rattus, assembly GCF_011064425.1. NCBI lineage: Eukaryota > Metazoa > Chordata > Mammalia > Rodentia > Muridae > Rattus > Rattus rattus. Next base: position 39,805,187 of record NC_046161.1, read on the forward strand.
CCAGAAGGAACCTTTAAATGCATCTGTAGAACCTAGTTCATGTCCACGCCCTTTCAGTCTCTACCCACGTATGACAGAGCTCAGAAAAGACGCCCACTGAGCAGTGGCTCAGGCTGGAGTGTAAGGTGCTGGGCTGCTAACAGGCAACCTTGACGTTGTAGCCAGGAGCAGATTTGCATTTTAAATAGAATCGGAACCCAGAGCTTGGAGGTAAGTAATTGGTGACTCACTCATTCTGCAGAATTCAAGCCATGCTTTCCAGAGCTATGTTCTTCCCTGTCTGTCACGTCACAGCAGTGGATTTCCAGTGGCTGTGTAGCTTGTCCTGCTTGCTGGCTTGGAGGGAAAGGACTCATCTCCCAAGTGAAGGGGAAAGATTGCCCCTGCTGAGTTCTTGAAGCATCAGACTCAGGCTAAGAGCCTCTCCGGTCCTGTAGAGTCTTCCAGGATGCACCTAGGACCCTGCTCTTGATCGATACTCAAAGTGGAACCCATGGGCCTTGGAAACAGGAAGCCTCAGTCTAGCTTGTCCACTGCCAGTTTTGTGCTCTTAGCCCAGGCCCTGGCCCTCCATTAGCCATTGCTTGACTGAAACACAAAAAACATGGAGACAACAGATACAGCCTTCCCCAGTGGGGCAGATGTGGTTAGAAGATGTGGTTAGTAGAAATAATCTAGAACGTGCCACCTGCTGTACAAACAGAGCCTCGTCCCTCGGCCTCTGTGGCCCGTGCTATGCACGACAGCACACCTCTCTTCTACCCAACTTCATCTGAGTGGGTTTTAGGAACACCATCTTAGCAGGAGAGGGTATGGGCCTATCCACTCTCCTTGCCTTATGGACTCAAATGTAAGAGATAGCGTTACAGATCGCACACAAAAATATCCCCAGTCATTTCAAAGAAGAGTCGTGTCTTCCTTCTACCCACCCAGATGGCCCTGACCTCTCCTGTCTTTGAGAGTGCTATTTCCTCATTCTTCTAAAATAACAGTGTCCCCAAACCCTGTCTTCCAAACGCAGGAAGTTTATCTGTTGCTGGGTTTCCAGGCCAGAGCCTCCCTAGAGCACATCTTTCTGTCACATCATGGCCACTGGGAGAATCACCCATTTCAGCCCCATTCCACACTGGCAGTCTGTGCAGTGGGGCCGACCACCACTCCTACCTTTGATTTCTCCAGGCTTCTCCATAAAAGAGGAAGGCCTTTCCTCTGTGCCTTGAACCCACTCATTACTATTTATTTATTTTTACCTCAAGATGATTCACAGAAGGAACACCACCATCCTTCAAGAGGAATCCCCAGCTGCAGAGCAGGGGCGCAATCCCACCGTGCGAGACACACGCTAACTTCACACTAAATGACACTATGGGGACAGTAGTTGTGAGCCTGGGTGGTGGCCTGTGAGGTCTCTCCCTCAGCAGTTCCTTGTTGTGGGCTGTCATGATGCCCTTTGAATTCCGATGTTAATTCTGCTTCCTCAAGAGGGGTGGCCCTGGACAAGTAGTCCGTCACCTACTCGGGTGATCTCATGCGAGCCTTCTCCCCACTTACTGATCAATAAAGGCTAGAGCCTGTGACTGGGGAGTGGAGGGGAAAGGGGGATGGGAAGACTTTGGATGTGGTGCAGGGATAGAGGAGAGAATGAGAAGGGAAGGAGAGAAGACAGGAAAGGAGGGGGAAGATGTGACGATGGAACGGAACCACACGGGCAGGAGAAACTTAAGTAGCAAAGGGTCTCATAGCTGGGAGATGAGTTAGTATAGTGATAGTTCTGCCTAGTGGAGGTTTGTCACTTAAAAATATAATAATTAGATTGTGTGTTTTTTATATGGGATTATTGGGGTCGGAAATTGCTGTCATAGCTCCTCTACAGAGAGGAGATTTTGTTGACCTGAATGGGGCCTCTCTAGGCTTCTCAAACAGCACTCATGTTCCAGGTCACTTGGCTGGGGTAGGCAAGGAATAGCCTTTTTATTATAAGCAGACCTGTGTCCTCGAGTGCCAAAACTGTATGAACTGAGCTGACACATTCAGAGGCTTACAGCTCCAAGCCTTCAAACCTAGAAGTCTGTGGTTCTAGGTTCTAACAACTAGAGGCTAATGGCTCTAAGTGCTTGGGTGGGAGGCCTATTGCTTTGGGCTTTGATTGCCGATAGCCTGGTACCTGGCAGCTGGTGCAGGACTTGCCTCTTAGCAGTTTGCTGTAGCAGCAGTCAACACCACTTTATGTTAGAACTCTGAAACTTGGGGTTTGGGAGACCCATGACTCCTAACAATGGCTAAAGTCACAACTCTTGAGCCTGTGTTAAGACACTTAAGCCTATACGTCCATATCAGATGCCAACACCTTTGGCCCTTAGGGCTTAGCAGCTCCCTGGAACTCTCAGTGACCTATAGTCCCTTGACTTCAGATCCTTAAAGCCTTCTCTCTACTTTCGCTGTATTTTGTGGCTTACACTGATTCTTCTCTCCACTGTCTCTGCTTCTGGCTTCTATCTGGAACTCTTTGGTAACTCTCCAGACATCCAATTTCTGTTACTGTTGTTGATGGCACCATGGGCACCTCTGCCATTTCTGTGGTGCCACCACCACACCCACCAAGGCACCCACTTGCTGCCACTGATTCTCTGAGGTCTCTTCTCTATGTTACCAGCTCAACCCGATTCTTACGACGAGAGTCAAAAGTTGGCAAAGGTCACTCCAGAAGTGTCTTTTATTGGACATGGTGTTGCAGCATCAGGAGATAGCCTGGGGATGTGTCTCCCAGACCACTCAAAGTCAGTCAAACAGCATGTTTTCATAGCCAGAAGTGGGGTATGAAGGAGTAGTCTCCACCAGTTACGGCCCAGCCATTTGTGTAAATGAAAAGTTATAGGCCATAGGGGGAAATATTCCTCCTCTGACCAGCATGAAACTTGCTGCTAGAGTTTGCCAACACTTGTAAGAACATAAAAGATGGATCCAAGTTATTTGAAATAGTCATGGCTGGAACGGCACTTTCTGAAGCCAAATGGCGCGTCAGTGAAAAAGGTTTGGTTGTGGTGTTGCTCTCTCAAGGCGTCTGTGGAGTGTTCAAAGGAGCTAGGCTACCATGGGACCAGTGAGCCTACCTTCCAAAGAGGGACGTTTGGACAGAAGCCAGGTATAAGTGAAGGGCTTGCCAAATGGCACTACTTTTGATGGTCCTAATAATTCACACAAAGCATTAAAGAGAGAGTTTTAACCAAAGACTTGACAAAAGCTCAATCCAGAACTAATAGCACTAACAGAATTTAACAGTTTTTATACCATTTAACAATGCTTAGCAGTATTTAGTTTCTGCTCCAGTGTCTCAGGCAATAGTGAATCCCATTGGTTTGTTTCATCTGGCTAAGCACAGTGATTCTAAGACATAGAACACCCCAAACTCAGCCTTAGGAAACATTTCTATATCTTCTCTAGGAAAAAGGTGTTTCCCCAATCACTGCAGAGCCATTCGTGCAAATGAAAGTTTGGATTTGTACCAGGCACAGGTCAAACACGCAGCACCTCAGTTTGCAGTCACTGCGGGTGTCCAAGGCTTGTACTTTTTTTTTTTTTTTTAATTTGGACATGACCAAGAAGGCTCACCCAGAGACAGGGGACTCTTAGCTAGAAACGGTATTACCAGTATGCGATGCAGAAAGTAGACATAACCCCTTGAATTACAGTCTCTTGCCTTGGAGAATTTAAAATCCTGTGTTCTTCTGCACTTCCAATAGTAAGAGTATGCTGGAGGGAAGACCCAAGACTGGGGTTCAGTTCCAGGCCTGTCACTTGTCCTCTGTGACTTTAGTAAAGTCAGGAATGCAGATCTCAAAATCCTTAGCTATAAAACATTTACGACAACATTTCTTAGACCCCATCGGGATTAAAGTGAGTGACATATTTGTCAGATACCCTTGTTTAGGCACAGTGGGATTCAAAAATGGGTTAGACATTGGTATTTCTTTAGGGTTTACACCTCCAGCAAATAATGTTAATACAATTCAAGAGGGAGCAGCTTAGATGAATACGTTACTCTCACATGCGGCATTGATGCTCCTGTGACTATTTTCCATACAGATTTGGTCTTCCTTCAGTCCAGTGCTGGACCCAGACTAGACTCTCACATTTGGACATCTCTTTTCCAGGTCCTCAATCCTCAGGGTCCCTGCTAGTATGGGACGTCATCTGTCCTGGTTCACCACTCTTCATAGGACATTTTGAAAGTAACGTTTTAACCTCTTCACAGAATCAACAACAGATACAAGAAACGGTAACTGGAGGCTGGCCAGGGAGGGCGGGTGAGCAGTTTAGTATGTGGGAGAAGAGCATGGAAGAGGGAAGCTAAGACTTGAGGCACTTGTCATTTGTCAGAAAACGAAACTTAGAGAAGAAGAGCTGTGCTAAGGCAGTGGCAGGTTCACACCTTACCCTCAGATTCACTCTGTGGCATCCTGACCTTTGGAGGCAGAAGAACAGTCAGCCATGGTCTTCTCACCTCCTCTCCCCAAACGTTTAAAACAGGGAGACATCTCGTCACTTTGAAAGGAGTGGGCGTGTCCCACTGAGATCTCGATAACCAATAGCTAATGGTCCTTCTGTACGCACTGTCCTGTCCCAGACCTTCTCCAGATGTCAAAGAAACACAATCAGAAAATCACACAAGTGGAAAATTACTAGGACCCATGAAAGAAAAATGAACATTATTTTGTGGGTCTTTAGAGTTCTTGTATGTAGTGAGACCACTTTTACACTTCTTAAAACTTTTAAAATTTGGATGAATACCCGAAACTGAATGATTAGATTCAGTAAGCTATAAACACACACACACACACACACACACACACACACACACACTCTCTCACAGACACACCCTTACACATGCACACATACAATATGCTCACTCACACACATATACACACACACACCCTCACATGCACTCACATGCATGCACACAGACACACATGCACACACACAGACACACTTACACACACACATGCTTGCTCACATACATATACTCACATACGTGTGCATATACACACATACTCACTTACTCACACACAGACACACACTCATACACACAGAGACACTCACACACACAACACACTCATATACGTATACACACATACACACATGCTCACATGCACTCACATGCACACACACAGACATACATGCACACACACATACACTCACACATGCACTCTCTCACTCTCTCTCTCACACACACACACACACACACACACACACACACACACTCCAAGTGTCCAGAAATATGTAGACATTTTACTAACACTTTGATGCAGGGCATGACATCTCACAGAGATGGCTCCCACTTACTGCTATAAACTGTGGGGTTCTGAGGTGCACTTTGGAAAGCTGGCAGTCAGCAGCTGCTCTGAGATTCATTAGGTCTCGTAGGCAGTCACTACTTGTGTCACAGTTACAAATGACAGAAGAGGTACCCTGTCATGCCTGGGTGCTCGCCCCTTGGCTATCCTCGGACAAGCTTCCTGTCTCCCCCACATGACACAATCCTTCAGGTTGCTTCATTTCTACCACAGTGAGGTCCTGAGTTTGCAGCTCTATTCCTCTGCCCTCTCTATATAAATTTCCTCCACAGGCTAACTCCAGCCTAAGCCAGTAGCACAACTCTTCTGATGTCCTGGGTTGACAGCAGGGCCTATGCCTTCCTCGCAGCATTTCTCCCTTCAGGTGAATAGCTCTACTACGAAACTCTGATCACTAAGTGTCAGGCACTGCAAAACATCTGGGTATAAAAACAGGACAGGGTCTGTGCCTGTTTATCTGGAAATGATGGGAAAGGAGCTAACACTGCTGTGTTTGGTAGCTTGCTATGACTACTTCACCTGCCCATTTTACAGCAGAGAAAACTGAGTCTTTCTCTACTTTTAAAGGCTGTGTCCACATGGCACCAGCTCTCTCAGCTTCTTTTACACTAGCCACAGACAAAAGGTCACCAATGGGACAATTCCACTCATAGGCTCCTTTGAAGGCTGGCAGTCAAAGGCCCAGCTATGGGGCCTGTGGGCAGGGATTTAAGGTCTTCTGTCTCCCTGGGTGAGGCCATGGGTACAAAAACAGCCAGAAGCTGCCGAAGTGCCCTGGCAAAGTTTCTGCTGGAGTCTGAACTGCTATGGAAGATGAGCAGGGGCTTTGAAGCTTCATCTCCCATCTGTGTGAGGCTCTCCCCCAGCAACCTTCGTCCCCCCAAGGAGGCCTCTGGGAATGCTGACCCTTCATCAGCTTTCGAGTGTCTACCACGCCCTGCCTCCCATCTAGGCCACCAGCTGCTGTCTGGTGGAGTGTGGACCTTAGAAGGAGTAGATTGCTGTGTGACAGAGGATGCTGTGTGATGCTGAGAACGATGAAGTGAGGCCGGGGCAGTGGGGGGAGGGTGGAGAACCTCCTAGCGTGTGACTTTTGAATAAGGAAGTGAAGAAGGCATCATGTGGATATCTGGATGGACACTGTTCTGGGCGGAGGGGAGCAATAGTGCAAAGGCCATGGAGTGGGAACAAAACTGGCATGTTTGAGCTTGACCTGTAAGGCCAGTCAGTATATAACTGAAGTCCAGCGAGGGAGGCCTGGCTGCCTATAGGCTGGATTCTCCACGTGGATCATGGTTTGTGGCCATCAAATAGAGACCAGTGGGCAAAGGGTTTGGAAATCTCAGTCTCGGTCACTTCCATTCAGGAGTGTTCGTGGAGGAGGGATGGGACAAGTATGGCCACTGGGCTATCTTCTTGCAGCATGGTCATTCTCATACACCAGAGTGACCCTATCCTATAGTCTCATGTCTAGACTTTTTAAACCTCACCCTTTCTTCTCTTCATCACCCATTTCTTGTTTCTATTTTGAACACTTCCCTCTTCTCTCAGTCTGAAGTTTCTGGTCACATAGAGGGTTGCTGGCAAGAAGGCCAGTTAGTGAAGAGGAAGACCCATGTTTGCTTCCTGTGGCTGCTGTAACACATAAGCCAGAGCAGCTGAAGCATTGCCTCTTCCAGTTCTGGAGGCTGGAAGTCTGAGATCAGGTTCATTAGGCCAAGTTAAGGTAGAGGCAGGCGTGTGTCTTATGACACTCTGTGGGGAAATCCATTTCTTGTCTCCACATCCTTTCTGTGGATTCTGAAGAAGGCATCTTCTAGTCTGGTAGTTGCCAGGTTCCTTTATTTACTTGACTTATGTCTGTGTGTGTGTGTGTGTGTGCACGTGCGCATGCATATGTGTATGCACATGTGTGTGCTAGTGTGTTGTGAAAGCGTGTGCCATTCAAGTGTGTGTTGTATATGTGCAAGTGTGTGCACAAGCATGTGTGCATGTGTGTGCATGAATGTGTTTGCTTGTGAATGCGGGGGTGTACTGTGCAAGCGTGTATTGTGAAAATGTGTGCATGTGTGTGCAAGCGTATGCAAGTATGTGTGTGCATACATGTGCAGACATACATGTGTGCAAGTATGCATTGTACATGTGTATGCAAGTGCATGTGTACTTGCATGTATGTACAAACTCTTCCTCTGCCTTCCTTTTATAACAAAAATTTAAGACCTTAAATGTGATTGAATCGAGGGCTAATCTTCCCTATTCATGACTTTCAATTAAATCTTACTTGTAAAGCTCCTGGTCATATCTGAGGGTTTAGGGGACACAGATCAGACTATCACTAAGGCTAGTCAAGTTCCAAACATTGTCTTTGCATTTATTAACTTTATCACACATTTACAGAACACGTGCTCCATACCAGATAATTTGGGGTGCTGGACAACTTCGTGAGCAATGCATGGTTATCCCGGGAGGTTGGCATTACCTCACAACGTTGACATCTCCAAAGTTCAGGCTAAGGAGCCGTGCATGTGGGCACCAGGTCATGAGTTGGACATATGTGGCAGGTTATAGATGTTAACCAAATAATCACTCAGCTGGAATGCCAAGTTGTCTGAAGCTGTGGTAAGTGCTGGACCAGCCCATGATGGAAAAGAGGTGCCCTGGACTTAAGAACTGAGTACAGATGGGAGCTGGTGTTACTAGATAAAAAGGAAGGAACAGCATTGTCAATGGAAGAGAGAGACCATCCCCGGCAGGTCCTGGCCACAGGGAGCAGTGAGAAGTGTCGGCTGCCAGCCTTTACCTCAGTGTTTGCCCTTGGCAACTGCTGTGCCCAAGGCTTCTCCCTTCCTACGCCTAACCATGGCTTTTCTCTAAGTTCAGAGTTGGGGGACAGACCTCTAAGATTCATTCAACATTGCTTTCTTTGGATCCTAGGCTGTAGCAGACACGGTGCTGGGAGTCACAGAGATGAGGTGAAGATATCATTGGGTTCTTGAGGTGGGGATCGTGTGCCTGGCGTTGGGGTGGGAGGTAAAGGTTGCTGGACTGTACAGTGTGCTGACTCACTGTCTATGTGGCCCTGGGTGAATGACTTCCTCTCTCTGACCCTGAAAGACCATTCCAGGCACTCTTGTCATACAGACTTCACACGGTCCCTCTGGGTCTATACTGTAGGCTCTATGGCAGAATTCCTTAGTTACGTGCCAGTGGGAGTGATGAGGCGGACTCCCCTAGACGGTGGCTCTGCTGTCTGCAAGGCTTGACCTAGATGGGCTCCTTGGGCACATGCCACCAGGTGGCTCCCCAGGGAGGACCCCATGACAGGCGTGGCCCTCCAGTAGACGGCAGGGAGACCCGGAAGATGCGCGTCCTTACGTTAGTCAGCATTATCTCTGGGACCCTCCTTGGTTGATGCTAGGCTTTCTGATCGTCCAGGTTGCTCTGAGTCTGGGGAGCGGAATTCACATCAGGTGTCTTGATTTTATTTCTTTCGTGTGTCGGGGTGAGCGTGCGTGCGTGTGTGCGAGGGTGCTCACCTGTGGGTATGTGGAAACTGTCGTGTGTCCTGCTGTGCCGCTCTCTGCCTTATTCTTCTAAGATAGGGTTTCTCACTGAACCTGGAACTAGGTCTGCCTGCAAGCCCCAGGGATCCTCTCGTCTCAGTCCCCACTCCCTGTGCTGGAGTTGTGCCTTTTTATCTAGTGAATGGGGATTCAGGCTCAGCCCCTCATGTCTGCACAGAAGGCAGTCTTTACCCACTGTGCCGTCGCCCTGTTTTTTTTTTTGTTTTGTTTTGTTTTTTTTCATGACAGTGGCTCTGCTGTCTTCCTCCTCCTCTTCCTCTTCTTCCTCATCCTCTCTTCTCCTCTTCCTCCTCTTCATCCTCCTCCTCTTCATCTTCCTCCCATTCTTCCCCCTTCCTTCCTCACCCTTTCCCCTCTTTCTCATTCTCTTTCTTTAGATCAATCTATCCACACAAAAAGCCCAAGGTGGAATCGGACAGCATGAACACTAACGAGATCGTGTCTGAAGAATCACTGCTTCTGGGAGTTTTGATGTACACGGTGAACTGAGGGTATAAACCCCTCCCCCACATCCTTGTAGGATTTAGGGGGAAATTCAGTGAAATTCTGTACCCAAGCACTCCTTTCTCTTCATCATGCCACCTAGTCCAAGTCTAGGGATAGTCCTGAGGAGGGCCAGACCTTGAGTATCTAATTGAATCCTAACGACTTACTCTCCTGGCAGCTGTTGTAGGCACAGGTGGGTTAACCATCCACAGGTGGTCAGATTGCATTTCCTTTTCCACCACAGCAGCTTTTAAATCTCCCACTGGCTCCTTGCCCTAACACCTTTTAGCATCTGGGTGGGGGATTTTGCTCAGAGTGTGAACCAGGCTCCTAGATCTCTCAGGTCCTCATAGGTGTGAATGATGTTTAGGTCCTTGGGTGGTAAGGGCGCTTTATGTGAGGGTGGAGGTTTGGGGTGCTGTGGTGGCTAGGGTCTTGCTATCTGGGGTTACAAAGGCATGCATAGCCATACCTGACTTGTTATGCATGTGATGGGATTCAAACTCAGACACCCAGGTCCTCTTGTCTGAGCTCTTAGGTGTCCATGAGAAGCCCAAGGCTGATTCTGCAATAGGCTCTTAAGCAATCTATTTCCTGTATAGCCAGGCCTAGAGGGAAGAGAGGATAGAGAACTACAGAGATAGAGGGAACAGCCTGTGAAGAGGTCAGGGGAAGGCTTACCCTTCTGGACATTTAAAGGGTCAGGAGATCCCCTCCCACCTTGAAGGTACATTCGCAGAGCATGTTCAGGAATACACAGGGCTTACAAGTAAAGTGATGCTCAGAGTCAGTTCATGAAGAATAGTGGTCACTGCGTGGGTGAGAGAGAACCAAACACAGGAGAGGTGTTCAGGAGAGCACGTGGTGCCCAGCAAACATTAGTTCAAAGTATAGAAAAGTCACCAGCTAAGCTGTTGTTTCAATACAAATGATTCCTGAACAAACCCTCGTCTGCTAACAACTTAGAAGTTCAGAATAAAATATTAAACATTCCTGGAACCTGGAGAGATGGCTCAACATTTAAGAGTGCTTGCTGTTGTTCCAGAGAGTGGGTTTGGCTCCCAGTACCCATATCATACCTGGAACTCTAGCCCCAGGAGTTCTTCTGGTCTCCATGGGCATGAAGAATACATGCGGCATACATACACACATAGGCACACACATAAATAAAAGTAAAATAAATTCTTTTAAAACATTGATCATTCCTACTAAGAGGAATCTCTCACGTACGAAAGTCTATATGATTAGTGTAAACAATCTGAAATCAATGACTCTATAAGGGAAGGGGTAGAACTCTTCTCAACTCTAGGTTGTACATAATGATGTCCTTCCAAAACCAATAGAATTGGGTGGGGATACACTTCTAATGGAGATTGCTGGCAAGTCTACCCCAGGCACCTGCCCCACCGATAGAAATTAATAATTATTAGTCATGTCAGTAGTCAAACCCTGTGGTGGTTTGAATAGGAATAGCCCTCATAGACTCACATATTTGAATGCTTAGTCATTAGGGAGTGGTACCAGTTGAGAGGGATTAGAAGGATTAGGAGGTGTGGCCTTGATGGAATGGGCGTGGCCTCATTGGAGGAAGTGTATTCCTAGGGGTAGGTCTCACATGTCCTGCTGTCTCTCTCTCTAGTTATGGATCAGGAAGTAGTCTGAGTTACTACTCTGGAGACCACTGGCATGACTCCCTGCCATGATAATGGATTACACCTCTGAATTAATCCTTCCTTTATAAGAGTAGCTTTGGTCATTGTGTGTTTTCAGAGCAGTGACTAAGACACACCCCCAAGACGATATGATTTAAAAGTGACCCTTGACCTTGTGAACTGCCTTCCCAGCACACAACCCCAGAATAGCCACAAGGAAGGCATCAACCAAATTCCAAGAGAAGTGCATCTTACAACTGAGCAGTAAACCTCAAAACTACCAAGGCTGTCAGAAGCAAGAGAAGGCTGAGAAGTGCCACAGCCAAGGAGCCCAAGGCTATGGGCCAACCTACATAATAATAGATCTAGGAGCATAAAGGAGCATCAGACAGAAAATGAAAAGATCTAAATCATGCATAGACTTTGGTTAATTATAATGTGCCAATATAGGTCCATTCATTTAACAAACATACCAAGGAAAGATGGTTGCAACAGGACTATTGACTTCAAGGACAGAGTTACTCTCTGTATTGGGGTAGGGGGGTGGAGCATGTGTACACATGTGGGCATGTGCACATAGGCAAGAGAACGAAGTGTCCTTCCTTTTTCTCCATTGTAATCCTTTGAGACAGGGTCTCTCTCTGGACCTTGAGCTCACCGGTTGTCCCTGGCTCTCACCCCTTAGGCTCATGGCTCCCAAGTCTCAGAGATGCCGAGTCTGGGCATCTAGCACTGGGGGTACAGGCCCACATGTGCTGGGGATCAGATCAGGTGCTTGTGATCATATAGCAAGCGCTCCTTCCTCCCCACGGGGCCCTCTGCTGGGCCCCTGCATTGGATTTTAGCCCTGTTTTCTATTAATCGTAACTTTCTGTTCTTATCCTCATCACAGCTTTCCTGCTGCCTTAGGTTGAATTTCACTTGTGTGTCATCTCGAGGCGGCCACTTAGATCATTGCTAGTCATCTTCTCTTCATTTCTAGCTTGTGTGTTATAAAGGTTATGGAATCCCCTTGAGTACAGTCACTCCCATCTCAGTGTACTTATGTCTCTCACTTGGTTAAAACCTTTTAGATGTTCATTATGCTTTCGGGGCTCTTCAGAGGCACACTAGTCACTCCTCTGGCAGCGAACCATTTCTGATGATCTCATTTCATTGATGTGTAGCCCAGCCTCTGAACGATTTAAATTTGTGGAATTACAGATGTTTGATGGCCACCATACAGCTAGTTGAGAGTTCAGTGCTGATGGTGTGCCTTTCTTCCTAGCACTTGGCAGGCAGAGATAAGCGATGACCTATCAACTTGATTTACATACTGAGTTCCAGGCCAGCCAGGGCTACACAGTGAGACCCTGCCTTAAAAACAAAAAATGAAGCAATAACTGAAGAAAGGTGACACTTTTGATGCTGTGGTGATGGTAAATGGTATTGTTTATAAATCCTGGTTTCTGGTTATTTGTATTAGTGTGTAACAGTGTCGTAGATTATTATTTGTGTGTGTGTGTGTATGAGTCTTGCAACCTGTTACCTTGTCTATTACTAATCTTAGGGACAACTACACAGATCGTGACTGTATGTGTGTGTGTGTGTGAATGTGTATATGTATATGTGAATATACATGCTCATATGTATGCCACATGTGTATATGTATGTGTGTCTATGTGTATACATGTGTATATGTACACTATGTGTGTGTGTTTGTACATGTGGCCATCAGCAATAACCTGCTGTGAGTCCTCACACTCACCCACAGGAACATAGGGACAACAGATGTGGGTGCTACAGGAGTGTGTGTATGAGTGTGTGTGTGTCTGTGTGTGAGTGAGTGTGTGTGCATGTATATGCATGCATATGTGAGTGTATATGTGTGAGTGAGCATGTGTGTGTGTCTGTCTGTGTGTGTGCATGTGAGTGCATGTGAGAATGTGCATGTGTGTATATGTGTGTGAGTGAGCGTGTTGTATGTGTGTGTCTGTGTGTGTGTATGAGAGAGAGAGAATGTGTGTGTGTGTGTGTGTGTGTGTGTGTGTGTGTGTGTGTGTGTTTATGGCTTACTGAATCTAAGAATTCAGTTTTGGGTATTCATCCAAATTTTAAAAGTTTTAACAAATATAAAAGTGGTCTCACTACATACAAGAACTCTGTGTTATCTTCTGGATTCTTAGAGTAAATGAATGGCTGTGTCATCAGAGAACGCCCTGGACCTGTCCCTGTGTCTTGGATTCTCGTTAGGTCTGAATCCTTCTAGAAGGAGCTGCCTGTGCTACCTTTTCCTCAGGTGTCACTGAAGAACTCCTAGACAGGAAGTGGCTCAAGCTATGGATTCCAGGCTCTTTGCTTAAGGGTTGGGAGTGAGGAGAGATGTTGAGGGAAATTTCTGCTGCTCTTTTCTTTCTGCCTTTTTATTTGTTTTCTCCTCTTGGCGCTTCTGAGGCATTGCGCGCACCAGGGGAGAGAGCTCCTTGCCTTGTTTCATGGAGTAACAGCGTGAAAACCATTACAAGTCCACTCCTCAAGCTTCCTGCTTGCTGTGAATCATTGCTGCAGAATCTTTATCTCTGAAATGTCACAAAACCAAGGTTCAAGTTTGACAAGCTGAAAAGCCAGGCCCCAGAGTGAGGTCAAATAATCAAGATAATGTCACAATGGCCAGCGGCTGCTTTCCTGGTGTTTTTATGTGGGTCCTGGGGATCCAAATCAGGCCACTAGGCCTGTGGCAAGCACTTTACCCACTGAACCATCATGTCCCAGGCCCCAAACTTTCAATCTTTTGCCAGCAAGAGTGATAAGGGGATTTGTGTGTGTGTGTGTGTGTGTGTGTGTGTGTGCGTGTATATTTTTAAAACTCAACTGAATCAATTGTCTTCTATGCCTAGTTTTCTGAGAAGTTACATTGGGAATGGATGTTAAATGTGGTCAAGTGCTTTTCCAGAATCTGCTGGGATAACCACGTGGCTTTATCTACTTTGTTAAAGTTGGTGGGGTTCACAGTGGCCCTTTTGACGTTAGCATCAAAGCCCTAGGATGAAGCTGACCGCTTATAACCTGTTTTCCTCTTACTGTGTCACTGGGCTCTGCTCTCTGAGACTCTCTTTGGAAGGTTTATGTCCGTGCTCACTTGACACATCAGCCTTCAGTTTTCTTCCCCCCCACCAAGTGTCTCCGTCTCATTTTGGTGTCAGGTGACTCTGGTCTCATAAAATGGGAACTGCCCCATCTCTTCCATTTTTTGGTCGAGTTTGTGTCAAGTATTATTTCTTCCACAAATGCTGTGTGAACTTGGCCTTCGAGGGCTCCTTAGTGGGATGACTTCTCATAGTAATTGTGAGTCACCGAATAGATAGGGGTTGCTCAGGTCGGTGAATCTCTTTGAAGGAAGCCGTGATACTTTCTATTTCTCCAAAGTTGGTCTATTTTACCCACATCTTCAGCTTCTCCACCTCAAATGATTTATAAAGTGGCTTTGTTATTTTTTTTAATTATCTGCAAAGCCTGGTAAGAGAGGTCACCTCTATTCTGACACTGGTAATTTGTATTTTCTTAAAAAAGAAAAGAAAAAACTTAGCTTTGGTTTTACCTTTGTTTGAGTGTGTGTGTGTGTGTGTGTGTGTGTATGAGTGTGTGAGTGTAAGAGAGAGAGAGAGAGAGAGAGAGAGAGAGAGAGAGAGAGAGAGAGAGAGAGCACAGTGAGTGAGAGCACGGTGAATGAGAGGACAGCTTGTACAAGTCAGTTTTCTTCTTTTACCACCTGCGTCTCCGGGGATTGAACCCCAGTCCTCAGACCTGGCTACAAGCACCTTAACCCACCAAGTCATTTTGCCATGTCATTTCTTTTTATGATAATCAGTCTAGCTGGGCCCTATGAATTTTACTGACTTTTTTTTTTCATGGAGCTGCATTTTCATGTTATTGACTTTTTTTTTTTTTTTTGAGACAAGGTCTTATGTAATCCAGGCCATCTGTCCTTGAACATCTGACCTGCTTGCCTCTACTTCTCCAGTGCTGAGATTACAGACATGTGCCACCATGACCAGTTTAAATGGGAATGGGAATCAAACCCTTGGCTTTATGCATCCTTGATGAACACTTTCCCAACTGAGCTGTGCCTTCATTCTGACGTATGTTTTATTTTTAGTCTATTAATTCCTACTCTGATCTGAATTATTTTTCTTGTCTGCTTGTTGGAGACTAATTTTTCTCCTCCCTCCCTCCCTCCCTCCCTCCCTTCCTTCCTTCCTTCCTTCCTTCCTTCCTGGCTTACTAAGGTAGAAGACAAATCTACTTAATACGTCTTTTCTAGGGGAGGCATTGAAAGCTACACATTTCCTCTCCACTCTGTTTAGCCCATACATTTCCACATGTTGTATCTTCATGTTACGCAGTTCGGGATACTCTGTAATTTTCCTTTTAAGTTTTGTTTTACTGGACAGTGGGCTACTTGAAAATACAGGATTCTATTTCAAGACATTTGGGGATTTTCCAGATACCTTTCTGATACTAATTTCCAATTAACTCCATCCCAGTACAGTATGGGGCGTGTGGAGAACTGGTAAGGTGGAAGCAGGTTCACAACCCTGGGAATCTTAGAGCTGACGTTCGGCATGGAGCCAGCTCCCTGCTGAGCTCTACCTGTCCCTGGCACATGTACCATGACACCCCACGAAGAGGACCATGACAAAGGTCACGTAGCATAAGAACCTGGACTTCTCCATGCTAATGAGGTATCCATATAGGCCCCGAGTGTTCAGCCAGCTAGTTTCCCTTCCTAGGCATCCCCTTCTGCAAAGGGTATTTAATTCCTGATTCACCCTGAGTACGACAAATGCATTTACATATGACGTAAAGAATAAAACAGTTTGGACAAGCAAGTACCATCTCCTTCATCAAGGATTGCCACAGTGGGGGGGGGGCTTCTTCATAAAGACCCTCGACTAATTCTTCCAGAGAAGGCCTTCTCTCTTTCAGCCCCTCCAAACTCTTACTTTCAGCATTCACTCAGAAACAAACGGGATTCTGCCCAGTCTGGGACTCAGCGATCCCCTTTCTACCTGGCAGGTAGGAGAAGGCCAGACCCTCACACACAGCTGGGAACCCTGTCACCGACTGTGTTCTGCCTCCCCCTGAGCAGCACCCCAGCAGCAAAGCAGATGTGCAGCCCAAGGGTACAGAACGTATTTGCATGACTTGGATCCTTTGGAATTTATTAGACAAAATCTATGGCCCCAAATATGCCATATCCCATTCAAGTCTCAGTGTGCCCTTGCAAACAGAGTATATGTTGCCGTTGTTGGGTGAGGTGTTCTGCAAGAGTCAGGTCAAATCGATGAGCAGTTCTATTCAAGTGTACCGTGCTCTTACGGGTTTGTCTCACACTTACTGGGAGAACAGAGTCGAAGTTGTCCATTGTAATGGTAGATTTGTCTCTCCTCACACCAGCTTTCTCCCCCTCATTTTGAAGGCACATAAACAGTCAACATTAACAACCTCTCAGTTAACTGATATCTCTATCAGTATGACATGAACTTCTCTATCTCTGGCATTTTTTTTTTGCTCTGACTTTGATATTAATATTGCTGTCCCAACTTTCTCTTGACCGGTATCAGCACAGTACATCTGTGCTGTCCTCTCACCTTTAACCTACATGTATCTATGTACTTACAATGCATTTTTTTATTAAACTCTGTATAACAGCCTTGGCTGTCCTGGAACTCACTTTGTAGACCAAGCTAACCTCGAACTCACAGAGATCCACCTGCCTCTGCCTACCAAGTACCACTGTGCCTGGCTTACAGTGCATTTCTTGTTGGCATAGTTGACTTTTATCAGGTGTTGCAACCACTGCCTTTTAATTTACATTTAAGTGATTATTGATAGGGTTAGACTTCTTCCTGTTTCTCTTATCCTCAGTTCATCTCTTCTATATTTCCTGTTCCCTCTTTGTTTCCACCTTCTCTGGGTGGATGAAGTAACTTCAACTTCTCTTTGCTGGCTTTTTTTTTTGAGCCAAGGTCTTGTGTAATCCAGGCTGGACTTGAACTTCTGACCCTCCTGAGGGCTGAGATTCAGGCTTGTGTCACCACGCCCAGTTTAAATGGGGATGGGGATCAAACTCATGGCGTTATGCAAGCTTGGCCAACGCTCTCCCAACTCAGCTATATCCTTATTCTGAGTCTGTTACTGGGGTGTGCTTGGGTGCTCTTGGGGTTATGATACACATCTTTACCTCCAAGTGGTCATGTGACACTTTCTTTTGCACACACAGTATAGGAAACTGTAACACACATGTGTTTCTCTCTTCCCGCCCTTTAGCCTACTTTTGTTAAGCATTTTACATACATTCTAAACCCCACAATACATCACAGGCTTCTTTTAAATTTAATAGTCTTTTATAGTTGAAAGAGCTTTAATTGTTTTTTAAGAATCTGTACGTTGACTAACAAAGTCGCCGCCATCCCAAGCACTCCATGTCCCATTGTGAAGGCCCCGGATTTCCACCCGGTATCATTTTCTTTCTGCTTGAACGGTTTCCCAGAGCAGTGCGGTTCATCTGGGGGAAGTTCGTTCTGGCTTTGGTGTATCTGGAGATTTGATTTTTAGGAGGTAGTTTTGCTTGGACTGTGTTTTGCTTTCCTTTCACTATTTAAAGATGGCATGCCATAGTCTTCTGTCTTGTGTAGTTCCTGCTAAGAAATATGCTGTCACCTATCTGAATTCTTCCTCTGCCCTTAAGAAGCACAAGCGGCATGGCAGCAGCTCTAGTGGAAGGCCACTTGGCCGGAGCACCTCGGGACAGATGGTATCATGGTGGGAGACCACGTGTGAGGCAGATGACACCATAAACAGGAAGCCAGAGACCTGGTGAAAATGAGTGAAGGTCACCTTCTAGGCTCACCTCTTAAAGGTCTGCTTTCTTACATTGTGACATTGAGGACTATGCAGATCCGTTTATATTCAGAACACAGAACTGTAGTCAGCACTCTATACCACAATGCTTCAGAAGACTGTGATAGCATGACACAGAGAAAACCCACTGAGCCTCAGCATGGTTTGGTGAATCTTTACAAACACACAGGCATTTATACCACAGTCGTTTTCAGTTTTGAGTTCTGTTTTTTTTTTTCCCATATAGATGGAAACCACAACACACACACACACACACACACACACACACACAAAGACATATATGTATGTGTGGTTTACTTTCAGTCTAGGCTGGGCTGGAGCTCAATTTGGCAATTCTCCTGCCTCAGCTTCCCAAGTGCTACAATTACATTTTTTTCATGTCTGCATAATTCTTCTCTGGATATCTGTCTTTTCAACTCAGTAACAGAGTACACCCACTGGTGTAGCACTCACTCTGTCCATCACCCCCAGCCCTGGCACCCTCCTCAACCTTCCCCTCATCAACACCTATAAAGTTGGCAACTGGGATAAGATGGGCACCCTGAACTCTTATTGGCATTGGTTGTTCCGTGTTTTGTATTTTACTTCTGAAAATACCACATCTACCTAGTCAACTGTTCTTTTAATGGACATTAGACCAAAAACTCTTACCCCCAGATCAATGAACCTTGTACCATGCATTCCATGGGAGATCTATAATGGCTCCCTCAGGGTGAGCTGTCACGTGTGGGATTTTGTGGCTAAGGGCCATGCATTTTGTTGAAATACATTTTGACATTTAATTTTGCGTAAAGGTGAAGTTTTCCTCTTTTCAAGACTATTTCCTTGAAGGAAATTTCCAGAACCTAGATTACAGGGTAATTGGTCATAGGACTGAGTATTGAAAGACTTGGATGTTCATTGTCAGTAAGGCAAGAGTTTTGAAGCCTGACTGGGCCCTCACTCGCTTCAAAGCTCTCTCGGTGAATGTGAGCTTTGCTGAAGGCTGGTTTGACTTGATACAACCAAGGAGGAGAGAACCCTGGGACATGTCCCAACTCTTGAATAGTTAGAAATCTGGGGAACTAATAGTATCATCTGGGGAACAAGGAGGCACATATTCCTAGGAGACCCCTGCCTCCTGGTCTTCTTCTGTCTCTAGTGGATGCCCATTAGCTCCCCGTTCCTGACAGCATGTGGAGAGCACCTTGCAGCCTCAGCACCTCCTGTTTTTTACTCCCCAAACTAGAATGGAGCCTGGCACACATCTATGAATGTGTGTATGGACATATGTACACACTGTTACATATGTGTGCGGCATATAATCCACAAAAGCACATTTATAATAATGTATAATTGTTAAACGAATGAATACCTGCTGTCTGCTCTGAAGGTGGCACTGATTGTATTTCATCCGCATCCGTAACATTACTTAGTAACCTCACAAACTCAAGGGTTCATTGGCTTCATTATCTCCATTTTTCAAGGTAAATACATTGACAGGCAAAGAGGAAGAAACTTGTCTAGAGCCACACCCTTAACACGCTTCAAGAGTAACATTAGACTCCAGACACACCATTCCCCACCCCCATCCCCAGGATCAATGGAATCTTGATATTATAATGTCGTGTGGCATGTAAGTCCTGTCATCTCTGAACACAGTGACTGGCGTGTCCTCAATGGTTTAGAAAGGTGACACTGAACTTTGTAGACGGGCGGCACATGTCAAACACCACGAGTTCCACATGGTGGGTGCGGCTGTTGTCTCTGCTTGTCTCCATCCTGTCTCAGTCCTTGCACTTGTAAACATCAGGGAGGTGCAAAGAGAGTAACGATCCCTGCATGGAAAGGAGAGAAGGGATTGGACTGGCCCATTAGTGGGCATCCATAAAGCAATCACGTAACGTTTTCTCTGTGTTGTTTGTTTGTGGACAGGGTCTCATGTAGCCCAGGGTGTCCTTAAACCCACTATAGTCAAGGATGCCCTTGAACTCCTCATCGTCCTGCCTCGGGCTCCCAAGTGTGGTGATTACTCGTAAATTCCACCATGTTTGGCTTTTAAGTTACGTTTTCTAAGACTTGAACCCAAAATAAGAATCTTAACACCTTCTCCAACTGAACCTCTAAGTACACCTTGAGTTTTCGAAACACAGCCTCAGAAAGAGGGCCCTAACGCCAGAGGTTCAAGCTTGCAAGCACACATAGGCATGCCTTGCTCATATTTGGGCTAGCAAAGCATGCTGGGACTGTTCAGGTCGGGTGAGGAGGGCACTGGATCTATCACACGTAATGGTGCCACATCCTGGACACGAGGAGCTTCAACCTTATGACTAGATCAACAATCTCATCTCAGTTGACATTTGTCAGAAACAAGATGTCATATGCTAATTGCCCATGACACAAACACTGGATGACAGACCAGAGAAATGCTGCTGGGCCAAAGGTTAAGCCTTTGGTTTGTTCCTTTGTCCTAGGCAAGAAATGCCCTTTGATCATTCCCTGGCTTCTGGGTCATGCTCTGGAACCAAAGATGATAAGAGCAGAGAAGGGAGGGGTTCTCAAAGGCATTTTGTAGCTGAAATTATGAAAGGCTCTTTATAACTTATCAAAAGAGGAAATGGGTGGGGCCCCAGCTTTTATAAAAAAAAAAAAACCAAAAACCACTGAAAAAAATGTCAAATGTGGGTTTGGAGGTGTGGAAAAAGCCATTGAATTAATAAATCAACATTTCCTTCAGTTGTTCTGCATTTTCAATTGAAGAAACAACAATAACACAATGATACCTACTGCTGTATGTGTTTGCTATGTGCAGGCACTGTCTTAAGGGCTTCCTGGGCATCAGTTCATTTCACTTTGTAACCTCCCTGCGATGTGGACTCCAGTTAACTACTTTTACAGATTGGTCCATGAAGCTCAGAGACGTGCCATTTACACAGGCCATGTGATAGCAAGCTCCCGAGGTGGGATCCACCCCGGCAGAGGCTGTACTTACCACCTGCAACATCCCATGTTCTCAAAGTGAAAATGTGCGCATTTTAAAGTACAAGCACGTAGCTGTGCAGAGAATTGCCCGTGCTGTCTATTCTAAGCGGTGAAGCAATAATGCTAACACTTGTCATATACCCCTGTGGAGTCCTGCTTTACCTGTGAGCTCATCTATATTTCTACATGCTAGAGCTGTGCTGTCCCATATGATAGGGGCTCTCCGCATGTAGCTGCTGATAGACAGTTAGTCTGAACTAAAATGCATGATAAGAAGAAGAAGAAGAAGAAGAAGAAGAAGAAGAAGAAGAAGAAGAAGAAGAAGAAGAAGAAGAAGAAGAAGAAGAAGAAGAAGAAGAAGACGACGACGACGACGACGACGACGACGACGACGACCACCACCACCACCACCACCACCACCACCACCACCACCACCACCACCACCACCACCACCACAGGGGTTAGGGAGATGATTAGTTGGGGAAGTGCTTGCTCTGATGTGAGCCTGAGGTCCCGAGTTCTATCCACAAGTCTGGCAGTGCTGACCTATCATCCCGGTGCTGGGGAGATGGAGAAAGGAGGACCCCTTGGGTCTGTTAGTTTGCCAGGCTAACCAAATAGACGAGTTCCTGGTTCAGTGAGAAACTCTGCCTTGAAAACTAAGATGTCCATTGAGAAAGACATCCAACACAGATCTCTGGCCTCTATATGCACTTGTACACACACACATGCGCACATGCATGCATACACATGCACATGCATGTGCAAGCACACACACACAAGCCATACAAGCACACACAAACACATGCACACACGCGCACACATATATGTGTGCACACATGCACATGTGCACACACATACAGGCACATGCACACACACATACAAGCACACACATACATACAAGCACACATGCACATGCACAGAGACGTAGAGAGACAGACAGGGAGACACAGAGAGACAGAGACAGTGAAAATATAAAATGTCATTTTTTTCCCAAGATAAATCTCATATCAAAATAGTATTTTGGATATTTGGGGTTAAATAAAAGATAGAGAGATTCACTCCACTGACTTATAGTTTTGCTTTAGCTTGTAATACTGCATCTCTTAGAATCACTCAGGTGATCTGTACTTGTAACTCATGCTGTGTTCCTATTGGGCAGTGCTGGCCTGGAAGGTAGCTGCCATCTGCCTTACTTTTCAAGTGAGTAGTCAGGTGACCTGCTGGGGTCCGATGGATCATGAGAGTGAAGCACAGTGGATATACAAGTCTCTGACCCGCTTTTCCATTCCGAGTCATTCGCATCCTTCTCAAGTCTCCAATCCACACCGGTCAGGCGAGCACAGCCTGTACCTGGCACAGTACTGAGCAAGGAGCCCAAACCAGCCTTGAGTCACAAACATGCACTGGGCACCTATGATGGGAGGGGCCAGCCACCATTGCTGGACTCAGTCCAAAGGGACATCGATGACAGTGATTTACTGAAGGCTTTCTCTCTGCCAGGCACTTTGCTAGCTACCTCACAGACATGGTGACTTGTGACGGTTTAGATATGACATGTCCCTTCCACCAGGCTCATGTATGAAGGGCTGGTCCCCAGCTCCTGGCGCAATTCTAGGAAGTTCTAGAAACTTTAAGGAGGAAGGTTTAGCTGGAGAGGGTAGGCCACCGGGGCCCTGTTCTTGCGAGATATTTCTTGCTTCAGTTCCCTCTCTATTATGACCTCTGCTTCCTGTTTTGTCAGGCGGTGAGTGTTCTTGGCCACACACTCGTGTGTTGGCTTGATGTTGTACCTGAGCTGGGGCCCAGAATCTGCAGAGCTGATGATCGCACTCCGGGATCTCAAGTGGTAAACCCGAAGATACATTCCCTGCTTTGTCTCAGAGACAAGAAGTCTGACAAACCACTGTACTGTACTTGGTCCGTATTCTAACCCCAGGAGACCATAGTTAGTAGTTGCGGAAGTGAGACTTAGAGAGACTGACAGGATGTTGGGATGCTGCATGGTTGGTTATGTGCTGTAACTGGGATTTAATTCTGATTCTGACAGAGCCAGAAGTTTGCGTCATTAAACCTGCCTGGCCAACCCTAGATAGAGTAGAAAGGACAATATGCTCAGGTCGCTGTGACACAACATAAAAAATGACACGTGACCGGGGTGAGGTGCATTGAGGCCTCATGAGCCAGTTCTGCAAGTAAACGAAGAAAACACATGGTCAACCAGCAACACTTCACACCCCGTCAAGAGCCTGACAGACTTCAGGCTGCAGACCCAGACACGGCCTGGATGATGGGCTGACAGAATGGCAGGGGTGTTCATGAGGGTAGAGGACTGGTAGAGAACAATGGAAGGAGCTTGAGGGACATGGGTACTCAACGCTATGTAACAGGCTCTGCCTTTATCAGTCATGGAGTGAGGAAGACACTGTGGAAGACTCAACCATCCACCATGCAAACTCATCCCCCAGGGGGTAAGCCATTGGCTTCCTGAAGCAATAGTTCACAGTTCTATCGAAAAGAAGATTCTAGAAGGGGGATGGAGAGATGCTCTTGTGTCCAAGAGCACTGGCTGCTCTTCCAGAGGAGCTGGGAACTCCGTTCAACACTTGTTGACATCTGGCATGTAATGGGTGCACAAGACATACGTGCAAACAGACCATCCAGACACATAAAACAAAGGTAAAATTTTAAAGGAAAATTCTAGGTTGTGTTATCTTCCGGATTCTTAGAGTAAATGAATGGCTGTGTCGTCAGAGAACGCCCTGGACCTGTCCCTGTGTCTTGGATTCTCGTTAGGTCTGAATCCTTCTAGAAGGAGCTGCCTATGCTACCTTTTCCTCAGGTGTCACTGAAGAACTCCTGGACAGGAAGTGGCTCAAGCTATGGATTCCAGGCTCTTTGCTTAAGGGTTGGGAGTGAGGAGAGATGTTGAGGGAAATTTCTGCTGCTCTTTTCTTTCTGCCTTTTTATTTGTTTTCTCCTCTTGGCGCTTCTGAGGCATTGCGCGCACCAGGGGAGAGAGCTCCTTGCCTTGTTTCATGGAGTAACAGCGTGAAAACCATTACAAGTCCACTCCTCAAGCTTCCTGCTTGCTGTGAATCATTGCTGCAGAATCTTTATCTCTGAAATGTCACAAAACCAAGGTTCAAGTTTGACAAGCTGAAAACCAGGCCCCAGAGTGAGGTCAAATAATCAAGATAATGTTACAATGGCCAGCGGCTGCTTTCCTGGTGAGCCCCACTCCCACTCCCACCCCCACCCCCACCCCCACCCCCACCCCTACCCCCACCCTGCTTTACCCTGTCAGGGCTTTGCAACCCCAGTACTTGTGACATTTTGGTCCAGCTGACTCTGCTGTGTGTGTCTGTCTCGTGCACAGTGGGGGTGATCTGTCCTAGCCCGACTTCCCTGTTGCTACCATCATCCCACCAACAGTTATGACCCTGAGAACCCAGAGCAGACTTCAGCTCAGAGTATAATACCCATGGCAGCACTTCTCCTCTCCCAGCTACTGACAGGCACCGTACTGAGAGGACTGGTGATCTATGGTTAACGTATTTCCAAATGCCAGGTTTCTCTCCTATGGATGTGAGTGTACATCAAACTGGGTATTGGTGACCCACACCCTGCTCCCCTCTCTCTCCCCAGCCCCCTGCCAGGGAATCAAAGCACCCTACTCAGAAACCACCACATCCTCAGATCCTCAGAAGAGATCCTACTTCTGCCATGTGGACCCTGATTCCTCTTTTCAGATCCCCTGCCATGTTGTCTGTCTCTGATCCTGGGACTCTGAAGTCTCCAAAAGTTCCCATAATGTTCTTGTCTGTCTGTCTGTCTCTCTAAGGAGTTAATAATTATCCTAATAAACTTTTTACCTCCAATACTCCGTCCCAGTGTCCCCTTGAGCTTCATATTCATATTCAATCAAAACTCTCTCTAGAAACTGACCAAAGCACCGTTGATAGAAAACTATCAGCTTATACTGTCAGGTTTCTTTCAGCTTTCAAGACAGAATCACTATGACTGGGATTGAAAGAAACAAGGACTTTGCATGCACACCTGGATGCCGGCATCAGGGGTTGGACAAACACACACCTTAAAATTCATTCAAGAAGGGGTTGGGGATTTAGCTCAGTGGTAGAGCGCTTGCCTAGGAAGTGCAAGGCCCTGGGTTCGGTCCCCAGCTCCAAAAAAAAGAACCAAAAAAAAAAATTCATTCAAGCATTTCACATGTGGTTCTGGGTGCCAAGGTAGAGTCAACCCTGCCTCTCTCTCTTCAGAACTCTCTGATCTTCAGCAAGTTACTTGGATGTCTCTGGTCTCTCTCGACTGTCAAGTGGGCATCACAGTGGCCCCTGGGGTTCAGGACACCCTGAGATACCCAAAGGCCAGTCCTGAAGGGCACAGTGAGTGCACTGAGGACTAATCCAAGAAATCGGGCATTCTCCAGTTACAAGCCTGGAAGAACTAGGTGTCTCCTGACCTGAGTAGCAAACTGGCTGGGAGTGGGAGAGTACTTGTTTCCCAGAAAGACATTCACAGCTTGCCAGCTCACTTTATGAAACTGAATGAAGCTCAGACAATGATGGATCAATGGTGGGCGTTACCATGCTCTGACCAGAACTGCTTAGGTGTACATGTCTCTAGCCCTCTGTTTAAATTTCAATTTCACTTTAGGATGGACTCGAAGTAGTCACTGGATCTCTTTCTTCCTCTTCCCCACGTGACCACAACGAACAAATCTTTCTGCTTCTCTCTATTGACCTGGCTGTTTAATTTGGCTTCTGGAGGCCAGGAGGCTGAACTTGGCTTCTTGAAGTAGAGACTGTTACCCCCAGCTTTCGGTAGCATTCCCTTCTTGCGAGTCCCACAAGATGAGCTCAACCCAGCCCCAGAGCTGATGTCATCTGAGTCTTCTCAGGAGGGACTTCCAGGGGAGGCCTATGAGAGTTCACTCTGCACTTCTGTTTCCAAACAGCTCTCTGCTCTGGTCTCTGGGTGTCAATCTCAGTTCTCCCTTTGATTCCCACCCAAACCAACACAGAAATCAAGTGAAAGAATAAAAACTCCCTTTTGTGTGTAGTCAGTCCTCTGAAAATGAAGGGCTGAGGCGAAGCCAGCATGCCTGTCTCAGGGGCCTACACTCCAGCATACACAAGGACATTGCCACCTTTAAAGTCATGTTAACCACTTTGCCCCGTTGGTCTCATGTTAGTGCGTCAACCCTGAAGGGACCCACTGTTCACCTCTTTCCCCTCCGTCCTCACTGTACTCACTGGTTTTTTTTCATTGTTTGTTTATGCGTATGTTTGTATGTATGAGTGTCTGGCCCGCATGTACGTCTAGTGTGTGTGGCCATGGCCACAAGAGGGTGCCAGAGCTCCTGGATCTGGAGTTATGAACAGCTGTGGACTACCACATGGCTGCTGGGAATTTAACCTGGGTCTTCTCTAAGAGGTTTTTTAAGATTTATTTATTTATTATATATGAGTACATTGTAGCTGTTTTGAAGAGGGCATCAGATGTCAGCACAGATGGCTGTGAGTCACCATGTGGGTGCTGGGACTTGAACTCAGGACCCGTGGAAGAGCAGTCAGTGCCCTTAACCATTGAGCCATCTCTCCAGGCCCCTCTTCTCTGTCTCCCTCTGAGACCTTCTTGCCATCCTGTCTGGCTCAGATCGCCATGTAGATTCTTCCACTTTCAACCAACTACTCCGTTTCCTTTCTTTTCTCTATAGCCTTCGTTGTTACAGAAATAATCCATTAGTTAATTTGTCAGTTGTCACCTGCCTCCCTCTGTCCCATCTCTTGGAGTATGGCTCTTGCCAGTCTGCATACCCAGGATACCCAGACATGTGCCAGCAGGACACAGTCACCCTGTCATAAGGCCAGGGCTATGCGTGAACAGCATGTTTTGTTCCTCTAAGCTAAACCTCTGGGCAGTGGGACAGGATGTCTAATCTTTTAGGTTTTTTGACAATGTCAGCCTCCACCGTGACCCTTCCCTTCATACAATAATGTGAGCTATATGTGCAGCCTTGGGTTGGTGGCACTTTGGGGTGTGAAGACTCAAGAATATGGTATAGTGTGGTATGCCAAGTGGTACAGAAAAGTGGATGCATTAAGAGGATGTAGATCTAGAGGGACCTGAAGCACAGGCTTCCCCAACACCTCCCTGGCAAAGCCCAGGATATCTTAGAGAACTCCGAGAAGTCCGTGACATTGACAAGATGATGTTTCTTCAAGAGGATGCTCAGGGGAAAGATCACAGTGAGAAAATCATAGGAGAAGTGGACTGGAAAGAGAGGTATCTTGTACTCGGAGCTACAGGGTATGAGGCAAATGAGGAAAGCCAGGAAGTGGGAGGAGCGGAGTTTTTCCGAATGATGTCACTAGGTGGCGCCCGAAGACAGAAACTGGAAGGCTATACACTCACGCGAGCAGGCAGAGTCTCGGAGTCACTTCCCCGGAAATGACTCAGCAGGCGTGACTTCAGCAGGTGGGGGCTCTTCCGCTTGCGACCCAGGCAGCACGTCATCACCTCATCGCCTCATTTCAGCAGGCGCTGGGCGCGGATGAGGTGGTCTTCGAGTTTCGTTCACGTATTACCCGCTCTTCACTCAACATCAGTCGGGGTTCTTTTGTATCTGAGCAGTGTAGTGGGAGCACCTGACTGATTCCTGCACAGAACAACGTGAAGTAAATGAATGACACAGTAGAAAACACTCTGACCCAGCCCAGCCCAGCTCACAGTTCTAGCGCATTCTCTCTCTCCCCCTGAAACCAGGCATCACTAATCAATTTAACCCTGTGCCTGACATTTATGACACACTGCCCTACAGTCTGAGTAGCCTGTTTAAAAGCACATATCTTATCTCTCCATCTGTGGAATGCAGCACATGCTGGTCATATCTTATTAATCACTTTTATCTCATGAACATCCCTCCCTGACATTCAGCATAGTATCTGGACCACTGGCCTGTTTGGTCAAGATCTGATGATGTGATGGTGAGGAGGAAGGGAGGAAGGGAGGAGGGGATCCATAGGCCATCTCCAGTGAGGCTGTTACCCTGCCTAGCAAGTCCTGCACGTCATAGATATTAAGATGACAAAGGTCATTGAGGCAGGAAGGTGCCTGGGCTGGATGTGAGGGTACCCAACAGTTTTATTTCGAGAAGCTGCGTATCTTAGGCAGGAAGTGGTACAGAGAAGCCTCATCGTGAGGCCTTTACCACCCCCACTGCTAACAGAGCAGTTTGGGCCGTACTGGACAACGACCCCATCGACATCTCCTACTGGGCTGCAGTCTGGTAATAGAGGAAAGCAAGGCCTAAACGTCAGTAAGGAGGCGTCCAAAATACTTCTCTGTCTATGGGGCACTGAGTCCGCACCTCTGTCTACACAGCAGTCGTTGTGCTTTATAAAAGGGCGCCGGGATATGTTTGATAGAACTGGGTATGTGCAGTGGGAGGGAACCTCAGCAGGCCCATGCGAAGACATCCCTTCCCCTGAGGTACCAGCCAGACGACAACGACGGGTGACAGGTATAGTGTAGAGTTTATGGCATGGGACAGGGATTGGGAAGGGAGACAGAAAGACAGGGGCAGGAGGGGAGAGATGACAGCCAGGAACATGTGGAGAGAGAGGGGGAAGGGGAGAGAGTGAGAAAGGGTCAGGGAAAGAAGAGAGTCAGAGAGAGAGAAGGGGCAGAGAGCAAAGAGGGGTTCATAGCAAGCCAGGCCTACCTGGCTGTTGCTAGGTAACTGCTGGGCGGAGCCTAGAAGGAATGCTAAGAGCAGCCATGCCACTGTACCCCATTGTCTACTCCCCAGTTCGAGGTGAGGGTGGTGTGAAGCCATGTGCATGCTGCTGACTGACCAGGGCCAGAGATGGAAGGAGGAGGTGGTTACCAAAGATACTCAGATGCAAGGCTTGTACACACCCACTTGTCTGTAGGGGCAGCTTCCCACGTCTGAGGATGGAAACCTCACCCTTTACTAATCTGATGCCATCTTGAGGCACCTGGGCCTATCTTTGGGGCTTTATGGGGAAGACCAGAGGGAAGCCACCCTGGTGGGTATGGTGAATGATGGGGTGGAGGACCTTTGCTGCAAATATGTCACCCTCGTCTCCACCAAGGATGAGAGTGGTAAGGATGACTATGTGAAGGCCCTGCCTGGGCATCTGAAGCCCTTTGAGGCCCTGCTGACCCAGAACCAGGGAGGCAAAGCCTTTATCATGGGTGCACAGATCTCCTTGGTCGATTATAAATTGCTAGATCTGCTACAACTCCACCGAGTCCTGGCCCCTGGCTGCCTAGACAACCTCCTCCCTCTCTCTGCCTATGTGACCCATCTCAGGGCCGGGCCCAAGATGAAGGCCTTTCCGGCCTCCCCTGACCATGTGACCAGTCCCATCAATGATCAATGACAATGGCAAACCATAGAGGACACAAGAGACAGGAGCTGCTTTTTCTCCTCTTCTCAAGACTAATAAAGTTTATAAGACAAAACAAAAATCAGTAATAAGTAATATTATTCATTTATTCTTCCATGCAAGGATATTTCATTCATTCATTCATTCATTCATTCATTCATTCTCTGGTCAGGCATCTACTTTTCTTTACGTCACTCGCTTTACTACTAAAACTGATAATGAGATGCAATAAAGAGAACTAAAGTAGATCTGGCCTCTGTCCTTACTGAGCTTAAAAATCTTCCCACCAGCCATCAGATTATCACATACAACGGACACGGTGGTCCATAACTGTACTCCCAGCACTCAGGAGGCGAAGGCAAGAAGATCACAAGTTCCTGGTCATCCTTGGCTTTACAGTTAGAGATGATCTGAGCTATGTCTCAAATAATCACATACTGTGAAGTATGAAATTATGGCTTCGTTAAGTGCTCCACATGAAGGCCTGTTGTAGGAAGATTTAGATAAGAAAGGGGTCCCTTTCAGCCCACAGACCTCGGAAACTGTATAGAAACAGGTGTCTGTGCCAAGCCGTATATGACTTCAATGGAGCCCACCTGCCGCCACACTGATAGATGTCTCTGGAGGAACAAATTGGCCAACCACCTTATAGCTGATCTTTGAAGATGTCCTGTCCAGAGGGAAGCTAGACAGAAAATGTCTACGTACTAAGGATTTGACAGCCAAACACTCAACTGGTGGTCTACAACTCCCTGTTCACCCATTCCGCCATCTTAAACGGGAAAAGACACCAAGCGTTCTATATGAGATGAACAACTTATCCCAGTTCCTGGGACTTCCTCAGTGTTAGCATTAAAAGCCCTATCTTCTGGTGAGTTCTTTTTATTTATTTATTTATTTTTGAGACCGGTCTCTGTAATTCAAGCTGGTCTGAAACTCACTATGTAGCCCAGGTTAGCCCCAAACTTGAGATCCTCCTGCCTTAGCCTCCTAAGAGCTGTACCACCAGGCCTGGCTATCATCGAGTTATTGGATGTTGCCAGGTGATGTTCTGTGAGGCTGGGACTGGGAACATTGTTGTACGTAATCAAAGTGCTTTGTGGCACTGTCATGTACAAAATCCTAATTCATTTACTGCTCGGTTCCAGGCCTAGGCTGAGCTGTTGCTTCTATGGGTGACACAACATAGACTTCTCTGCTCTTTTTCCCTTTTTCTTCTTTGCTTCTCATTCGATCTTTCTGTCTAGGATTGCTGATATGCCTAACTCTGACTCCTTCCATCAGTGTTCTCTAGGCGCAGTTCCGTCAGTAATGTCTCTCCCTCCGTCCCACCTCTGACTAGGGCATCCACTGACAGCCCCTCTGACACCTCGCAAGAGAAACATTTGGGGTGGTGTCTGTGATCGTGCATAGCCTAGAGAGGTGTCTCAGTGGCTAAGAGTGCTGCTGCTCATCCGGAGTATCTGATTCCCAGCCCCATATCAAGGGGATAGTGAAGTGTAAGTAGCACAACGGACTTACAAAACAGTTCTGTGGGTTGGTGAGCCTCCCACAACTCCAGCTTCAGGGGATCTCACACTGTTTTCTGGCTTTTGTGAGCACCTGAATGCATACAGCATGTTTGCACACCCACACCCACAAATACATACACACATACATACATATACACACATAGACGTAGACATAGACATGGACATAGGCATATACATACATACATAGGCATATATATATATATATATATATACATACATACATACATACAGCAACCCTAGGCAACACCAGGCCTCTACTCCACCTACACTATAGGATTCAACAAGATTTCTAAACCATCTCAGTGCTGGTGAGGAATAAACTCTGAACATGGAAGAATGTTCCAGATTGTCCTAAGGCTCCCAAAACCAAGAAGCTCTAACCCTGGTTCAGTCAGTTCATGCTTGACAAAAATGGCAAAGATACTTTAATGGAACAAAGGATGTCTTTCCAACACATGAGACCTCACACGCTCTATGCTCCTGTCTTTCTCTTTTTCTTCCTCAGTGCCTGAGTTCTTCCTTCTGCTAAGAAGCCAGTCCCTCCACTTGTTTGCAGTCTGTCTCCTTCCCTCTTCCTGAGACCTTTCTAGACTGCCTCGTTCAAAACTGATTCCCTCCTCTGTTCTGGTTTATCAAATGCATGTATGTATGTGTGTATGTATGTGTGTATGTATGTGTGTATGTATGTATTATGCATGCATGCATGTATGTATGTGTTATGTACTTAATGTATGTATGTATGTATTATGCATGCATGCATGTATGTATGTGTTATGTACTGTATGTATGTATGTATGTATGTATGTATGTATGTATATATATGTGTGTTTTTATTTATCCCAATGTGACATGGAGGTGTTTCCTTCCTAACTCTTCCTCTTTTCCTTGTGAAGATTTGAGTTTCTTCTAAGAATATGGATCCCTTATCGGAGTCCTCTATGTCCTTAACTGTGAGGGGGAAGGGCCTTATGTTTGGATGGCCAAAGTTACTCAGAACTTAGAAGAGTTTTGTTGTTGTTTGTTTGTTTCCTGACTTACTCAGAATCCCAGCACCTAGATCAGGTCTGGCATGTGGGACTTCAAAATTATTTGTTGGGGGGAGTAGGAGGGGATTTGTCTGGAAGGTTTTGATGCAGTAGAGGGGCATGAGGCAAGCTGATGGGAATGAAAGGGTTAAAGTTCATGACACGGATGTGCGAGATGGCCCAAGAAGAAATAAAGAAACAAACAAACCAGTGGATGCAGCTCCCCTCAGCCCTGAGTTAGAATTTCCTAGGGGCAGAACGGAGAGGCCCCTGATGTCCCTCAGGAAAGTGTGGTTCTGAATATTTAAGAATAGGATAAAGAGATATTTTAAAATATCACTGGGCTTCAAAGAGCCTGTGGAAGCTTCCCCTAGAGCCAAAGTTGATGTGTTTCCTCCTTTTATTTGCTGTTTCATCAAATAAAGGCTGTACCCTTTAAAAAAAAAAAAGTCAAGCATGTGCACACAGTTACCATACAGCTCAGAAAGTTCGCTCCTAGGTGTCTACACCTCAGGACTTGGAAGCAGATGTTCATGGCACCCGTATTCGAGACTGCTCCGAAGTGAAAGCGACCCAAATGACCAGTGTGTGATAAATGGACAAATTAAACGGAGCATGACCTCCAAGTGGGTATTATTCTACAGTAACAAAATGGAGATGACTCAGCGGTGAGGACGCCTGGGGCCCAAAGGTGAGAACCTGAGTTGGGATTCCCAGAACCTGCATCAAAAGCTGGGCAAAGTGGTTCGTGACTGTAAACCCAGTTTTGTCAGGAGAGGAGACCCCCCAGACCTCTGAAGCTCAATGGCCAGTTTCAGCGGAAATCGATGAGCTGCCCACCCCATCCCCCCCCAGCCCCAAATTAAAATTAAAGTGAAGAGAAAAGTTCTCTAATAGTGACCTTGGCTCTCCACATCCATGAATATGTTCTTGAGTGTACACACACACACACACGCACACGCACACGCACAGAATAAAATGCTGACACATGAATATGAGAGCAAATATTCTATAGTTTTGCTCATAAGAAATGTGCAGGCTGGACATACCTATATACGCAGAAAGTAGATGTTACTTATGGTTGTGGGAGGGACACTGGAGTAAAACAGGGTCTGACCACTAATGAGAACCTCTTGGGGGGGAGGGGATGAAAATGAAATTAGTTATGATAACGGTTTAATTGTGCACAATGTTGTAGATATAAAAACCATTGATTATATACTTTACAACTGACTCACACCATACATGAGTTCTGTCTCAACAAAGTTAGTAGTTAAAACCATTTTATGGAATGAATATACCAATCTCTTCCTCTGCTCCCCATTTGTTTGTTTGTTTGTTTGTTAGTTTGTTTGTTTGAGACAAACTTTCATACCATAACCCAGGCTGGTCTCAAACTCCTGATGATTCTTCCTGCCTCTATTTCCTTACTGCTGGGGTTACTGGTTGGAGTTACTGTGCTTGGGTTACACTGGTTGAATCTGTTCCTTTTGATTGCCTCCTGACTCTTATCTTAGGTGGACAAACCAGGAGGGTTGAGTTCCAGGACCTGGTCACTAAGCTTGGAAATCTACAGCTGAGAGCACACAGCTCCTGCAGGCTGTGCACGCACAACCTTCCCTCTTCCCACATCCGGTTTGTGAATGCAACAAGAGATCTCATGGGACTCATGGTGGTCACACACAGGAGAGCCCCTGGTGACCTATCCCCACAGTCCACCACAGTGAAGCATTCTCCTGTCAGCTGGACTCACCCCACCCCTCATAATTACACCACTAGCCTCTCTCTCTCTCTCTCTCTCTCTCTCTCTCTCTCTCTCTCTCTCTCTTTGTGTGTGTGTGTGTGTGTGTGTGTGTGTGTGTGTGTGTGTGTGTGTGTGATCTATACTCGGGGTAATTAAACAGAACTCGGGGCTGATGACTCGGACCACATGGCATCACACCAGCCTTAGAGCAGTCTG
This sequence comes from Rattus rattus, assembly GCF_011064425.1. Lineage (NCBI taxonomy): Eukaryota > Metazoa > Chordata > Mammalia > Rodentia > Muridae > Rattus > Rattus rattus. The sequence continues at coordinate 39,839,079 of NC_046161.1, forward strand.
GGAGAACTGGCTCGTCCAGGCCCTGGGAAGAGTGGAGAGCCAGGGTACATAGCACTGAGAGCCAGAGGTGAGGGGAATTGGCAAACAGGAGAGTTCTCTGCCCTTTTTCAGCCCCTGCCCTCCAACTGGAGCCTGCAGCTTGTAGGAACAGTAGTTCCAGGCGGGGAGGGCTGAGGACAGCTCACTGGTTTAAGCTTACGTTAGCCCGGAGGCTTTGAACTCCGTGCTGAGACCTGTTGATTTGGTGCGGGCTACCCAAGTTCAGAAGAGTCAATCAATTATTTGCCATACATCACAAAACTTCCATGCCGTGGAGCCTGTATTCAAATCCTGCTCTGCCTGATTCAGACATCGAAGTATCAGTCAACCACTGCCTACGCCATAGTTTTATGATCCTGAAGAGTCGAGCTCTGACTGGCTTAGGGAATGTCCAAGTGATGCAGGAACCATCTGAAGAAGGCAGAGCCATGACTCATCCGCTGGTGCTATTTTGTGGGAGGACCCAGCAATTTTTCTTTGTGATGGGAGCCTGCTAGGAGCAATTTAGATATGAAGCAACTCCTGTTTGGTGCATAGTAGAGATTCAATAAAGACTTGTTGATTGACTAACTGTTTGCTTAGCTTTTTGCTAGACGTTGTAAGGGGGAAGTAAAAGAATTGCTATCAGTTAATCATCGAATATTATGGTTGATAGGAAAGCCAGGCTTCCTAGGATTATTAACTGCATTTTTTTAAATGTTAAATAAATTCATATAAACTAGTACATTCTGAATGGGGTAAAATACACTTATGAAGCCAGCTTGATAACAGTGTACAGTATCTTTTTAGCTTATCTTGGTATGTTGAAGAGGGTTTGCATCCAAAACTATTGAGAAAAATCTTAAGCAAGAACTGCTAAAGTCAATCATGATGACATGTTGGTTATCTTAGCAGAGGGGAGGCTGAGGCAGCGAGACCAGGAGTTCAAGCCCAGCCTGGGCTACTTAGTGAGATCTTATATGTTTCATATAGCAAGATAGAAAGGAAGGAAGGGGAGAGGAAAGAGAGAGGGGAAGAGGGAGGGAGGGGATGGGAAGAAGGGAAAGAAGAAGAGAGCCTGAGATTTACATAGTAATTTTGTAAATAACGTAACTTGATTTATAACATAAGGTATTCAGAAGTTTTTTGGGGGGGGGTTTGGTTTGGTTTGGTTGTTGTTGCTGTGGTTTGTTTTTAATTTGTTATGGTGGGGCTATTCAAAACTTCCTGAACTCTGGGAAAAGAGTGACTAGTAACTTCCACCACATTTGAATCTGATGTATATAAAGAGGCACAAAGAGGCATTAATAGTTTCATAAATCCAAGTAGCTGGTAGAATGGTGCATACTGAGGTTCTAAGATGAGCTTGAATTTAAGAGCAACCTGAGATGCTTAGCAAGAACTCAGCTCACGAAGGTCAGCAGCTGAGTTAAACAGGCTTTTTCAAAAATCCTTTTTCTGGTATCTACTGACTATACAATCTTGTGAACCACAGTTGCTTCCTCATCTGTAAAATGGGTACAAATATAGCATCTTTTTGCAGTTAAGAGAGTTGTGCAGTGGTGACACATACATGCCTTTGATCCCAGTACTTGGTAGGCAGAGGCAGGTGCATCTCTGAGTTCGAAGTCAGTCTGGCCTACAGAGTGAGTTCCAGGACAGCCAAGGCTACACTGAGAAACCCTGTCTTTAAAAAAAAGTGGGCCCAATGGTATTGGCTGTTGACTTTTGGTAGCAAAGTTCAACAATGGCTAGGGCAAGGAGTCTTCTGGCTTACAAGGAAGTCCATGAGGCCAGACAGAGAAAGCTGCCCCTGCCTTGTTATTGTGTTCCAGCAACTCCTGAAACAGGAAGGCACACGGCCAACAGCTGTGGTCTAATATACAAAAACGAGTGAGATTTGGGGATTGAGTACGAGCCCTCTGGTTTGCTACCAGAAAATCAATGGGTGCCAATGAGCTAGCTCGCAGGTCAAGGTGCTTGCCTCCAAACCCGATGACCTGAGTTTGTCCCCTGAAACCCACATGAGGGAAGAAGAGGACCAACTCCTACAAGTTGTCCTATGACCCCCACATGCATGCTGTGGCACATCCCATAGTCCCAGTAAAGAAATACATTGAACAAGCAGTTTAAGAGAAGGAAGCCTATCTCAATAACACGACCCAAGCTCTGCCGATGGGTCATGGCTTCCAGTCCCTTATTTTGACTCAACCCAGGGCTGTCAGAGTTAGAATGTATGACTTGTGTTTAGCCAACTAGTGAGTGTTCCTAGATTTCCCCACAGCCTGAGACAATGGGTTCTTGATGTTTTGGAGGAAGGATTCTGGGATTCGGCTGGGTGCCCTGTGCAGTGTTTCTCCCATTTGACACTTACATTACTAAGCGACTCTATCAGAAGCTACCGTGAACATCACAACCCCTCTTGGGTAGAGTAAGACGGAAGAGTTTTCGAACTGAAAAGCACTGGGTAAAGATATTATACGAAGAATGGTTTGCTGGAGTTAAAACTGACAGTGAAAACATCCCATATCCTACCCATGCTTCAGAGATCCACCTGGGCCAGCTCATGCCATCCTGTGACCTCTAGGCAGAGCAGACTGACCTCTGTAGGATCACTGTTGATAGGATTCGAGCTGACTTATTAGCCCAGACTACACTTCTAGGACCAAGGCCATGGTGTACTTCCCCAGAAAAGTCCCATTGGATGAAAACAGAGACAGGTTCAAGGGAAGCAGCACAGTTATTAACAGACTTCTGAGATCACTTGGTGGGGTCACAGACACATGGGCCACAGGCAGGCTCAGCCAAGCCAGTGGCCCTGGGAGCAAGATGTTGGTCTCCCCTGGGTAGGAGGGAAAATGTCTCCTGTCCTGTCCACCCAGGGGTTGTTTGAAGGGTCCGACAAGATTAGGAAGGAAAGAGCACTTTGCAATGTGATATTCAGAATCATAGCATCGAGCTGGAGGCCCTTGAGCCTTGTTAGAGACAGCATCCTTCCAGTGTCAGCCTGTGGGCCTCACCCAGCAAATATCACCAATTCCTCCTCCCAGTTAGAGTTGGATTAAAGTCAAATAAAAAACGGCTGATTTCACAGGCTTCTCCAAAATGGCAGGGTAAGAATGTAAACTCAGGTTAACCATCCACCTTTGACTTTATTAACTGTGTCTATGTGTAGAGAAGTCCTTTGGGAATGAAAAAGCAAAAGACTCTAAACTCTGAACAACCTGTGAGGGGTGATATTACATGGACACATGCTCAGATATCTAGACGTGTCTTGTGGTAACTAGTTTCAAAGTCTGGTTAATTTTATATCCGATTTTTAATCATTTAAATTGCATAGTGCTTTTCTTTTACGGTAACAACAAGGGAACTGTCTGTTTTGGGTGACCCAACGTAATTAATCTGGAGGCCTGCTGAAAGTCACCTTCGATGACTTCACAACTTACCACCTGCTCTGATAAAAACACATCTGGAGCAGCTGAGACACAAACCCAGGAAAAGAAGGGCATTGACGGACATGAGACGTGAATATTCCTTCTCAGGCACGCTAGCTGTGAAGAGTGAGGGTAAAGCCTTGAATGAGTATGCGCAGATTTAACGCGGAAAGATGTTAATGTCCAATTAAGTGGACATTAAGGGAAACTCTGAAAATACAATGGCCTATTGTATCGCTCTGATTCAGGAGAGGACAGGTGAAGAGGCACACAGGTTAGAGATTCAGCCCCATCTTTTACAAGCCGTTGACACTGGAAACTATTTCTTAGAATCCTCGCTTCCTTGTTTCAAAATGGGTTGGGTAATCATAGCCATATGCAATGAAGACACAGCGACATGTGGCCAGGGCCTTGCAAATGTGAGCCATGGAAAATGCATAGCCGTAAACCTCTCCCCTCTAACTTCTATCTGTAGCACAAAGAGCTTTTATTTTATTTTTCTCTGACTCCTGGTTACCTTTCTGTCCCTGTTTCTGGCCAGTCCTTGGGTACATGTGTTGCCTTACCCTGACTTCAGTTTCTCCCTTTCAGATTCTCTGCCTCATAGCTCTTTCTTTGGTGGGAACCTCCAAACCAGTCAATTACTTTGGGGAGTGTGTGTGTGTGTGTGTGTGTGTGTGTGTGAGAGAGAGAGAGAGAGAGAGAGAGAGAGAGAGAGAGAGAGAGAGAGAGAGAGAGAGAGAGATGCAAGTGTTCGTACACACATGTGGGAGCCAAAGGTCACAGTGTCTTTCTTGGTTGCTCTCCCCCTTATTTCCTGAGGTAGAGTCTGTCACTGAACCCGGAAATCATTAATACAGCTACACTTACCCCAGAAATCCTCCCTCTCTGCCTTCTCGGCGGTAGGTCCATTTCACCTTGTCCAGCTTTTTGCATGGGTGCTGGGGATCTGAACTCAAGACCTCAAGCTTGCATGGCGAGCGCTTTACCCACAGAGCCGTCTGCACAGCTGCTCGCTCACTTGCTTTTTTATTCTCTTCTCTTACAATCTCCCTGGCTAGAGACATCTGTTTTCTCTGGGGATGGGGAGGGAGATGAGAAAAGAGATGTCCAGAGGCCACTGGAGAAGAGATCACACTGCTTAGAGGTAACTGGAGACACCACAAAAGCCCAGTTCCAAAGTTTTTTCCACCAGATATTCAGCAAAACATTATATGGGTTTGGGATTCAGCCTACTATGGGCGTGTGTGTGTGTGTGTGTGTGTGTGTGTGTGTGTGCATATATATTATGATAGCTACTATTTACTCTTGAACATTGTCTACCAGATCCTATGTCAAATTGTGTATTGCAAGTGATTTTGCTGCCTGGACATCTGTATCCCATTTGTGAGGAATTGTTATCTTCATGTTATAGATGGGAAAACTGAGGTTCTGAAATGCTAAGCCGTGCCTTGACCAAGGACACAGAGCCACAGTGGAACATCCCTAATCCAAAGTACTCTAAAATCAGAAATGCTCCGAGTACTAAGATACCAGCTTACCTGGAATTCCACACCTGACCTCACCTGATGGGTTGCAGTCAAAACACAGGCAGAGTGAAAGCTTTGTATAAAATTCTCCTCGGGATACATGGGCAAAGTGCATGTATCTGTTCCTAGTAGCTTACTAGACATGTGAAAACCATCCAAAACAGAAAACTCAGGATCCCAGACACCGGTGACCTCATGCATGCATAGGTAGGCCCATGGCCTTGTGTGGCACATGATGTGGTACCATCTGGTCTTGTCTGCTCTGAATGTTCCTCCCAGGGTTATCACGCTCCTCTGGCCACTGGAAGGTTTCAGTTCACCTTGCTATCCTCATAGCTTTTGGACTCTTACTTCCTTCTCCAGAAAATGCTCAGATGGATCAACCGGAAGCTAAAGATGCTCCCATCTGAATGCGTGTTTCTGGCAGTCACAGCACAGACGGCTTCCTCGCCTCTTTGCTGGGTGACAGTTGCACCAGGAGGTCAGCAGTTCACGACAGCTGGGCAAAGCCCCACCTGACTGTCAGTCCCTCTGTTCTGCCCAGTACTGCTTTGTTTCTCTGGGGAAGTGAGTAGCAGCCCTTCCGGGAGTCTGAGAGAACAACTGGTGAGCTTTATCTAGAGTCAGGGGATCCTGTGGAAGTTTGACTTCGGGGCTCCACCTCAGAAGCCTGTGACTGTAGAGAACCACCGAACTGAACGGTCTTGACACCGCCACAGTTTGGGAGCAGAGGAAAGGACTGAATGTGTTCATTTGGGAAAGGCGACCCACTCCGAGGGTCACCAAACCTCTGCCGCCGTCAAGCTTGAGAAGGGCTACTATGGGGAAGTAGGATTTGACTTCTGCCTTGTGTTCCCGTAGAGTGACTAGGACCCAGGGACATTCGAGTGAATCATATGGGCAGCTGTGTCATGCTTTTGTTTGGAAAGAGGTGGCACCTACACAGTCAGGCCCCTGCCCAGATGTGACCATGGTATTTTCCACTCCCCGGAGCCATCTGGACTCAGTTCATGAAGCCTCTGTGCTGGACGATCACTGAAACACCAGCGAGGGCTCAGCTGTTCTAGCCTGGATGTCCTGAAGGATGTGTGTGCGGGTCCCTGTCACCACAAGTTGCTTCCTTTCCAAGAGGGTCTGTGTGTGCTCTGGGCTGGGGTCCTAAAAGGTGGTCCTCACAGTTCATGCCCTCTGACTGAGGAGATCTGACAGTACTTTGGGAATAGGGCCAGCACAGGGAGAAAAGAGGTCTTTGTTTTTGCCCATGTTATTCTGGAAAATCTAAAGAAACACTTGGCCCTTGGGGTGAGGGCTCCAGGCGCTCTGATCCACAGATGTGCTGGAAAAGTGGGTCACTGGGTGGTCCTTTGGTCACATTTATTTTTTGGTCTCTTCTTGTGGGTGTTTCTCCCCCCCATTCCTATTCTCCAACAAGAGGCCCAGTTTCTACTGAAAATGGAAACCACAGAGGTGGGTTATTATAGAGCCCTGTGAGCCTTTCTTTGAAGGACTAAGAAAGCAGCTGGGGACTGAGCTGCACTGATGTGGGCTGTACCTCTGGGCCTGAGGAGTCCCCCCACCTACTGATCACCTTGCAAAATAACCCCAGGCCCCAGAAACCTCTACTTGAGCCCTGTCTGAGGGCCAGACTGTCACTCTGCCCACCTGTGGTCCTGCCCACCATTAATCATAAGGCAGATTTCGGTGAGATTCTGGGAAAGGGAAAGTTAGCCTAGAGACAGGAGGTAAGTTGGTGTGGGGAACTGTGGCTGGAACTGTGGGGAAGTAATTTTTGAAGTGACAGAATATTCTAGATCTTGACTGTCATAGTCCTTACACGAGTGTCCACTTTTTCCTTATATTAGAAATCAATCACGTACTTCCTCTGGCTTCGTTGTGGCTGTTTTATTTTGGGGACAGAGTCTTTCTTAGCTGACATCCCAGGCTCCTCAGGGACACACTGTAGTCTCACTATGTGAGGCTGGCTGTTGTCCAACTCAAAATCTTCCTGACTCTGCTTCCCTCGTCCTGACATCACAGGCACACCTGCCACTACTTCTGGCTTGTGCTTCTCTTTGATACATTGTTAATTAGAAAATAAACCCCGACACTGTGGCTATGGCTTTATCCATAGGGTATTTGCTTACCACGCAGGCAGCCCTGGGTTTAATCCCTGCCACCACAAGAAAATGGCAATGTGATTCCAGCACCTAGGACACAGAGGCAGAACTGGAAGTTCAAGGTCGTCCTCGGTTATGTATCTAGTTCAAAGCTAGTCTGGGCTAAGGTGAGACCTTGTATAAAAGAATAGGAAAGTCGCAGGGTGTGTCTGTAGCAGTAGCAGCCAAAGCAAGAGTCGGACAGGCGCTAGGTTCTGATTCTGAGCCAGGCAGGTTTATGGAGGCTGGAGGTGAAACAATATTTCCAGGAAGCCAGCAGCTCCCTAGTCTGCTCTGTGCCAAGAGAACTCTTCCTTCCTAAGATGCGGTCCCTGGGTTTTTGTTGTTGTTGTTTGTTTGTTTTTTTTGTTTGTTTTGTTTGTTTGTTTTTGTTTTTTATTTTGTTTTTGTTTGTTTATTTTTGTTTGTTTGTTTTGTTTGTTTTTATTTTTTATTTTGTTTTTGTTTTTGTTTGTTTGTTTTTGTTTTTTGTTTTGTTTTGGTTTTTGGTTTTTTGTTTGTTTTGGTTTGTTTTTGTTTTGTGTTTTGTTTTTTGTTTTTTTGTTTGTTTGTTTGTTTGCTCTAGATGCTTCTCTTTCATTGAAAACCTATAGGTTGGGAGCTTGCAAAGATATACGGATCCGTTACCAGGGAAACTGAGGCCCCAATACCCTATAAGGAAGAAAAATAGATGGTGAAATCTAGGCAGAAACCTAATCCCATTTTTACCTAAATTTTTGATATTTTGTTCGGAGATAGACTTCCTGCATTAATGTTGGTGGGTTTTAAGCGTTGCATTAAAATAAGATAAATCTTGGTTTGGGGGAACCCTTTTATTCCGAACAGCCTACGTGATTACTTCCCTTGCTCACGCTCTTACAGCGCTAAGGACAAAGCAGGAAGAAAGAACTCAACTTGTCTTTAGGTTCTAAACTCAGGCAGCAGCTGTATCAACCTGCTGTAGGCCCGGGACTGGGAAGAATGGACTGGCATCATAGCTGCCCACCCAGGGGAGTGGGGTAGGAGACACCTGCCCTTCACTGCAGCTGGGCATGGAACAAATGGGAGGACGGTGTCCTGGGCCTCAGGGGTAACTCCTGGTGGACACTCCCTTAGGGTGGGCTTAGTGTCTTTTTTCTCTCCTGCTTGCCCTCGAGCCTGGCAAAACCCTTAGTGTCGGGTGATGGGGAATAAAAGTGGAACAAGAGGGCAAAGAGGAGAGGGTACTCAGGTGGCCCAGGGGAGGAACCGGGGAGGAGATTTCAGAGCGAGGCTCCACAGAGAGAGGCTTTACCCAAAGTGGAACCAAGAAGGTGAGAAGGGTGAGAATGGAGTGGCAAACAGTGCTGTGTCCCAGGTCCCTGGATGGAACCTTGAAGCTACTGGGGCTGGGAACACAGTTTCCAACCACACTGAGGTTCTTTCAGGCCAGAAGCCATGAGCTCTTTGCCTGGCTGACACGGTTTTTACATAAAACCTCCCTCTAACCCAAAAGGAAATGAGCAGAAGGAGGGAATGCCCATGTTAAGATGGGCTTGCTATTGCCCAGGGTCCCCATCATTGTTTAGGGTCCCCATCCGGGGAGGGAAAATGCGCTGAGAAGGCAGGCCTGCCAAGCGCCCCTCCAGAAAGCAGCTTGGAAGCTCTGGGAGGAAAGGGTCAGTCAGAGGAAGACGGGATTGGATAGCCAGGTAGGAAGGCATGGAATCTGGAAGAAAGGCACTAGGAGAGAGCAGATCCCAGCTAGGGGTAGGTGTGGAAGTCAAAGCGAGGGCAGCTTCAAGACTGCCAGGGGGAAGGGTCTGAGTCTTGTCCAGGGAGCCCAAAGCCTTCTTCTCAAACGAGGAAAACACCTCAGAAGTCTTACATGCCTGAGTGTGCCCTGAGCACCATACTGTGTTCTCCCCTGCAATGGCCTGCTACTTCCATGCCTGCCCCACCCCCACCCCAAGATCCTGAGGATCAGCGTTCTGCGCCTACTGAACCCACTCTGTGGGATGCTGAGGGCCACGTGACCTGGTTAGCAGGGACTCTGGAACAGGAAACCAAGGAGAAGCTGACACTGATTCAGAGTCGACTGATCTTGGGTGCTACGTGCCATCGCCGATTTCCAGACGGCACACCCATAGACTTCCAAATCGACCTTGCCTCCAATTCTTCCCTCTGACTTGCCCAGAAGCCCCTATCTGAGCTCCTCCCAGAGGTGCTGGGGACCTGACCTGACCTGCCTAGAAGACTGTTGCAGCCCTCCAGGGCTGGCCTCTGGATGCTAAGGATGCGCTGTAGCTCACTGGTGCCCAGAGGGGACTCCTTAGGAGAGGCGGGGAGGAAGATCCAGTACACAATGCCAGCCTGTGCCCGGACCTGGATGTCCAGAGTGTGGACAGTCAGAGAAAGTGAACCAAGGCTGAGTTCTGGTGTCTGGAAGAGCAGCCAATGAAGTAACACATCCAAGTCAGAGCCTCCTTGGCTTTCTGCCTGGGTCTTCCAGGAGTTTTCCCATGAACCTCTGTGTCTTAGATTTCCCAGAACACCCTAAACCAGAGCGGTTTCCATGTCCGTTTATGTAAAAGGGCAGGAGTCAGTCTCAGACTCCACCCTAGTGGTTACCCCTGGACACTGCTCCTAATTGTCAGGGCCTTCTCGGCCACCCCATCACTTCCTGCCTCGCTTCCCTCGTTCCCACTGCCTGGGGGCCAGAACTGCCCCACTGGTTTGCTGAGTTTGGACATCACTCCCAGCCCCATCTGTGCGGGTAGCGCAGCTCCAGGTGCTAAGTTTGTCGAGCTTCTAGGATTGCGCGCAAACCAAGAATTCACAAAGGAGGCAAAAATAAAAGCAGAAAGTTGTATTTGGCTGCAGACTCATGCATGGGGGAAACACGAACTCAATCTCGGGATCCATGGTTCTCAGCGGAGCTCCGGCAACCCTGGGGCTTTATCACAAAGGGAGCGTTCCCACGTCCACCGGGAGTGTCTGCCTCCACCGTTCTGAGCAGAGCTACTTTAGTTTAGGACACGTGTCTCTTCCTCTGTTTCTTTTCCCTCTAATGATCAGGATGGAACACAGGATCGGAGAGGTCATGAGTCAGCCTAATATTCCCCAGACCGGTTCCCACTCAGATGCGTACACGTTTTATACTAATTGACTTTGATATAGTTTATAATATTTTATTGCCGTCAATAGAGGTAATTCATTACATGGGTGATTCAAAACCATCTGATTTCTTTTGTTGTTGTTAAGAGTTTTCAGAAAAATAAGTCCATCCCCTGCCCAGATTTGGGATTTAAACACAGGGGTACTCATTCCTGGAGGGCTCAGATGCACCCATTCGGAGGGCTTCCCATGATTCCAGAGTCCGTCGGGAACCCACTGGGATGGGCGGTGAGGGGGACCCCACACACAGAAGCTCCACAGAAGCTCATGTGGTGGCAGTTTCTAGAGCCCAGGTATTAGCTGAGTAACTGGGATGGGGCTGAAGGACAGGTCTGGCAAGTTCTAGGTTGTTTATATCTGAGTTACCTCACACATCCCACCAACTTCCCCGCCCCATCGGCTGGGGGCCGGCCCTCGGCCTTCAGCCTCCTTTTCCTCACATGCTGGGGGACCGGGAGCCAACATGGATCTTCCTCTTGACATCAGCTGAGCCTGGAAGAAGTAACCTCTTACACCATGGACAGAGGCAGCCACCGGGTGAGTGGGCCAATGTCTCCTGGGCTGTCCCCAGGCTTGAGTCGGGACAGGCTGGAAACAGGCAGGGTGCTGCCAAGACCTGCCCTGGGTTTAGGGAAAATAGAATGTCTCTGCTAGCTGGAAACTGCCTGGGAAGGGATCTCAACCTCTTCACCTTAGTCCCTAGAAGGAAGGAGGAGAAACCAATAAAATATGGGGTCTGGTTACTAGGCACCCCTGGGCTGTGTGGTTAAGGCCTGGACGGGGCTCTGTGCCCTGTACCCTGGCAAAGACAGCTCTCTGGCGTTACCTGGTCAGCTTTGCTGTTTGAGAATCCGATTTAATCTAGATTAATTTTTGCCAGTTTGAGAACCCAAGGGTATTTTAATTCACCTTCAAGGATTACCTCCTAGGTAGACTCCTAAGCCTTCCCAGAAACGTGTGTTTTGTTTTGTTTTGTTTTGTTTTTTTTAATGTACATTTAAGATTTTCATTGGTTACTTACTAGGGGACTTAATGAACACAGGAAGTGCTTCCCTATGTCTAGCCATGGTGTCTTCTGCTATATCTCAGGTTTCCGTCTTCTGCTGCGTTTAGAGGTGATAGTGAGTGATGGGGCCGTCCTGTGTAGAAAAGGGTCACGCACACCCATCGGGTGTCTGCAAAGTTTTATTTAGTTTGTCTTTTTGCTTAACTTCTCCTAGGTCCTGTTTTCTGCCTCTTTCCACATTTTTCTGTTCTCCATTAATAGAGTGGACTCTGAGACGCTACAAAGTCCAACGAGCCCTGGGTTTGAAGAAACTCAACCCGTCCTATGCTCGAGGCTGTGCCTAGTTTGTGGTCCATTCTGAGCCCCAGTGTTTCTGCCTAGGGCACTGTCATCTCCCATGCTATTCCTGACTCCTCTCCACTCTTCTCCTTTGCTCTCTGCTTTGGTCCTTTGGGCTCAAGTCTCCACGGGAAGCAGGAAAGGAAGCACAGGGGGGAATGGTGTTCCATAGGAAGCACGGGGCACCCCTGTCACAACCATGGCTGTCTTCCTTGGGAACTGGCTAGTCCCCAGACCCCAGGATAGGCACTGAGCATCAGTTCAAGTTGGAGATGGGCAGAGAGCTGCCTCTCCCCTGGAATGGGGTTGCAGAAGTGATGTCCATATGGGTAACTTTTCTCCTCAGGGTTAGGAACCAGTATGGAAGGTGGCCGGAAGGACAGGACATGGGCAAAAGAGTTAAGTGTTAAAAGGCTGGTAGACCCTGTGATCACTGTGTAGGGCTAAGCTTCTCTGGGAGTGAGAGTTGAGCCATCCCATTATTTAAGGGTCCAGGTGGAACCCCTAGATACTGAGTCAGGGCAAAACAGGGAGCCTATAGCTGCCCCCAATCTTGTCTATAGCAGGCTTTTGTTGTTGTTGTTGTTGTTTTTGTTGTTGTTGTTGTTTGTCTTCTTTCTTTTTGTTTTTTTTTCTTCAAGACAGTGTTTCCTCTGAGTAGCTGTGGTTGTCCTGGAACTTGCTCTGTAGGCCAGGCTAGCCCCCAAACTCAGAGATCTGCCTGCCTCTGCCTCTGCCTCTGCCTCTGCCTCTGCCTCTGCCTCTGCCTCTGCCTCTGCCTGCCCTGCCTCTGCCTCTGCCCCTGCCCCTGCCCCTGCCCCTGCCTCTGCCCCTGCCTCTGCCTCTGCCTCTGCCTCTGCCTCTGCCTCTGCCTCTGCCTCTGCCTCCTGAGTGCTGAGATTAAAGGTGAATCTTTGTGATTTGGGAGCCAGCCTGGTCTACAAAGTGAGTTCTAGGATATAGTGAGACTCTGTATCTATAGGAGGAGGAGGAAGAAGAGGAGGGAAAAGAAAAGAAAAAGACAAGACACTGGAGGTTAAGGGCTGAGCTTCCCCTGTGAGAACTCAATGGCAGAGAGATGCTTTGTGGGTTTTGTTCTCCCTACAAAGAGAGAGTAAGAGGTGGCCAATGGGCCGGAGCTGTTGGTGCTCCTGCAGGACGTGTTGGACCTTCAGAAGGTTCTTTAAGAGTGGAGAAGGCACCCTGCTCTTCTGTATTCAAAAGGAAAGCAGAGCTGGAAGAGGTGACTAGTACTTACTGTCTATCCCAGCTGTGCTGGAGGTTGAGGCAGGAGGATGGACAGTTAACTCCAGGCCAGACTGAGCTAGGTAGCAAGACCACAACAGGAAAACAACCTAAGAAAGAGTCTCTTGCTATGGTAGGCAAAAGTGACAGAACCTGGTCACTTTAACTTCCTGTCCTTTAGTGTCTTCATCTGTAAAATGGAGCACTTGCTGCAAGGAATCTCAGAAGCCTTTTGCGTGTTAAGGCTCCTTTAGAATGTCCTCCGATATATACCAGAGGTGCAGATACAGTTGTGACATGTGGCTTTCTCAATCGCCAGCTCTATCTTGGGTCTAGAACTGGCTCCTCTTCTGTCTCCCCACCTGCCAAAGTAGAGGGCTGGACAAATGACCCCAAAGATAAAAGATCCCAGTGTGTGTCACCGGGTATATGCACAGTTCCTGCCAAATATGACAATCCCGTGCTTTTGCCAAGTGGGTCACACTTTTCAGTTCTTGGGGAACAGCTGTGCCTTCCAGGAGGACTGAAGTCAGCCCATTGATCAAGCAACGGTCCACTGGAGAACAGATTTGCTCATGCTGGGAGCTCCTGCATGCACCTAGCTATATGTGAGGGTGTGGGAGGCATAGGGTGGGCCAACATGAGTACCCTCCCCAGGAGGCCGCCCAGGTTTCCAAGATGGCAGACTAGTGGCAAGACCCCTTGTCATTCCACAGCCCCAAGCTGGAGGCACCTCCAACAGCTTGCCTTTGTCCTGTAGGACCACACCCCTCACCTGGAACATCAGTTTCATGCTGTCACCGGTGCTGATCAGCATGCACCTGGCACACCCCACCGAACCTCATTCTGCCTTGTCCCCTGTGACTTAGTGCGAATATGTGGGAGTTCATGTCAGGCTCTAGGCTCAGCGCTGGGTGGGAAGACTGGCTGATGTAACAATGGCCACTTAGCTTAAGTGTCTTGCTTTGGCAACACAGCTTCCTCCTGGTCTAACAACAACGGGGGTGGACTGTACCCTGGCAGCTGGACAGGTGGGGAAACACCACAGAACACCAGCTTGTCCTCCAAGCAAGAGACCTGGGCAGTCCCAGGTGGAGGCTCCTCCATGGGGGACAGCTCAGAGTACTCATTAGACCCTGGTGCTTCGCTTCCATCACCCCTGCATTTGCAGACAGGACAGACTTAGCAGGGAAACAGAGGCAGGAAATACCATTTGCTTAGCATTAGTGAGCACTCAGCGTATGGTTTTTGTTTTTAATCTTTATGTGTGTAGCGGTATATGAGTGGTGTGTGTGTGTGTGTGTGTGTGTGTGTGTGTGTGTAGTGCTTGTGGGAGGCAGGGAAAAACCTTAGGTGTTGGCCCTTCCTTGAGACAGTCTCTTGGTTTTGCTGTTACATACATACTTGAGGCTAGCTGGCCCATGCCTTTCAGGAGTTTCCATCTCTTCCCCCATCTCATTATAGGAGCACTGGGATAACAGATGTGCATCACCATGTTTGGCTCTACATGGGTTCTGGGGATTTGAAGTCAAATCTTCATGCCTTCGTGGCAAGTACTTTTACCCACTGAGCCATCTCCACAAGTCCACACACCATGTTCTTTAAAGTCGTTGGTGAATGAACAAATGAACCATCAAGCAAGGGATGATCTAGTAGCTCCTCCTGGTCTCTTTCATGCATCGAGGCCTTTGAAGCTAAAGAAAGTGAAATACTCACCCAAGTTCTTGCAGAAGCCGCTTCTTTTATTCAAATGAAATATTGGGTAGAGACCATCACATTAAAAAACTGTGGATTTCTATCTAAGGTGGGGAAAGGGCTCAAGCTCTAGCATAAGGGCCGAGGCTGGGCTCCATGGTACCTTCGTGAGACCTTATGCCATTTGGGAACCCCTGGCAAACAGTGTTCAATCCCTTCATTTGAGGCATGAAGGTGCCGAGAGCTTGGTGGGGACATGACTGTCCCCTAGTTCACACTGATGAGGAGCTAACAAGCCCCCGTGCTTCACACAGGGTCTGCAGCACAGACTGACCTGGGGTTCCTGGGCTCTGCATACATGTGCCTGGGGGACCCAGTCCTGTGTTTGGGGAGGAGGCAATGGAGAACAGCCTGCATTCTGAAGGGGCTTGTGTCTATGGGGTTCTCTAAAGAAAGAGGGTGGGGAGAGCCATGTCCTAAGGGGTACAGTGAAACCTGGCTTTGTCCTAGGCCAGACTGGTCCTCAAGGGGTGGAGCCAGAGTTCCCTGTCACAACCTGCCCCTGTCCCCTATTAGAACGTCTAGACCTTGTCCAAGGGAGCTCCCAGGCTAGACGAGGTAAGGCACACCTATTATTCTAGCACTTGAAAGGCAGAGACAGGAAGATTGTGAGTTCCAGGCCAGCCTGAGCTAAATAGAGAAAAGAAGAAAAAAGAAAGAAAAGACAAACAAAACAATAGTAGCTTCCAGTGGGGCCCCAGAGTGCCGGTCTCTGACCGTGCTCTTCCCATGCACTTCCTCCTTTGACAGCTCTTTTTTTTTTTTTTTTCAGAGCTGGGGACCGAACCCAGGGCCTTGTGCTTGCTAGGCAAGCGCTCTACCACTGAGCTAAATCCCCAACCCTTTGACAGCTCTTAAAACTCAGGGTTGCTGGGAAAGAGGGATGCCCCAGAGCCTAAGTCTGGTCTTGCTCTCTGGAGGTGGTAGGAAGAAGGTAACAGTACAGCACAAGAATGAGATAACATGACTAAACCACATCACTGCCTCAAAGTGGCATCTTGGGCACATCAGAGGCCCTCTGGACCTTGGCCGTCTCATTCTGAAAGAAAGCTTGGATTAGTGAGGTTTCGAGATCCTTCTGTCTGAGGGTATCCCCAGGGTGATGGCTTTAAAAAACGAGTAGCTCTAGGAGGGAGCTTCTGCAGCCTGTCTTAGGCAAGGATGATGGGCAGTCACTGCAGTGGCCATTGGTCATTTTCTGAGTCCAACAGAGAAGCTTTGTGTAGGGCTCTTGTGGTCTGCATGGGGGACTCAGCTTGCACCAGCAGCTAGCTAGTCACAGGAAACCCAGGTAGGACAATGCAGACACTCAGGGGCTACTAACCAACTCCCACCCTCCACCAGGTAAGACAAATCACAAAATGCCCCGTTCATCTCGGGGTGCAGAATCCATCCCTGGGAGCTGAAGTAGAGTGGGTGCAGGTCTAGAAAAGGGACCTTTGGGGATCTTTAGCCCCAGTTCAGCTACATGGGACTTTTGAAAAGGTGTGTGTGTGTGTGTGTGTGTGTGTGTGTGTGTGTGTGTGTGTGCGCGCGCACGCGCGCGCGCACACGCGCTCATTCTCGCACGTGCATGTGCATGATGCATGCATGTGAGTGCATGGCTATCTGAACATGTGGAGGCCAGAGCAGTATGTCCTGTCTTCCTTTATTGCTGTTCTCCTTATTGCTTTAAGACAAGGTCTCTCCTGGACCAGAACTCACTGATTGTTAGTCTATGGCTGATCAGAGAGAGCCTCACTACCCTAACACTAGAAAGAAAGCCACACACAGCCATGTCCAACTTTCTGCCCTCCTCGTCTCCAATGGTGCACCAGAACCTCTAGAAAGCCCAACAAGCTGTGAACAACACACCTGGAGCTTTTCCAGCACCATCAGGAGCATAGGAATGACTGGTGCAGCTTGTTTGATGGTTAATTATTACTCTAGAGACCATGGGGGTGGGTCAGAAGGAATGAAGTGTAGCGGTGGGAAATGGCCCAAGTTATCCAGGTGCTGACTTTGTCGTAGACGCCTGCCCTTGCAGCTTGAACAGCCTCTGGTCTGCAGGAGGCTTTGGGAAGGGTAGGACCCTGCGAGGACTTGGTCATGAGTTCTTTTTGGGAGGTTGTGATCATTGACAAAAGCTGGGGTTGGGAGGCCTGCGGTCTGGTCCTCTGGTTCTGCCTTAGTTCTCAGGGACTTAGACAGGAGTCTCCTCCCTTCCTGGGGTTCCCATCTGTTGTCAGGGTGAAGTCAAGTCTCCATATGGGAGCATCCCATCTCCACAGTTGCCTTCCCAGGCTGGGGGGGGAGGAAATGAGTTGAAGCTGTAGTAGGTTAGACATCAGGAAGCTCTTCCAGCTGGGTGGAGTGGCTGGCCATGAAATGCATAAAGAGGGAGGCGTGAGCTCTGCATTCTCATGGTCTCTGAAGATCAGGGTGCTGCCTAATGACCTGTGGAGTCTGGGTCAAAGTTCAGGGTCTAAATTCAGGGTCAAAGTTCAATGGCTGCTGTCCTCTGGCATCTGGAATGTTCTTCCTTTCTGACATCCCCCTGGGACTCACAGATGTTCTTCAAGTGGCATTTTTTCATTCATGTGTTTGGGGTTCCGGGTCTCTCCTCCTGCACAGGTCTGAGGGAACTATACTACCTAGCGAGTGCTGAGTCTGTCAAGGGTTAAATGAATGCCCACCAACTCAGGGTCAACTGCTAGTTTTCCAGTGTTATCTATTCTGGCTTCTACTGCTTTCCCACCTTGCTGGCTGATGACAGTTCTCTGTTCTCACTCTCTTCCTCACTCCGACTTCACAAGGCTCCTTGTTCTAATCCCCTGTGCACCTTGCCCCAACCTTCGTAGCCGTCTTCCTTCTAGCACCGGTCCCTATGTGCTGAGGTGCCAGGATCACAGGAGCACACCTGCAGGTAGATCCGAAGTTCAAGTACAACAAGAGTTAAAGGCTAGCCTGACCTACCTGAGAGCCTATCTCAACAGGCAAGCAATCAGAGAGATGACAGGGATGGCCATTCTTACCAGTTTACTCACTAGGCCCCTTGTCAGAACCAGACTACAAAGTATGTATGAAGCCTGGAGCCTGGAGACACGAGGGAGACTGCTCTGGTCATTTGTGACAAGTTGACTTGGTTATAACCCAAGACCTCATCCTTATTTGACCTGGAGATTTGAAAATTAATCACCTTTTTATTATTAATTTTTAAGTGTGTATGTGAGGGGGTGTGTGTACACTAATATGGATGTCAGAAGACAACCTCCAAAAAAAATCAGTTCTCTCCACCATGTGGGTTTCAGGAATTGAACTCTTGGTTTTAGTAATGGCAGCACTCTGTTAGCCTCTGCTCCATCTCATCAGCCCCCAGTTCCAGTATCTGTAAAGTGGACCTAACCAGGCCAACTAAAAAGAGTCACTAGGAAGTTGGCATGGTACCAAGAAAGAGACTTCATTGGCTGTCATATTCATCAGAGCTTGACCCTTGTGTGTAGTCCAGGCTTGTTCACATAGATCCACGATTGTATGGGAAAGAAGATGAGATTAGCCCTGTTTGTACACGTAAAACAAGCTCTGGCGGGCTCTTGCTGACCCAATAGGGAATGGGTGCAGCATTGATTTTGAGCCAAACGTTCTTAAAGAAGCAAGCAGACCCACTGTCACAGTCGGCGTCTCTCCAGCCCTCACTGTATACACCCGCTTGGCATGTCTCGTCTATGACTACCGAGATAGGAAGCAGGGTGGTTACCCACACTGTGCAGATAAGAAAGCTGGCGTGGAAAGGCGTCAGGACATGTTCCTCATGTCACGCCGCTGAATTCAGGCATAGTAACCCTGACCAGTTGCAGTTCTGGGTCATAAGGCTTGGCAATCGTGGGTGGGAATGGGAGACAACAACCACAGTTCACAACAAAAAGTACCACAGAGTCATGTTCCCACCTAGAAACCCCTGGGCTCCACTTCAGCCCCCAGTGGAGCTCCTGCCTTACAAGGCCCCAGATCCCAGTTCTTTTGTCATGTTTCAAATGCACAGGGAGTGCCCTGCACCTGTGTTCAGGATGTAGCACCAATGGCTTCTCTTTCTGCCTTAAGAGGGATGCGAAGTGACCTGGAGGGGAATCCTGACTCCATGACTTCCATAATCCGACTCTAAGAAAATGAACTTCTAGAATTAAACAGCTCTCAGGATGAGGTTAGACCCTTACAAGGCTACAGACACAAACGTTTGTTGTAGAATCCAAAGTGTATTTCATTATATCGGATCATCGGCACCTCCTTAGTATTGGGGAACATCCAGAGTGAATGGACATGAGTAGAAGGGCTGTAGTGCCAGGTCACTGCCAGGAGCCAAGGCTCAGGCTGCCACTGGGAAGGGCCTTACGTCACTGAGGCCCATTCGTCTAAAGAAGGACCATAATCTGGCTTTTCTCCAACTCTCTCTTTTCTCCCATCATTCATCTGTACCCCTCAGCCCTCTTGATCCTGTGTACAGAAAGACAAGGGGAGGGGAAACTGCTACTTAATACATGACTCCTATATCCTGGGGCCTGGTGGGGACTCCCTAATCAATGCCAGACTATTTTATAGATGAACAAAAAGCTTAAGTGAATCAGTAGGTCAGGATCAGGGCCATGGGCTGCCTGACTATGTGCCATCAAGTACGTTCTCGGCTGAGGGGCTTGCTCAGGGGCAACGTTGGGGTAAGGAGTACAGTACAGCGATCGAACATTTTCCTGCCATACATGGTGCCCGGAGTCAACTCTCAGCACCCGTAAAAACGAAAGTCTTCTCTAGTTCTACCTTCCTTGGCCCCAGCACCCTTGTAGAGGTTTTGGAAATCTATTCTCAAGACAGCACTGGTGAGAGGGTGGCCTTAGTGTCCGAACAGCTGGACAGCAGAAGCAGCTGCCCGAATGTCCCTAAAGACGTCAAGATGCACCCCTGTGTAGCCAGCTGGGATAAGGGTACCCATGTGTAACCACTCCGTTCTATTGATGGACCCCAGAAGCTCCCCAAGGGAGACTCTCCGCTCCCTGCTTTGAGTGTGGTCAGAACCTTCCTTGAATCCAATGCATAGGTCCCCATAAAATGAAGCCGTGACCAAGCCTATTGGCTCCGATCCCTGGAAGAGAGGATTTTAAAAGTGTCCTCTATTCATAAAAAGTGTCCGATTCATAAGGGACAATGGTGTTGGTTGTGTCAGATGTTCTCAACAGGAGGACCTTGAACTGCCCTGCTCAGGACTTGTATTGAGTAAAAGCACAGGCCTTCCTCTGTCCCAGTCGCTTGGCCCGCAGCCTCTCCCACTCACAGGGCCCACAGCTGGGAAAGGCTGACTGGGAGCAGACACAGGAATAATGTCCTTTATTCTATTTTCAGAATGCTTCCCCAGCAAGGACACCTCCTCCTCAGGCTTCCCCAGCAAGGACACCTCCTCCTCAGGCTTCCCCAGCAAGGACACCTCCTCCTCAGGCTTCCCCAGCAAGGACACCTCCTCCTCAGGCTTCCCCAGCAAGGACACCTCCTCCTCAGGCTTCCCCAGCAAGGACACCTCCTCCTCAGGCTTCCCCAGCACGGGCATCTCCAGTCCGGGCATCTCCAGTCCGGGCATCTCCAGCCCGGGCATCTCCAGCCCGGGCACCACCTTCCAGGTCATCGTCAGGCAGATCATCATCTGCCTGGTCAGCCTCCACGACATCCTCCCCAACGAGAGTGTACCTTGTTAGAGCAACACCAGTGGGGACTGTCCCCATCCGGGCATCTCCTGCCAGGTCAGCACCAGCCACCAGGGCCACCAGGGAAAGCCCAGGTAAGGGGGCCGCTGCAGGGAGGGCAGAGATCCAGGGCAGTGTCTTTGCGCAGAGGGAAGCTCTCAGTGAGCATACTGCTCCTTGTACTCCAGGGATAATGACATGGGAGACAGCCAGAGTGGCACGAGGGGAACCTGGAGAGGTGAGGGTGGAAAGGGACCATGACATGACAACCCAAGACAGTGAAAACGTAGGCGAAAGGAGGAAGGGTCAGAAGCCAGGAGCAAGGAAGCAGAGTGCTCACTGCTGAACTCCAGAGTTCTCCAGGTGGAATGGTGGAAGCCGCTCTGCCCAGAGTAAAGCTCTGACATCAAGAGGAAGGGCTCTTAGTCACAGGAGGGGCTGTATCCTTTGGCCAGCCTATATGTCTGCTCAGAAAGCCAGGGTCTCCAATAGTACAAGGCCATGGTCAATGTGTCTGCTCATACCTGGAGAAAGAGAGGGACTCTGATCACTCCCAGCCTCCAAACTTGGGTCGGGGATGAGGCTCAGCTGTCAGGAAGTCAAGGAGGCCGATGGGCCTCTAAGCGTGGCTCTGCCCATCAGGAAACTGTTTCCATGTACCTCAGACCTTAGGAGAGACACTTTGGTGGGATGGATTCTAGAATGAGACACTGCATTTGAATCTCTGTCCTGCCAATCACTAGTTCCACGAACCTCAGTTTCCCTATCTACAGAGGGTATCTAATAAGACTCAACTCATGCAAGTGAGGATGAACTAGCAGAACGCATACGTGATACCTACTCTAGAGGAGCCTAGGGGAGGGGATCCAAAGAGGATTATACTGGGAGCGGTGGAGCTGCCCTGTGGGGTACAAGGGCCCTAGCAGGACGCTCAGGTAGTCAGTTTTGCTTCCTTCTGGGCTCTCCACCATGCCACACTGCTCCCCAGCAGTTTTTCTTCCCTACCACCCTCTTCTTAGGTCTCAGTTTCCCCAAGTTCTCCTGGCAGGAAACCCAGAGACAGCTGCCACTCATCGGGTGTGTCCTCCTCCTCATCAGCCTGGTGATCTCACTCATCCTTCTCTGTGAGTTGAACAGAGGGCACGGGGTGGCTTTGGGTCATTGCAAAATGGAATGGCGTCAGGCACGGAGCCACATACCACAGGCACAGAGGGACTCACTTCCACACGGGGACCTTGGGTCATGGGGTATCAGGCTCCTCTGAGAGGACCGGGGATAAGCATGTGGAATGTCATGGGCTTCCAGGTTTGGGTCTTTCGCTGCAGATGGATTCTGATGATACACTGCAACATGCATTAACTACCCTGGGCTCCATTCAGTTTCTTTGAATGGGACGCTGTTCATCATTATTCATTCAACCCAGCATACAATTCATAAGATCTTATTCCACTTTACCCAGACGAGGAGGACTGTGTGGGAAAAGCGAACAGTTCTTGACATAAAATCTCACTCTGAAAACAAGTGCCTACCTACAAAAACCAGCACGCTGTGAAATACTGCGAAGGCCTCTGAAGGTTGAAGGGACAAGGTGTGCTATATCCGGAGTCAGGCCCCTCACATTGTCCTTTGGAAAAAGAACCCCAGAGCATGCTCTAGGCTCTCTGATGAGCATAAGAAGCCAGCCCAAAGGAAGGCCACTCACTCCTGAGAAGCAGAGCTAGAAGCAAGTCAGGCTATGTGACCATCAGGAACAAGTGGCAGTGGCGTGGAGTAGGGTACAGGCAGTTTCAGATGAGGACCTGGAAAATATGAGAGCAGTTATGTTCTCCTAGATGTCAGATGTGAGGGAGCAGGAAGGGGACAGGTGGCCAAGGCCTACGCTGGGTAGAGGGAAAGACTGCCAGAGGGGAGATGCACGTTTGAGAGCTTGGGGCCCATCTGTTTAGCTACGTGAGGCCAGAAAGCTTTCCACTTAGGCTGAGGAGGATTCTATAGAAGAGGCAGCATGACATGGCAAACGGAGGGACAGGAGGGTACATGGAAGCTTCTGGTGGCACAGCTGTTAGAGGAACAGGCTGTGTGCTGTTACATCGTAGCTGTAGTGTCACACGTTCCTGTTCCAGCATCCTGCCTCTGCTTCTCATGAGCTACCTGACTCCAGCAAGTTAATTAACATTTCGAGACTCAGTTTCCCTATCTGGGTGGTGTGGTCATTATCACAATGCATGCGATCACCTCCAGCTTCCTTGGTCTGAGATTTTCTGTCCATTCCTCCCTTTGCCAACAGAGTACTTTGCTTCTGAGGACAGTAGGAATGAGCCATACAGGGAACATGAGGCACTCAAGGGCAGGCTCACCCAGAAACCTTAAAGCTCCAACCTGGCTCTGTAGTCTTTCCTAAAGTCCCCACAGCTCCTTCATGGAGGCCAGAGAGATAGTAGGATCTGTAGGTCAAGCCCAGTCTCCTGGTTCACCTCCCAGCATCACTCCACCCACAATCACAGTGGCCCTGTGATGGGCAGCATCCCAAGCACTGTAAGAAGGATACCCAGGACTCCCTAGAGCTTCAGCATCTAGGGTATTGGAGGACGAGTGCAGGACACTGAGGGGAGAGTGTGCAGCCTGAGAGATTAA
Source organism: Rattus rattus (assembly GCF_011064425.1). Classification (NCBI taxonomy): domain Eukaryota; kingdom Metazoa; phylum Chordata; class Mammalia; order Rodentia; family Muridae; genus Rattus; species Rattus rattus. Next base: position 39,862,053 of record NC_046161.1, read on the forward strand.
GGGGATGTGTGTCTAGACTGGGAAGAAACTGTCTATGTCTTATCCTGAGTGACAGAGACCATGTTGGAGCTGGGAAGACAGTGTGAGGTCAGAGCTGAAGAGATGGTAGAGGCCGGGAGGTTGGGTGAGGCATTTGATGATAGGTTTGTGGGGGCTCCACAGGGAGGAGTAGATGTCACACAGTAGAGTGACATCTCGGGTTTGTTAGAGGCAGAGGAAGACACGGAGCTGGTTTCCACATCAGGTGTGAAAAGTTTCCTTGCACATTTGGAAATCAGCCACCTGGAGTTGCTTGCTCTATGGGAAGACACTGAAAGGCATAAAGAGAAGCAGAGAAAGACCAAGTACAAGGGGTATGGGCTATCCATGTTTAGGGGTGAGGGAGGAGGATGCAAACCTAGGAGCTGCTGAGGCTGACATTGTGGTATCAATTGAGAAGACAGACCAGATGGCCTCTCTCTCTCCTCTCTCTCTCTCTCTCTCTCTCTCTCTCTCTCTCTCTCTCTCTCTGTGTGTGTGTATGTGTGTGTGTGTGTGTGTGTGTGTGTGTGTGTGTGTGTGTGTGCTCATGCACACATATGCTCTCACACATTACAGAGACGAGGGGGATACCAGAGGGGTTCTGACAGGGAACTCTGGGATACTGGAGGAGAAGGTTTCTTTGGTGACTAGTCCATCTAGCATATAGGGTAAGGAAGCTTCCAAAGTAGGACCATGGCCATCTCTCATTATTTCTCCTGATCTCTTTCTCTCCCTCTCTGGGTAGCTAGCTGTTAGAGTCTGTCTGGGACTTCCCTGATTGCAGGAGCTTTCTAGAACATTCCTGAGCAGCCTTTCTCTCCATACAGATGGGGGACGGGAGCCCCAGAGTCCAAGAGGGATTGCAGGTCGGTGTCTGAGCATCCCCAGGGCCTTGGGCTGCTGAGTGTCCTGTCCCTCGGGCGCGGTAATAACCAGCTGTCTGCCTGTTTTTGTTGGTTTTGTTTTTCTAGTCTACTTCTGGCGAGGCCACACAGGGATCAAGTACAAAGAGCCATTGGAGAGCTGCCCCAAGCATGCAGTTCGCTGTGATGGAGTGGTGGATTGCAAAATGAAGAGTGATGAGCTGGGCTGTGGTAAGAAGGCTGGGTGTGGGGAAGTGCATGTGTGTGCGTGCGTGTGTGTGTGCATGTGTGTATGTATGAGTGTGTATGTGTGTGTATGTATGTGTGCGTGTGCATATGCGTGTGTGTGCATGTGTATGTATGCGTGTATATGTGTGTGCGTGTGAACGCATGTGCATGGGTTGTGTGTGCACGTGTACGTGTATGTGCATGTGTGTATGTATGTGTGTATATGTGTGTGCATGTGTGTGCATGTGAACATGTGTGCATGTGTTGTGTGTATGTGTGTGTGTGCACATGCATGTGTGTCCACACATGTGGACTCTGGCAACTACACACAATACTGCAGAATGCAATGGCTCAGACAGAGGCAATGGGTAGAAAATCAGAAGATCTTGGTTTGAGTCACAGCAGACAAAGATTTGGAACTATTCGGGGTGTCATGTTACATGGATAAATCACCCGCTTCTTAGGGCTTCTGACTTCTGGGCTAGATTGGTGACTCTTATAGAAAATCTGACTGGAGACAGACGGGCTGAGGGTGCACTGGAACCCTACTCCTCCTTGTTCAGCAGGTGGTGACCCCTGCCTTGTGAATCCTATGGTTTCTTAATGTCCTAGATGATCACAGAGACCGGTTGAGTTGCAGTCCTCTGCAGTTGTGCTTGTGTGGTTTCAATGCCCTTGCTGAGGGATGTGGCTGTCCATCCTTTTACCTCTCCATTGATAATGCATGCCCTTGCCCGTGACTGTACCTATCAGGGACCAAGCCTTTCCTATGAGCACATACTCAGATCATGGCCCCTAGACTCCTATCAGCAACTCCTTTGAGCATATCATTTTCTGAGGGTGAGATGCTTGTCCCTTTCCCACAAATGGCCTCCTGAGTCCTCCTGGATGACGAATTGCCCCAGCCATAGCCCCTCTGCTTCAGCTCTGTGTTTCCTGAAGGCCTCGGCCCTCCATCCATCATTGTACAGGCAGCTTTGCCACACTTCTCCCAGAGCCTCCCACAACATATTCCCAAGAACTTGAAGCCTCCTGGGTGCTGAGATCCTTCTCTGCCCTTTTCTGTTCTGCAGTCAGGTTCGACTGGGACAAGTCCCTCCTCAAAGTCTACTCTGGGTCTTCTGGTGAGTGGCTTCCTGTCTGCAGCAGCAGTTGGAACGACACCGACTCCGAGAGGACCTGCCAGCAGCTGGGCTTTGACAGGTAAACACAGAATCAGTTCAGCATGAGCTACACAGAATCTGTCTCGAAAAAGAAGGGAAGGGAAAGAGAAGGAAGGAAAAAGGGAGAGAGGGAGGGAGGGAAGAAAAAGGGGAAGAGAAGGAATCATGCAGGACCCTTGCTGATTCTACCAACCCAAGACACCCCAGAGTCATTGAATAAGCAGTGGCCTGGAATCCACTGAGTGTCGGGGAGCGGTGAATGTGTGGTCCCCAGGGATCATTCCGTGAAGGCACCTCGGGGGCATCACCATATTGTGACTGCCTTGTGAGCACTAGGAGTCCAGATGTGCCAAGTCCTCTGTGGATTGTGAGCGGTAGCAGTTGTGGAACAACTTGCTTATGAAGCTCACTGAATGAGAGTCAAGATAGGACCAGGGGGTTGGCCAAGTCCTATGAAGCTCTCTGGCTTTAGAAGTTTTACACCAGGAGGCCAGTGAAGCAGGTAGTGAGTGAACCTTCCACCTTGAAAGCTCCTCCCACCTGAAGGCCAGTGAGGCCCCTCCACTCACTGTCTTGGTCTGAGTTGTGGGTGTAGTCACATGGATGTGCATACATGTGGAGGCTAGAGGGTCAACCTCAGGAGTTCCTCGGGAGTCAGCCACCTTATTTTTTTTAAGAGGGTCTCTTATTAGCCTGAAGCTGTGAGGTAAGCTAGTCCGGCTGGCCATCGAGCTCTGCCTGTCTCTATTTCCTAGTGCTGGGTGTGAGCACGCCTCCATGCCTGCCTTTCTATATGGGTCCTCATGCTTTTGTGGCAAGCACCTTCTAAGCTGAAATAAAACCTCGGCCCTTTCTCTGAGTTCTTAAGCTGAGCAGTCTAGGGATGAATGAATAAATGAATGAATGAATGTGAAGTTGTGGGTTACCCTTAGAAGAAACACCTAGAATGATAGGGTTAGAGCTAGGACTTAGAGCGAGTTCTCTGCTGCCACCGCAGCCCCTGGTAGGTAAAGGAGAGGCTGACTGATCCAGACTGCAGAAGGGGGTAGGAGGTTGGGGATGGAGTGGGGAGGTTGGGGCCGAGCAGCATGGAGGTTGAGGGGCTTTGCCTCAGAGCCACCAGGTGATCTGAGACCCCCTCAGCATTCTCTTTGAATGCCATTTCTGCAGGGAGGATCCCTCTTTAGAACTTCTAGGAGACCACGTGACACACAGGCGGAAAAGAACAAGACTCTCCAGTGTAATGTGGGAAAGGCTTATCCCCACAATCCCACACCTAGGGCATGAGTGAGGCTCTGTTGGGACACCATGGAGAAGATTCCTAACTCATGCTTGCTTAGAGGGACTGCATATTCAGAGGCCCAGTTCCCAGAAGGACATAGAATGCTCTAGAAATGTACACAAGTTCCAGGCAGAGAGTAGGACATACCGAAATCACTGGGGTGCTTGTGAAAATGTCCCTCACAAACCAAATCTCTAGGATTAGGACTAAGAATTTATTTAGCAAAATGCCCAAGGGGATCCAGAGGGGTGCTCCTCTGAGAGTCACCCGTCATATATACCAGCTCACTCTTGGGGGGACCTGGAGCATGCCCCTTGGTGCTCAGCAGGTCTTGGGGCGGTGCTGCCACTGGACTGTGGGTCACAGTTTGGAGAGTGTCTTAGTTGCTGTTCCTGTTATGGTGATGAAACACTGTGAACAAAAATCATTTGGGGGAGGAGGAGTCTCTTCTAGCCTACACTCTCAGGTCTTGCTCTATCACTGAAGAAAACCAGGGCAGGAACGCAGAGGCTGGAACTGAAGGCAGAGGCATAGAAGGATACTGTTCATCAGCTTGCTTTTTTCTATAACCTGCCCAGGGCAGCACCACTCGCGCAGTGAGCCTGGCTCTCCCAGATCATTAAGGAAGAAAATATCCTACAGACCTACCTATAGGCCAATCCTATGGGGGCATTTTTCTCAATTCAGAGTTTTTTCCAGTTGGCTCTCGCCGGTGTCAAATTGACATCAAAACCAGCCAGTCTAGATATAAAGGGCTAGATGGGTGCTCTCAAAGTCAACGATGCATCAGAACTGCCTGGGGCTATTAAAACAGGCTGGGCACCTCTCAGAGCTGTTTCTGTAAGTCTGAGGTGGGGCCAGGAATGTGCCTTTCTTACCAGGTACTGGTGATGTGGCCAGACCAACACCATACTGGAGAGCTAGTGGGCCAGTTGTAGAGCTGGGAGGGGCAGGAGCAGAACATGAGTTGAAGCTGGACTTTGAAAGCTGTGCAGGAGTGGCTGCCACACAGGTCATTCTAGTCTGCCTGTCTGAAGAGCTGTGTGGCTCTAATGCCACTGGAGGACTTGGGGTCTAACTGCCCGCAAGCTATTCATTCTTCCCTCTTTCCTGCAGTGCCTACCGAACAACTGAGGTGGCCCATAGGGACGTCACCAGCAGCTTCTTACTCTCCGAATACAACTCCACCATCCAGGAAAGCCTCACCAGGTGCAGTGGAACAACCCAACTGTCATGTGCAAACAGGACTGAGGGACCAGTAGACGGTGCTTAGAGTCGGGGAGTCGCTCTCTCATGCTTCCCTGGGACCCAGACTCCAAGGCTCCCGTGCAGTGCCAGCAGCACTATGGGTGCCTTGGGGTTAAAAGCTCTTGTCTGAGATCTGGTGCAGCGATCACCCCAAAGTTGGATAGAGGTGATCCTGCCTCCTAGTCTCTAAATGCAACTAAGACATCTTGGGCTTCCTGAGAGCTGGGTGTTTGGATTAACAGGCTCCGCCTGATGGACTTAGAGCAGGAAGATGCATCACTAGGGACCGGAGCAGGGGACTGACAGGTACTAGTGGTGAGGGCCCAGGAGGTCCATCTGAGGAAGCCCCAGTCCTTCCTGCCATCTTTGCACTGCAGTGTCTCTCTGTCCCAGCTCCCCCTGAAGGTGGAAGACAGTCTTCCAGCCTTGCTTTACTAACGTGAGGGTGAGAGACAAAGCAAGCCTCCAGTTAAGAGCTGATCCCTCGGCACCTGCCTTGGTCCCAGCCCTCTGCATGCTACAATGAGGAGCATGAGGTTGTGGAAGAGGCTCGTGACGATGGGAAGAGCTGGACCCATGAAGGCTTTCCTGGGTTCCAAGAACAGGGAACTCGTGGGTGTGCATGGTTCACCATATCAAAACTGGGAGGAGACGGGGAATGTGAGGGGGATAGTTTGCTAGCATCCACCTTCCTGGAGAAAGCCCTGTAAGGAAGACTGTCCTACTGGGAGAGGGCTCTCTGCTATTGTTAAAGGTGGAAATGGGACAGGGCCTGAGCAGGTACCAGTCAGGAAAAGGAGGCAGCTGCTGTCCTTTCTCACCCTTTGTGCCTCACACTGCAGGTCGGAATGTCCTTCCCGGCGATACGTCTCCCTCCAGTGTGCCCGTAAGTAAGCTGCTCTTTTAGGGGGTGGGATGAGGTGCTCTCTAGGGAGCTCAGTCCTGCTACCTGTCACTCCCAGGGAGTCATATGAGTCTCCTAGACTTTTGACAGGGGCTGAGAACTGAGGGAGGACAGCAGGTGTGGGCGAGCTGATAGTTTCTGTCAACATCCATTTGAGTGCTTGTCCATGGAGGGCACCTCGTCTGCGTCTGTACAGACAGGGATGGAGTTACTGACTCTGAGAGCCCTGCAAGGCAATGGCCTTTACTAGTCACTGTTCCTTGCCTAAGATCAGGACCCTGGCAGGTGGGGAGCTGATATCTGACCTTGGAGTTGACCCCTAAGCGCTAGCTGTGAGTGAGCCCACAAGGTCTGTGTTCTTGGTGGTGAAGACAGGACACAGGCTGGCCCGCTGTTGTGGCCTCAGTGCCCACTGCTCAGATCGTGTGCTGCTCTCTCTTTCTCTGCAAGTGGAAAAGCCCGGTATTGGAGCACACTCAGCAGGCTGCCCCTCCCTGTCCCAGACTTGACTCACTCCAGACTTGCTCCCTATGCAAGCCCAGCTGTGCATCATAGGAAATATATATTTTTTTCTCCTTCATTTTGAAATGAGAGCCTGCCATGCTAGTACTCACCCTCAGGGTTGTGATAGCATCTTTTGCTTTTCTGAGTCCTCCATTGATGACAGGCCTGGTACTCACCCTCATAACCAAGCCAGATCAATGCTGAAGCACTGAGCATGAAGTAAGCGATTGCCGGATTAGTGGAAGAACGCACGGATGAATGGGAACATGGCGGAAGCTGCCTGGAGTCAGACTTCCAATTAGATAACTCCAGAAGGCTAAGACCACCTTGTACTATTTCTGCTTGGACAGGGAATAGGTGTGGCACATTAGACTCTTTGGACAAAGAGTGACCATGAGTTGCCTGCCTGGAGCTTGAGAAGAGCCCGAGAGGCTCTAAAAGAAGCATTTGTCACGTTTTGTCCTCTCCATTTCTCCCCCAGACTGTGGTCTGAGAGCTATGACCGGGCGGATCGTGGGAGGGGCTCTGACCTCGGAGAGCAAGTGGCCCTGGCAAGTTAGCCTGCACTTCGGCACCACCCACATCTGTGGGGGCACGCTCATTGACGCCCAGTGGGTGCTCACCGCTGCCCACTGTTTCTTTGTGTAAGTGCTTGAGGGGTCCTTGATAAGATGCTGTTGGGGACTTGGAGCCACTAGGAAGGGCTTATAGACACTCTCGTCTATAACTAAGCTGAGTTCCCCAGGGAAGGACAACCCGGCTACTGCTCAAAAGACTAAGTGTGAATGAGGGTTTGGTTTGAGCTTGAGCCAAAGGTGAAAACGGGAAGCAGGCTTCAAGGCCTTTGCACCCTTTCCCTGGAGAGCAGACGGAATGAAGCACCAGGCTCATTGCCACCTCCCACAACCGAGGCTGCAGTTGCAGAGCGAACAGCAGAAGAGTCTGACACTCTGGGATGCTGTCTCAAGACCTGAGGGGCAGGGACAGCAGGAGGGTGGTACAGGTGATTCCTGAGAGTTCCTAGCAGCCTTTGGGGACCCATAGCACAGGCCTTGTGGGCACCAGCTCCCTGAAGAAAGCATCTGCATTATCTTGTCCTGTCTAAACCTCTGTGGCAGATGGCATCTGTCCCACTGCCAAGTCTCCATCCTTAGTGGCATGCAGATGAGATAACAGGGTGAATCTCCACGCACAGAAATTGTTTATTCCATTGCTTTTCACACTCTAAGGTGAAGGCCAGTTTAGAACGATTTTGAGGAGATGGAAGGATGGTTTTGGGCTTCATAAGATAAAGAACTCCTCCAGAGGTCATTTTATCCATCCTCCTGTCTCTAGGCTGGTGCTCCTGCTGTGCCTCCCACCCCCAGTGGGTAGCAGATACAGTCAGTGAGTTCTGCCAGGTATAGAACTGGATGGCACTCACACCCTGTGGCTCTTGTAGGACCCGGGAGAAGATTCTGGAGGGGTGGAAGGTGTACGCAGGCACCAGCAACTTGCACCAGCTGCCTGAGGCTGCCTCTATCTCCCAGATCATCATCAACGGCAACTACACCGATGAACAGGATGACTATGACATTGCCCTCGTGAGGCTGTCCAAGCCCTTGACCCTGTCAGGTGAGCGAATGTGTGTCTCTGCTTCAGGAGATGACTCAGGGGGGGGAAAGTGCTGGCTGAACAAGAATGAGGACTTGAGTTCAGATCCCAGCGCCCAAGGAAAGAAAAGGGCACGCTAGCATGTGTCTGTAGTGCCAGCACTGGGGAGCAGAGAAGAGAGGGTGCCAGGGGTTTGATGGCCAACCAAAGCTTCTAGCTCCGTGCCTCTAAAACACAAGGTATAGAAGAGGTTGAGGAAAGACTTCAGTCTTAGGGCTTTACTATTGTGAACAGACATGGTGGCCAAGGCAACTCTTATAAGGACAACATTTAATTGGGGCTGGCTTACAGGTTCAGAGGTTCAGTCCATTATCATCAAGGCAGGAACATGGTAGTGTCCAGGCAGGCGTGGTGCAGGAGGAGCTGAGAATTCTCGATCTTCATCTGAAAGCTGCTAGCAGAACACACCTACTCGAACAGGGCCACCCCTACTCCAACAGGGCCACACCTTCTAATAGTGCCACTCCTTGGGCTGAGCATATACCAACTATCACAACATCTTGACAAGAATCTTTGACCTCTATACACTTGCATGGGTGGCAGCACTCACACATGTCCATATGTGCATGTCTGTACATGAGTGTCTATGTGATTGTATGTGCATGTGTACACACACACACACACACACACACACACACACACACACACAAAGAAAACACTAACTGGGGAAAGTTAGGTCCAAGATTTGAAATATACATGCCCAAATGACACATCTCCTATTCCAAATTGGCCTCAAGGCTAGCTAGGGCTTGTATACTGGTCTTAATAAATATAACTAGATTGAATTGACTGATTTGTTAGTAACTATGCACTTGAGAGCTGCCAGACAGTGCCCCTGTAGTGACAGAACACCTAATAAAAGCAACTTAAGGTCAGAAGGCTTTATTTTGGTTCTTAGCTTGAAGGGTACAGCCTATCACAGTGAAGCACATGGCAGGTAGTTTCATGGCAGCAGGAGTGTGTAGCTGCTTTCTCATATCCAATGAGATCAGGAAGAAGTGGGGATGAGCAATAAACCTTGAGGTCCACCCCCTTAAACCTACTTCCTCCAGTGAAGACCACCTCCTAAAGGGTCCACTACTTCTCACAGCGGTGCCAGCAAGCCGGGACCAAGTGTTCAAACACGTAGGTTTGTGTGGGTCATTTTATATCTAAATTATAAACAGCCCAAACAGCCCCAGAAGAGCAGAGCCTATGATCTCCATTTAACGTATGGAGAAGTATAGTTTTAGAAAGACACGTTAACTGAGGCATTGAGTGATAGGCTCCTAGATATTTGATTGGTCTCACTCCGAAGCAAGGTTCTCCCTTGGGCAAGCTAATGGCATACACTGCAGTGAAGAACATGAGTTGGCCACAGGTTTGAGTCTCCAATGGGGGAGCAAAAGGTCCAAATGAGGCTATGTGACAGGAAGATCACAGAGGTGCTCGGATCACTGGGGACACTGAATGTCAGAGAAGGTTTCATTCATCCACTCATTCATTCATTAGCTCATTTGATTACTTCTTACTGTGTGTCGTCTACTACGCAGACAATGCCAAGTAGAAGAAAATGGGAAGTGAGCACCAAGACCTCCAGAAGGGGCTGATGATGTCATGTTAGGGGATCAGAAGGAGTTGACAAGGCAGTCAGACATGGTAGGCCAGTGGGCAGTGCAGAGGATAGCTAAGGTGACATCTGAAAGAACTGATGGGGCTGGGCAAATGACTCAGTGGCTAAGGGCACATGTTGCTCTATCTGAGGACCCAAGTCTCCAGCACCAAGTCCAGCAGTGCACACTACCTTTCACTCAGCTCCATGGGAACTCGCAGTCTCTTTTGGTCCCCATAGGCACCTGTACTCTTGTGTACATAGCCATACACAGACACACATATATGTGTAATTGAAGATTAAAATCTTTAAAGGGACTCGTAAGGACAGGTTAAAGAGACTTAGAAGAGAGCCTGAAGAATAGGGCCAGGGCTGTCTACCATAAGAAAAAGTGAAGCACACACTTTTTCTCCTTTGGAGGACCAGGCTTACCAGAATCCTTGGAGAGCTCTGATTGGTCCAGACGTGTCCGTTAGGGAAGCAATGTTTGTCATCCATCAGAGCCAGGTGAGGAGGAAAAGCCCTGGGCAGAGCTCTGAAGTAAAGATGTCTTTGAACTGCTTCTCTATGGCCACACCCAGGCTCAGCTTTGGTGGGGGATGGGGGGAGGGGGACCAACCAACCTTTCCCCCCCCTTTCCCCTGCAACTCACACAAACAAACCATGAATCTGAGCAGGCCTTCTCAACCTTGTACAACTAACTCTAAAAACACTTGGTTAAAACATCTGAGTTACTCAGTTCCTCTCCTGGTGTGGATGTGTCCCGATGCATGAAGCAAATCTTTCATCTAAGAACTACGGTTTGGATTTCTGTAGCCCTAGGGTCAGGCCATAAGCTCAGATTTTTGGTTTACAAATCAGGGCAGGATTTTCTTAAACTTAAACCAGCCTATGAAATGGTGCCAATCACGATGGACTGGGTTGTCTCCATCAATTAGCAGTCAAGGTAAACACATATGCTCTCTCTCTCTCTCTCTCTCTCTCTCTCTCTCTCTCTCTCTCACTCACACACACACACACACACACACACACACACACACACACACACACACACACACACAGGCACGCATGCTCACAGGTCAACCTGATCTAGATAATTCCTCAGTTGAGATTCTCTTCCCAAGAGATGCCAGGTTATGGCGAGTTGACATTTGAAACTAACAATCACTACCTGAATTCTTCCCTTTCTCCTTGGTCCCCCCTCCACCCTCAAATGTTCACTGATCCTTGAGTTCGGGTCAGGCCGAGAAGTGGGTGTAGAATGCCGTAATGGATGTAACAAATGACCGAGGATACCACAAAATTCTACCAGTGAATGTTCTCCTCTTGTAACTCAGACTTGAGAGCATCCAAGGGGATCCCATGCCAGGGGAGCTTAAGAAGGGATACACAGAAACACTCGATAGATAAAGCCCACGTGAGAGTTAGTTAGCCGGGGTTTGTGGTCTCAGTCTTTAAGGTATGTACTCTTCCTACCTTCCTACCTTCTCTCCATGTCAGATGAATGTTTAGACAGAGAGTCCCCAGTGGTGGCCATCCAATAGGTGCATGCCTGGATCAGGTGACATCCAATATGGCCCTAACATCTGAAACTTATCCTCCATTGTCCATGCTTTGAGGGAAAGGTCTAGAAGAGTCTTAGCCAGGAGAGCTGCTCTTGATGGAGACACTTTCCTCTACTTTGTGTCAGCTTGGCTCAAACAATCTCCTGAAGCTGTCTGTCTGTGTATGCAATAGCCCTGGAAGGAGAATGGCTTCCTGGGTGCTGTCAACCCACACTGATGGCTGCCAAGGTTCAGATGAAATGACTGACTTGCATATCCGGTGGTTCCAAAGCTTTGGTGGACTCAGAGCTGCTGAGAGAGCAAGGATGTAGATAGATGCTCTGCCCCATCCATGTCCCTCTACCCTAAACCCCAGCCTTGCTTCTCTGACACCTCAATGTCTTGTTGCAGCTCACATCCACCCTGCCTGCCTCCCTTTGCATGGACAGACCTTCGGCCTCAATGAGACCTGCTGGATCACTGGCTTTGGCAAAACCAAGGAAACAGATGGTGAGAGGCCGAAATGAAAGCTCTCTCTCTCTCTCTCTCTCTCTCTCTCTCTCTCTCTCTCTCTCTCTCTCTCTCTCTCCGTGTGTGCATGTGCATGTGTGTGTGTGTGTGTGTGTGTGTGTGTGTGTGTGTGTGTGTGTGTGTGTGTGTGTGTGTGTAGGTGTGGGTACGCACATGAAGGCTTATCTGGGTGAAAGTTTGGGTTATAGATTCATAGTTAATACAGGAACATGGACACCTATGTTCGTTTCAGCACAGTCCACATGGTAACACCTAGGCAAGACTGCCAGGAACCCCCACAGCTGTTTAGGTGGATTTACTGCTCATGACAGTGAGAGGAAACACGCATTTCATGAAGAGGTTATCAGAGAAACTGGAGAAGTGGCTCAGTTTCTTAGGGGCCCATGCTACTCTTCCAGAGGATCTAGGCTTAGTTCTCAGCACCCACATAGTGGCTCACTCCTTCCTGTAACCCCAGTTCCAGAGCAACCAAGGCCCTCTCTGGGCCTCCAGGGGCACAGGGTACATAGACAGAGACAAAGAGTACGTGCACATAAAATGAAATAAATAAATATCATTAAAGAGACCATTAGAAAAGGCTTATCATAGGCTGAGGGTAGTTTGGGGAGAGGGCAAGGATGCATTACTTCTCTCTATGTTGGATACTACTGAGAAGCAGTGTCTGGAAAGCTTAATCTCTTCTAAAACTAAATCGGAATCTAAGACTAAAACGGAAGAGGAGCGGTGGGGCCCTGGACTGACTGGGAGAGAGCATGTTTGTGGGTTACATAAGGACTTTCTTACATACTGGGTCCTCAACTCAGCCTCTGGCTCATGTCCAGGTGTTTCTTTACATTTTATTTTGAGACAAGGTCTCGGTAGGTTACCCTGACTGACATTAAACTCATTTTACAGCCTTGGCTTGCTTCTGATCTGATCCTTCTGCCTTAGCCTCCAGGGCAGCTGAGATTACAGGCGGCACCATGAGGCCTGGCTGGGACACTGTTTTCACCTGTCCTGAGGCAAGATGTCCTCAGCTATAGATAACATCTGTGTCTCTCAGAGGGACACTGGTCTGGCTAGCCTGGTTGTTACACTCAGGCCTATTCCAGCAGTCTCTATTCCTTGGCTTCCTGTGGTAGAAAGCTGACTGACCTGGACACAGCCTCCCGACCTTACCTGTTTCACCGATTAGAGAGCAGAGGCCGGTAAACAGTTTCTTCAGTCCTATGTTTCTATACATAGAAATGGGAGATCAAGGCATACCCTAAAATCTTTAGGGATCTGAAAACAAATGGCACAAAGAGATGGCGCTTGGAATGCAGATGAGTGTGCGAAGTCTGTGTGTTAGTCGCTGTGCGCATTGCTGCCACAAAATACCTGACAGAGTAGCTTAAGGAAGAAGGCCTTACTAGCTCACAGGACATGGTCCCTCATGGCTGGATGTCACAGCAGCAGTGGCGTGGCAGTCAGGAGCAGAGTAAAGTACTGCTACCCAGCTTCCTCTCCTTTTTATGTTCAGTCTAGGACGTAGCCCAGGAAGTGGCACAGCCCATATTTAGGATAGGTCTTCCTACCTCAGTTTACCTAACCAAGAAAATCTCGCACAGGCATTTCCTGAGGCTTCCTTCCCAGGTGACTATTGGTCCTGTCAAGTTGACAATTCACACAAACCACCATAGTCAGGTAGCTTAGAGGGTTGTGAGTGTCTGTGTGATGGCCAGTGAGTCGTGTCTGGTATGAGGGTGTGCGTCCTACCATGGAAGGGTGTTTAGGACATGGATGTAGTGCCCTCTACTCCCAGGAGGCTAGGGTCTGGGTCCTGAGGGTGCAGCTGATGGCTATGAAGCTTTTCACGGTCTCATTGGCTTCCTATCCTTTCTCCCCAAATTCTCCTCACTGAAGAGAAGACATCTCCCTTCCTCCGAGAGGTTCAGGTCAACCTCATCGACTTCAAGAAGTGCAATGACTACTTGGTCTATGACAGTTACCTTACCCCAAGGATGATGTGTGCGGGGGACCTTCGAGGAGGCAGGGACTCCTGCCAGGTGAGGTCCTTGTGGGTGAGGCTCAGGTCTCATGAACCTGGAGGTGGGAGAGGGCTGGAGTGCTAGGATTGATATGGGGATCTCAGAGACACCCTTTCCTGATTTAGACCCCCTCCCTTTGCACCAGACTGACACCCTCTGGCTATTCCTTGCAGGGAGACAGTGGAGGACCCCTCGTCTGTGAGCAAAACAACCGCTGGTACCTGGCAGGAGTCACCAGCTGGGGCACAGGCTGTGGCCAGAAAAACAAGCCTGGGGTGTACACCAAAGTGACAGAAGTACTTCCCTGGATCTATAGAAAGATGGAGGTGAGTGTTCAGCTCAGGGATGGAGCCTGGGGGAGGGCGGAGGGGGTTCAGTCAGAGGCCATCTGAGCCATGCACATTTGAGGATTCCAAGACAGGACTAGATGTCAGGCATGGGACCAGCCCAAGATGTCAGTTTTCCCTCCTTCTCCTCCCTTGGAACAGAGCCCGTAGCATTGTGAAAGGGTGAACTTTGGTATGAGGTCAACACCAACATAATTCTCTCCCAGTGATACCCAAAGGTATCTACATTGGCCACTAGAGTGTGCTAGAGGTTACCTTCCATGGCATGAAGTTGCCCCTCAGTTCAGCCCAACCCTGCTTCCTTATCATTCTCCTGTCTGTAACTGTAAGGCCCAGGGCTATGGTCAACCCTCCCTCTCTCTGTGGGCAAGATGATAAAGGACTCAGAGAGAAACCCGCATCAGACACCCCACCACACACACACACACACACACACACACACACACACACACACACACACACACACACACACTGCCATAAGCCTCAGGGTACACTTCCTCTTTGTCAGAGAATGCACTAACTAGCATTGGGCTGGACTGAATGGTAGGCCCTAGGCTCTCTAGTCCTTGAGCTGCTGTGTTTCATGCTTCCCCTGTTTCTTGGTCTCTTCCTCAGAGTGAGGTACGTTTCCGGAAATCTTAGCCATGCCCTCCTCACATTGGTGACTGCTATGAAGATCCTGGCCAAAGGGATTGGCCATTGGCAACATCTGGACCAGTGACCACCAGGCCTCTTTGTTCCTTCTACCTCTGCTGCTTACTGTCTCTGTGAGAGTGTCTAAGTGGGTTGTGTGTGTGTGTGTGTGTGTGTGTGTGTGTGTGTGTGTGTGTGTGTCTTACTATTTTTACAAGTTCTTCAGAAAACAGGAAAACTCAACTCTTCTCAGAATCCCAGGCTGGAAATCTGGAGTTAAGAGTTTGGGCACCAGGTGTGTCCCTAAGAGTCCATAAGTGGAGGTGGAGCCAAAAATGAGCCCAGGAAGGGCTTGGAACATGACAGCAGCAGTTGTCGCTCTTCTGACTCCAACTTGAAGACCAGCATGGATTGGTCAGACCCTCAGCCGTCAGTGACACCACTGCTGTGCTGGGGTAGCAGAAAGTTTTGTCAGAGGCTGTCTTTTCAGTGCCCGGACCATCTGTCCCCAGTGGAAAGCCATTCCCATCTGTGCTGCAAGCATCCGGTCTCTCAGTCCCTTGCAGCTGCTATGGATTCCAGAGCTGGGCTCTGCTGTAGCTGTCCATCTCTGGGTGATGACTGTGATTCAGGCTTGCGTACGTTTGGTTGCAAGCTGTTGGGATGGATTTTATTTTTATATTTAAAATATAGAAATAGATGTAACTTTAAAGAGTCTCCAAAATTCCTAGGGACCTTGGCAGTTTTTGCATGAATCACCCCATGAACTCCAGGGGACCTGTGGGAGATGTACCACTGTAGCATCCTGTGATAGTTACTGGTTTAGGAAATCAGGTGCCCTGATGAAGTCCTCAGGACAGACACCTCCAAGTCGGTGTAGAGACTAGGGACCTTTGAAATACTCAGGGAAGAAAACCCTCGATTTGATTGGGTTGATCAATAAATCCAGTGCATACTGATCTGGCCTCCAAGGACTCTAGCCAGTCAGATGTGTGCACTGCCCTGGTTCGCCTCCACCTCTGAGGGAATCTACACAGACAGCGTCCATTACACCCAAGGGCTGACTGTGAAGTTTGCTTCTGTCATCCTTCATTGTTCAGCCTTGTACTGACTCAAAGGGCCATAAAGAGAAAGCAAGAACTGTCCTCAGAACCTCTAAACAGTCCTTCTGGGCAGCCTAAGTTGACCATGCTCCTGGTCTTCCCTGGGCCTTTTCTCTTGGTCACCTGCTGTTCCTCAGCTCCACTCTCTTCAACCTTCCAGTGGGCCTACCTGACCTCTTGTGATACTGAGTCTCAGAGGCAAGTTCAAGGCGATCAGCTCAGCTCAGGACAGCTCAGGACATCTGGAGGTAGCTGGAGTGATTGGGCAGCATCAGACAGGGCTGGAACACTAGGGAATCTCTTCAAGGCTGGGAAGGAGGCGGGCAGCATCCATGTCTGCAGAAGATCCCAGCAATGAGCTTCCATAATAAAAGTGTGTGGCACAAAGAAGTTGTTGAATGCTTCCTTGATGACGTGTGTAGAAAAATATCAGGATGGCCTGCACTCTGCCCCAGCACCCAGACATCTCAGGCACGCTTCTTGTTGACCTTCTCATCTTTGGATTCTGCTCACCCATTCACACCCATTCATTGATTCCTTCCCCGATGATTCCCCAGGTTCCCAGATCCCAGTGATACCAGAGCTTAGTGATATCAGGTACTCATGCCAAGTCTGGGTGATCCACAAGCAGCACGGCACCCTCTGCTCTGTGTGATGGAAGGTTGTGTGGATACCATGCTTGGAACATGGACATATGAGCCACTGGCCTCATCCACAGAGGTCAGGAAAGGCTTGGCCGGGGAGAAGAGGTTTGAGCTGAGCTTTAAAGAGGTGAACATTCCTAAAGTAGATGTGGCATGGGGTGGGCACTCCAGAAGCAGTCTTTTCCCCGTCCTCTCCCTCTGCCTTTGTTATCTCAGCAAGAAGGGTGCTTATAAGACCCAGTGATTACCGACTTCTTCACAAGAGGGATGAATCAGTAGCCTTTGGCCTCTTCTGCAAGATCTACCCCTTCACGCTGCTCCCTAACTTTTGCTGTTGTTTGTTTGTTCGTCTTTCAAGACAGGCTTTCTCCTTGTAGCCCTGACTGTCCTAGAACTAGCTCAGTAGACCAGGCTGGCCTTGAACTCAGTGATCCATCTGTCTCTGTTGGGATTAAAGGTGTTCGCCACCACTGTCCAGCTGCTCCCTCGATTTTTAAGTGTTTGCTATACTAACTGTAACAGTTATGACTCCACTAATGGCTGTCGAGCACTACTACCACACATGTACCACGCATGTGCATGCCTGTTGCCACAGCCAGCATTTTCCAGATCTGCATGTGCCTGGCCTATGATACATCTATTTCGTTCGTAGCTCTCATCGGTGCCCAGGTGATCCTTTCTCTGACTCTTTTCTTGCTTTGTCTGCGCAAGAAGGCGTAAGGATGGTGGTGGCTGTGGCTACTGGATTCCTTGGCACAGTAACAGGGCTCCAATCCTGCGTATCATGTCCACAGTTTAATTCAATCAGAGTGTGGTTCTCATCCATTAACAGTCCCCTGGGGTACTCCGTCAACTGTAAGCTTTCTCCCCTGTGGGCTTTCCAGGTCCTGTGTCTATCCACTGTGGGACTGTCATGGCCGTATTGTCTGCTTTTGGTCCAAAGGAAAAGGAAACCATGCAGAAGACACACCCATTTCTTAAATGCCTGGCTCAGAGGTGATACTCGTTGAGCGTGTCCCAGTGTCACTGAGAGGCTATGGGGCCAGGCTATGGCCGATGCCCCAGAAGACAGTACATGCTCATTTTGGAGGACAGCCAAGTATCTCTGTCCACTTGAAGAAGCTCACTCTTACTCCTGAACCCAAAACTGGGGCAGAGTAACAAGACTTTGGCCATTCCTGTACATCTTTCTCCACACATAACCAACTCTTTGCAGGGTAAGCTGATAGGCAAATAGGGAAAGGCGTGGAAATCATATAGGAAAAAACATCAAGCTCTACAATGAAAACGGAAAATGTTTCTTTATTCCAGGACACCTGTAAGGCTAAAAAAATCTCACATAAAAGAGGGGTGGAACTTCCCAAACTAGCCCAGAATCCCCAGGGAGTTGTGAAGTGGTGGCAAGGGGTCAAATACAGGAATACTGTCCCAGCTTCCCAGATCCCTGAACATCTCCAGATAGCCATCAGCCCCATTGGCTTGGCTGGCATCTCCATTATCTGCGGAATGAGTTTATCTAGGATGCAAATGAAAGCCCCAGGAACTGTCGGGAACATGGCTGGCGAACTCGGTATTGGAGCCACTTACAGCTTGGCTGAGGATCTGGTCGCCTTTGGGGTTTGATTAGCTTCCCAGGGCCGTTGTTTCCCATAATTGCTCTTCTTTGTTCTGATGTAATTGGGAGAGCAGGAGGAGATGCTCGTGATATGCTCCGGGCAATGACAATGAGGAGGCCTGGGACAACAATTCAGTATCTGCCTGTGTCAGATGCTGTGCAGGGCACCTGACATCCATTACTCCAGCAAACCTGTAATCCCACAAAGCATGTGGGAGCTATCCCAACTTTGTAAGCAAGGAAACAGGGAGGTGCACCTCCCAAGCCACAGGCTCTCAGGAGCCAGAGCTGCACTTTGGTTCTGTGGATATTGGAGCTTCCCCCCTACACTTTGTACCCTGCTTATTCCCAAACCCATGCGAAGCCCCTCCAACCTGAGACCTCAGTAGGGTCTGGCTCTGTGTATCTTTTCTGGATAGGAGGAGTAGAACAATGCCCCAGGGACAGCTGGGCACAACCCTTGGATATGACCAAAAGCTTAGACTTGGCAATTTCCAGAATCTTGGAGAAGGGCATCAGGAGTCAGAAGAGGCCTCTGGATGGTTCCAGAAAGCCCTGTCATTCAGTACACCTCTTTGTCTCCTCGATCTGGGTCAATGGCTCTAAAAGGCACATACCATTCATTCTCTTCTTCCTCTGCACTGGTCCTCACCTCCTGTCATTTGGAAAAGCTGTGGCTCAGTCCAGGAAGTAAACAACATCCTGGTCTTGCAGCACATCTGCCCAGAAAACAGGAAGGGCCATGCACAAGAAGATCATTCCTGGACCACCCAGAAACAAAGCTTTGTTAAAAATAGGCCTCCCAGAAAGATGAAGGCCTGGCCTGATCTTTGACCCTCACCAGCTCAGCACCTCCAAATAGGAGAAGGAAGGTAGACCTCACAGGATGCCTTCCCTACTCAACCCAGAGTCTCCAAGCGGCAGCCACACCCGTGCTTTCCTAATTACGCTGTTGTCATAGAGGTTGGACCCAGAGTACCTGGAGATGCAAATTCCAGCTCTGCCACTCACTGAACTATGTGATCCTGGGCAAGCCTGTTTCCTCATATACAAAGTGTGTATATCTCTCAAGCAAGTGACACAAAGAGACTGTCTAGTTCCTTTGTCACTGTGTACCTTCAGGAAACAAAGAAGAGACGTCATGTGAGCAAATCTTGAAGTGCTAGTAAATTTACCATTTCTCTGTATGAGCGTTCTCCTAGCTTCTAAGCAGTGGGCTATTCTTTCAGGAACAGATACTATTACCTAGCGCAGGTGGCTATCCAGAGGCCATCTCTCTAGTCACAAAACAGCAAGTGAACGTCACCTGTCCCCTTTGTCACATGGAAGAATTCTCCTCTAGAGCTTAATGTCTTGACCGATGGCCTCTGACTCGCTAATGGAGTTGACAAGTTCAGAGCTGTGAGGGTCACGTGTCCTCAAGCTCATCCTCTTCCCACAGTCATTGGCCCACGCTAATGAATGCCCATGTTGTTACATCCAGTGGTCATGTGTAAGTTCTCAGCTCACTGAAGTCTCTGTGGTTCTTCACGGTAGAGCACTCCCTCCTTGACAAAATCACCAACTTCCATGTCACCAACTCTTTCCCTCTCTCCTCGGGGCTTCTGGCTGACTTTTTGTGGTGGTGCATAGATTCCGTGATGGTGTTGTTGGTACATAATTATGTTGGTTACATCTTTTCTCACAGTGGCAAAAATCCCCCCACAGATGCAGCATGGAGAGGAAGAGTCTATTTTGGCTCATGGTTTTAGGGAGTCTCAGTCCCTCCTGGTAGGGAAGGCATAGTGGACCAGGGTTGCAGAGTGGCTTATTACTAGACCAGAAGCGGGTTTCTGTTAGAAACCTCTCTTATCCACTCCTCTGCCCCTGCCTCTGGCAACATCCACATCAGATCCATTTCCTCCAGCAAGGCTCCACTTCCATCGTTGTCACTATTCTTCCCTGTGACCACATCGACTCTTACAATAGAAAGCATTCGATTGGCTCACAGTTTCAGAGGTTTAGATTATTATCATCATGGCAGGGAGCCTGGCAGCACACAAGCAGACACAGTGCTGGAGAAGTAGATAAGAGTTCTACTTCCGGATCCACAGGCAACAGGAAGAGGAAGCCACTGAGACTGGCTCTGGTTTTCGAAACCTCGAAGCCCACACCCCTATGACACATTTCCACCAACAAGGCCAACCTTCTAATCCTTTCAAATGGTGCCGGTCCCTTAGCATTCACATATATGAATTATGGGTGTCATTCTTATTCAAATCACAACCTCCTAAAAGTTCCATAATTTTACCCCAAATCTCCTGTTATGGTTTGTATATGTTTGGACCAGGGAGTGGCACTATTAGAAAATGTGGCCCTGTTGGAGTAGGTGTGTCACTATGGGAATGGGCTTTAAGACCCTCATCCTAGCTACCCAGAAGTCCGTCTTCTGCTAGCAGCCTTCAAATGAAGATGTAGAACTCTCAACTCCTCCTGCACCTTCCTGCCTGGACACTGCCATGCTTCCTGCCTTGATGATAATAGACTGAACCTCTGAACCTGCAAGCCAGCCCCAACTAAATGTTGTCCTTATAAGAGTTGCCTTGGTCACGGTGTCCGTTCACAGCAGTGAAACCCTAACTAAGACAGCCCCCCGCCCCCCAAATACCATTGCTACCTGCGAGCATTTTGGAAACAAATGTTGAAGCATATGAACCTGTAAGGATCATTCCATAGGAAAGCATAGCAGTGAGCTGTACTAATGCTCTGTGCTCGCTGGTCCATTCATTCTCTGCCTGGGTTTCTAAAGAACTTCTGCAGAGCTGGCAGGGATTTGCTTCATATCACTGAGATGCAAGGAAAGTCACATCTCTTCTTAAGTCAGATTAATCTGACTGAGCTGCTGCAGCACGGCTGAACGATTTCTCTTTTCCTGTTCTTCCCTCAGGGAGCACAGGGCAGACTGCTTGCCAGGCTGGGTGTCGGCATGGGCACCACCCGGAAGAATGCACAAGTGGAGAAAACCTCCCGCAGTCTCAGAAATTCAGACTCAGGTAGCTCTCCTCTGTCTAACCCCAAAGCCACTTCCCCAGCAGGTACAGCTTGCTTCTCTTAAGAGCTTCGCACAAACATGCATAAATAAAACCAAGATGAAGGCTGGAGAGATGGCTCAGTGGTTAAGAGCACCGACTGCTCCTCCAGAGGTCATGAGTTCAATTCCCAGCAACTGCATGGTGGCTCACAACCATCTGTAATGGGATCTGATCCCCTTTTCAGGCAGGCAGATATATGTTGTTGTAAAATTATAAAAGTGAGCTGTCTTTTACCCCGCTAGGTCTCGAACTGTAGTGCCCCCCAAGATATCTGCTAGATATCTTACCAGAAGCACACATCCCAACTCCATGTCGGCCCAGTGTCTCTGCCGCCACGCACTCTCCCAACTCAAATTGCCACAAGAAAGGATACACAACACGATAACCTCTGATCCGGTTGATAAGATATAATTGCCCACCTAGACATACAAAGCCCTGTACACATCCATCCCTTAAGAACATTCAAAACAACCCGTAAAGGCACAGCGTGGAATCTTAACGTCAGCTTCCATGTTCTCTCCGTGGCTTCCGCTGTCTCCTCCAGTCTCTCCGTTCCAGTCTCTTCCTCTT
The DNA here is from genome assembly GCF_011064425.1 of Rattus rattus. Classification (NCBI taxonomy): domain Eukaryota; kingdom Metazoa; phylum Chordata; class Mammalia; order Rodentia; family Muridae; genus Rattus; species Rattus rattus. Next base: position 39,883,577 of record NC_046161.1, read on the forward strand.
CCCTCAAACTTTTTCTCCCGCCCATTCTTCCTTCTCATCCAATGGCAGGCCTCGTTCTATCCTGTACCCATCCTCACCTGTATGACATCCTACAGATATATATATATATATATATATATATATATATATATATATATATATATATATACAGATATGCTGGGAATTGAACTCATGACCTATGGAAGATCAGCCAGTGCTCTTAACCACTGAGCCATCTCACCAGCCCTCATCTTGGCTTTTATTTATGCATGTTTGTGCAGTGCAGCAGAGCACTCATACATTAAATATAAAATTAAAAAAAAAAAACAAGATGGGCGCAGGTAACAATAATTATGCTCAGGTTTTTACATGAACATAAGTTTTCATTTCTCTGAAACAAAGGACTACAAGTGGGATTCTTCTTGAATCATCTTGGCTTTGGTATATATATATATTATATATGTAATATATACATATATACATATGTTATTTATATATATATACATATATATATATAGGTTTGTGTCTGAGTGTGCATGAGTGTGCATATGAGCATATGTGTCAGAAGAGTCCAGAAGAGAGTGTTGAAACCCCTGGAGCCAGAGCTAAGGGGACTGTGGGTCCGATGCTAAGAACCAAACTTCCGTCCTTTGCAAGAACAGAATGCGCTTTTAATTGCTCTCCCGTCTCTCCAGCCCTTCTTGGTCACTTGCAACTGTGCGTTTAACAGAGAAATGTCCTGTTTCCAGAGTGTCTGTTCCATATTTCATAGTCTCTCCAGCACTCGGTATAGTCAGTATTTCGTAAGGCGTATAACCGATAGCTAATGACATCTCTGCCGTTTTGATTTGTCTTTTCCTAAAGACTTTTGATACCGATGATCTTTTTGTGTGTCTGTTTGCCGTCTGTAGATCTTCTTCGGCCAGGTACTGCTTAAATATATATATATTTAACCATTTCTTTGGTTGTGTCTTGTTGAGTTGTGTGATGGCAAGTCTTCCTTGTTTATTTAACCGGATTTAGAATCACCATGGCAACTCCTCAGGTGTGTGAGTGAGGGTGGAAGATCCTCCCACCCTGAATGTGGCTGGAGAAAGCAAGCTGTATGTCAGCTCTCTGCTTTCTCAGCCAGCTGCCTCGCACCGCAGCCACTGTGAGCCAAGGTAGACATTTTTTCCCCTTAAATTATTACTTTTGTCTGGTGTTTTGACACAGCAATTAGAAAAGTAGCTAATGCAAGTTTTTCACAGTTCTGCATATACATACGCGAGTTGGAGTCTTTGTTGCAAATGTGCTTTGCAAACCCTTTCTCTGTGACTTGCCGGGGTCTCTCAGCTGTATCCTTAATAGAACAAATTATTCCAACGTTTTAACATCAATTCATTAGCTTTTTCTTCGCAGCCCAAACTGTCAACTCCAAGCTCACGAGGATGCCGTTTGATGGTTTAACATTTTTAATGTTTTATGTCTTATAATCAGGATAGCGATTCACGTTCATACCAATGTAGATTAAGGTTTGGTTTTGCTTGACTGCAAAAGGATGTCCCGAGGTCCCAGCATTCTGTGCTGAAAAGTCTAAAGTTTCTCATCCAATCGTCTTTGTCTTTCAGCAAGTGCATTACTGTACTTCAGCAATAGAGTGGATTAGTGTTCATGTATATCTAGCTTTATATTCTGTCCATTGATCTGATTATTATTATTATTATTATTAATTTGTTCTTCAGTGCTGGGAATGATATAATGCAGGACCCTGGTTCTTACTGAAGTGTAAGAGCTATTAAGAGGATTGGCCTGTTAGAAACTAGGTAGGTTATGGGGTTCATGTGAAGGACACTGGGGGCTTTCGCCAGTTTTACACCCACCACCTCAGGACAAGATTCAGCCAAGTACCAGCTTCCCGCCTTGGGTCAAGGCTAGGCTGAGTTCCATTCTCCACCCACAGTTCTCGGGAGGAATAGGGACATTCTTGAAAAACTGCAGAATGTACTGACTGTCAGTCACCTGACCCTCTGGTCCCAGATAGAGTTCAAATGCATGCCATATGCTTGCTAGCCAAGAGATTCAAAGGTCAATATGCTTAGAAAATAAGTTTAAATGTAACCTTGCTGATGTAACCTGTACCCGTAAAAGGTGTAAAAACAGCTTGTTATAGCCATTCGAGGTCACCTTCTAGTCACTTGCCATGAGGGGCTGATTGAAGGTTGAACCCAATGTGGCCAGAAAAATGAACCTCTTGCATTTGCATTGAACTCTGTTCTTGTGTCTCACTTGGGGGCAGGGTGTCTCCCTGTAGTTAAGACTCACTTCCTCAAGCGAAGAGCTCCATCACTGAGCTCTGACACCTGGGTCCTACACGCCTGTCCTTTAATCAATGCCACCCATTTAATTATTGTATGATTTAAACCTGGGTGAAGTGAATCCTCCATGTTCAAATTACTGTAAACAATTGTTTGGCCTACTTTGTTTCTTTACATTAACAATATTGCTTTTAGAATCAACTCCTTTGTATTTATGAAGAATCCTGCTGGAATTTTGGTTAAGATTGTGTGAAATCTATGCGTCACTTTGGAAGGAATGAATCTGTCACTGGTAATTGAATTTTGTTATCAATGAATATGGTATGCTGCCACATTTAGATCTTTTTTATTTCTTTCAAAGTATGATTACGGATTCTGTAGTTTTTGGTATGCAAATCCACCGTAGAGTTGGTTAGATTCACAGCTAAGAATCCATGTGTTAAAAAAAAATTTAGCAAAATAATTATTTTTAAAAAAGAACTACTGAACTGTTCTCTAATATATATTATGTATATCTAATATATTGCTATTATTGTTATCAATATATGTCTGTGTGTGTTTGTGAGTGAATGCCATATGTGCAGGTGACTGTAGAGGCTGGAAAAAGGCATGGGGTCCAGTGGAGCTGGATTTGCAGGTGGCTATGAGCCACCCTTTATGGCTGCTAGGGTCCTTTGGAAGTATTGCCAAGTGCTCTTGGCTGCTGACCCACCTCTTCAACCCTGTATATCCCTAAATAAAATAACACTTGCTTCTGTATGTTGTGGTATATTATTTGGTTAAAACACATGAAAATTCAACTTCATAAAGAATTGCATAGTAGAAGGGTATTTGAAAGCCTTTTCGGATAAATGTGGGTCTTTTCATTTGCTACTTGTGGTAGTTTGGATGAAAATGGCCCCCGTATGTTCATAGGGAATGGAACTGTTAGTAGACATGACCTTGTTGGAGCAGGCGTGGCCTTGCTGGAGGAAGTGTGTCACTGGGGGCTAGCTCCAGAGGTTTCAGAAACTCAAGCCAGGCCCAGTGGCTCACTCTCACTTCCTGCTGCCTGTGGATCCAGATGTAGGAGTCTCTGAGGTACCTTTCTAGCACCATGCCTGCCTGCACACTGCCATGCTTCCTGCCATGATGATAATGAATTGAACCTCTGACACTGTGAGTCCGTCCCAATGAAATGTTTTCCTTTATGAGAATTGTGGTGGTCTCGGTATCTCTTCACAGCAATAGAAACCCCAACTAAGACACCACTACACTCAAATTTTGCAATATAGCATTTGAAACCATACCGTAGACCCTTTTCTAAATCATTTTTGAAGTCTCTCACTTTATTTTGAGTTCTGACTGGGTTCCACCCGTGCCTAATTTTGTATCATAGCATTGTTTGAATGTCCATGAGGAAACTATCAGTTATCTGAATTCTGTATGTCTCCTAGTGTTGATCCATCTGACGCAATATCAAAATTACATGCATTAACATCTGAAAAGAACCTTTAGAGATTAGCAAACTGTCAAGCTGATGGTGAAAGAGACAGGCTCTTCTCAAGAATTCTAATTTTCACCGGAAAAACTGTCTCTGGTTAGCAGTAAATATTATCAGTTTATTTCCTTGCAATGACAGTCCTAATTTATTCATTTCTGGGAAAATGATTCCCAACTATCAGGTCTAAATAGTCACAGTTTCTCTGTCAATTTTCATTCAAGGAAAAATAATATTTTATGAGAAAAGTGGCTAGTTCAGCATACGGCTCAAAAAACAAAACGCTTTTCCTTAAGATAAACATGATACTTGGGCATGCTGCAGGAACGCTTTGTGCAGACCCTTTCTCCTGTCAGAGCAAATATTGAAAAGCTCTTTGCTCGGGGTTGAGACTTAATGATAGTAATAAGTTCATTGCTTCCTGAGGAGGTTCTTCAGCAACACTGACAAGCTCGCGGATGCAAAAGACACGATAATTATAGGTCCGGTTTGCTGCCTCTGCCTAGATTTATGGGAAGGAGCTAGGAGTTTTATTGGTCATCAATTTTGTGCCATTAGTGAAACTGTTGACCCAGTAAAGAGGTCAAATGACATCATGGTATGATTAGGAAAATAGTTTTGGTTCCTGAAAAAATATTTTTGGTACCCCGGCAGTCCTCAGGTTTTAATTTGAGGACTTGCTTCTTTGGGCACACTCCCCACAGAGAGTGAACCCCACTGGGAATGATTTTAGATACTTCCTGGAACTGTGGCCTCTTCTTTCCCTCACTTCTCAGCATTGTAGGGAAGTGGATAATCTTAGAGTCTAAGGCTTTGTGCTGTGAGGTTGGGACTTGTGAAAGAGCAGGGATATTGATGTAATTGTGCTTAACAGAGAGGACAGTGGGTGGGAGAAAGAAGAATGACTAGAAATTTGAGAGTTTCAAACTTTCTGGTCTCAATGCATCCCTGGTGAGTGTGCTAATACTAGTAAGAAACCCCTGAACCATTTCCCCTAGCTTGGAGAAAATAGGAGTGATGTTCTCAAAACCAGTGGGAGGGTTGGGTAATATCTTAGTGGTTGGAACAAGAGATGAGAAAAAATACTTGTCTCTGTAATGCTTAGTGTTAATTATTATCTTGACAAGATCTAAAATAACCTGAGGGATAGACCCTATGAAGTCCTAGTGGCAGGGATTAACTTGATTATGTTAATTGAAGCAAAACAAATCCAAATAAAAGCAAAACAAAACAAAAACCCTACCACTGAGGGCGGCAACATTCCCTTGGCTAGTATCCTAGACTACATGAATGGGAGAGGGGAGCCAAGCAGCAGCAACTTCCATTCAGCCTTCTCTGTTTCCTGCTGGTGGATGCACTGTGCCCAACTGCTTCTAGTTCGTGCTGCTGTGACTTCCTAGCAATGGTGGGTCATGACTTGAACGATGGTTAGCTTAGTTAGGGTGTTGTTGCTGTGAAGAAACACCATGACCAAGGCAACTCTTGACAAGGAAAACATTTAATAGGGGCTGGCTTACAGTTTTAGAGTTTCAGTCCATTATCTTCATGGTGGAAAGCACGAGAGCATTCAGGCAGACATGTCGTTGGGGACGGAGCTGAGTGTTCTACATATTGATCTGAATGCAGCCAGGAGACTCTCATTCAAAGGCCGCTTGGAGGAAACTCTCCTTCCACATTGGGTAGAGCCTGAGCACAGGAGCCTCAAAGCCAGTGACACACTTCCTTCAACAAGGCCACGCCTACTCCAACAAGGCCACACTTCCTAATAGTGCCACTCCCTTCTCCAAGCATAGTCAAACCACCACAATAAGCCTTTAAGGTGCTTTTCTCAAAGAATTTTATTTTTATTAAAGCAACACAAAATTATGACAGTCCCTCATTGATAGTTAATAGTTAATGTTTATATGTTGGGATTTAAAACCACCTATACTTGCCAGGCAATTTTGGTGCATGCCTTTAACCCCAGCAAACAGAAAGCAAGAGAAGGTGGATCTCTGAGTTTGAGGTCAACCAGGTATACAGAGTGAGTTCCAGGACAGCCAAGGCTACATAGAGAAAAAACCAACCAGCCAACCAATCAACCAACAATGAAAAGCCTAGGTAAGCTTCTGTAAGAATGTTTCCAGAGATAACTACGGTAAGATGACCCTTCCTGAATGTGAGTGGTGTCATCCCATTAACTGGGGTCCTGTACAGAATAAAATAAAGAGAGCTGGGCTGTCATCTCTCTCCGATTCCTACCTTAGGCACAAAGTGATCAGCTGCCTCTCGTTCTTCCACCATACCTTCACCATCACCACGACCTATATACCGTCATTATGAGCCTAAACAAACCCTTGCTTCCTTAAGCTGCTTTTGTCATAGCAGGAACAAAAGAAGCTAGTATAGCTTCTAGTTGGAATAACTGATGGTCCACGTCACGTAATACTGAGTGACTGAGTCACTGTAGGAGACTGTAGGAGATGCTGGGAGCTGGGTAGAGGACACATACGTCTGGATATTTATCACAGTGTCACCTCACTGCCCCCGCTTGCGCGCGCGCGTGTGTGTGTGTGTGTGTGTGAGATTTCTAATTGTTTCAGTGCATCCCGGTGCAAGACTGTATCAGTTTACTTAATGTACCAGTGAGTTGGTGTTGAAGTGCTGTTAGGGTAGTCAGTAGGATCTCTTAAATGTGAAATGCCCCGCTTAAAAGCTCCTGAGGAGGTGTGGCCTTGTTGGAGTAGGTGTGGCCTTGGAGTAGGTGTGGCCTTGTTGGGAGTGGGTGTGGCCTTGTTGGAGTAGTGGGCGTGGCCTTGTTGAAGGAGGTGTGTCACTGACTTTGAGGCTCCTGTGCTAATGTGGAAGGAAACTTAAGTTCTGGGAACTTAGGGTGTCACTGTGAACAAAAAGTTCGAGTGATGCTCAGAAAAGCTCCCGACTTGGAGCGAGTTTTGACAAGGTGGGTTTGTAACTGTGCGAAACCCTACACGATCTCAGCTCTCGCAGAGTCGAGCAGACGCACATTTAGAAACACAAGTAAACTAGACTGGGCTCTGCTATCAATACACGGAGACATAGGAGATTAGAGAGGATCAGGGAGGAGCTGGGGAAAGGATAAAACATGGTCAAAATATATTGTGTGGGGAAAAAACTTTAAATAGAAAAATTTTAAATATATGGAGAAAAATTATGCAACGATCTGATCATCTCTGGCAAGGTTCTCATTTGTCTGGTGATGGAGTCTGGGGCAGTGGGAGAGAGCAGAGAAGACTTCACTGGAAAGGCAGAGAAGAGCTAAGAGCGGGAGCTGAGGAGACAGTCGTGAACAGAGAGCAGGAGCTGTGCTCAGGGCAGACAGGCAAAATCTCTTGGCCCACATTCACTGGGACTCCATTTGTCTCCTGGCTGCAACCAAGCATCACGTTGTCTGGAGCCCTGTCCACACAGAGGGCTTCCTGCTTTTAGCCTCAGTTCTGGTTCTATCTTCCCCCTTCAGAGGCAGGAGGTCACAGGCTGAAAAGAGTAAAAAATGTTGGGAGGGAGGGGCTGGCGTTCCAAGGGTCCCAGGGTACACTAGAGCAGCTAGAGGATCCGGAAGAGGCAAGCTGAGAGTCCGACATCTGATTGGGCACATCTGGATGTACACATGAGTCATGTGCATGAATACACTGGCTCTCAAACTGAGCTCTCTTGGCCAAGCATCAGCCTCTTTTGCGGGTAGATGTAACAATCCGTGTCTCACCAAGCCAGTTCATGATGGTGATACACCTTCGACTGTAAGGACCCTGGCTTGGAGGTTCAGTTTTTCTGAACGCACCTGTGTGGGCAAGGCTTCGATTTGCCTTGCAGGTGGAGATTTGCATGTGTGCATCCTTGTGACTGGAAACCAGCTCCATCTCACTTGACCTTATCCGGAGCTCTCCTAGTCTAGGGCACCCATTCTGGGGCACTTTGCAAATATTTGAAGGTGATGCTAGCAATGGTAGCCAGATGTAACTCCAGCCGGCCTAGCCCATCTTCTGTGCTAGTCCTGAGGCAGAGCAGTCACAAGGCTCCTCCTTTTACCTCAGACAGAAATCTAATCTAACTGTGCAGAAAAGCAGCAACAAGAGAAATGGCCTAGTCACAGGAGGAAAAAACAAAAACAAAAACAAAAAACCAAAAAAACAAACAAACAAACAAAAACAAAAACCAAAAAACAAGAAACAAGGGGGAAAAAAACTACTTGCTTGTTTTTCCCTTAAGTTTTCCTGGGACAAAATATATAGTGTTTACCCATCCTTGATAAATAGCTTGGAATGGAGGTGGAGAAGAGAGTCTGGGAGTGAGTGCCATACCTCAGTGCTCCACAGGCTGGACTTGGAATGGCTGGTGGATGTGGGGATGTGTACAGTGAGACGCTTGAGAAGCAGGCTCTCTTCACAGGCATAACACCTTCCCAAAGAAGACCCCAAGCAAGTATTTCTTTGCACCCAGACATTGGTTATTGCCCTAATACTTGCCAGCTACCTGACTCTGTTCACACTGGTTTATCTCTTCCACACTTGTCTCCCTGTCTCTGGTGCAATGACAGCAATGGGATCCGCGTGACAGGCCTGTCGTGCAGATTAAATAAGACGAAAAACAGAAACTGGAGTCACAGCGTGAAGACCCAGTGCAGCTGCCTGCAGTATCTGTGCTCTTCCCTTGATGCCTCTCCTGCCCAGAGAATGGCATCCATTTTTCTGAATCCACCATCTGAGCCTTTTCAGAGTTAAATGGGGTTCCCCAGGACTCCCCGGATTCAGGGCTGAGATCAATGGCCATTTCTTCCCTCTGCTTGGAACACTGTTTCCAGGCATTCTGCCATGGTCTGAAGAAGGACATGTGTTCCTCTGACCATATAGAGCCTGTCCTGCAGCACGCACCCACCATGATTTAATGTTTACACAGATGCACCATAGATGGCATCACAGGAAGGAAACCTCGCTGCTACGTTGTTATGTGTGGTAAGGTATGCGAGAGACCTACTCAGGTGGTACCTGGTACGTAGTGGGTATATATTACATGAAGTCCTGTCTTGGCTCTCCCTTTGTTATTATACAAAAGCCAAGAACAATTATTGGCGCTTAGTTTGGTTGCTCAGTCAGTAAAAGGTTTGCCTTGAAAGTGCGCGGTCATGAGTTTAATTCCCAGAACCCCATAAAAAAAAAATCCAAGCATAGTGATGTGTGCTGATAATCCCAGTGTTGAAGAGGTAGAGACCGGCAGGTCCCTGGTCCTTTCTGGCCAACCAGAAGCTTACTTGATGGCCTTCAAGCCAGTGAGAGACTCTGTCTAAAAAAGAAAATCTCGTCCAGGGCCTAAGGAATGACATTTAAGATCGTCTTCTCCTCACATGCATGCACACACACCTACATGTACACCCTCATGTGCATGTGTACATATGCCCACTTCTAAATGCACACACACACACACACACACACACACACACACACTGTCCCGGTCCTACACATAATAGAAGAAACAGATATTTATTGTACAATTACCACTGCCTGGCACTGCAGCAGCTCTGCTGTTCATGCTAATCAATCTTTATAAATCCACAGAATGAGTAATACATGCCATGAATTTTATTGGAATGCTTAGAGAAGCTGAGACACTTATTCAAGACCGTCAGTAATTAGTGAACTCCGAAGAGTGATGAAGGAGGCCTGAGAGATGGCTTAGTGGGAACAGTGCTTGCTACGGAAGCTTGAAGGCCTGAGTTCAGACCCACAGCGCCCACCACCCGGGACACAACATACCTCTGTAATCCTGATAGAGACAGAAGAATTCCTGAGAGCCGTCAGGCCAGCTAGCCTGGTACCACGGAGAGCAAGACACTCTCCCTGCAACAAACAAGGTGAATGAAGACTGCCAGCCAAGGCTGTCATCTGACCTCCACAAGTGTGCCGTGACACACAGGGGCCAGCAGAGAGAGAAAGACGGGGAGGGGGCAGTGGAGGGAGAGAACTATTTGCTAAGGAAATAAATTTATCATCCTCGATTATTTTTCCAAAGGGAGAGTTTTTTTTTACTGCTGCCCAGTCTGACATTTCCTGCTAGAGACAAAAAGTCCCTCTCCAGTGCAGTCTTGAGCGGAGAGCAGCTGGGGCCAGTTCAATAGTTTGCTCCATGACCAGCAGTTCTTCAGAGAGTAAGACACTGAAAACCACCCCAAATGGGTCATATCTGGAGTCCTCCTCCCAGGATAAAGGGGGCTGAGCTTTAAAGGGAGACAGAGGCAGGGAGAAGCCTCCTGATACCATGCCCAGGAGGTTCTGTTCCCAGTGCTGGCCACCGTCTTGGCCCTGCGTGTTATTCTCACTGGTCCAGGTCCAGGTCCTCCCACATTGGCCGATGTTCTCCAGGGAGACATATACGAATCCCAGCTTCTCCTCAGCAGGACTTTGACTGCTGCACACTAACTAGCCTGCCGATCCACTGACCTGGTTCCTGCTCTGCGCCTCAGCACGCTTGTCCCCCATTCCCAACCCCCATCCTTCCTCAAAAGTCGTCTTCCACCACAGTAAGACTCCTGGCCTTCCCTTACTTTGGATGCTATGGGTAGGCATACCTTGCATGAGACGGTAATGATCAGAATGCTCGCACAGGTACCTTGCCGACAAATATTTACAAGCATTTAGGAAAGCATTGTGTTTCCTCAGTCCACAAAAAAATCCCAACGAATGTGTCAGGAGACCTCACTCCAGTCTTACTGCAGCCACTCCCAAATCGTGTGACTTTGGGCAAGTCCCTTGCTGTCACTGTCAGCTTTAGTTGTCAACTCCATATACCCAGGAAGAGGGAAACTCCACCGAGGAGTTGTGGTCCTTACGTTGGTCCGTGGCTGTTCTTTATTGCTAGTTGAGGTAGGAGGGCTCAGTGCACCGTGAGCTGTGCCATCCCTAAGCAGGTGGAGCTGGGCTGTTTAAGAGAGCTGGCTGAGGGGTTGGGGATTTAGCTCAGTGGGAAAGCGCTTGCCTAGGAAGCACAAGGCCCTGGGTTCGGTCCCCAGCTCTGAAAAAAAGAACAAAAAAAAAAAAAAAAAAAAAAGAGAGCTGGCTGAGGGCTGGAGAGATGGCTCAGTGGTTAAGAGCTCTGACTGCTCTTCCAGAGGTTCTGAGTTCAAGTTCCAGCAACCACATGGAGGCTCACAACCATCTGTAATGGGATCTGATGTTCTCTTCTGGTGTATCTGAAGACAGCTACAGTGTACTTATATATAATAAATAAATAAATCTTTAAAAAGAAAGAAAGAAAGAGAGGGGGAGAGAAAGAAAGAAAGGAAGGAAGGAAGAAAGGAAGGAAGGAAGGAAGAAAGAAAGAAAGAAAGGAAGAGAGAAAAAGAAAGAAAGCTGGCTGAGAAATCCTGGGAGAGCAAGTCAATAAGCAATGTCCTTCTGTGGCTTCTGCTTCAGTTCCTGCCTCCAGGTTCCTGCCCTGACTTCCATCAGTGATACATTGTGACCTGAGAGTTTTAAGATGAACAGAGCCCTTTCCTCCCTAAGCTGTTTTGGTCACAGTGTTTATTACATCAATAGATAAGCAAAGTAGACCATGTGCCCTCCTTGGGCCTTGGATTCCTAGTTTTCAGAATGTTCTTGAAGATCAGATCAGGTTCCAATATTTCTGGCTCTGTTTAATTTCTCCTCATTCTGTTCCATCCTGAGCCCCCCAGACACAGAGATCTCCTAAGCCTTGTTCTTTCTGAGGCTGTTGTTCTAAAGCCGCCCAATCTCCCTGATGGGCTGCTGCAAGTCAGGTCACTGTATCCCAGACTCTGCCATACGCCTCGGCTGTGGCCAAAGTCACCGGAGTCTCAGTTCTCAGACCCAGGGAGTTTGTGAAGATGCAGATCACCTGGTCATATCCTCGACCCAGGTCCTGTCCTGACTCACAGGTCTGAAACAGGTCCCTGTCACTCTGTGTCAGTCGCCCACTGTTGGGAAGTCATGCAGCCCTGGGTGATACATTTTAAACAAGAGCTACTTTATTGGCTCACCACCCATAGTTAAGGACTTGGGATAAGGCCCGAGAATGACTCCCAGTCAGTGGCTGGGAGCCTGGCTGGATGGAAAGATTCTACATGAATAACACCAGGCCACTCCCTTCCTGGGAATCTGTGTCTGATGTCTTACAAGGCAGCTGGTTTCCACGAGACAAGTTCACATTCCAAACATGGAAGGTAAAAGTCACACCTTCGTCCAAAGCCCAGTCTAGAAAATCAGCAACAAGTCTACCTCTTTTTATTGCTCCAACTGAGTTGCAGGCCTGGGTGTGGTGGTGCATGTCCATAATCTCAGGACTGGGGAGACAGGAGTCCATTCCTTGCAAAGGGCTCGCTGCTGGCCAGCCTGACCTAACCAACAAGCTGCTGGCCAAGGACCGGAGGCTAGCCTGTGACCAGCGGAGAAACTTTATGTCAAAAGGGGGAGGGGGAGGGGGAGGAAGGAGGGGGCCAAAGAGGAGGAAGAGGAAGAAGAGGAGGAGGAAAAAGATGGTCAGTTCCTAAGGAACAGCACCTGAGGTTGTCCTCCAGCCCCCATTCTCACACTCATGCCCCCCCAACAAAATAATAATAAGTCACATAGGTTAGGCTGAGGGAGGATTGCACACACACACGCACGCACACACACACAGAGGGAGGAGTGAGTGTGTCAACTCAGATGAGTCAGAGAGGCAAGAAATGCTACTGAGGCTGGCTCTGGGCATCTAGATTGTCATAATTGTACCAACACTTTCCCAGTGAGCCAGTGAGCCTGATGTATCCAAAGTCTGGCAGCCATGGCCCGAGGACCTGCCTGTCATCTTCCCCCTTCTCCTTCCATTCAAGGCACAGCCTTAGACTGCGTCATAGCTCTGACACTAATGGACTGATGGCTGATGCAGCTTGTGTTCTCTGCTGATATCAGTCCTGTCTTTGTACTCAGAAAGTGATCATTAGCCCCTGATAGTCTTGATGAAGTGGGAGGGGAGGAAGGAGGCTAAGGGCATACCAGGTGTCCCCCTCTCTTCCCACCTTCATCTAGGAGCACAATCTTGTTGACTACCTCCCTGGGCTGGCTGAATCATTGCAGCCCTTTCTTGGTTCTTAGTTCTGAATTATGCTTAGGGAAGTAACTGTGACGTCGTCGTCGTCGTCGTCGTCGTCGTCGTCGTCGTCGTCGTCGTCGTCGTCTTCTTCTTCTTCTTCTTCTTCTTCTTCTTCTTCTTCTTCTTCTTCTTCTTCTTCTTCTTCTTCTTCTTCTCCTTCTCCTTCTCCTTCTCCTTCTCTCCCTCTCCCTCTCCCTCTTCCCCTCCCCTTCCCCTTCCCCTCCTCCCCCTCCTCCTCCTCCTCCTCCTTATCCCCCTTCTCCTCCTCTTTCTTTCTTTTTTTTTTTTTTTAATTTGGAGCTGGGAACCAAACCCAGGGCCTTGCACTTGCTAGGCAAGCATTCTACCACTGGGCCAAATCCTCAACCCCCTCCTCCTCTTTCTAACAAAGAACCCAGAAGGTGCCATGTTCCAGGGTCTATGTAACTGTTTAGTGAGAACAATGAAGGTAGGGCTGTTTTATACCCATCACCTCTTGCCTGCAGCATCTAAGACCCTTAAAGGCCTGAAAGTGAAAATTATTGGGGATGATACTTTAAATGGTGGTCAGAAAAACAGGCCCTTGTCTGAGAATTGATTGCTGCATCATCAAAAAGATACTTATTACAGATAGCTGGGGGGGCTGGAGCAGTCTCTCGACAGAATGTCCTTTCTACTCAAACTAGAGGCAGGACCCCTATGGCCACAGTGTCTGTTGAGCCTTTTCCCTGACTATTCCACTGTCCCTCTTGGATATCTAATGCCATGATGTATAGGTCTTGTTGCCCTATAAGTCCTGATATCACACTGGGACAGGGAAACTACTCTGCCCTGGTGGCAGTTGCCCTGCAGACTCCCTGGGACTTCCTTAGAATTAATAGTCCCCAAATACTTATTTGTTTTCCTAAACTGTAGCTCAGACTTTTGGGGGTGGGGTCGGTAGCGGAAGATGCCAGAGAGAACAGGTGGATTCAGATCAGCCTTCCCTGCCTTGCCAACATGACCAGGCTGCGGTGTTACAGACTCCGGCAAAGCTATTCCACAGACTGAATGGAGCCGCCTGCTGGGTTGGTTGAGCTTTCTCCTGGCTCCAGGACTCTGCTCAGGCTCTGTTTCTGAGCTTTCATCCCGTGGCTCTGAGCAAGCAGACATTGATAAACAGGTGTGTCTCCCCATGAATGCTGGCTCCAGGCACACTGGGTGAGGCAGGAGTTTGTATGTACTCACAGGCTGTTTCTCTGCAAGGGAAAGCAGGAATATGAAGCTATTCTGGTGTTGACTAGGGAGCCATTATGTCTTGGATTTCTAACCGTCATTGTCTCCAAAGAGCAACATTGTTCAACATTGTTCCTTGTTGCTTTCGTTTGCATGCACAAGGAGACAAATGGCTGCAGACTTGAGAGTGCAAAGGCTTTGGAGGGAGTGGCCATAGGTTCTCATTTGGATAGCTAGCCCTGCTCTCTGGAAGATGGGTGCTCCTAATTAAAGATCTTAGAAATCGGCACCTAGGAGTGATATTTCACACTTACAAGCAAGTTTTAAGTTAAGTCGACAGCAATGAGCCCTCCAGACTTATGGAATGGAGGTGGTTTTGCCACTCAGAAAAAAAAAATTCATCCTTGCTAACTTGCCTGGAGAAGTATTGAGCGAATGGCAAAGCTTTATTTTTGTAAAAAGATTTATTTATTTATTTTTATATGAGTACACTCTAGCTATCCGCAGACACACCAGAAGAGGGCATTGGATCCCATTACAGACAGTTGAGAGCCACCATGTGGTTGCTGGGATTTGAACTCAGGACCTCTGGAAGAGCAGTCAGTGCTCTTAACCACTGAGCCACCTCTTCAGCCCAGGTGAAGCTTTATTAACAATGCTGATATATGACATGGGTCTAGGCTGAGAGGACCAGGGCTCAGGGTACCAGCCCCCAAAACCTTTGATGACCTCTGGTAAGGACCTTTGGCTAAACTTGGCAGCCATTAGCTGAAGAGACAGTAAGAAAGCCGGTGTTCAACATGAAGGTAAAAAGAGTTTGTTTACGGACAAGATCACTCAAGGGGCTCATGAGTTAATAGCTATGATTATTTAAATTGTGAAAGTTGTCAGTGGGTCGCCCTCTAAGACACACTGTGAGCGGACTAATATGGCAAATCTTACTAAGGAGGCCTCATTTTCATTAGGGCCATCAACATACACCTCTGAACACAAAGTTATGGCTACCGCAGAGGCAGAGTGCTTCTTATGATGCCTGGGATGAGACCCTCAAATTCCCAAAAGGCAATATTTGATTTAAGTGTGAGGTATGAGGATGTTTCAAATGGGGAAAGTCATATGAGCCAAGGTTAAAGGGCAGGAAAGAGGTGGTGAACTCTGGGGTTGGAGCTCAGCACCCACCCCCATTGGGGTGACAAGGGTGATTAAGGGGTTCAGGAGATGAAATATGAGGTAGTCATTGGTAATAAACAGTAACTGTGATGTTTGGCATTTGCACCCCAAACTTACAGGGATAGTGGGAACGAGGTCCATGGTGATGGTTTACTCTCGTTGTCAAGTTGGTTAGATTTAGAGGGGCCGTGGAAACATACCTCTGAGTGTGTCTGGGAGGATGTTTCCAGAAAGATTTAACAAACCAGGGAAGACTCACCCTGAGGGTAGGCAGAGCCATCACAGGCTGGGGACTGGATGGAATGAAAAGGAGGCAGTGACCTATGTGCCAGCATGTGACTCTACTTCCTGACTGTGGATGTCCTCCTGCTGTGGTGCCTGTCCCCTTGGTCTCTGAGCCAAAACAAACCTGTCTGTCCTGACATTTGTCAGACATTTAAAACAATGAGAAAAGTGATCAGTACCTTTACCAAACAGGAGTCAATAGAGGTAGAGGTGGGGAGACTGAGGCAGAGCCAGCAGACTGGTGCCAGGAAGGTCTGACCTATCACAGGAGCAATGGCTACCTACAACAGAGTACACAGGCAAGAGGGGGGGGGGGGGAAGAGGGGAGCATGAATTTTTCTGGATGAGGAAGTGAGTTGACGCCAGTGTTGTTGAAATGAAGAAAGATGGAGAATATTTGGAGAGAGGGTGCTATGGCTTGTAGCTTGCACGTTCAATGTTCCACAAAGACCCAAGTGATAAAGGCTTGATCTCCAGCCCATAGCACCACTGGGACGCAGGAGGATCTTTAAGAGATACAGCCTCGTGAGAGCCTTAAGTTCTCCGAGTGTTCTTGAAGGAGCTGGTGAGAACCTAGGTGACTCCCTGTGCCCCACACCTTTCCCCTTCCTCCCCTTCCTCCTTCTCCTTTACCTCAGATACCAGGAGCTTAGAGGCTCTCCTCTACCAAGCACCATGTATTCCTCACATGATGTTCTGCCTCAACACAGAATCGGATCAACAAGGCGGATGCACCACAAACTGAACCCTCCAAAGCTGTGAGCCAAGTAGTGCTTTCCTCTTTATAAGCAGACTTACCTTCAGTATGTGCTGTTACAGTGGACGGATGGTGACCCACACAAAGGGATGCTGGATCCCTGGGTTCCTTGTCAGGAGGAGAGGACCAAGTCTAAGCCAGTGCCAAAAAACATGGCCGATGACTAGATTATTTGGAAATTACATGAAGGGACGAAGTTTCATGGGAGAGAAGCCTAGAGGAATGTGGGAAAGGTTAGTTAGGGAGGAGACCAGGGAGTGGTTTGGAATGAACATGAATCTGGGAGCTGCCCTCACCTGGGTGACAGTGTGCATAAGATGGTGGTGAATGGCTACACTGCAGTAGTTGGTGAGGGGAACCTCTCCTTTTCTGTAGTCTGCTCCCCGGGAAGAAACAACACCCAATGATTTCTGGGTCTCTCATGGAGACATATGAGTTAGGAGAGTCAGGGTAACTGAAAATTCTGGTCATTCCATACCCCTTTAATTGTCCATCTGGCCCCCACTTAGACAAGCCAGCCTTCTCACCGACTCTGGAATGGCTACTTCTGCCATAGCTCATAGACCTAGGCAACTGCTACGAGGGCCAGGCTTTAGTTACACGGCTTAGAGTGGGTTTTCTACCATGGAGCAGTCTGTGACCCACTCAACAGTGTCTTGTCTCGATAAGCCTGACACTAGGTCTTCCATGGCTCTAGATCTGGGCACTGTCATGTGCTTTCCCCAACCATGAGTGTGTGTCTTCGTGTTATCTGTGTGTGTGTGAGACGCCCCCCACCCCATGCTGTTTAGAAACCATTCTGTTCTGGTGTGCCATTTTGCCTCAGCTGCCACTTTTCCTCAGGCTTCTAGAGAAGCAACTGCTTAGCGAGGATCCAAGCTCATTCTTCATACTCTTTACACTAAACCCTGACTGTGAACCCTTCCGGAACGTTCTGAGCCAGCCTCTCCCTGATTCTTGTTCACAGCAATTTTTGGTATCCCCTCAGTGGCCTCCCATTGCCCTGAAGACAAAAGCTGCAATTGCCCAGGAACTGCCCAGCTACCAAGCCTGGCATCTGCGTCCTTCCCTAGCCTGTCTCCTCTGCACGTAGCCACACCGGAAGCAATTCCCACACCATGCCTCAGGGCCTTTGCACACACACATCACTTCTGTTCCAGAGTTGGAATCATTTCCCAAGCCTGCTTGACACCTCAATTGTTTCTTTCGCCGCATCTCCTTAACACTCCCTGACTCTCCAGCTTGCTTTGCAAATGTTACATTCTCAGGGCTCTGAACCATGGAAGCATTTGATAAATATCCTTTTCACTCCTTATCTATAAGGGAAGACGCCTTTCCTCTCTCTGTTGTATCTACAGAGCTTGACCCAGGGCTCAGGGAAGAGTCACGCCTCACATCCGTGTATGAGAATGAAAGAATGGGGCAGCTGGTGACCTCTTTTAACCACTGGACACATTTATCGCAGGAACCAGATATGTTTTTTTTACCCCCCAGAAGGGAGATGGGGTTTTCCCAGAGCAAGGCTATGTGTTGCTTTGTAGCAGTAACCCCCAAATTCCACCTGGATAAACAAGAAGTGTTATTTGAGAGGCTAGCCCCGACCAGTCCTCACAGACCGGATTCCCACTATCCTCCATAGCCAGAACTGTCAGCAGCATCAGGCACAGGCCCGGAAGTAGCCTGGCCATCTACTCTGGCAGGAAACAGGCTGAACCAACAGGTGGTCGGGCTTAGAGGCTCTGACCCATCGGCCTGTCCTTTCCCAAACAGTTCTGTAAAGCCTGACCTGGCATCCACTTACAAGGAGTGGCTCCAACAGACAACTTGGAGGTGGGCAAGTGTCAGGACTCAAGGGCACTGGGAGGGAGAACCAATCTGCTTGCCCAGGACAGGGAACTAGTAAGCAGTGGGGTTTCATTTCTCCCACCCACAGCACGTGGAAAAGGACAGGAGGTAACAGTCTTCAGCTTACAGAGGGAAAGTTGGGGACAGAAGGTCAGGCCACTGTCTGGAGCCACGTGAATTGGCAAGACCTGAGCCAGACTTTGATAAAAGGGTTTTCATGTCACAGGAACCCTGGCGATTTTGAAATTGGGCCAGGGTGGAGTCCTTTCAGCCCAAGGTCCTGTGCTCAAGGGGTCAAACTATCCTCTACAGGCTGCCTTACGCAGGCTGACCCAGTTTCTCCCTGGTAGCCATTAATGGCTTCTCTGCTAGCTTCAGGGTCTCCTTGACTTCTTGTCTGTTTCCTGCTTGGCCTTTGAGACTGGACCATTTATTAAAGTGATTCAACCAAGCTGAAGGGCCACAGGATTATCAAGTTTGTTTCCATCTTTCTTACTTTCTTTCTTTTTTTTCTTCCTCTCCTCTCTCCCCCACCCCCAGACAAGATTTCTCTAAGTATCCCTGGCTGTCCTTGAACTCTCTCTGCAGATCAGACTGGCCTCAATTAAAAGTGGGCACCACCACCACCCCTTCCTCTTCCTCTTCCTCTTCCTCCTCCTCCTCTTCCTTTTCCTCTTCCTCCCCCTCCAGCTGTGGTGCTGGAGAGGCAGGGCTGAGCTCTTGTTAGCAGTGTCCATTATTTCCGGGGTTGGGTTGTCAGGAAGGCCTTGTGATAAGACCTAGAATTGAATGGTGACAGCTGTTCTCCTCAACCCTTCAGCACTGGCTAGGCCAGCCCACCCTTCCCTTCAGCATCTCTTCAATTGACTGATTAGAACCGTCTTCCAGGGCTTCCTGGATACCATCCTGGTGGGGGAGCTGACCTCTGTGCATTCTTGCAAGCTCTGCTGTCATTATTTAAGAGTCAATCAGTGGAACACTTGCTGGGTGATATTCTCACCTGCCCTTTCCTAGGTTAGAGGAAGGAACACTCCATATGTGACTACCATAGGTGATGCTAGTGCCTAGGCTGGGGAGAGCTACTCTTAAAGCCTTCTGGTGGTGTTAGGGTTGGAGATGGGTGTCTTTAAAATGGGCTCCTGGGCAGCAAAACCCTGGCTCAGATGAGAGTCTTGTCCCCCACCCAGCCCACCGTCTCTATTTGAAAACAACGACTCCACCTACCTCCGGCTCCCATTCATGCTAATTACCAACACACCCAGGGAACACAGGTTGCAGGTGGCTGATGCTCCTTGGCTGCCTATTTTACTGCCTCTCCCCCGTGAATTTACTGTTTCCAAAAGACACCAGCCCTGTCACGGTGTTGGTCTGGCTCATTTCCTACCCTCGCTAAAGGGGGAAAAAAAATCAAAAGCAACAGCTGCTGGCAAATCCGCTCGCGCTGGGCGCCTCCTCCGCGCGCGTCTCCTGTTGCTTCTTCAAGCCTCACTTCCCTTTGCGAAGAGCTCACCGAGAGGAGGGCGCAGGCGACAGCACAGCGGTCTGCGAGGGGACCCAGAAGCCAGTGGACGCGGGCCACCCGGGAGCCCAGCCAGTCAGCCCCCTCTGGGAGGCGGGAAAACTGCAAGCCGCGCCCACCGCCCTGCCCCCAGCGCGCCACTCCCGGCTGCTGGGACTCTGCTCAGACTCCTGGGATCCGCTTGGAGGGAACCCAACGCCTAGGTGAGCAGCAGGGGATGTGGGTAAAGTTGGCGCCTTCTTCCAAGTAGAGGAGGCTTGGGTGGGGGACCCGTCACTCCAGGGCCAGGTTCCTCCGAGTCTTGTTTGTTTCAGTGGGTGTGTGCCCAGGTCCCTGCCTGGGCGGCGGGAAACGGATTTGGAGATGTAAACAAGTAGATGAGCTTCCGAAGGCTAAGGATCCCGGGATGGGGTTGCAGGCAACGGCGGTGGGCGATGCTGGTGGCTGGAAAATGCTTTTGAGGCTGCCCTGAGCTTTCATCAGGAGCTCCAGAAGAAGGATAGGGGACCCTTTAATCGGGTAGCTTCTCTTTGTTATTCGGAAGCTGGAGACCCTGTAGGGAATGGAGATGCGAAGACCCGGGAATGTAGCTGGATGTGAATGTGGACACATGAGCCACACAAAATGGAATTTGCTGGCTTGGTGCTTGTGGGATGTGGGCGTGGGCTGCGGGAGGGGAGAAGGGGCCCTGTAACGGCGTTGGGGTTCTAGGGTGAGGGGATTCATCTGAATGCATGGCCTTCTTGTGGTCGGTTCAGCTCGGTTTTCTTTTCAGGGCTGTTGGTACCCTATCTCCACCATTCCCCACCCTGGCTGGCCCTGGCGGAGCCTCCCCCTTTGTTTTTGCCCAGGGCTTTCCTGTAGAGTTGGTTGAGAGCCTGGGTCTCTGGGCGCCTGCACCCCGAAGCAGTCAGGTTGGAAATATGGGCCCACCCAAGCTGCCACCAACCTCCAGACCCAGAGGTTGTGGTGACTGGAGGCTTGGCCCCACCGATGTAACCTGTCTTTATTCCCTTTGTCTAACCTGCCTTCCCGCGCTGCTGGAACTGGGATCTCCACCTTTGTAGAGGGACCAGTGGGCATCTCAGCCCTCTCAAGGACCCTTGGCTCTAGTGTTCTAGCTGCCCACATATTGTAGATGTCTGAATGTGTGTATCTGTTTTCCAACTTGGCCTTTTGCACGTGACCTGTCTCATGGTTGCCATGGAAACCCCTTCACTTCAACCTCCCTCCGTTTTTTCTGCCCATTCCTCACCTCCAGTTGCCTCCCCTCCCCCCAATATGGTTGCTTAGATACTGGTTACCCTTGGCTTTTTAAAGGAGGACACCCTATGTCTGGTTCCCATTCTAAACTGCCTGGCTCTTTACCCATCCCATCACCACAAGCTCCACAAACACAAATGCTCACACATTACACCCAGGATCATCACAGCCTCACGTGCCTATCACCCTCACAGCCCTTTAATGTAATCGACACACATAACATATACATTTATATCACATGTACACCAAGGAACACATCATGAAACCACAACACATAAAACCAAAGACACCAAATGCACACCACACCACATAAACGTCAACTACATCATTTACCCTATATACCCCGTACACACCAACTACACCACACACATATAGCACCCACACCAAATATACTACATGCACCCCATCCCACATACACATTAACTGCATGCCACGTGCATACCACTTGCCCTCAACCCTCACTCTATGTGTGCACACAGCAACTCCTCCTGTAACACAAACCGTCACTTTACCAACACACACATGCACACGCATGGACACACATACATACACGTGCACACAAACACAGACACACACCAGGCTGTGTAAGGCTAAGCAGACAGTGGTTTCCTTCCTGTTCAGCCTTATTCTGGATACTTAGAGTATAAAGAAGAAGTAGCCCAGAAGGGGACCTCTGACATCTCCTAGGGACCTTGTAGGACAGAGCAAAAGAAAAGTTCTCAGATCTTAGTAGAGGAGCCCCTCTGATAGGGGCCAGACTCCAGAGCCAGGGCTGGGCACAAACCAGGATTTAAGTCTCTCCGGGCTGTGATCTTCCTTCCCTGACCCCCACAGTCCTTTCTTTCTACAGGAGGAGGCTCTGTGGAGGGGTGGGAAGCCTGTTATGAGAGCACAAGAGGGCAGGAAAAAGAAACAGGGAACAAAGGTGTGTGTGTGTGTGTGTGTGTGTGTGAGAGTGTGAGAGAGAGAGAGAGAGAGAGAGAGAGAGAGAGAAAGAGGGAGAGAGGACGGAGACACAGAGAAGACAGAGAAGGAGAGAGAGGCAGAGACATAGAGAGACAGAGAGAGGGAGTGACAGATATAGAGAGATAGAGAGACAGAGAGAGAGGAGCCAAAGACATGGCAGTCAGGGCACTCAGCTGTGTGGAGCTTGGGTCTACCCCAGCCCTGTTTATCTGCTTCCTGCTGGCCCCTCCAGTCATTTCTATGCCTCCGGGAGAGCAAGCCAAGGGCTGCTGAATTGCCAAGACACTATCAAGACTCGTCCTCAGGTGTTTGAACTTGAAGGAAGAGTTCCCATTTGACCTTTGGACTGATGGGGAACTCATTTTGTTCAGTTATTGAATGGTTCTAAGCACCTACTGTGTGCTAACTTCTGGGAACATGACAGTGAGGAAGGAGACACCGTCCCTGACCTCAGAACCTGATAAAGAATTAGGTTGGGACATGGATAGGGACACGGAGCAAAGCCCCATAGGCAGCAATGGTTGAGGCCTACCTGTTTAGGCAAGATTTTGGATCCTACACTGTTTGACCTGTACCTCTATCAATCCTTAGAAAATTGGGCCATCCCTTCAAAGTGATGGTCCCCTTGTAGGTGTGTTGGAAGATATGGCAAGGAGAGGTGAGAAGGGCAATTTCATGCACCTTGGACCCTCCCCCGACAGCCTTTGGGAAATCAACTCACATAGACACCTAGATTCTCCTCCCCACCCCATCCCCCATCAAAGCACACATTCCTCAACCTCTACTCTCTCCCTGTATGAAGCAAGAGGCTAATGCTGGGGTGCAGATAGTGCCAGATAGCCCCAGGATCACCATCTACCAGGAGGGGCCGTCTGCCCTTTCTGGGGTGCCCTGGGAAAGCAGAGGTCACAGGAGACAGAGCCTGGAGTCCACAAAAAGCCAGGTGCTAGCTCCTTGGCCCACCCCTGAGCCCTGTGCTTCCCAAGCGCAAATGCATTTATTCCACAAATATCCTGTTGGCCACACCACAGGTCTCTTGGAGCAACCTAAAAATGACTTGGTCTGTGCTCAAGTAACCTGAGGCCTCCAAGATCCTAGGCATTTGTTTCTGCATCGGTCCATGGGGGATTTAGTCATGGTTTCCAAGCCATATCCTCCCTTTAAATGTGCGTGGATTCCAGAATCTTGAAAAAGATTGCTTTTCTCTGTTAGATACCCATATGTGTGTGTGCGTGTGATGCTAAGCTGAGCTGGAAAGGGACTGTCTGGCCACTCTGAACAGAGCTTTTCTTTCACCTCTGGTCAGTGACTGAGAAGCCAAGGTCAGCTATGCTTTTCATGGGCTTGACGGGGGAGGGGCTTCCTGGACCAGAGTCACCTGTCTGTTCTGCTAGGACATGCGCGGGCCGGAAAGGCTTGAGGGGCCTAAAGCACTACAGAGTGTGAAGCCATGGCCAGCGTTTAATGGGTCTTTGAAGACTTCTGGACAGTTTAGAGGGGTCAAGAACACCCCCTCATCTTGGACCTCCATCCTTAAAAAAGAAGCTGGACCTCTCTGACCAAGACAGAACCGGTTTAGCAGCATCTTCTCTGTTTTAAAATGGGGCTGGAGAGGAATTCTGACCTGGGGAATATAAAGCCATGTTGGCCATAACATAGGAAAACATCTGTCTCAAAGACATCTGTCTGGGGGGAGGGGCGGGGAGGAAGAGGTCTGAGCCCCAGGGATTGGGTTGGGACTGTAGGAATGTCTCTGTCCAGTCAAGAACCATTGTTTGGGTAGAAAGGGTCAGAGAGGAGACCAAGGAAAGGAGTTCTATTTGGAGCCATAGTGACATCCCTGTCCTCCACAGCTGGAGAGCAAAACCAGCCCTAGGTTTTACTCATTGACCCTTTTAACAAATGCCAAGTCCCTCCAATATGGTAGGCCCTGTGGGTTTCTCAGAACCCTGTAGAGATGTGGAGTCATGCTTTCTTACTCACTCCTGCTGAGGCAGATCTAATGATTTGACCTGTCCCTCCCTCTGCCTGCTTACCTCGTGAAGCTGCCTTCCTTGAGGAAGACCTCGTAATGCTCCCTGTGGCCCTCTTCCTCCACAGGAGGGCTCCCTGACTCACAGACAAGCACTCTCACACTTCTGTGCACAACCCCGTCCTCACACATACATAACCCTCTCCCCCTGACACTTAGGCAGGTACTTGCACATCTCCACACTTCTCGCTTTCTTCAGCAGCCGTCTCTCGCCCCCGGGATGGCCTATTAACTTCTATCCTCTCAGCTGGATCTGTTGTCGGCGGATCTTTCAGCTCCAGTCTGGTCCTGTCAAAGCCCCTGTGTGTGGCTGTCTGTCACCCAGTAATGACAGCTCTTATCCTTCAGGCCCTCCAGATGCCCACCCTAAGTCCTTGGGACTTTCTAGAACATTCACTCCTCCTGACTGTGGAGTTGGGGGTGGCACCCTTTGTAGAAGCATTCTGAGGATTTCCTTTTTTTTTTTTTTTTTTAAACTTTATACGTCAAATGAGCTTGGCGATGGATGGAGCGAGCTCTGTAAAGCGGTTGAACAATGTCGATGATGACTCCATCTTACTGTCCGTAGAATGACGTCATTGTCATGTCTCCTCTCTAGTGATCATTCCTCCGAGAAGCTCT
Source organism: Rattus rattus (assembly GCF_011064425.1). Taxonomy (NCBI): domain Eukaryota; kingdom Metazoa; phylum Chordata; class Mammalia; order Rodentia; family Muridae; genus Rattus; species Rattus rattus. The sequence continues at coordinate 39,908,084 of NC_046161.1, forward strand.
TCCTAATTCCTACTCGGCATTTTAGCCACTCCCCCCCCCATCCTATCCCCCTCTCGCCTTAAAGACAGGGTCACCTGGAGCAAGTCCGGTGAGCCCAAAGGTGGAGTCATCCAGCCCTTGTGTCCATTCTTTTCCTCCATGTATGGTCTTGGAATGTCTCTCCCTTGGTAGTCTGCAAGATGTCAAAAGGCTGAAGTTAACAGCGAGAGCTGATTCACTGCCCCATTCTGGGGTTTGACGAGACCCAGATGGCAGAAATGAAGAGAAGGCCTGGAGTTGGGGGAAGGTCGAGGAAATGCCTCAAAACACTTAAAATATATCATTGAGATTCTCAGGTGTCTGAACTCGTGGTGGATTATGACTTAAAGAGACAGTGATGCTGAAATGTCATTAACTAATTACAACACACACACACACACACACACACACACACGAACAGAACACACGAACACACAAACTCTGTCACTCTGGGAACCGGCCAATGGAAGGGAAGGGACAGTTTCCTAAAACATAATGGGGTCAAGTCAAAAGTCCCTTAACCTCCACACACTCTGGCTATCTAGACCCCGGCAACCTTCTTTTCTCCCTCCCACATCTGGGGAAGAATATGAATCCATGGGGAGCCCTGGAGGGCAGAGATGTGCTTCCAGAAGTGGGAAGCTAGCAGAGGGAGGATGACCATCCCCTGGAATGTGGTCTGCTTGTGAGAAAGGTGGCATGGGCTGGTCTCTGGGCCCCTGGTCTGGTACGGACTTCAGGTCTGTCTTTCTGTCTTTGCTACTGGGACTGCTCTTCTGGCCTCTGTGAATGGGTCTCTCTCTCTCTCTCTCTCTCTCTCTCTCTCTCTCTCTCTCTCTCTCTCTCTCTCTCTGTGTGTGTGTGTGTGTGTGTGTGTGTGTGTGTGTGTGTGTGTGTGTACCCAGGCGGGGGTGACCTCTCTCCTGACTGACCAAGTCACACTTAGACTATGGCTTCTGTGTAATGCAGCTGGTTACCTAGACTTGCTGGGAACTGAACTCAGTTGTCCAGAGCTAGGAAGAGTCCTCAAACTGCTACTAGGTGGAAAGCTAGGGCCTGGCTCCCTGACTCATGCCGAGCAGCTCATGCCTGGGTATGAGTTGGCTATAACATCCCTATTCCTCTGGCCACTGGGTAGGCTGATACACTGAAGGCTGTCTCAGTTGGTAGTGACAGTGAAGTGGCCGAACGTTCCAGTCCCCTGCTGGTAGGCCCTTCTTCCCTTCCTGAAGAAGAAACCTGGTTTCTTTGCCAGGTCTGTTCTCATTGTTCTTTCTGTGGCCAGTGTCTTCTCTCCCAGAAGTAACTCCAGGTTAAAGGTAAAGGTTTCTAAAGTAAGAAGTGCTGTCTGAGGCAGGACTTTGGCCTCTGACCTGCACAACCCACTGGATTTGGGTCTGGGCTCCTACAAAAACATGTTTGAGTCTTGAGGACCCAGGGTTCCCCTATTCCATGAAATCAGAAATGGTGGAGAAGAACCCCCAGTCACTGGACCCTTGCTACTCATGAAGGCTCAGTCATGAAGCAAAGTGGTTAACTGCCCCATTCTTTAGACTACCCAGCTGCCTTCTGGACACCACAAGGAATTTAAGACAAAGTAACCCCAGCCACCAGGATTCCAGGTCTATCGGAATGCTACTACCCTCTACCCTCTCCTTCCCCTTGCCAACTTTGAGTCCATCTCACCGGCTCTGCTCTGGAGTGCTGGCATGGTGGGGGCGGGGAGGGGGGCAAGTCTGCGGAGAGAGCTGTCATTTGAAGCCAGGCCCTTAAACTGAAGAATTGATGTTTAATTGTTCATTCAATGGGCGTTTGAAATACAGGCCAAGCAAATAGGCCACAGAACTATCAGTGGCCTCTGATCCCAACCCCAAACACTCACTGTAAAAAAAGGCAGCTTTAAAAGCTTTGGCTGGTTCTTGGCTCCATGGCAGTGAACCAGCTATGCGCTGCCTGTTGCAGAAGCATGTGGCTTGAGAACACCTGTGTTCTGCACTATGCCAGGAAAGCGAGCCGATAGGCTAGGGATGAATAGAGATGGAGGACTGATTGGATTTTTTTATTTTAACTGAATGTTCAAATTTGGTAAGGAACAGACTTTTTCTTCTGGAACAGTTTCAGATTTACAGAAAACTTGAGTGGACAGCACAGGCCTCCTGTCCCTTCTTCATCTGCACACAGCCTCTGTGTGCAAATAAAACACACTAAAAAAGCCAATAAAGATCTTACTTTCCTGTGCCACAGTCTCTACTGCATTCCAGCTGCTGTTGATACATTATAAACAAAGGTTGACACTCCGTGCAGCTCTAACCAGGCCCTCTCTCTGTCCCAGGATTCACCTCCCGGGAGACCACATTGCATTTAGTTATCATGACTCCTTGGGCTCGTCTTTGGCTGTGACAGTGTATCTTTGTTTTGATGACTGTTGCATCTTTAAGGAGCACAGGTCAGGTTACTGTAGGAGTTCTGCTCTTGGGATTTGGCCAGTATTTTCTCATTAGAAAATACTGGGGCGTGGGTTTGGGTAAGGAGTCACTGTCATCACGTCATGCTATGTCAAAAGCACCAGCTCTCTACCTATCCATGCTCCAGCAACACAGTTGGTAACCTGTTAATGGAGCTGTGCTCCCTCCTCTCCCCGAAGGAGACATCCTGACACATCAGTCTATTCTTCCTGGCTGTCTCACCATCCGAGTCTTGCGAGTCTACGAATGAGAGGCATTGAAGATTAAAGATGTAGACAGCAGCTGCAGAATGAGGCAGGCTGTTGTACCGGCCCAAAAGGTAATAGAATATGAGGGACAGACTTAAAGGGATGTTGCTGTCAAGGTGAATACAGCTGAGACATAGAACCAGACTGGAGTCAGGGAGGGAACAGGCAGCCTGAGAACATGGTTAGACCATAGCTCCATCTGTGTGTCTCTCCTGGTGCAGAACCCTTGCTGATAAGGGAGGGATCTGGACAGTCAGGTGGCCATCGGTAATGGAGTGATCAAGCGAATATTCTTTCTGAAATCCCAGCCTCTTCTGCAATGATTGTCTGTATCTCAGCCATACAGAAATCAATTTGACTCCACCCTGGGCTAAGGCATCAGCCACTGTTGGCATCAGGAGGATTTCTCGTTCACAAGTAGATGTGGTGACTTTAAGTTTGATATTGTGGGAGAAGACAGCTTTAGTTCAGCTCCATGTGCTAATATTCTCACCAGAAGGAACACAAGGTGATCAGTAGCTTTGTACCCCTTATGGAAGGCTACCAATTGCTAGGCTCTTGCTTTTCTTGGTATCAGCTATGAGCTGAGCTCCAGTGAGCAGTAGCCTCTACAGCTTGTTGGGGACATGGTCCAGCTTTGGCTAAAGGATAAGAGTCTCTGAGCTGATACGTCAAGCTCCCCCAAGGAAATAGGAGGACCAGTGACACCTGAGGAATAGCCCCAGATCTTAGGGAGGTGAACATGGCGTGCCTTAGGCACCTTAGGACCCAGTATTCCTAGGCACACTTTGAAATGTCCCTTGCAGAAAGCAGTCTTTCTGAAGGATGTTTAGAACAGAAGTTGATGGGCCTTGTTGCTAGAGAGGTGTCTGAGGACCTCAAGGGTTGGGGCACCGTTGGGACTAACCCTCCCCAGCTGCCAGGAAACGGTGTGAGATGCTTCTCGTGGGCACAGCAGCTGCCTGTTGACTTTCCCTGTGCAGGCTCTAATCTGGTGTGCTTTTTCTCTGCTCTTTGGAGCATCATGGTAACCAGGGAGCCAGGGGCACAGCAGAGGAGGCTGGGCATCCTGGTGTGACCCTGTGGGGAGGGGAGGACTTGGAGTTTCCTCATACAGATTTTATTTTTCTCTGCAGTCTGCTTTTTCCCTCTGTGCTTCCTGTCCACTTTCTGGCCCAGTTTCTGATGGGAACTCTGTCCGTGGTCCAGCCTCAGGTCCATCTTTCCCTCCTTGGCCCGCCTCTCTGAGTGAGAGCACCCTCTGTTCCCTGGCTCCTCCTCCAGCACACTCTTCTGCTACCTGCTTGAGCTCTAGTGACAGCTGCTATTCTTGGAGCAGAAAGTATTGCTTGGGGAACCAATGTCGGCTATGGACTGAGCCCTCCCTACCTGTGTCAGTGTAGGACACTGGAACCTTCTAGTGGTTATAGGACAATGCAAGGAAGAAGAGAGAGGTTCCAGAAAAGGGTAGAAAAGGGGGATGGGAGGGGGGACAGGGCTAGGCTTGCTAACAGTAATGAGCCCAACCGTGGTGCCTCAGAAGCAATATAGTACTCTGCCAGCTGCTGACCCAGGTTCCTTCCTCTCAGCTAGGGTCCCAGGCAACCCGTGATTCACGAGATTACTGTGTAGCTGAGGCCTCAAACTCACTCTGGAGTTGAGGATAACCTTGAGCTCCTGATCTTTCTTCGTCCACTTTCTGAATGCTGGGATTGTGGGTGTGGGCCACCATGTCTGGCTCCATACCAATCTCTTTTCATTGCAAATGGCTGAAATGGGACCTGTCCTCAACTAGGCAAGCCAGGGATGGTCAGTCACAGAGCTGAAGTTCAAGAAGAGCTCTCTGGGGAACCAATGGCTTGATGCCCATCAGAAACTTTTCCCTATCCCTGGTAACGTCTTTTTCTGGCTAGCTACACACACACACACACACACACACACACACACACACACACATATGCATACACACGCATGCACGCACGCACGCACGCACGCATGCACATACATACACACGTGTGTACACCATACCTCCAGCCCTACCATCACCGGGCTTTCCTGTCTCTTCCTTCATTGATTCTGACATGTCAGGTAGCAAGGGGACACTGAAGTCCTCTCCTTTTCCTTTTGGTCACCGGTGAGACTGTGGGGGCAGCCTTCAGTTGACAACCAGCTTAGGGCAAAGGAGGTCAGACTCCCTCCCAGGAGGAGATAGCCATGGTAGGAGTGACTGTGGAAGCAAGACAGCAACTGTGCCCATTCAAAGGCCACGGCATCCATTCTCATAGACCTGAGACTGTATCGCCATTCCCTCTTCTTACAGTCGCAGGAGGAAAGGACCCTAGACCTCCAGTTGCTTTCCTGAGACATAGGCCCTGAGTAGCAGATACAGGATTGCTGAGTGCTTCCTCATGGGGACCTGCGGATCAGGGTACTTGGGACTGAATCTGGCCTCTAGGGCTTTCAGAAAGTAACAAACCTGTCTCTCCTCAGTTGGCCTATTGTCTAATGGTAATACTTGAAATGGTGGCCACTCCGAGGACTGTCAAAGGGTTGTAAGCTGCGTAGAACCACCCTTGCATGGCACAGGCTCCTAATAAATGTTGCACATTGCTGTCACAGAGTTCTCCTGTTCTCAGAAACCCTTCCCACGTGTTATCTCACTTGCCCTTCCTGTGCAGCCTTGAGAAGTGGACAGGACACATCAGCTGACTCCACACTGCCCACCCCACATGTCCACCCTCGCCTAATGAACTGCATGGGCCTGTAATCCGTCTTTGAAAAAAAAAAAATCACCCTCTGGAGCAAACAGCTCTCAGTTCCCACTCAGGGTGAGCTGGCAGACATCCTGCATTCTGCAGTCCCCCTCTCCTTCTTGTGTGAATATGGATGAAGCTGGAGATTCTGGGAGCTTGGCTGGGAAAAGCGGGGGCTCTTTCCTGTGGAGTTCATCGGACTCCCTCCTTGGACACTTAGGTCTCAGAGTCTTAAACTTGATGGATAGGGGAGGAACAAGAAGAGTGGCATTCGGCAGGGAGATGGGGGTCCTTCACAGAGCCACAGTGCTGTGTGATCTGGGAACTCAAGTGTGGGGCTGGCTCTCCACAAGGGCAGCCCACTCATGGCAGGGAGTTTACTCTTTCTCCACTAGTGGAGAGGCAGACAGGGCAAGATGGAAGGGTAGAATCCAGCTCTCGCTCACTCGCTCTCTGACCAGTTTTTCTCCTTGTAAAATGTGTGTGATGCTAACTCAGGGCCTTAAGAAGCCTCTGCTCACCCCACAGGGGAGTGAGGGGACGGTGGGAACTGGTCTTTGCCATAACTCTGGCTACATAGCGTGTGTGCTGGGCTGAGCGGCTGTCACATATCGTGCTGTACATAGTGCAAGGCCAGTGTTGAAGACAACAGAGAAGCCAAGGGCTAAAACTGTGGACAGGCTGGCGAGACACAAGCTAGCAGAGACGTGAAGTCCTTGCATTCCTAAGACAGTAGATGCCACTGTTAGGAAGGAACTGGGGAACGGCCTGCTCTGCGTGTATTAACCAGAACTCCCATGAGGGGCTTGCTCCTTTAAAGCCTTCTTGTTCCTCTGTGGGAGCGAGCTAGGGGCTACGTGTATCTTTCTGGGCCAACTCCCTCTCTCCCTGTCCTAGAAGCCAGCAATAGCTGCTTTGCCCCTTCTCCCTTTGCATCTCTAACCCAAGCTCATTTTCCAGTTGAAGGAGCCTGTCAGCTGCTTCCCTTCTGCCTCTCATTGCCCTGCCCTGGCGCCTGTCAGGCTGCCTCCAGGAACTATCCAGTACTGCCCAGCCTTTCCTGATACAAGGCTGACTGTTCCCAACCTCACTTCATCAAATCGGCTGGCAGGGTCAGAGGCGTGGGTTCTTCAGCCAGGCCCTACTCACCCCTGACTGGCAGCTGAATCAGGGCCCTCTCTCATTGAACCTAGATTTTCCAAAATTAAAGGCAGATGTTTGTTTCATCATATCCCAGCCTGGCCTGCTGGATACCACATTCATCTGGAAACTCTACATCTTGGTTATGTGCTGTATGTGATACATCCCTTACCACAGCATCTCTGTTGAAATTCATGGGGATAGCACAAGCTAAACCATGTCCCATGGTCTCTAATAACAGCCTGGGTAGCTCGTGAGCCTAAGCCACAGTGCTCAGGCGTTCTGTGGTCCTTTGAAGGCTACCCTTTCTTGGGTATGTCTGCCAGCCATCTCACTGGGGTAGCCAAGCAGGCTGTGGTGATCCTAAGGTGCATTGTCTAGGCTGGGGTTGAGCCTGCAGGAAGGCAAACAGGCCCCGTGCAAGGGAAACGAGGAGGATCTGCAGGTTAGATGAGGAAATTTCATGGCATTTTGGGACTTCTGCCTTGTAAGGGGAGATGGTTGTCAAATTATATCGCAATAGTCCCAGGCATTCTGGAATACCTCAGAAGTAATACAGTGTGTTGCCGTATCATCAACCGGTGGCTTCTCTTTCTGAGTGGCTTTTACCCAGCAATTAAGTGGAATTATGTGACTCAATATGGAAAGATAATCGCTGGAGGACTCTCTGATCGTGTTCGCCGCACATGTCGTGGGTGACTGTGCAAACAGCGGGATAGCGGGAGAGGAGACTAACACAGAACAGCTGCGGTCAGCCGCAGTGTGTGCCTGGGCACAGACAGAATGGACCACGGGAAGGAGGTGGAACTCTTCCTCATACTGTGCAAGATCTGACAGAATAGAGCAGTGGTGATCAGAATAGGATGTGACGGAGTTCTCAACTCCAGCAGCAATGATGTAATAGAGTCCTCAGCTCCAGCAGCAGTGATGTAATAGAGTCCTCAGCTCCAGCAGCAGTGATGTAATAGAGTCCTCAGCTCCAGCAGCAGTGATGTAATAGAGTCCTCAGCTCCAGCAGTGATGATGCAATGGAGTCTTCATCCCCAGCAATGATGATGTAATAAAGTCCTCATCTCCAGCAGTAGTGATGTCATGGAATCCTCAACACCAGCAGTGATGATGTAATGGAATCATCAGCCCTAGCAGTGATGATGTAATGGAGTCCTCATCTCCAGCAGTGATGACTTCTTAGGTTCCCTGTCCCAGCCAGCCAGGTCTCATGGCTCAAAGTAGGGGTCCAGGACCACAAAACAAGACATTTTAATATGCATGTTGAGACTTACAGAGCAATCTGGAGTCTCCCTCCTGGCCTTGTTCTCTTCTGTGTGGCTTATCCCCTTGCCTGAATATTCCTCCCTCCTCCCATTGTCCCCTAAACTCTAGGCCTGGAAGGAGATTATTATGCTACCTCATCTACATCCTCCAACCTCAGCCGAGCTCCAGTTCCTACCCTGTAAGGAAGAAGAAAGGAACTCGGAGGCTGGAAGGTCAGGAGAAGCCAGGGTCTTACCACAGAGGGAGGAGAGGTCAGGATAGAATTCCTTGGTTAACAGAAACAAAGGCATCTGTGTCCCCTCAAAGGCTCCGTGTATGTAGCTGGCCACTGCACTCCCAGCCAGTGCCAGCCGTACCACCGATGTGATCTTTGAAAATGGTCTGAGTGCCAAGAGGCAGCCTTGGAGGAGACGCAGACTGAGAGGAACTGCTGGTGTAGACCAGGTCCCAGCAGCAGCTTGGAGGATAGAGACTGGGCTACTTCTCAAATTTATGACAGTGTTCCTTTCAGCACTCTGCAACTTGATCACAGATGTTTGCTTTAGAACACAAGGACAGGTCTTCACTCCAGAGCTTGGCATTCGCGAGCCTCCATAGTCTGATGCCAGCTGTCTTATCGGGGTTCTCACTACTCATCCGCCAAGCTCTACCCAGATTGGATTATTCACTGCTTTGGAAGGTGACTGGCACTGGAAATGAAAACACTTGGTGGGTTGCTGTCACAGTTCCCTCCTATGTCATACACTAGTGGACCCAGCCTCATTTTGATGCCTTCTAGGAAGACCCTACGGGCAGCCACTGTTGAGTGAAGTACCATGGGATTTAACTTAAATTGAACTTGGAATGAGTATCGTTTGCCATCCCTTCTTTCCGTGGTTTCCTCTCACTGCTCCTCCCCACCCTTGTCTGTCACGATCCCATCTCCACTCAAGGTTTGACTGAAATGTCAGCTCCTCCACGGGCACTTTAGATCTCCTGTCGTACTATCCTTCTTACTGATGGTAGCAGGATCTTCGCTTTCCAAACCTGTGTCTCCTTGGTAGCTGAAGCAAAACTGTGATCATTTATCTATCCCCTGCGGACCCAGAATTCATGTCCCTCTGAGGGATTTAATTGTGGAATTATCCTGAGCTGAGCATCTGTGGAAGTGACTGTTGAAGGTCCTCAGAGTGGATGGTTACTGTACCTGTAGTCTGGGGGCCTTGATATGGATATACCTGGTAGTCTGGGGTTTCTTCTTCTCCAGGAGGAGCTCTACTGCCCAGTAACTCCTCTGCTGTAGGCTGAGAAGCCCAGACTGTCCGTCCTTCCCCTGGCACCCAAGACCCAGTGTTCTCATGAAGGTTCCTAAGAATTGTATTTTGTTTTACTTATGAGAGTACACTGTCGCTGTCTTCAGACACACCAGAAGAGGGTATCAGATCCCATTATAGATGGTTGTGAGCCACCATGTGGCTGCTGGGAATTGAACTCCGGACTTCTGGAAGAACAGTCAGTGTTCTTAACTGCTTAGCCATCTCCCCAGCCCCTGTATTTTTATTACTTATGAGACAGGGTCTCTCTATGTATCCTTGGTTGGCCTAGAACTTGTGGCAATCCTCTTGCCTCAGCCTGCTGGGTGCTAGGATTGCATGCATGAGCCACATTTGAGGGTTTTAATGCCCGCTCCTTTCTCCTTCTGGATCACTTTTGAGTCTGGTCTCCTCTGACCAAGGCCCAGATATAATTTAACTATGGAACTTGAAATGGAAGTAGCAATACATTTGACCAAAGGGAAGGAAGAAGGAAAGGAAGGAGGGAGATTTTACACACAGCAGGTACGTATATAACTTATTTACCTCCTTGAACAATATATTTAAACCAATATGACTGTCTGAGATTTTTTTTTTTAACTGTAAAATAATGATCCCAGCTTTGTTGTCACAGGGCTGGGCCCGCCCCCCACGAAGGAAGAAAGATACCCCCCTTACCGGTCACTCCTCTCTACATACCAAACAACACCTAAAACTCTAGAACAGAAATAGATCTTCCAACTAAAATCCTATGAAGTCAGAGTAGCACGATTATGTAAAGTGTGAACTAAATTGAAACAGGGCTGCCGAGAGTGAACGCCAGTAGGCATCTCTGCCTACCGGAGGCCAATAAGCACCGAACCCAGCAGGATTAGCAACCAAGCCCATGACTTCTTCATTAGGCTGAGGACCCTTGAGAGAGAGGCTAATCTGGTCTTATGTTGGTATTGGCCACTCTCAGTCCCCACGGGAAAAGAAAAACAAAGCCTCAGAATTTCCCACAGATGAAAATATAACAATTTGGAGCTCACAGTCAAAGATTACTCAACCAAGGTAGTGTGTGTGTGTATGCATATGTGTATGATGTGTGTGTGTGTGAGAGAGGGGGGGGGAGAGGGGGGAGAGGGAGAGAGAGAGAGAGAGAGAGAGAGAGAGAGAGAGAGAGAGAGAGAGAGAGAGAGGGGAGGGAAACAAGAAAAGCCAAAGCACTGTTTAAAAACCAGAAGGCCACAAATCAATTTATGCTTCCAAGAATTCAGGATTTTGAAGGAAGGCGGAGCAGTGGCTGTAATATCAGGAGCCTTTCATCTCAGCACTTGGGAGGCAGGCAAGTCTCTGTGAGTTCAAGGCCAGTTTGGTCTACAGAGCAAGTTCCAGGACAGCCAGGGCTACACAGAGAGACCATGTCTCGAAAAACAAAACAAAACAAAACAAAACAAAGAAACAGACCAACAGAACCAAACAAAAGCTACGAATTCAGGATTTGGGAATTAAGGGATAAAGAAAATAAAATAACTGAAGAAAATGTTGAAAGGAAACAACGAGATCATAAAAATGAGTGGGCAAGGAAGACTAATGAAATGACCAAGCAGTTAGAAAAAGAACCAACTAGAACACACAGAAATAATGTAATCATTGAAATAGGAAATTAAGTGGATGAATGAAACAGCAGATTAAACACAGTTAGAGGGAGAAATGTAATAATTCAGAAACAATTACCCAGCATGTAGCACAGAAAAGCAAGGAAGTAGAAACTGTGAAGGAGCAGCCGGGTGATTTGTAGAACACAATAAAGATGCCCAGCACACTCCCAAGCCAGAGTCTAGGAAGACAGAATAGGATGCCTGCAAGAGGGGAAGTGTATGTGACTTACTTATTTGTAGTTAATAGAAAACAAGTGTCTTGGAAGCCCAGTGTTAAAGCAGAATCTTGGAACTCCATTTAAAGCCAGTAATAAGCAGTTAAAAACAAATTTGTGTACATGTATGTGCACATGTATATATAATCATTGTCTCTCTACTGAATTTCACTGCTCAGTCAGTGTGCTAGAACGAGATAGGAACAGTCTGTGTGCCAATTAGAAAGAAGAGACCCCACTCAATCATGGGCAAAGTCGGTGTAAAGAGAAAACCCAAAGGCGTACAGGTAAATTATTAGAAGTGAGAGATCTTAAGATTACTGTATTTAAGACCAATAGATAAAAACCAATTGTTTTGCTCTGTACTACCCGATACGTTAATGTTTAAAATAATATAATTTATAATGTGCCCTGAAAAGATCTAAGAGCTATGTGAAGATACGACATTTCATGAGAGACTATTGATGAGGTCTTGGGAAACTAAAAGATTTATGAATCTGGAGGAATTGGAGTCAGGAACAGGCCAGTTTCACCCAATCCCTCCTGGTAGGTACATGACAGTTCTTATGAAAATTCTGTGTTTGAGTATATGTCCAGAAGAGTAGCACCCTCTTAAAGGATGAAGAGAAGGAGATAGAAGGCTGTCTTGCAACCCAACAAGATTATTAAAAAGCTGTAGTAACAGAGATACAGGATTTAATGAGTTACCATGGTCCACAGGGAACACATCCCAAGACCATGTAGATGTCTGACCTCCGAAATCAACTTGTATTCAACACTAAGTATACTGTTTTCCCTATAATATCTACTTATGAGAATGTTTTAATGTGTAAGCTAGGCACAGTAAGAGCTTAACAGCAACATGTAGAGCAAGTACATAAAAACATACTATAAGGACGATTCTCAATATGGCTTTTCTCCAGAGTATCTTGTTTTATTTTATGCCTGAAGAAACACCTTACAGCTTTTATTTTCCTTTGAATTCATGTCTGTTATGTTAGAGAGGGTTACTTAAACACAAGGAGAGTGATGCAGAACAGTTGTGCCAAAAAAAGAAGGAGATGCTCCTGAGTGATTGATGGGCAGGTTGGGGTAGCACATACAGTGTGGATACATTGGACCAGAAGGATGATTCAGGTTCTACAGCAGGATGGGACAGCGATTTCACAATGATTTGTAGAATGGTGTGCTATAAACTGCATGCATCGTTTATTTCTGCAACTTCTCACTCAATGATTTCAGACCACAGTTGCCAAAGAGCAATTGCATCCATAGAAAGTAAGAAGAGTATTATAGAGACAAATTAACTAGTATATCCAAAGATGAGGCAGAGAAATAACCACACAGCCAAGTAGGAACCAGACTTGTGGTGGCCGGAGGCATGGAACACCGTAAGAAGTGGCTGGCTGTTCCTAATGGTTCTGGGACGTCTGGTTATCAGAATGAGAGAAAAGTAAGGTTCGGACCCTTACAAATTGGAATACAAATTTAAGTGTAGCTGGGTTCAGTGCTATATGCTTGTGGTTACAGTCACTCCCCTAGATGCTGGGAGTCTTTTAAATCCAGATGCTTAAGACCACTCTGGGAAAAGTAACAACAACAGACAACCAAAATCCAAACAAAAACACAAACAAACCTTTAGCGAGGTCTGACTGTGAAGAAATGTGTTAAATAAGACACTTAGATAAGGGGCTGGAGAGATGGCTCAGTGGTTAAGAGCATTAACTGCTCTTCCAGAGGTCCTGAGTTCAATTCCCAGCAACCACATGGTGGCTTACAACCATATGTAAATTGGATCCAATGCCCTCTTCTGGTGTGCATGAAGACAGCTACAGTGTACTTGTATAAATAAAATAAATAAATTTTAAAAAAGACACTTAGATCATCACACGCAGTCATATTAGAATGGAGAAGTTCTGTGCGCTGTAGGGCAATTTTTAAAAGTAGAGACGTCAGCAAGGTGGTTCAGGAGCTCCAGGTGTCTACCACCAGGCCTGATCCCTGGGCTCGATCCCATGATGCGTGAGGTAGGCGAGACAACCTCCCCTCAAGATGTCATCTGACCTCTACACATCTGCACACACACACACACACACACACACACACACACGCTGAATAAATGAAATGTGGGGGAAAAGTTCTTAAGTAAAAAGACAAATAAATCACAGACTGAGGAGATATTGGAATACTCAGTAACTGAAGTTTAATGTCAAGATCGAGGAAATGATTTGGAATAGAAAAAAGATGCGAACATCCCATCACTGGTAAAGAGATGGAAATGTCAAACACCCAATGCTAAGTAACCAGATTAACACGACATTATATGCCTCAAGATTGACAAAAATTAAGACATCTGATAATGTCAATACTGATCAGGGTGGGGAGTGACAGAGAAGTCACATCGGGCTGGCAGGATGATAGAACGCGGACGACCGGTGAAGGATGATTAACAGTGCAGCGCTGACGGTTTATAACCCAAACAGTGGCCTCATAACGGCTCACTCTTGGCCGTTTCCATTGCTGCCGTGTGGGACTGGCCATATTTCTTTTAAAAGGAAACAAAGCAGTAGAGTACTTCATTCACAGTAAGTGTTGTTTGGTGGTCGTGTTTTCTGGTGTCTGGGAGCGAGTGTTTTCCTCCGATGTGCAATAGAAACTGTTCCTTTTGAGACTGGGTGTGCTAAATCGTTAGAAACCCTCCCAACTCTACGTGTCAGCGTGCATGCGAGTGTTTATAACGGTATCACGTAGAGTTAGCAGGGTCATGTTAAGACACCAGATGTCCATCAACAGGAGAATGCATCTGCACGCAGTCATTGGTCTTCACAACGAAATGCCATCCATTAAACATGAACGAACCGTATATGGTTCTGTGTAATAGTATCGATAATTCTTCAGAACAGTGTTGATTAAGGAAAGTCCGGGGGAACCTGTAACTATTATATATATATATATATATTATATATATATATATATATATATATATATAAAATATTTTTTTAAAGCTATATTAGGAGTTGGGGAGAAGGCTCTGTCAGTGAGGCATTTGCCTCTCAAACTCCAGTTTGATCTCAGCAGTGAGAAGGTGGAGAGTTAAGGTGGATGGCCGGAATTTGCTGGCTAGCCTGTCAGCCTCCTGAATCAGAATCTGTCAGCCCCAGGCTCAGCGAGAGACCCTGTTTCAAAAGATAAAGTACAGAGTGGTCGAGGAAGACATCTGAAGCTGCCCTTGTGGCTCCACGTGCAAGAGCGTGCCCTGCTCAGACACCCAGACACTTACATATGCACAGAATCACACTAATAATGCTATTGGATATCTGGGTCAAGCATAGGTTTAAGAAGAGCAAGCCGCACGTTCACACAGCGGGCGTTTATTTGGACACCTACAGGACTCTGGTTGGGGATGGTTCTGGTGAGGCTCTGCTGCCCCCTGGTGTCCGATCGGTGAATGGCAGCAGGGTTGCTTGTTAGAATGAGCGTGGGCCCGGCTGTTCTAGACAAGTTCAGGCTGCAGCCAGACTTACCCTACATGGAAAAGATGAAGCAGCTTTGGGTGCTCCTGATTTGCGCTCTTCTCCCTTCTCACTCCTGAGTCTGGGAGTGACGAGTGTAACCCCACTGATACATGTCCCCGGGTGGAGCAAAACTGATCCTAAACTGTTGGCTCCGCCCATGTGTCCCATCGGAGTCCCCCACCTCACCACCAGGAACGGATGGGATCCAAGTAGAGCGCTCAGTGACTTCCGCCGAAGGAGAGACTGGGGGTTGACGCTCAGAAGCCTCTGACTTGATTACCTTTATGCAATCATCATCTTTGGGAGATGGGGCCTCTAGGGGGAGCTAAGAAATCAGGAAACAGCCACAGGAAGCACACTTAGGCATGCTATAGCATGCGGGGTGGGGGTGGGGGGAGACAGAAAGAGTCCTCCACTCTACTGACAGAAACACTTCCTAGGGACTGGAGGGATGGCTCAGTGCTTACTGCTCTTCCAGAGGACCCCTGTTTGGTTCCCGGCACCCGCACCAGACAGCTCTCATCCACCTGTAACTCCAGGTCCAGAAGATCTGTTGACCTGTGTCTTCTAGCCTCTGTGGACACCTGCACACACGCATACATAGACACACACTCATACATGAAATATAAACATACCTTACAAAGACTTCTTGGAGGGAAGTTGACTGGGAGCTGGACACAGGGCTCCACATCTTAACGAGGCAGAGATGGCCTGGAAGGAGGACACTGATGAGACATCTCCAAAGCCCTTGGGAAGGCCAGGCTTCTGCCCACAAGCCCCACGCTAATGAGTTCCTGAGCCATCGTCCGACCTGGGCCCTCCCGCTCCCTCTGTGAAGGGCAAGCTTCTGGGCCCAGGTCTGCAGTGTGGACTAACACAGTGCCTGTTAAGTGTTCTGACTCATCTGGGTTAATAGGACCTCGCAGAGCTCTGAGAGCCTGATAAGGTGGCTTTGGTCCCGGTGTGGCCTCAGGTCACACAAGCTTCCAGTATAGCTAAGGCGGGGATGAGCCCCCTGTTAGGGTGACGGCTTGAGGAGGAGGAGGGTCTTCTGTCCCTGGGGTAATGTCTTCCTTCTTTACCCCCAGACACCATGGAGACGGTGCTGATCCTCTGCAGCTTGCTGGCCCCTGTGGTCCTGGCTAGTGGTAAGCATCCTTCAGGGCCTTGCTGTACCAAGATGGCTGACACAGCCCTTTCTGGTAGAAGGTTCTAGCCCTTTCAGACATTAGGGTTAAGACTTCTTAGGCAGCTTTACATATGATCAGGGGCTCCTACTGTCAGCAGAGGAAAGGAAAACAGATCCTAGTTCAGGTGGTCCTTGCACCCTGCCCTTCCCCCACAACTGCTCCCCGCAAGGGTTCAGCTGGCCGTCTGTTAATCTCTCCGGGAACCTTGGGCTCCTCTGGAATTGTATGCAGCCTAGACTGTATTGACCCATCAATACCATGCAAGTCATGAGTGCCCCTGTCCCTCGGTTTCAGTTTCCCCATTTGTCACTAGATGATAGTAGACCTGGCCTTTTGGAGTAAATAAAAGGTATGATGTGAGCCCGGGACCTTGAAGGCTCTGAGTCATGATCACCCTAGGCGAGGACCCTAAGCCCAGCAAGCCCATCTTCTATGATCTCCAGTATTTCTGCCCAGTGAGCCCCCTTCACAGGGATCCTTTGCTGGGACTGGAGGTTGTGGGGTAGGTGAGTGGTCACAGAAAGTGCAGCTGTCTTCCTCTTAACCATCTTGTTTTTCCCAGCAGCTGAGAAGGAGAAAGAAAAGGATCCTTTCTATTATGGTGAGTGAGTTCAGCAGCCCTGGGGTGCAGCCCCATCCAGGAGGGACAGGTATGTTCTCCTGGCCCTACCCCTCTTCCTTCTCTCACCTCTGGTCCCTTTACAGACTATCAGACCCTGAGGATTGGGGGATTGGTGTTTGCTGTGGTCCTCTTCTCTGTTGGGATACTTCTCATCCTAAGTAAGTGTGTTCCTTTATTCTCTGGGGGCTAGACAGTTGGAGACAGTATACAAGCCTAGCTGTTTTGTCTGTGGGAAAGGAGAAGGCACAGTCTTGCCTCCCCATGGTGTCTCCAGGATCAGTACAGGGCTGAGCATGTAGTAAGTGCTCAGTAAAACAAGGAAGGTGCACCCAGAGAATGTAGGTGAGGACAGACACAGCTAAGAAGAGCAGTCTGCATCCATAGAGCAGGGGTTTGGCCATCCCAGGAGTCAGAAGTTGTTCTCTCCATGCTCCTAGGAGTGTGTCCCTGTGTATTTTCCCTACTGAGCTGTGGTGCTGAGTGTACTTTGCTCATGGTATGAAAGCACATAGTTCATCATCCTGGGAAAGCATAGAGGAGGAGCTTGGTCCGTGGCTTGTTCCCATTAAGACGGACCAGGAAGCAGAAAACTCAGGATGTAACCGGAAGTGGTTTCCACCTCCAAGATCTGTCCCAACAACCCGCTTTGGTTAACCTGGCCCCACCTCCCAAAGCTTCCCCCTCCCACAGACAACACCCAGTGAGGATCAGATATCCAGACCTAACTGCTGGTGGAGGGTGGGGTGGTGGGAGGGTTTACAAGTCAACCACAGCTCCTGGTCTCAGTTGACCCAGGGCTGCTTTGGGCAGCAGTGCAGGCCTCCACTGACTCTGTCTGTGTACAGAGTCACAGTAGGTCTTCTGTGTCCTGGCCTGGAGCCAGACCTTGAGCTGATGCTGGAAGTGTGACCTTGTATGGTTTCTTTGTGTTTCAGGTCGCAGGTGCAAGTGCAGTTTCAATCAGAAACCCAGGTAAGGGCAATGGGGCCATCGGGACAGAGAGAGGCATGTGGAGTGAACCCCGTGGGTGTTCTTTTGTCTCAGAAAGAGAAGGTGGGGAGCTGGGGTATGACTCTGGGGATTTCCGAGTGACTTCGGAACAAAGCAGAGGTCCCAACGCCGAGCAGCAGCCTCGGGTGTAAATTCCCGGGTAGGAATGTGCGAGAACTTTGCTTAGAGGCCCCGGAGACAGAGAGGCTTGCTAGGAGAGAAGTAAAGGCAGAAGGCCGCTCTGAGGTGCAGGGCAGAGACACTGGGCCTGTTTCTCACCTTTTCCTGACGCTCTGTGCATTGTGTAGACACTTGGCCTCCTTTCTACACCGTATAAGCTATACCCATTCATTAAAACAGTCATGGTGTCCATGGACCTCAGAAGCCAGGGTCGGTGGCAGACACACCCAATCCCCACCTCAGGGCAGACACTGAAGGGTACCCATAAGTTCTCAGCCTCTGTCTGTATCGATCCGACTTCTTTCACCTTACGTGTCCCATGGTAGAGCGTTTGAATCCTTCAGGGGGTTTGGATGGAATGGGCTCCTGAGTTCTGCTTCAGCAAAGAGAATGGGGGATACTCTGTGGTTTGCCCTGGACATTGGTGACAGCGTGTCTCCACTTGTCATAGGGCTCCAGGTGATGAAGAGGCCCAGGTGGAGAACCTTATCACCACAAACGGTAACTGCTGTGAAAGGGTGCTGGGAGGGGGTCTTCCCATGGTTTTGGGGGGTGGGGAGGGACTGGGCTAGGTGCCACGAGCTGCTTTGGGGTTCAGCAGACATTGCCTCTGAGGTCTCAGGAAAGGGTTCTCAGTACCCGAGTGACGTTAGCGCTTCATTCACACCATACAGGTGACAGTCATTGTATCCAGAACACTGGCTTCCTGCCAGGCAGACTCCGTCTTTCCCCATGAGGTAGCCATCACCACCTAAGTTCTTGTGACCAGCGAATGTCAAGGACTGTCACCACATCTTAGTGACCCCAAATCCTAGTATCCATAAGTGAGGGTTCAGCATGGAGCGTGGTGAGGGGCCTCGCATGACATCAATCTGCCTTCCCTTCCAGCTGCGGAGCCCCAGAAGGCAGAGAACTGAAGGGCAGCCTCCAGCATGAAGGTAGATGGCTCTGTGCTTGGTTTCCCCCGTCTCACCACGGTTGTCAGAGTCTGGGCAGGGGCATCGTGCTAACTTCTTCATGGCACTCAGTTTTCCTTACCAGTCTGCTCTTACCTGTCTCTCAGAGGTGGGAGGAGTACCACTGCTCAGTCACAGAGACACTGAAGTCTTTATCCAACACAGCAAGCATAGGGAATCAGGGCTTCTAACCAGCCTGGGGTCAGGCTCACACGGTACTGCCCCAGCTACTGCAGGGAGGGACATGACTTGGGTAGGAATCACTTAGAGAAACACTTCTGTATTAAAGTGACATCGAGAATGGCTTCCTATATCGATTCAGAAAACCACCTAAAATACCATACACACACACACACACACACACACACACACACACACACACACACATCACACAGACACACACATACACCATACACACACATCATACACACATACCAAACAACCACACACACATACACCATACACATATATCATATACCCACCACACACACACACACCATACACACATACCACACACACACCACACACACACCATACAAATACACACCACACACACACACACCATACATACACCATACACAAGCACAGATCACAGACACACCAAACATACCACACATACACACACACACCATACACACACACCACACACACATAGAGCACTCACACTGCACATGCATAAGCACACATACAACACACACATACACCATACACCAAACATACCATACATATATAAACACAGATATCACATACATACAGCACACCATATACACACACATACACAAGCACAGACCATACACATACCACATACACACATCAAACACCACAATACACAAACAGATATTACACACGCACACCTCAAGCCTCTACATGTTTATTATGAAACTCTCCAGTACTACTCTGCAGTAGTTAAAATAATGTATGCCCCTCCCACTCCCTGTTCCTCCACTGTCCTCAACACTCGGGACCCACTGTGTGTTCACTTCCATTGCTCACTCTAGGGCATGCCAGAGAATACATAGTGACTGAACAAAGCATTTGGTCAGCAGGCCATATAGGAACCTTCTGGAGCTACCAGGAGAAACAGGACAAGCAGGGCTGTCCCCATTTATAATGGGAAAGACTGCAGTCAGAGAAAGCCATTCAGAATGTGTCCTGGTTAGGGTTACTATTGCTGTGATAACGTGGTCAAAACAAATTGGGGAGGCAAAGGTTATTTGCCCTAAGCCTCCATGTTGAAGTCAGGACAGGAGCTCAAGCAGGGCAGGAACCTGCAGGCAGGAGCTGATGCAGAGGCCGTGGAGGGGTGCTGCTTACTGACTTGCTCCTTTTAGCTTGCTCAGCCTGCTATAAGAAAGTAGAACCTCGGGGCACCAATCTGGGGTGGTGTCACCCACAACGGGCTGGGCCCTCCCCCATCAATCCCTGGTTGAGGAAATGCCTTCTGGGCTTGCTGACAGCCTGATCTTACGGAGACATTTTCCCAGTGGAGACCCCCTCTTCTCAGGTGACTATAGCTTGTGTCAAGTTGACACAGAAATACCCAGCATCCAGGTCTCTGTGGCTAGGCTCAGCCAGAATACCTTCTCAGCTGTGTCCTGGATGGCAGACCCGAGGATATGCAAAGGCAAGAGAGCCAATTTGTCCCCTCACTTCTGCTCCAGACTCCACACAGGAAGGCATAACAACCAAGAGTGTAACTTAAGCTTAAGTTGTAAGCTAAGGGAAGCCAGGTGTAGTGGTGCGTACCTGTAAAGACAGCCCATGGGAGATAGAGGCTGGAAGATTACAAGTTCAAGGTCAATCCTGGCTAACAGTGAGTTTGAGGTCAGCCTGGGCTACATGGATCCTATCTCAAGACCAAAGCCAACAGAAAGCTGTCTAGGTCAGGATACCAGCCTTTGCCATGAAGCCAGCACTGCCGTGTACCTATATAGTGTTTTAATTCCTTGCTGTGTCTGCATCTCCACATGACAGCCCCAGGCCTCAGAGCAGGCAGGGTTCACTGCATCCATCTTTGGGGTGGATATCTTCAAGACAAGTGACCTGTTATGCAGGGGCAGTCAACAACTCCAGTCTAGGAAGTCACACCCTCTACACCCTCCCATACCCTCCCTATCTGCCTTCCCTGCCTCTCGGCCTTGTCTGTTCTTCACTGGACCTGGGGACGTCAAGGGCATGCCCTCAGTGGGATTTTCGGGCAAAGGGACTGTGCTGAAGACAGAGAGAAGACAAGGTATGGGTATCAGAAAGGATCTGGGGTTGTCACGTGAATTCTCTGCCTCCACAGCCTCCAGAAGCCAAGGCCAGCTACCCGACACTTTAGAGGCTGATGTCGAGGCTTGAGAAAACCGGCTACTTCATACCAGACCTTTCCCTAGGAGACGCCGAGGACGCGTGTTCCCTGCGCCTCTCCCTGCCCCCTACTAACCCCAGTCCTGTATTAATGATGTAACACTCACAGCCCTTCTTCTCACTGCAGCCGGGCTCTGGACCCTTTCTGTGCCGCGTCTGTGCCGTGTCTGTGTGTGTCTGCTGACTGTGGTCGTTCGTGGATTTCATTGTTCCCGTGAACTCTGTGCTTCCTCTCCCATGCCACCGTCAGCACCTTGTGCCCTCCTGTGACCTCCATCTCCTCTTGCTCTCTGGAGTCTCCTCTGTCCCTGAGGAGCCCTTAGTCCCCGCTTTCTGGATTTAGGCTTGAGGGAGAGTTGTACCCAGGGCAGGAGTCCCCAGCGATCCTGGGGCTGAGAAAGTTCGTACCCTCTTCACTGATGTTCTTTGTGGACTCTGAGAAGAAGCTTGCTCCAGATTCCACCAGTTTAGAAGGTCCGTTTGCAGCTGGAGATTCCGATTGCCTCCCTGGAGGCGTCTGCCCTCCAGGCCTCCTTTTCCTTTTAGGGTGCCCACTTCAGAGTCCCAATCCGCCCCACCCTTTACAGAACACCCAGGAATTCTTGCCTCTGAGGAATGAGCTCCTCACTTAACTTCTGAGCAATATCCCCGTAGGCTTTGGAGCCCTTCTGCCTTCATCCACCTTCCCTGCTTCTGAGACTTCCATCTCTAGCCCAGTTCATCTGACAGAGGACTCCTTCCTTCTCTGAAGCTGGTCTGTGGCAGGAGATAGCCCAGGGGACAGGCAGCAGGCAGGGTGCCAGTGGCTCTGTCTCTCTGCCACATGGTGTGGAATCTGGCAGACTTTACAGTGTCGTGGAGAGGAATGGAAGGGTTCAGGGGCAGCGGGGCTGCGGGTCAGAGAGCAACAGGGTATGCACACCCATGGATGCAAACGCCTACGGGAGTCAAAGGTCACCAGAGTGGAAACTCACACCAGAGCCTGCCCCACCTGCCCATTGTGTTCCCTTGGAAACAAACCAAGCCACACTGTGTACTGGGACTGCTGATCTCTGTCTTGTGATCTATTATCCTCTGACAACAGAAAAGTAAATAAATAAATAAATAAATAAATAAATAAATAAATAAATAAATACAGCATTGTTTCCTAGTGGCTCTGAGTGGCTTTTCTTCCGAGAGTCTGAGGGTTTGTAGGGCCCCGGGAAACTTAAAGGACAACTGAGCCTGTCCCCAGTGAGAGGGAAGAAGTCAAGACTGAAGAATGCTAGGGAGGGGACAGGCACTTTAGGCCTCTTTCTCCTCTCCCCTTCCCCCTTTCTCTCTCCTTCTTTTGCTCCTTTTCCACAGGTCCCCATCCTCAGGCTCTTCTCACAGCAGGACAAATCAGAGTAGAAAAGAGCCATTGAGGATTAGTAAGGTGACAGTAATAGACAGGCACTTGAAGCCTCTCAAGGACATTCCCACAAGGTTGGTTGGTTCTTAAGTACTGTTGGCCAAACAAACACAGCTTCAGGCAGATTCCTTTTGAGGGTAGCAGCCCAAGCCCTGTCTCCAGCCTTCTGTGTGTTTTGGGTGAGACACAGCTAGGGAGTGAGGAATTCCCAGAATATCTTAGGGTCTCCATAGAACCTCAGGAGCCACCATGAGGATTCTGAGTTGCTTCCAGCCACAGAACCGAACCACACAGGCCTGAGGGAGCAGGTGGACTCCATCCTCTTGTTAGCTATCCCAAGACCTGCTTGGTCTATTTCCCTCCTACCTCTATACTTGGTGTGTCTTGGGCTCTGAAAAGATGGGATCTTAAGCAGGGAACAAGTGTAATATTGTCAAGCCAGGGGTAGCAGGGGTTAAAATATCCCTGGTCACATGGGGACTCATTAATGAAGCAGGTAATCTCTGTTCATGGCACACTCATGCATCAGGGAGATCATGCCTTGAAGGGGACTGAGACCCTGAGAGGCCTCCGACGCACAAAGGATTGTGGGTACGGTGCCAGCCATTTACTAAAACCAAAGCATCCAACTCTAAAGAGGTCGAATGAGAAGTTCTGACCTTCCTTCACCACACCAATAAAAGGGAGCACTGCTATTTTACGATGAGTCTAGCGCACTGCCTGTGGCTTTGCAAGGTGTCTAGAAGCACCCACTTAGTTTGCCTGATAACCTGACTCTATCCTGAGATAGCAGGGTGGCCTTGTTTTACAGATTCTCTGATAGCCCTCAAGACTGGCCCAGGTCACAGCAGTTGCAGGGAGTAGGGGCTAGACCCAGTCAGTGTTTCCAGGGCCATGTGTGCACCACACAGCTGGTGTCTGGGAAGAGCTGTGTCAGGGAAAGGTGGGGGACAGCTCATGGCTCCTGTAATCTTGTCTGCTCCATTCCCTTTCAGGATGTGACCTAGCTAGCATGCACCCCAGCCTGTGCTCTGAGGGAGCTCCTAGGAGTGGCCAGTGGTGTGGGAACCAGACCCAGAGTTAGAACACCTAAGCACCAAAACCATACAGAAAGATATCTACCACGCTGTTGCCAGATGCAGGGTGTGGGGCTTCTTGTGGGGCCTACTTCCCACACTCACATCAACACTGCAAGGTCATGAGGGTGGGCAGTGCCAGCCACTCAGCCCCTGACACCTGATGCTCCTTTCCACTTCTGATTTGTTTAGTTTTTGTTTTTCCTCTAGGACAGGGTCTTCAGTAGCCCACACTGGCTCGGAACTCAAAACAAAACAAACAAAACAGCCATACAGCCAAGGACGACGACTTTAACTTCCGGTCTTCCTGCCTCAATCTCCTGAGTTGGGTTACAGATGTGCACAACCACAGCTGGTTCTAGGGGTGCTGGTGTTTGTGTGTGCTGTGTGAGCTCTTTGCTGACTGATGTACAGCCCCAGTCCTGCGATTTACTTTACCTGATTGGACAGGAAAGGGACTGTACTCTACAGGGACAGTGAGTCACCTGTTCTCAGTGACCTTGAGGGTTCTTCATGTTTGACCCCCCTCCAAAACTTTGTCTCACATGAGTTTGACCCCCAGAGATGGTCAAACCCCTTTGAAAGTCACCGCTGCTCATTTTTCATGTCACTAATCTGTCTCTGCGACCCCAAAGGCCGTGGCCCTCAGCCTCTCAGGTGTTCTGTTTGCTCATTTTTTTTCCCCTTACAGGTTTTAGATTAGAAACAACCAGGCTATTCTTGGAAGAGGAGCCGAGGTCGAGAGTAAAACCGACCATAGCAGTAGAAGTGGGAAGGGGATGCCAGGCCGAAGCACATCCCAAGGTCAAGGGGCTCTGCCCCCGCCCCACTCTGGGAGGCAGGGCTCTGCCTTCCTAAGGATGAGGGACTGGCAGGTGAGAAGAATTCTCCAGCTCAGTCTGGTTCTCACCTTGTCCCGGGCTGCTCTACACCCCCTCCCCCGGATGCTGGGGGAGAGCTAGAAAGGTCAGGTGTGTTTGCCCAAGCCAGGGGGAGGAGCTTTGAAAATACCTGTCTTCAGGCCATAAAGAGGAGGGAATGGCCACCTATTGCCATTTGTGTGATTCATTGCTGTCACCCCTAAGCTCCTGGCTGGCAGAATCAACCAGTTCAAGCCAACCACCTGCTGATTTTCTGGAGCCGGGCCCCAGCTCCATGGCCTTGAACAACAAGAGGTCTCCTGCCAAGAGGTGATGCTGTCTCTAATGTCCTGAAGGATACTGGGCAGAATGAGTGGACCTTTCTGAAGCAGCCCCTGCCTCGGAGCCTGGACCCTTCTTCTGTCCAACTGCATGACTTCAGCTCCTACCTCTCGGTCACTTTTCTTCCTGCACTGTAAAATCCTTCAGGTCAGTTAGGCCTCCAGCTACCTGTGTGACTCTGGGAAAACCACCAAAGCTAGAGTATCCTCTCCTAGACATGATACTGTACAGTGTATAGCTTGTGTCGTATACTATATACTGCATACTATTACTTCCCTGAGTTATAGTGATGTAATAGACAAAAAAAAACACATTGACGTTTCTACAGAAAGACATCACATCACCGGTACTAGCATCCCTGGCTATTCAAGGGCTGCCTCCTCGTTGATTGCAAGGGTCCCTACCCCTTAGACCTGGACTCTAGTCCTGACTCATACACATATCACCCACAGTCCCCACTCTGTGAAGTAGTGGTACAAAAGCCTGCCTGCCCGTGATGTCAGGAAAAGAAAAGCAGATCCTCGGAACTCTCCACACCATGAAATCGGTGGAGTCCCTGCCAGGTGGGGACAGCTGGACCCAGCCTCAGCGACTGACAGTACAGTGAGTGGATGTGGTGATCTGTGTATGCCTACGGGTCAGGCCACATGAAAGCCACAAAAGCCTGTCTGAGGACTCCAGAGGGAAAGGCATGGTTTGTTCCCTGAGGTTCTTCAAAGGCAGTGGCCACAAGGAGCCACTAGAAACACCTGAGCTTCAGGTCAAGGCCAGGTGTGAGTTCTGAGAAAACCAAGAAGGCATTTCTCTCCAGGGTGTTCTCTGTGTAGGAGGCTGTGCTAATGGGCTTGTCCTTGCCTTAACATGGTGACCTTGACTCTCAGCAGACATTGCCCTTTGGCAACTCCCAGGAACCCTGTGCCCCACTGCTTGGGCCATCTTGAGGCCAACATTTAAGAACTGGATCCTATGGGGCCCACCTCCTCCAAGCCCTTGCCTTATAAGACCCCAGTGACCTGGCACTTGTGGTCACAGCAGGAGACAGGAGCTGGCATTCCTCAGGGTTTGGGACCTCTGGCACAGATGGAGACTACAAGGAACAGCCACGGTCCCTGCTCAGCATCCCTGGGGACCATATCTTGGAGAACGGGCCTCAGCTTGGAGTCAGGGCTTTCTTGGGGCTTTGGGTCTCTGCACCCTTGAAGCTCCTTTGAGCTTCGAATCGACATGAAGGAAATGATGCTGGGGCCTGAAGATTGATGGTATGGATTCTGTCTGGAAACCTCACAAAGCCCTGGGCTGGTGGCTGGAGAGCCCTGTTGTTGGAAGGCTGGTGGTGAGGACTCCTACTGCAGTGCTTCCTGTGGAAATCAGGGGGACAAGGCGCAGCTGGATGTCTCAACCTGTGACTTCACTCCCCACCAATGCAATGGGGACTGTCCACATGGCTGCACTGAGTCTTAGGACAAACCTGTCTGAAGGATGTGGGAGAATGAGGCATAGTGGCTGAGGGCCCTGTCCCCATGGGCATGACAAGGATGAAAGGGATCCGTCTCCCCAGCTCCAAAGACTGCTCTGGTCTCTGGGTCTTAGAGATCACAGCTAGATACCCCTCTGGGCCTCCACCCTGGAGAAACCCAACCAAGAAGGAAAACTGGGGGCTCTTGGCCTGTCCCATTCTTTTAAATAATCAGGAGGGTAGCATTTTTATGACTTCTGGGCCCTGGTGCTCCAGGGAAGACTCCAAGAAGTAGGATGAGCCTGGGAGACTGATTGGAAGAGCCTGCTGCTTGGTGTTTCTCCTAGGGGGAGAGCGGATACTTGGGGCCAGTGGTGGTAATGCCTGGTGGGGATCCAACTGGAGCACTGGGACAGAAGACAGCTGCAGGGACCCTTTAGTAGAAGTCAAGGGGGCTCCGGAGCTAAAGGGACGTGAACAAATTTATCTCCTGGGGACCCAGCCCAGCTTAGGGTAGAGAGTGGTGATACCATTGTTAGAACCCTCTTTGGGCAAGCACTTCTTCTAACGACCTCCTCCCGCATCAAGCGTCTGAGGTAGGTGTCACCATGCAATTTGGATGGCAGGATAAAGAGAAGCATCCTTCTCCGGGCTCACTGGGTCAGACGGGCAAGGTCAGCTTACAGAAGGATTTACACTGGTGTGGTCTGGCCTTAAGGGGCTGTGCACACAGACACGGGAGCAGATACTTCTTCGGTTGCTCTCGGGAGAGCAGTGCAGTTCCTTTTCAGGGGAGTAGGGTGTCTCAGAGAGGATTCCTTGTCCCGAGCATTAGGCTAAACCCTGCTGATGGTCTTGAGTGGCTGGGATATGGCATAGTTGTCTGAGGATGAACTTAGAGTAAGGGGAGCCAGGCAAGACCTTAGCATCATTCAGCTTTCAGGGCTGGGAAGTGGGTGTGTGGGTGGGTATGGGAATAGGTGTGTACACCTGGGTGTGGTGTGTGTGTGTGTGTGTGTGTGTGTGTGTGTGTGTGTGTGTGTGTGCACTCACGTGGCACTGTGGGGTGTTAGAGGAGTCTGAGGGCAAGGGTACTGAGTGTTTACTGCCTCTCTAGAGCACACGGGGCCCAGTTACCTGCTGCATGCAGACTGGAGAGAAGGTGGCCTTAGGCAAGGTTGAGGCTGAGTCCCTGGCAAATTGCTGTCACCCCTGTGAGCTGGGGAAGTGTGAACATTTAGAAAGGATACCTAGGAGGGTCTCTAAGTGACGCCCAGGAGGAAAACCTGAGGACAGAGGGATCATTCTGGAGGCTGGGTACTCAAAACCCATCTGTGCTAAGATCCTGAGGCAGGAGTGAGCCCTGGAAGGTCAGAGAGCTACTAAGGGGGCAGTATGGTTGGAATGGACAGAAAAGTTGGGGACAGGGTCGGAGAGGCCACTAGGATTAGATTAAGAAGGAACACAAAAAAGAGAGCCAACAAGAGGGCAAGAAAAGATACTTGCCACAAAGCCTGGCGAAGTGACTTCAAATCTCTGGGTCCTACAAATTATCTTCTGGTCTCCGGGCATGCACATGGCTCAGGCAAGGTCTCTCACACACGATGAGTACGTAAGTAAACAAACATGATAAGAAAATGTACAGAGTGACACAAGAAAGGCCAGGGCTTAGAAATCGGTGTTCAGAGGATCTTGGGCAGCAGAGCAAATGATTTTACAATGGAAGGGCTGAGTGGGGGCACAGGGTGTCTATTAGGGAATGCCTTCTTTCACAGCCCCTAAAGTTGGGAAGGAGGAATCTGTGGTGGGCTTGTGAGGAGGAGGGAGTCCTGCTGAGGTCTACAGAGACCATTGATACTGCCTGAACTTCCCCAGTGCCTGGCTTGGGGAATTTCCACTCAGGGCTCTAGGCTACTTGAAGGTTAGGATTTCCACTTGGGAACACGTGACAGGGTCACTGGGTGGAGTTGCCCTTCACCTCACAGGTGGCTGGGCTGGAGGGTGGGGGCGTTGCCAGCTCAGAGCCCTAAGACAGACCTCAGCCTAAACAGAGAACCCAGGTAGGAGGTCAGGCTAACATTTCCAAGCTCCTCCATCTCCCTGGGGGTGTCATTAGCTCCCCTCTTAGGGTGCTGCTGTGGAGAACAAGCAAGCTAGTTGTCAGGGTGACCAGACCCAGCATTACCCATATTCTACTCATACTCTGGTATCCCTGTGGAATGGCCACACCAGGATGATCTTGAGAGCCTAGAAGAGACCCTGTGGTCCAGTCTTAGTCAGCCAACAGAGACTCCTTATAGTAGCCTTGTTCTGGGTCTGTCACCATGGCCAGGGCACAAAGATTCTGGAAGGCACCGAGTGACTGTCCTGTTAGTCCTTAGTTGTCTCCTTGTGCCCTCTCAGCTTGGGGACTAGAAGATATTTTGCCTTTCGGCTGCTCCCCTGACAGAAAGCTCAACCCTTCTCAGAGGACCTCATTATGTGCCGGAACTCTTGTTGAGACCCGTAGGTACATCCAGGCAGGTGTGACATCACAAATGACACATGCCCCCAGGGTTAGGACAAGCCACCATGGGAGCACCCTCAAACCAGCCGTGGCTCCAGCCACTGCCCAGAATGGTTCAGAAGGCTAGTTAACAGCCTCGGGTCCAGGACCAGCAGAGACTAAGTCCCCACTGCATCTGAAACAATTTCCCACCTGGTCTCAAGGGTCCTCTGAACTATGGAATGGGCCCAGGGGCAAGAGATATCAGGATGGGTCCTGCTGGGTAGGAGGACAAAGAATCCTTTGAGTGAAGGCTGGGGACCCACACCTGCCTCTAAATGTCTCCTCAAGCTGCTGGCCTGAAGCCCAAGGAAGTGGGGAAGGGGGTGGCTCTGGTCCTGCCAGCTTGTACCCTGATCAGTGTCCTTCTGGGAACCCACAGTGCAGACCATTGGCTGCAACAGCAAGGCCCCTGTGGAGGAAGGAGAGGATGTTACCGTTTACTTTGCTGCTCAGAACGTCCCTTCCTTCAGTGCCTGTGGAGGTCAGAGACTCTTCCCCTACCCTCACGTGGGTCCCTTGCTCCAACCAGCCCAGGCAGGCAACTGCAGGGTAAGAGTTCCCTCACCAGCCCCTCCTCCTGCCTCATTCTTCTGTCCCAGTTCAGCTCATCCAGTGTGAAGGGAGGAAGTGCCACTGTTCCCATCCAGGCCTCAGGCAAGGGCAAGCTCTCCCTGGTTCCTGTGTACCTCAAACACCTACAGCAGCTCCTGCCATGGACAGGTGGTACCTGGGTGAGTCTCCCAAGCCTGACCCTCCCTGCTCTGTCCAACTTGGATTCAGGGGACCACTTATCACTTTCAAATATACCTACTGACTCCCCACAGTTGTGGGAGAAACAGAAATGGGAGAGACAGGCTACCCTAATAAGAACACCTCAATACTGAGTCCTGTGGCCTGCTGTGGTGCTCTGGGCAACTCTGAGTCAGAGGCTGGGAAATGCACTCTTTCTCAGCCTCCTCATTCAGCGTTGTGCCCTGCATCAGACTACAGAGTCGCACCTTAGTCCCCGTACGTTCTAGCTGCCTGCTCTCTGTCAGATTATGCCACTTGTCTGCGCCTCAGAGGAGACAGGATGACGCTGCTCCTGCTCTTTCCTACTGAACCATGTGGTGGTGAAAGGGTTGCCTCCCCAGGGCCTAGAACAGAAGACTAGCTGTCAACCTGCTTTCCACATGGTTCTGCCTACCTGTCTACCTGCCTGCCTGCCCATCCACGCATCCATTCATGTACCCATTCATGCATCCATCTACCCATCCATCTGTCCGTCTGCCCATCCGTCCATCTATCCATGCACCCACCCACCCATCCTTCTGTCTGTCTGTCATATAGCTTTCTCACTCGCTGCCTACTTTCATCTTGTTCTAGAAGGAACTTACAGGGGCTTACAAAGATAGTCACCAAGGTAACATAATAAGGGGTGGGGGTAGTGATGCATCCTCTGACACACAGTTTCGGCAGCCATGGTGGCACCTGGACCTTCCAGCTCTGCTCTCCCCTTTCCGGATGCTCCGGGCTTCATCTTCCCTTGCTCTCAGTTTTTCTGGTCTCTGCTGGGTTATGGCACAAGTCCCTTTGGGTGTGTTTAGGGGAAGCAAATGTTCAGCCTTAGTTCCTTCATCTGTCGAACGGAACTACCGGAAACGAGATGGGGACGGTGAGTGCTGAGAGCCTGGCTTGTGGGTCCGGACTCTCGCAGGGTGGGGCTGCAGTCTATCTGTGTATGTGCTGGGCTCCGGAAGCTCGGGAGAGCTGCCTGAGTGCTCTTAAGTTGTGCAGCCAGAGCTGTTCTCTCCTCTTCCCACTTAGCAGGGAGTGGCTGGCTAACAAAAGGCTAATGTCTGTCATTTTCCAGCAATGCAGGAACAATGGTGCCCGCTGTCCTAGGCCATATTCTGGCTCAGTCCCCACAACTTCCCAGAGTCCTGTGCCCTGTCCTCTGTGTAGATGAAGAGACAGACATGGAGAGGTAGGCAAATTGGCAAAGATCAAATTTCTAGGCAAGTGAGGAGAGCCATTGTCCTGGCATTGGTTGAGGAGCACTTGCAGATGGAGCCCCTCCTCTCAGGAGGACTGACTGCACCAGGGGAGTAGATGCCGTCTGTCTGTCTGTCTGTCTATCTGTCTATTCATCTATAAATTATTATAGATCTAGCTATCCTGTATATATCTTGTATGTATGCATGGTCATATGTATATATGTATGCCTGTATGTGTGTATATATGTGTGCATGTATGTACGTATGTATGTATGTATGTATGTATGTATGTATCTATCTATCTATCTATCTATCTATCCTCTACTCATCCATAAATCTATTATCCATCTTGGTATCATCTCTCCATTATATATAACCTGCTAGTGTTGGACATTAGCTTCTTGGAGGCCCAATCTACCATCTGGAGGCCAAAGAAAACTGTGGTGCTTATAGACCCACACCATAGTTCCTAAGGGGACAGTTACAGTGAGGTGGGGGACAGCCTGGGAGGTACAGCCAGAGTATTTGAGCCCTGAAAGGGCAGCCATCAATCTTGTCTCCAACTCTTACTGGATGTGTGACTGTGGTAAGGCTCCTAGCTTCTCGGTACCTCAGATGTCTCACGTCAAGTGAGGAACTAGCAAGAGAACACAACGGCGAGAAAGTGCTTTGTAAACCATCAGAACAAGCCCAAGCCCCTTCCTGAAGGAGGCCTAAGTATATGGGGACAGCCACGAGAGGGAGGGCATCAGGGTAGCACATTAGTCAGGCATGATGGAGCATTGCAGACGGAGGTGTGAGTGGCTAACCGTGGCTTCAGGACCATGATAAATAAAACGAGTCAGGGCAGGCCGTCAGAGACAGCAGTGCCATCGAGGCTGATCCTGCTGTGGACCCAAGGTTCACAGGGCTGTGATAAGAGGGGAGGCAGGCCGGGATGTCTAGGAACACCTCAGGGAGACATGACTGCCCCTTGAGAATGTAAGCTGTCACAGTGTTATCCACAGGGGCTTGTAGGAAGCTCTGAAGGCTAAGGGACTGGGAGGTCCCTAACCCGTCACAGGACCTCTATATATGTACTCCTCATGTGCTGTTCTCAATGAATGCAGCTTGAAACTTTCACTTCCTCATCCCGCCGCTCAGCTGCAGCTTCCCCAGCCGATGGAAGAATACTGTTACTGCCCATCCTTGCCCTGCTCTCTGGAAATTTCCTCTGGGAGGGGCTGGAGACCTCAGGCAGCTCCTCCCTGCCTCTGGCTCCCCCCCACGCCTACCCTTGCCTGGCTCAGCAAGAGCCCCTCTGGGAACTCAGCCTTTCTTGTGACTAGGGTAAATATTACCTGACACTGTTAATATTTAATGCCCCCCACCTCTGCCCTGGTCGCCCCACGGCAGACACTATCCCCGTAGTGGAGGCCACAGGAAGATCGTGGAGAAGCCCTGGTGGCTGGGGAAATGACAGAGCTGTCAGCTAACAATGGTGAGATTGGCAGGACTCTGCCTGGGACTACCTCTGGTGGGCAGCCGAACTCCCTTTCCCTCTGGGACTGGCTCTGGTGGGCAGCCAAAGTCCCTTTCCCTCCGGGACTGGCTCTGGTGGGCGGCTGAACTCCCTTCCCTCTCCTGCTCCTTAGGTCCCCAGCCAGTGTCTCCTTAAGAAAATTAGCATTCAGAAGAGACCCCCTAACCCCACAGAAAAAGAACAGAATAGCAGAATTTGGAGCATTTGGAGGTGTGTGTGTGTGTGTGTGTGTGTGTGTGTGTGTGTGTGTGTGTGTGTGTGTGACTGTTCTGAAAACAGGGTCTTGTTCTGTAGCCCAGGTTGGCCTGGAACTTATATAGCCCGAGTAACCCTGAATTCATTGCAGTCTTCCTCTCTCAGCCTTCCACACTCTGCTCAGTGTGACTTTCTAGTCTTGGATGGACAACTAAGGTTACAAAGTGGTGAGGGGGTTGCTAGGATTGGGGGCGGGAGGAGTAGCCCTTCTGGCCGGCTTCCCCCAGCAGGCTTAGGACCACAAGAAAAGCTGAGAGTTTTGGGATTCACAGACTCAGGCTTGAAGCCCAAGAGGACCCCTGCTGCAGGTCCATATAGCTTGGGTTTTCTGACCTAGAGCACTGGTTGGGGAGGGGCTCATCAAATGCTCCTGAAGGGGAGGGGGAGTCCTGTCTTGGATCTGGCTGAGGCTGATACTAGCTTCCCATGTCATCTTGAATATGACAGAAGCTGCGAAGACTTTTTGCATGGATGCAGAGCCTGGGTCCCTGTGGCTTCTCCTTAGATTTTCACCTTCCTGAATAACCCATACCTGAGGTTAACCAGGCACTGACCCTCTCTGGCTACTGGAGGCAGCCGGACTCACCAGACCCTGTGGCTGATCACTACAGGGCACAGTTCAAAGTCGCCTGGGAATTGTTAACTTGCTCACCCCTTTAGAAAGGGCTCCCGACAAGAGGGTCTCCAGCAGGGCAGCAAAGAATGCAGCTGGCATGGAGGGGAAGGGTGGGGTGACTGCAGCGTTGCTGGCCAGTGTGCCACCAGCTACCCTAGGGTAAGTGTTCTGAGCTCGGGCTGGCAGAGAGCGAGATATCTGCTTCCACCGGGATGAAGGGAGCCACAGGAGGCAGGGCCAGGGGCCATGCAGCTTAGTCTGGAAAAGTCTTCTTCCTCCACGTTACTTGAGAGGGAGGTCAGCACTTAGACTCATGGTGATGTCTTGCCCGGGTTCAAATCCCAGCTCTGCCCCTTACTTGCTGTGTGGCTATGGGGTGGCTTACTTACCCTCTCTGTGCTCCAGTCTCTTGTGGACGAGGGGGAATAACAACCATGCCTCACAGGTTTTATGAGCTGACGCTTGAATCATTTTTGCCCGGAAAGCGGGCACTGAATGCTTCTCCCTCCTGTTTGCCAGGAGGGGAGGACGGTGACATAGCAGAGGAGAATCTAGGATGAGTCAAGCCCGATTCTGCCCTCCATTTCCATTGTGTCCTTACGAAGACTCCCGCGGACCCTTGATTCCTTCTCCTGTTCCTTAAGCATAGATTTCCCCATTGATTTATTTCACAGATAATTGCTTTTCCTTGAGGAAGTGGAATGATATCAGAGGCCTTCTGCGAGTTGGTTTTCTTGTCCTGTTCTTGTGATATAGTGCTGGGTGCTGGGGAGGACCACGCCCTCCTGAGACTGTGAGGGTCCCCTCTGACAGTGCAGGTCTCTACTTCAGATGCCCTGTGTCTGATCCCAGCATACTCATGGGATATAACCTTAGGGGGTCCCCACAGGCCCCCTCTTCCCTGGGCCACTCTTGTCCTGCCTTCTCATGCCCATGTGGGCCCTTGGTGATCATCTGAGATGTCTGGGGTTCCCAGGTTCCTTTTTTCTTTCGTTTTTGTTTTGTTTTGTTTTGAGACAGTTTCTCTATGTAGCCCTGGCTGCTCTGGAACTCACCCTGTAGACTAGGCTGTCCTCAAACTCACAGTGATCCATCTGCCTCTGCCTCCTGAGTTGAAGGCATGTGTCACCACCCCCAGACTCCCAGGCCACTCTTACCCAGCCCTCCCTTGCCCATCGGCCCTTGCGGGATCGTTTGGGAAGTCTGAAGTTCCCACTACTCTGGGGCTGTGCTTTCTTGCTCATCCCACCCCTGGCTCTCTTCTCAGGTGGCAGTGCCAAGGGGACGGAGAATCCCTTCGAGTATGGTAAGCCAGTCCTCCCCTGCCTACTCCATCAGTTGGCTTCCAGCCCTGGGTCCCTGCTCTCTGCTCTTAACCCCGTGGGGCTGCTGGTGGGTGGACTTTGGGAGGGGGTCTGTGAGGGGCCATGCCTGCACTACTGCGCATGTCTCCTCTCTCCCAAGACTATGAAACCGTCCGCAAAGGAGGCCTGATCTTCGCGGGCCTTGCCTTCGTCGTGGGACTCCTCATCCTCCTCAGTAAGTGGCGACCCGTGGAGCATTTCCCAAAGTCATACAGTAAGGACACTTGCCAGGTCCCCACCCACACTCCAGCCTGAAGAGGAATTCAGAAAGAGTGCGCAGAGGACAGCGGGCTCCCGCTTCCTTCAGTGTGCCCCCTGGTGGCCTTGGGAGGTGAAGCTGAGAGGGAAGTCTGGCTGGGCAATTGTGAGGGTGGAAGCAGCTAGGAGAGCAGGTGCCGCCGCCCCATCGGGACACTGGCACCCTATCCCTTGTGTAGTCTCAGCACACTGAGGGACACCACCTCTACCCCTACTGTCAGCATTTGAGAAGGACAGTGAGACTCACAGGGAGAGACTTAGGGTGGCTCCCTCAGTGTATCTGACATCCACCCCTTAACATACTGCTGCAAGTTAGCAGGGATGGGAGCCGGGCCCTGGGGCCTATTGCTGACTTCTCCTAACTCTGGGGATGGAGCGATTCCCTTTTCTCTCTGTTAAATGGGGATAAACCCACCCTAAGATAGCCATAGGGGTTGAAGGGGTACTTTAGGAAGGAAGGTTCTGAGGTAGCTATGAAGAGTTCAGGGTGGGTGTGTGTGTGTGTGTGTGTGTGTGTGTGTGTGTGTGTGTGTGTGTGTGTGTGTGTGTGTGTGTCTGAACTTTAGATTTGGCCTGTCCTCCTCCACGTGAGTGCTGAGCAGATGCCTTGCTGTGTTAGGCTGGTGGCATCGTGTGTGTGTGTTGTGTGTGTGTGTGTGTGTGTGTGTGTGTGTGTGTGTGTGAACTTTAGATTTGGCCTGTCCTCCTCCACGTGAGTGCTGAGCAGATGCCTTGCTGTGTTAGGCTGGTGGCATCGTGAACTCTGGTCCCAGCGGCCACTTTCAACATGTCCCCAGTCCAGCACAGATTTGGTGCAGGGACTGTTCGTTGATTGACTAACTGCTTGGTGGTTCAACCTTACATAAACAGAGGAAACATGGACCCCAAGCCCCACCCTGTGGTGCTGCTGGAGGAGGGAGGTAAGCCTGGAAGAACTGGCTCTCCCAGGGTCTCCTTAGGAAATGGCAACAAAGTTTACCCTCTCTTTTTCAAGGCAAAAGATTCCGCTGTGGGGGCAGTAAGAAGCATAGGTGAGTGCTGTCGGGGAACTGACAAGATGGGTGGGGCAGAGAATAAGGTGGGACGTTTTCCCTATGGGGAGGAGGGGGTCCTTCATCTGGGGGACTCCATCCCTCTGCGTTCACCCTCTTTATCCTTCCTCACTCCAGGCAGGTCAATGAAGATGAGCTGTGACGGAAGGTATGTGCCATTCAAGGGGCATGAGGGCTTAGGTAGAGCGTGCTCATGAATAAGAGAGAACAAGCTGGGAGAAACTTGGGGGCTCAGGTGGGCTGTTTCCATGAACGTTTTAAAGCGAGCACTGGGTGTCTAAGGTGGGATGTGTGGAATAGGAACAGCGTGGGGGAGGGGGGCCTTTGAGAATAATAAGAGGGACAGGAACAGAGCCACAAGCCCCAGAAGCCTCCCTCCCAACTCAAAGCCAGCCTTTGTCGTTCCAGAGCCGGCAGTGCCACCAGTGCATGGGCACCAGTGATGCCCACCTTCCCCAGCCAGGTACCACGGACCCCACCATGGTCAGCACTGGCTGAAGGAAGTGCCAGGCTTACTGGGACCCCCTCATGGTCATCCCTCGTGCCTCTAGATCCTTAACCTCCTCTCTCCCCTCCCCAACCTCTCTTACACCCCACTCCCTATTCCAAGTTGGGGTACGTGTGCAATCTCATTGCCCTGGTTTTCAATGAATCGCTCTACAAGAATCTGCCAACGAAAGCAGGCTCAGTGTGGTCATCTATGGGTGTGTATCCTTCACCCCTGAACAGTTACCCTGGGGACAGAGACCTCTGACTGACTTCTGGGCGCCCTGCCAAAGTCTGAAGCTGTTAAGGTGAAGGTGACTGGGTGGACTGGGTCCTGCTGCTGCTGCTGCTGTTGCTGCTGCTGCTGCTGCTGCTGCTGCTGCTGCTGCTGCTGCTGCTGCTGCTATTGAAGTCAGAGCTTCCATGGGGAACTTGCTTCTCCAGTGCTCTGGCCAACCAAGTGCTAACTGGTGGCCACATTCATGGGCTCTATGGTTTCCCTAGGTACACTACTGTCCAGGGCAGGTGGTCTGAAAGGCCTCTACTGGTCCTCAGCTCACACTCCCAGCCCTTCCTTGGGTCAGCTGGGTCCAGGGAACTCTAGCTGGACCCACACCCGTCCATCTATCTGATGCTGGCTTGCTTTGTCCCTGGGTCAGGAGTGAAGGTGAGAGCAGTCCTCTGTTACTGCTTCAGCACCATCCACCTGAGCAGAGACCCACAGAGGTCCAACTCCCTCTCCCTCCATTCCCATGGAATCTCCAAGGAGACTGGAGGGCTGGCAGGGCACTGGCATCATCTGGTGACTGGCTTCTTTATCTACGTCTCCAAGTATCCAAGCAGAGCCATGTTCTGAAAGGAACAGAGTGTGTTAGGGTGGACGATACAGCCAGGCTGGACAGAGCATTTCACTTGGTACTTAAGCCTCCTGTCCTAACCCACTGCCCCAGGCTGTGAAGCCCACCCACCCATCCATTCGTAGGTAATCGCAGACACTCCTTTGAGACACTGTTTCCATTGTATAGAAGGGGATGCTGATCTCTCCCACCCCCAAATACCCTGAATGGTAGTGACGTGTGTGCACAGGGTGGCGCCCTGCCTGCCTTTTGCTGCAAGAGCTAGGAGGCGAGAGGAGCCTGGTGTGGAAGGGCAGGTGTCAGCTGAGGCCAGTAGGCACACAGGTAAAGTTTGGGTACTGGGCTCAGTATCACACCACTGACAAAATGTGACCTCACACCCTTAAGCAGAACTCAGAACCACTATTTTGAGCTCCCTCTAGAGGGTGGGAGAAACGCGCTGAGGTGGAGCAGATCTGGCCAGGGTTAGGACCTGGGAGGAGGCAAACTCTTCAGGTTTCTGGATGCCGGGGCAAGACACATGGGAAAAGGCATTATTCAAGGTCTGTGGTTCACTAGAGAGAAGTGGGAGCCCTGGGAAGGAGCCCCATTTCCAGAATGTTCTAAACACCAGCCCATTACTTAGATGGTCTTGGGTGAGTCACCTCTCCCCCTTCAGTCTGCCACCATGACTACTGCTCTGTTCTCTAAGTAACCAGATTGGTCCACTTGAAGTAGACTTTGAGGTCTTTGCCTGACCTGAGCCTAACCATATGTCATCCTTGAGCAGGGAGAGCTAGGTACAAGCATGAGATTACTGGCGAACCTTCCTCCTATCCTCATGCCTTCTGCCACCCTCACCCAGGCTGAGCCAGCTCGGGACTGAGAATCACTGCTCCACAGCCATTCTGATTCTGTGAGCTTCTCCTGGGCCAGGACATTTCCCTTCACTATCCAGGAAGTTAGCATGCTGAGAGTTACTGAACGTGCCTGACACTCTGAGGTTCTCTACACATCAGAGCTGTCCTAAATTACAGGCTACAAACCAAGTCTAGGAAGCGTTGCTTTGCCTTAAACAGCTGTTTGAGGTCTAGTTGTCTTAGGGTGCAGTTCCTTCTCCTACCACTAGAGGGAGC
Organism: Rattus rattus; assembly: GCF_011064425.1. Lineage (NCBI taxonomy): Eukaryota > Metazoa > Chordata > Mammalia > Rodentia > Muridae > Rattus > Rattus rattus. The sequence goes on from NC_046161.1 coordinate 39,946,114, forward strand.
CCATGATTTACTCAAAGTCACCTGAAATTACGACTGATTTCCTGGAACGTTCCTTTGCACGAAGCTTTAGACCCCACAGCTCGAGTTGTCACGATCCTATCCCCAGTGTCCAGATTCTCCCTTCTAAACGCACAATTATCTAAATATGAAGCACCCAAGGTAAGGTCAATGAGCCCATCTTGGGATGAGTGGTCTGGGTGGGGCTCTGTCTTGTCTGGACTTGGCTTCCCTTTTAGAAGCTGGGACCAAGGCTGGCTCATCTGGAGTGTGAGGACTCCTTGCGCAGGCCTCTAGCTTTCCTAAAAGCTTTAGCACTTTTGGGGATCACTCCCACCTCACCTCAGCGGTTACCGGTTCAGTAATTCTTAGGTGCCACAAAAGACTCGATTTGAGTAGCTCTGCTGATCTTACCCACAGAAAAACCTTGGGTAGAGGTGGGTCCTAGGGCAGAGGGAGGACTGAGTTCCCCCCTTCCCCAATACCTTGCTCTGGGATCTTGTACCCCTGCTGGGGACGCAGACATGCGCCACAGGTGGCCAAGATCGGAACTGCAGTCGGATGGTAACCCGGGATAGACGCCCTGCCTGATGAATCCCATAGTCACTCAGCTCTACTGCTGTCCCAATCAGGAAGATGATCAGCTTGGGCCTCAGAGTCAGCGACTTGGCCTCCTCAGCTAAGTGTGTTAGGAGAGCAACACCGAGGCATGGGCTACAAGTGAGAAGACTGTGGGGACTCTGGTCCCCTCCCGTGTCAGGATACAAAAGGAATTGGGAATACTTTGTTATTGCAATTGGAGAGCTGAGGGCTTCTGCTTAGAATTTGGAACCTTGTATCCAGGCTTTCATTAAGACACTGGGGGAACAAGGGGATGGCAGCAGGTCATAGGTTAGGGTATGTGGGAGGGAGGGGGAGGCTCCCCAGTTGTCATGGCCTCACATCTTGGGAGGGTCAGGGGGCAGAGCCAATCTTCAAACCCCATTTGGCAGTTTTGTTTCTTCGAGCCGGCTGAGCTGCCCAATGTGTCCCATAATCCCACAGCGCTACTGTCTGTCTTTACATCTTTAAAGCTGGTTCTCTTGTTTTGAGAACTCCTGGAAGGGTATCTTGGTGTCACAGGGAGGAATGCCCAGGTGAGCCAGGCAGAAGATGGACGAGGGTGGGAAGTTCTCAGGCAGGCAGTAGCTGGTGGCTCAGAACAGCAACTGCAGCCCCGAGGGCCACTGACTAAACTCTGGAAATGGAAAATGGCTGTCCTAGCAGCCTTGTCCCCAAGTCTTCTGTGTGGAAAGATCCTTGTCTGTCTCCAGACTTGGCTTTTGGGGAAACAGAACAGGAGACTAAGGTCTCCTAAATAACTTTTATCCAGTCTAAAAATCAAGGGGCGGTGGCTCTGAAGGGGAAGTTGAAGCTGGAGTAAATTCTCTCCCTACCCAGGGTGGTTAGTTGTTCTTAATGTACAATTAGATGCACACGGCTACAGGAGCTCAGCTGTGTGATAAGTGACAAAGACCACCACGAGACACCCGGAGAAGCAGAAGAAGGAGACAGTATGGCCCTCTCTGAGAGCGTGGTGAATTTTCTGTTCCCCAGAAAGTCCTGTCAATCAGTAACTGAGTCTGCACTCACAGAGACTCCCGGAACTCAGCGTCCCTGCTCTGCAGTAAATAACATTTCAGGTCTCCTGTCTGCCGACCAAACATCCACTATCAAGTTAATAAAGTTATTCAGGAGAGGTCTGAACCCTCAGACAGCCACTCCGGAGACATGAGCAGGAACAGGGGGGATGCAGAATGGGACCCACCACATAGGGATCTGTTCTGGGATCCTTCTTGCTGCCCTGACGTACCTTCTTAGAGCAGAACATTTCTTCACCCCAGGCTCTAGCAGATTAGCTATCCCAGAGTGGGCATAATACCTCTAAGTCCGTGCGCGCCCCCTAGTGGCCATCCCAGATCCAGCAGAGGATGTACTCAGTAAGCATCAGTTGAGTGATCACACTGGCTGCGTAGTGGAAGATGGTTCAATGGGACCCACCGCTATATAGGGTTGAGGACAGTCATGCAGGGATGCGGTCTGGGGCAGAGTTGGTGGTGTGTAGGCTCACTGAGGTGGGTCGTCTTTGAGACCTTTCCCAGTATCAGCCTTCAGCTCAACTTCTGAGTCTTGGTCTACTGGGTCGTTTTTGTGTCAACTTGACACAAGCTAGCGTCATCAGGGAGGAAGGAGCCTCAGTTAGGAAATGCTTCCCCAAGGTCCAGCTGTAAGGCATTTTTGAAATTAGTGATCAGCCAATGGTGGGTGGTGCCACTGTAGGCTGGTGGTCTGGGTGCTAAGAGAGCAGGCTGAGCAAACCATGTAAAGCAGGCCATTAAGCAGAACCCCTCCATGGTTTCTGCATCAGCTCCTGCTTCTGGGTTTCTGCCCTACTTGAATTCCTGTTCTGACTTCCGTCAATGATGAACAGCGATGTGGAAGCGTAAATGAAATAAGGCCCTTTCCCCACAACTTGCTTTTTGATCATGGTGTTTTGTCACAGCCATAGAAAGAAACTCTAACTAAGACACGTGGGGACCAGCAAAACCCACTGGGACCCTGGACCGTGACTATGTGGTGGGCATTATCTCCAGGCTAAGAAGAATCAAGGTTACCAACTTTCCCGGGTCCCCCCTCCCCTTAATCATTTGGGAGAATTCTGTCCAGCTCCATCTTCTCAGAACACCATGATGTCCAGAGATGCCAAAGAGGCAATGCTCTATGAGCCCACTTGAAGATAGCCAGATCTCAGGGACAGACTGGAACCCCCCTTACCCCTCCCAGTCCCATGTGAGCTAAGGTATAAGGGTGGTTGGCCATGTGTGAAATGTCTTCACTCCTTGGGCCCCTAACCCCTAGCTAGGAGCTCTCACTTTCTCCCCTTGAGGAGGTGGGAGATCATCTATGGTCCTACTAGGCTGTCTTAGTTAAGGTTTTACTGCTGTGTACAGACACCATGACCAAGGCAACTTTTATAAGGACAGCATTTAATTGGGGCTGGCTTACAGGTTCAGTCCATTATCATTGAGGCAGGAGCATAGCGGAGTCCAGGCAGGCATGGTGTAGGAGGAGCTGAGAGTTCTACTCTTCATTCTGAAGGCCGCTAGGAGAAGACTGGCTCCCATGTGGTTAGGAGGAGGAGGGTCTCATTGCCCACACCCACAGTGACACACTTCCTCCAACAAGGCCACACCCACTCCAACAAGGCCACACCTCCTAATAGTGACACTCCCTAGGCCAAGCATTTTCAAACCGTCACATGGGCTGAAGACCAAGGAGGATGTGGGAAAAGGTTTCCTTTTATATGAGGAACAGGATTGTGCTGGAACCGGGGAGAAGCAGGGTAACCTCAAAGCACAGAGGGCCTGAGCAGAGGACAGCCTGGCCTCTGGGCTGATGCTAGGGTCCCTGCAGCAATCAATGTATTCTGTGCCCCTTTTGCTGTCTATAGAAATAAGGGTCTCACTGAGGAACTGGAATGGCCCCAGGAATCTCATGCTAGAAGGAAAAGCCTGAGGAGATCCTGGTGCCAGGCAGAGGGGAGCATGTCCGTCTCCTGGGAAGAGCTCCCATGCAGTTCTGACAGACCGCCTTGCAGGAGGAACTTGTGTCTAGCAATGGTGCATCAGTGGCTTGTTCCTCTTTCTATTTAAAACTAACATCACGTCAGGACCTCTATAGCAGATCTGGAGGGGCCCTGGGACTCTTTGTTCCTTCCCTCAATGCTCAATGTAGTCACTTTCCTCTGTGACTTGTCTGTCAGTAGATCTGTTGAGGACGGGTGACCCAGTGTGTTAGATCCCACGCTGTGACCCTAACAAGTCTGCTAATGCTGTGGCAGAAGTTAGGCCCATGTGCCTCAAGGAATGTTGCTGGTTAATTTTTTGTCAGCTTGACACAAGTTAGAGTTATCTGGGAAGAGAGACCTGTAGGCATATCCGTGTGGCCTTTTCTTGATGACCGGTTGATATGAGAGGCTCAGTTCACTGTGGGTGGGGTCATCCCTGGGCTAATGGTCCTGGGTTGTATAAGAAAGGAAGCCGAGTAAGCCATGGGGAGCAAGCCAGTAAGCAGAACTCCTCCATGGCCTCTGCTTCAGTTCCTGCCTCCATGTTCCCGCCTTGACTTCTCTCAAGGATGGATTGTGACCTGGAAGTGAAAGCAGAATAAACCCTTTTCTGTCTCCATTTGTCTTTTATCACAGCAACATCAAGCAAACTGTGACTGGCAACCCGCTCCCACCTCCCCAGAGCTCTGCCCACATATCACAGAATGAGGGATCCAGGCTGGAGGACACTGTGTCCTTTCAGGGAAGTCTCAGGGTTGGATATGGACACAAGTGGGATGGGACAGAGCAGGTTACAGTCTTGCCTGTGAGACACAACTTTGGATGGCAGAGAATCAGGCCAATTTTCAGTACAGCCTACAGAGCTGCTGTCCTGTCCTTAGACACAAGGGGGCGCCACATAACCAGCGTCTCCGTTTCAAGGTTCACTGAGGACTATACACTTAGCCTTTTCAGGGAAAGCAGGGATGTAGCCTCCCCAGAGAATAAGCAGAGTTGGGGAGATGAACTCTGCCCCCCACAACCATCCCTTTGGGGAGGGTGGACATGACAATTTAACTCTCTGGCCACATGGAGGTTCCTGCTTACCCAACTCTTCACCAAATGGGACAAAAGCTTGATGTCACTGTCTGCATAGACTCATCTCACCAGCCCAGTCTGAGCAGGTCTAGAAACCTGGCTGCCATCTGGGCTTAGTACTTCCCTCCTCCCAGATCCTGCAGGGGCAGAGATGGGACACAGTGTGGAAACAGACTGTGAGAGGAAGATCCCAGCCCATCAGCTGGACAGCAGCAGGGAAATCCTTCCGTATCTCTGTGCCTCAGTTTCCTCATCCGTGAGATGGACGTTATAAGCCCCATCATTACGTTGAGTGAGATCAGGCATATAAACAGAGCCATAGATTGCTACCAAACAGAACAGGATTTAAGTGAGGGACAAGACGAGCTCTACCTGGGTGTTGTGGACTGTGTGCTTCAATCAAGGATTTGAATAGCCAGCACATGCCAGGCACTGTGCTAGGCCTTTTGACAAACTAGAGAGAAGACTGTTTGTAAAAATGTAAATGAGAAATCCACAGAGGATTCCCTGGGATAAATGCCCCTGAGCCCCATGGGACACTGCTAACATCCAAGTCTTGGGGCTGTCTTTCTCTCTTAACTCATGCATTTGAGTGTGTGTGTGTGTGTGTGTGTGTGTGTGTGTGTGTGTGTGTGTGTGTAGTGTAGTGTGTGAATTCTTGTAAGCAGGGTTTGGAAGCCCCTGATCTAGGTGGACCCTCTTGCTGAAAAGCAGACTTTGAGGCCTGGAGGGAGAGGCCCTCAGAAAACAGTAAGTCTCCTGCCACTCCTAAAGCATCAAGGACAACTGTGACCTCTGGTCTCCCCCTGAAGACCAGGCCAGTAGGGACGTGCTTCAGCACAGTGTCCAGAACAGTCAGGAGACTGGAGTTGCATCCTGCTGCCGACCCCAAGCTCTGCTCCTTCGTGGTAGCGGTGTGACATTAGCAACCTCTTGGTTTCCAGAGCCTCAGGTTCCTCATCTGTAGAATGGGAATTCGACACCAGGCTGGCCCTCGGGTCTGCTGCAAACACACTTCCAACTAAAGCTTCTCTTGAGATCCAAGTAGCGTGAGATCGACCAAGATAAAACTATACTGGGGTCGGGGGTGGGGGAAGCTTCATTCTGTTCTCCCAGGTCTGGTGGGATTTAATACTGAAAGAAAACCTCATTGTAACTGTCCACACCGCCCACGGGTTTTTAGTGCTCAGCCTTTTGGTGACACCTGCTGGCCACAATAAGTACTGTACCCCCCCGGTCCCCCCCAATTTGGCCAAACAACTAAGAAAGCTTACTTATCTCTCTTTGGTCTTTTCGGTATTTCTTGCTCAGAGACTGGGAAGGGGAGAGAGTCCTTCCTTCCCAGGCAGAGACTTACCCCTCCTCCCACCCTCCCCTCCCCCAAAGCAGGAATGAACAGGGCTTAACAGCAGGGCCAGGGTGTGAGTTTGGACCAACTTGATCTTGAAAGACTTGTGCTCACAGCAGCAACCCCAGCAGGCAGAAGACCAGCACATCGGGCTGTCTCTGTCTCAGGAGAAGCAAGGCTGAGGAAGAGGCTCCAGCCACAGAGGCATAGGAGACTCAGAGAAGCCAGCCACTTGGTGGTCAGCACTTTAGGATAGGCAGTTCCCCGATTCACATCTAGGCTCAAATACCAGGGCGTTTGGAAGAATGGGTGAGAGAGGAGCAGGATGGGGGTGTCCCTAGCCTAGGGTACGTCTGCTAGGAGAATTCAAAGTCTACTGGTGATATCAGATAACACGAGAGATTTTCTCCAAATTAGTTCAAGGTGTCCAGGAGGCTACCTCAAAGGATAAAAGCACAGTAGAAGACAAGGCACCTGAACGTTGTTCTCTGACCCCCAAAATAACAAATAGCATAAAAATGTAAAAATCCAAGACCTTGTGGGCAACCCAAGAAATCAGACTGGCCTCAGGCGAACAGCAGGTGCTGCTGGGAAACCGGCCAGGTGATCTGGTAGACCGCTCTCCCTGCTCGTGTGTGTTTGAAATTTTCTGTGTCAAATCTGCTCTGGAAAGGTGACAGCAAATGCTGCTGCCGCCTATGGTGGCCACACAAAGGTCAGCAGCGGTGTGGGGGCAAGGTAAGCTGTTTCTCTGATCCTCAGCTGAATGATCTGTACAATGGGAATGCCGGGCACGAAGCTGTGATAACGTTGCCGTGTCCTGAGGGCCTGAGCGTGTCACTGAGTCACCACCAGGGCCTGGTACAGTCATCGCTATGGGTGGTTGTCCGTGGCTCTGGCTGAAATTTGCCAAATGGAGTGGCTGATGCTGTCGAACAACTGGTTGATTCCGCTTAGCTTCAGCGTCCTAACTAAAGTGTTGTTGAAGACATCCTTAAAATGCTGTATGTCCCAATGTGAGGTCGTCTCAGCTACCCTCACTCTGCCCCTTTTTGCCCACACTACACCTGGGCTTCCCTATCCCTTGAGCCTAGTTCAAGTTCTACCTCTGAATTTAAGCAACTCCTTCATAGTTTCTAAACCCTCAGTGAAATTTGAAAAGTCATTTACCTCAACCACACCATCCCAGATTCATTCAACACTTAGGAAATGTCTACTTGGAGTGTGGAGGGGTGAGCAGACAGTGTAAGAGACACAGGGCAGCCCCAGCAGTGACATAGACACCATCATTAGGACTGCTGAATAGCAACCATTTCTGCTAGGTGTAGTGAGAGAGGCCAACACTTCAAAGGTTAAAGCAGGAGGATCAGGAGTTCAAGGTCATCCTTAGCTCTGTAGAAAATTTGAAGCCAGCCTGGGCTACATGTGACCATAAAAGGGGAAAAGAAAGGAGCTAGAGAGATAGCTCAGACATTAAGAGCACTGATTGTGGGTTGGGGATTTAGCTCAGTGGTAGAGCGCTTGCCTAGGAAGCGCAAGGCCCTGGGTTGGGTCCCCAGCTCCGAAAAAAAAAAAAAAAAAAAAAAAAAAAAAGCACTGATTGTTCTTGCAGAGACCCGGGTTCAATTCCCCGAATCCACATGATAGTTTACAACCATCTATAACTCCAGTTCCAGGGGATCCATCGCCCTCTTCTGGCTTCTGTGGGCACTGCATGCATGTGGTGCATAGATATATAAAACCCTCCTCCTCCTCCTCCTCCTCCTCCTTCTTTTCTTCTTATTTTTTCATCTCCTCCTCCTCTTCTTCTTTTCTTCTTCTTCTTTTCTTTTTCTCCTCCTCCTCTTCCTCTTCCTCCTCCTCCTCCTTCTTTTCTTCTTATTTTTTCATCTCCTCCTCCTCTTTTTCTTCTTCTTCTTCTTCTTTTTTTTTCTTCTCCTCCTCCCCTCCTCCTCCTCCTCCTCCTCCTCCTCCTCCTCCTCCTCCTCCTCCTCCTCCTTCTCCCCCCCATCTCAGAAAGCAGCCTTATTTCTGCCCTAGGTATGGTGACTCGCAATGATGCCCAGCTGTTGGCTGTCACTTTAACCTGTCGATCCAGGTGCATACAGAGTAATGTCCTCTAAGTATTCCCTGCCCTGCCATATTGACTGTGAGCCTTGGGTTCACCCTACAGCCACCCTCCCCACAGAGGCCCAGAGTTGGACCATCCAGAGACGTTTTCATCACCTTCAGGGTCTGGGGAGTGGGTGATGTGCTTACAGCAGATAAAAGAATGGAATAAATGGAGGTAGCTGGGAGTTGGCTCGGTGATCCAATGCTTGCCTAGCATTCTCAAAGCCCCGAGTTCAATCACTAGCACCACAATGAAGAAAGAAAACAATCAAATAAATTCAGAAGCCCTAGGGAGTGTGCTTCCTTTGGGGGTCATGGGTGGGCTGTATACAGTAAAAGGACAAGTATTTCAGACCAAAAGAAATCAGGAAACTTCTTACGTACTGTGGAGACTCTGGCATGTCGAGGGCTCGCAGGAGAAGCCCATTTACCTCCATCCTTCCCAGGGGTTTCCAAACTCATTGACCACAAGTCTGTTTCTGTCTGTTATCTGTGACCCTCTGGTGAAACTCTCGAGAAACGCCATACTTGATCTTTTCACATTGTCAGCTGAAGTTGTTAAAAAAAAGAAATTGGGGTCAACTCTGCTAAGGATGTGGCATTCAATGATACGGTGGCCTGAGGTTGGGCTCTCCCGCTCCCTGATTCTGTATTCTACCCCGGAGTTCTGTTCCTTGTGGGACTGACTTCTGACTTTACCATCACCAATATCACTCCTATGTGTAAGTGTGAGGCAACCACGTTGGGGTTGGGAATCCAGCCAGTCCTCTGAATAAGCCGCCAGTGTTCACAACAAAATATTCAGGAAATGACGCACCGGGCAACAGCTCTCACCCAGTGATCCACACCAGGGCCTGGGACTGTACTTTAAAGGGCCCAGTGCAGCAGTCAGAACTGGTGGGCTCCCACGATGGGTGGCAGTTCCTGTACTGGGCCTGCACAAACCTTTTCTACTGCACTGGATCTGTTTAAAGGGAGATGCTACCCAGGCATGGTGGTGAATACCTGTACCCTCACACTCAAAAAGATGCCCGTTGAGGTGAGGGGGTCTCAAGTTCTAGGCCAGCCTGTGCTGTAGAGCCAGCAGGGAGGGTGGGGGGACAGAAAGGGAAGCCAGCACAGTGCAAGTTCTAGCAATCTTGTTAAAATGGCAGGCAGCAAGGACTAGAAATGTGACCCAGTAGAAGGAAACCTGGGGACCCTGGTAGCTATTCTCCACTATGTCTTCTGTGACCCTGGGGACCCTGGTAGCTTTTCTCCACTATGTGTAGAGCTGTCATCTGTGAGAGATGAGACCCAGCCCGTGCACTCCAGAGGGGCCAGGCACACGAAGCTTAATAGACCAGAATGTGTGCACAGGTAATTATGTTAGGCTAGGCTTCAGGGTGGGGAGGGAGCCCTTGGCACTGGTGACATTAAAGCTCAGCCTGGTGAAGCATCTTTGGAGGCTTAGAGAGAACCCAGAGGTGAGGTGGGGTGGGCCAAGTGAGGAGGGCCCTCAGCTGCCGATGTGCCTCAGACTCACTGCTTACTGTCCGCCACCCTGGTCTCCTCCTCAATACCTGACTGGAGGGATTTCTTCCTGCTCACAGTTCCTGTGCTGGCAGCCGGAGGAGCTTACTGCTATCTCCCAGTGATTCCTCTGTCCTCTGTGCTGACAGTTTGTCACAGTGACAAGAGGGACACTGTCCTACAGAGGGACCATGGAAGGCATTAGGGCTGCATGAGACATCTCTGGGCCCGAGACTCCCAATGAGCACTAACAGGTCAAGCCTGTGGAGAAGCAGGCAGACTTTCTAGGGAAGAAATCATCAACCAAGTTAAGGTCATGACCATGGGCACGTGTGGAAGAAGATCTTTTCCCAGGGTGGTGGCAGTTTTAAGCATGCTCAGCAGCACATGAGTATGTAATGTCCCAGTGGACTAAAGACATGGAGGGCCCTCAGTGAGGATCCAGCACAGGAACTGTGAGCAGGAAGAAATCCCTCCAGTCAGGTATTGAGGAGGAGACCAGGGTGGCTGACAGTAAGCAGAGGCCCTAAATAGAGGGATAAGTGGCTAGAGGCACTGGCAGCTTGCTCAGAGGACTGACTTGGATTCGCAACACCCAAAGGGCCACTAACAATCATCTGTAACTCCAGCTGCAAGGTATCCAACACAGCTGCAAGGTATCCAACGCCCTCTTCTGGCTTCTGAAGGCACTGCATGCATGTGATGCACAGATTTGCATGCAGGCAAAACATATGAAATGAGCCTCTTAAAACTGTTTAAAAATAGATAAAATGTGACTGCTAACTTGGAATGATAAAGTGATGACAAGGGCTAGGGAGATGGCTCCACTGGTAAAGCACTTGCTGTATGAGCCTGGGGTCCTGAGTTTGGGTCCCCCAGCACATGCAGAAAAGCCAGGTACTACACCCACCTGTAATTCAGAGCTGGTGATTCAGAAACAAGAAAAGCCCCAGGGCTTGCTTCCAGGTAGTCTAGCTGAATCTGTGTGCTCTAGGTCCAGTGAGAGACCCTGTCTCAAAATATAAAGTGGACAGCAACTGAGGAAGACACCTGATATGCATCTGCGCACATACATATACAGAAACCATTCATACACACACACACACACACACACACACACACACACACACACACACACACACACACACACGACAAATGACATTGTGAAAAAGAATATACAAATATCACAGAAATATGGAAGGTCACATGTTTCCCTTAGACAACTGCCTGAGACACCTCTGTCACACTCTTCTTTGAGATGTTCTGTGTGCTTCCAAGCTTCCACAGCCCCGCGGTTGCTCTCATATTCTCTCTCTCTCCTCTCTCTTCTCTTCTCTTCTCTTCTCTTCTCTTCTCTTCTCTTCTCTTCTCTTCTCCTCTCCTCTCCTCTCCTCTTCTCTCTCTCTCTCCTCCCTTCCTCCCTCCCTCCCCCCCCCTCAGCAAAGTCCACGGGCATATGGGATTTAAACCATAGCCAAGTGAGCAAGCCTGGCATAGTCATCATTCAAGAGCATTGTGAGTTCAAGTTTAGCCTGGGTTCCACAGCAAGATCTTGTCTCAAAGCAAAGCCAGGTGAGCTGTTCTGGATCCAAAAATGTGTTCCTTCCATGGGACAGAGGCATGAATAATCTGTGAACTACACAAATATGTCCCACCTGAAAATGAGTCAGACACCCAATGCTTACCAGACCCCCTCCCCAGGATGCCAGGGAATGAAAGAGAATGTGGCAAAGGCTGGGGATTAACTGGGTCATCCCACACACTCTTCCGTACGCTCTGAGCACAGGAACATGCCTTTAGCTTGAAGGATCCCAAACTTGAGCTGTGTCAACTCTTGGTATGCCACAAATCCTTGGATGGCAGCTGCTGCATTTCATATAACATGCAAAAGCAGACCTCTCCCTTTCTGCCATCCCATCTCCTTTGAGACAGGGTTTCTCTGTGTAGCCCTGGCTGTCCTGAAACTCACTCTGTAGTCCAGGCTGGCCTCGAACTCAGGAGATCCACCTATCTCTGCCTTCCAAGTGCTGGGATAAAAGGCACGTGCCACCATGCCTGGCCTCTGGCCCTATTTTGTGAAGATCTTAGATGAAAGACAACACAAAACACTTGGAACCACCCCCCCCATACCTCCCCACAGGGACAATCGGGAAGATGATAGGGATGCAGGCTGAGCGTGCTTTTGCCAAAACATCTTTGGCTTTGGGGTTGGTACACCCGCAGATGCCAGCATCCTGCCGAGCGCTCACCCTGAGAGGCCAGAGACGCCAGTATGAGAACTGCCAAACTTGGGGCTCAGATTCAAGAGGAAGACCATACCTGTGGAGCTGTGTCATGTGGGGATGAGGGAAGGTGCTTGGCACCTTGTGAGACAGCCATGCCAGGCCTTCAGTCAGTGTTTACGGAGGCTCCAGGAGAAGGCCTGTAGGGATAGCCAAGGGAGTTGGGCACCAAGTGTCTGCAGGAGGTTGTGTGAGTGCAGAGAGCCTCAGCTCATAGCAAAGGGGTGAGTTGCCATGCCACAGGCCACACGACGTCTGTGGGGGTCAGGGCAGAGAGGATGCCAGGGTGCCTGTTGGCCTCACCGAAGGACAGCGAATGGCAGGTGGAGGAGGGGCCTGGGAACCAGAGAAGAGCGGGCTGGAGAGGGCACAGTGTTCAGAGGTTGTTTTTTTGTTTTTTATTTTTGAGTTTTTAATATAATGTTGTCATTTCCCCTTCCCTTTTCTCCCTTTAAACTCCCTCAGACCCCTCTTGCTCTTTCTAATTCATGGTCTCTGCCTCATTAATTATTATTTTATTAACACATACATTCTTAAATATATAAGTACAACCTGCTCAGTCCATATAGTGTATATACCTATGTCTCTATCCATATACACATATATATGTGTGTGCATTTTGTATATATACATACATATATTTAGTCCATGTATATATACATTTGTACGCATGTATGCATGTATGTATGTTATTTAGTACATGTATGTATACATGTGCACATATATACACGCATTTTTCTTTTGGGGGACACACTGCCCTTTTGATATTTAATATCAATTAGTGTGTTCTTCTCTGGGGAAGACCATGAGCCCATCTCCCCACTTTCATCATTTTCCTGTTGTCTGTTGTTCCGTGTTAGCATGTCTGCTGGTGCTGTCTTTGTTCAGCCCGTGTTTAGGCAATCACGAGCTATTTTGGATGTCGTTTCTGATGTTCCTAAGAGACACAATCTCACAGCTGACTCCTGGCTTTCCAATCTTTCTTCCCCCTTTTCTGAAATTATTTCTGGGCCTTGGTTCAGGAACTCTGCTGTAGATATATCAGTTAGGACTGGACTCCCCAATTCTTCATTTCTGTTGGTTGTGGTTTTCTTCGGTCTCTGTTGTGGAGAGAAGTTTCTTTGATGAGGAATGAGGACTAGCCCTTGGAGAAGGACCTGAGGACATTTTTTTTGTTTTTGTTTTGTTTCATTTTTTTTGTTGTTGTTGTTGTTTTTTGTTGTGTGTGTGTGTGTGTGTGTGTGTGTGTGTGTGTGTGTGTGTGTGTGTATTTGGCCTCACCGTGTAGCTCTGGATGTCCTAGAACTCAGTATGCAGATGAGGTTGGTCTTGAACTCACAGACGTCTGTCTGCCTCTGACCCTGCCCACCCCACCCCCTATGCATCACCACACCTATCAGGTTCAGAGAGACTTTGTACAGAAGATAGTGAAGTGACATTTCGTGAAGTGTAGATGAGAGACCCATAAGACAAGTTGGGAAGCGGCACAACTCAAGTCTCTGCTTTTTCGTTTCTCAGTCCGGATACATTCCCCTCCAGCCCAGCCTCAACTCTAGAGAGAATTATGACTGTGAGCCTGCGGAATTCTGACTTCAGAAGGACTCCCTGGCTTGGCTTCTCAGCCAACTTCAGGGCTGGGGGCTGACGGAACACAGTTCGGATGCTCTGCTTCCCGGGGGCTGCAAGGCCTTAGACGCCTGTGACAGTCAGTGTTGAGGCAGCAGCCTGAACAGGGTAAGCCTGGGAGACCATCGCCTAAGGGGAGGGGCCTTGGCACATCCAGGTCTTTGCTCAACCAGGCCTGCATGGGTGACAGTACCTGATGCTGTTAGGACATGTGAGAAGTCCTTTGTGGGCTTCTTTCCCTCTAGGCGTTTGCCCCGGATCGTTTAGAGGCACGCACTATGCTTTATGGGGGCATCGTGATCCATGGATCTGAGTAGTTCATCTCAGAAAGACGGAGGCAGGGGGAAATGACTGCGGCGCAAGCTGGGCAGCCTGAGTTTGGTTCTCTGGAACCTGTGGAGGGAGGAGAGAGCCAAGACGCAGCTCCTGACATCTCCGTGCCTCCTCACGGTAAAGTAAATACATTTTTTTTAAAAAAAAAAAAAAGTAAAGGTAGAAATCTTAGTATTTATTTTAGGTATTATTGTTTACTTCTGACTGTCTGTGATTAAAAATTTATAACTCTGTTTGCCTGCATTAGAGCGCATGCATATTTTGCAGGGACACACGCACACACGCACACACTACGTGGGGGTGGATCCAAGTTTCTGTACACATGTGTTTACTCCATCTTTGCTGTCCAGATCTCTCACTGTAGGGGTCTGACATAACTAAGGGACGTATGTGCCCAGCGCCACAGAAACGGATGCTGCTGCCGCCCCCACCATGAGATCCTAGCCCAAGATTCTGTGCATAACATTGAAATCTGTTACAAACAGGATAGAGAGAAGGGAAATCCTTGCTTTCCCCTCTCTTCCAATCAATGAGTGAGCGCCACGAAGGTCAATCTCAAATTAGCTACATAACCCCAAGTGTTAAGTTTTTAAGATCGACCTGGTTCGGTATTGATTCCTTCTATGACAGCCATATTTATACTGAAATTGCTCAAGAATGTCTGAGCACATATGGAGGCTTTGTTGAAATAATTACATGGCTTTATTTTTGTAGAAAAGTAGCCAAAATACGTAAGTTCATTGTCTAAGTCAAACAATAAAAACATCTGTTGTTTCTTGTGATGGCTGTGCTCTTAATACAACATGGCAAAATAATACCTCTAAATATCCATGATTAACCTGAATTGGAAGGAGCTCACCTCCCAATCTCCCTGTGACTTCACGAAGCTGTTTTAACTGGCAGTTTTTGTTGTTGTTGTTGTTTAGTTTTGTTTTTGTAAATCTTTGTTTTGAGTTCCATTGGGAATTTCTCACTGGCATTAAGTGGTGTCCCTATAAGAAACGAATTCCATGAATCTCAGTCCTATGTGGAAGTGCCAATATGAAAGTTTGGACTGCATTCAAACTGTAGGTAAGCACAGGTGGGCCCATCATTAAGTGTTTATGTTTACCTGTACAAATGACTGTTTGCCTGGGCAACTGTGTTTGTTCTTACACGTGGGTGTGGGGGTTCCCACCTGGTTTGGGACTGTGAAGGAATGAAGAAGGAACAAGCTGGATCTCCTCCCCTACACCTTGTTTCTTCTTAAGGTTCAGTATGGGCAAGGTTTCCCACACAAGGGGAAGTAAAGGGCACCTCTGAGCACGTTTGAACCAAGCTGTCACTGTCAGAGTGTTGCCTGAGTACCAGAGAGGAACATAATTTAGGAAATGACAACTTAAAAAGCGAGACCTGGGGGTTGGGGATTTAGCTCAGTGGTAGAGTGCTTGCCTAGCAAGTGCAAGGCCCTGGGTTCGGCCCCCAGCTCCGGAAAAAAAAAAAAAAGAAAAAAAAAAAGCGAGACCGGTCTGTTACCATGTCCTTCCATCTGTCCATCCCTCCATCCTAGTCCTTCTCTCCCTCTCACCATCCGTCCCTCTCTCCCTCCCTGCTTTCCGTCCTTCCCATACCAGTGATCACTGTTCATATTCCTGCAGTCACTTGCCAGGGTCCCCAACTCCTTCATTATGGTCTCGTCATAGCACGGGGGTGCAAGACCCCAGATCCCCCAGCAGAACAGTTTCTACCCCACAGCTCACATAAAAGTCAAGGTCTCTGTGAGCAAAGCCAATGACATCAGTAATATTTACCTGTGCCACGCTGTGCTGGCCACCAGGCCTGCCCTAGTTAAGTGTCACACGACTTCCTGCCAAAGATGCTGAGCTGTCTTCACTTTCCAGGTGAGGACATCGGGATCTGACACACCAATGTTTCCCAGGGGACTCTGCAGCAAGTGGCAGGGTTGGACTGAGAACGCAGCCTGTGCTCTTAAGGGCAATGTCGGAAAGTCTCTTTGCTAATAGGAGTCCCTGAACCTACCCTCCCTTAAACTTCTCTCTGTCAGAATAGTGCAGATGCTTCCTCTTCAAGGGACAGACATGGTGAATGACCTCATCCTTTAGGTATCACACAGGTCTTGTGTAATCAGCACAAAGGAGACACTTGAGTTCTAGGGAGCACTTCAGGTGGATGGAGAGAGCAAACTTTTTTTCCCTCTAGCCTGGAGGCTCAGAGCTGAGGCAGCTGTGCTGTCATCCCAGGCCCTCTCTGGCCTTGTCCCCTTGCAGCAGATGGAGCTCTTTCATCCCGTCTGACTTAGTGGTTTATTTTAGGCACAGCCTGACCAGGTGCTCTGGGTCAATAGGCTTAGCTTTAAATAACTGGATTCTTCTCCATGAGTTTCTCCTTCGGCAGCAAGGGACACAATGAGAGAACAAGTCCCATAGGCTAGAGCAGTGTGGAAAGGCAACAGAAGACAGGACAGGAGAGAAGACAAGTGAACTTCGACACTTTCTGTATGACCTCAGACAGGTGTATGGCTTCTCCTCTCAGGGGGCCACCTGCACACCACAGTTTGGGGCCAGGTTGTATCAAACGCCCCCTGAAGTCTGACCTCTGCACTCTGCTGTGCATTTGCAGACATCAAGCCACCTAAGTGGCTGGCTTAACGCCACAGAGCTCAACCACCAGGGAAGGCTGAAGAGCAGAGAGTAAGCAACTACTGGGGTCTGGAGACCTGGGATTTGGGTCTTGCTCTGGATACTTCAAGCCTGGTGATCGTTGTGTGAGCCTCAATTTCCTAACCAGTTTTAAAGGAGCCTGATGAAACTTTAATAGACTTTATGGGAGATAACAGAGTAATTGCAGGTGAGAGCCCTTTAAACTCCTGAAACACTGTATTAAAAAAATTAAATGTGTCTGGCAGTTCCTCAAAAAGTTAAATGTAAAATTATCATACTTTCCAGAAATCCCACTTCTGGCTCTGTACCCCCAAAGAATGGAAAGTGGGGACTCAAAGAGATGTTCTTACGAGTGTGTTGATGGCACAGTTATTCACAAGAACCAAAAGTGCAAGCAACCCAAGTGTGCATGTGATGGATGAGTGACTAAACAAATCTTGTATGGACACACAATAGAATACTATTCGGCCGTAAAGAGGAATGAAATGCTGGCATGTGCTGCAACGTGGTTAAACCTTGAAAAGATGTGCTAAGGCAGACACAAAAGGAGCAAAGGGTTGTGCTTTCCAGTCATTGTGAGGTAGCCAGACTAGTCAAGTGTGTAGGATGGAGATCAAGGGACAGTTCCAGAGACGGAGGGGAGATTCAGAGACTGGAGGATGGGGCGTTGCTGTCCAGTGGATGAAGAGCTTCTGCCTGATTTGGTGGGAAAAAAAATCTGGACACGGGACTTGACAATGGTTGGACAACTGGGGCTTTACTTAGTAGTAAGCTTAACAGATGGTTAAGGTGGGGGCTGGAGAGACGGCTCAGTTTGTAACGTGCTCACTGAGTTTGGTTCTCCAGGTTTAGTGGGAGAGACCCTGTTTCAAAAAAATAAAGTGAAGAGAGATCTAGGGGGAAAATCACCTGACGGACCGGTGTCTACACACACACACACACACACACACACACACACACACACACACGCGCGCGCGCGCGCGCGCATAAACATCACACACGCATAAACATGCACCTGCGTCCAGGCAAACATGAACACACACCACACACACAAATTTAAAACTGGTTAAAGTGGCAATTTCACACTTTATGTATCTTACTTTTAAAAAAAAAAAAAAAGCACAGCTTTCAAATTTTAGTTTAAACCGTTAGACATATTTTGGCAAAACCTGTGAATGAGAAAACCTGGTTCTTCGCCTGAACTTGGGTGAGACATCTGGAGGAGTCTGATAGATAGAACCGCAGCCCCCAGCTCCTCCCACCTTTCCTAGTATGCCTCACAGAAAGCCAGGTCAAAATAGGGAGCTATTGCATGGAGAGCTCTGTGCTGGCACTTAGTGTATCCTCCGGGTTAGCTGAACCCCCTCTCTGGAGCCTGTGTGGCCTCTTATTTGAGAATTAAGACAAAAGAAGACTTTCGTCACATCAGCGGTCCACATCAGAGTCAGGCATGCCATGGTGCCCGTCTCCGAGCTCGGCAGTGCTAGACTTCCATTTGGTGACTGATGGGGTACCCTCTTCACTTTTGTCCTGACCAGTTTCTGCAAGGCGATGATGCTGTGATGGTGATGGTGGGGGGTAGGGGGAAGGATAAAGCCCGCACAGAACAGGCGTTATCTGTGCATTGTAAACGGCTGTTTAAAAGCTCACCGTGTATTAGGTGCTAGCGCTTATTTCGACAGTGCTGGGGACAGGGTGGACTGAGACAGCCTCTCCAGGAAGCTGACTTGCAGAAGTGACTAAGGGTTTGGGGCAACACATACGTTTGAGCTTTGGGGGTGTAGAGTACCAAATGCCTTCAGAGATCTTAGCCCAGATGTTACTCAGAGCACCCATGCTCTCCCATTCGTGGAGAGAAACTGAGTGGAAAAGAAACAGCAAGCAATGGCTTTGAATGACCCGGTCGGGAGAAACCCAGTGTTCCTTGCCCCTTACATGGCAGACTCTTGGCACATGTGTGACATATGCCTCTCTGCGAGCATAGGCTCAAAGCCTGTGAGTTACAGGCACCCCTTTCCTCTCTCGACCAGAGGAGCAAGATCGAGACTGTCTGGTCAGGGTCCCCACCTCTGTCCCTGAGCTTGTGGGGCTAAGGGACCCCAGGCTGGGGCTGGAGTAGCACTCACTACCCGGGGTGTCGGGGGTGGGGGGGCGGGGAGAGCGGCCGCCTAGCCCAGCCCCGCGGATGACAGGAGCCGGGGAGCCGAGGAGGGAGGAGCCGCCGCCGTGCGCTGGGCTGAGGAGCAGAGAGAGCGGGGCGCCGAGTGCGGGCGGCTGGGAGCGCGCTGAGCGGGGGAGAGGCGCTGCCGCACGGCCGGCCACAGGACCACCTCCCCGGAGAAAAGGGCCTCTTTATGGCATGTGGCTGGTAACTTTCCTCCTGCTCCTGGACTCTTTACACAAAGGTGAGACCCGCGCTGCCGGCGGCTGGGCGGTGGAGGCGGCGGGGCCGGGATGCGCGCGGCTGGAGGCAAGGTGCGGTGCCCGGTGGGCTCCAGGTGCCCGAGTGTCGGACCCACTCGGGTGCATGGCGCTGGGTGGGCTGAGAGCTGGGGCGGTTCCGCGAGAAGGGTCGGGTGAGAGTCAGCCTGGGACCGCTTGCCAGCCCCCCTGCGCCTGCCGTTTAGGGGCGCGCCCGTGGGGGGCGGTGGCTAAGGAACCCCTGATTTTCCCACCGCAGCCCGGTCTCAGTTCTGCCCTGCCCCCCCCCAGCCCCTTGCCCGCTCCGGCGGCTTGCTGGAGCTGGGACCCCGGGGTGCCCTGTAAGCCAGGTGGTCCTCGGACCGAGACTTCATCCGGGAGCCCTCAGTATTTGGGTCCTCGGACCTAGGAAAGATCACTCCTACCGTAGCTTCGTGCGCCCCTCGATCGCCCTCGACCCCCGCCCTGGCGCAAATGCCGGCGCACCGCATGGCGCTTATCCGCGCCTGGCTGGGTGCATGCAGGGCTGGGGGACCTAGGGGTCCCGAGAGGTGGGGGTTCCCTCGGACACCAAGTTTGTTCTTCAGACCCAAGAGTCGCCCTCATCTATGTCTCACCCCCGTACCCAAGGCGCTGGCTCCGGCTTCTCTGCGTCTCCCTGACCACCTTAGGCAGCGCGCCCCAAGGTGTGAGACTCTCCGCTCCGGCGCTTGGCCTGCTGGACCTAGGGACAAGTGTTCAGACTGGGGGGCGTGTCCCTTCCCCTGAGAGAAAAGGTTGCTAGGGGTGGGTCCAGGTGTCCGGCATGTCCAGACCTGCTCCTGGGGTTCCGAGCACCTGACCTGAGAGGCAGCGGGGACCGAGGGGTTGGCAAAAGGCAAGCATTTTCGATGGTTACCAATCTGGGCACCAAATCGGGACTTGGACAGCGCGGGCAGTTGAGCTTCTAGGCTGTGGTAGAGGACGTGCCCCCGGGCGCACAGATGGCGGGAGGGAGAGGAGGCGGCCGAACTCCCGCGCCCTTGCGCTGTAGAGCACAGACGCTCCTCGGCTTTACCTGCTCAACCCTCTGTAACTTTTCTCCTTCGCGCCCAGAGGGCAGGTTCTCCTTTCGCCCCCTTTGCCTGGGTTGGCCTGGTCCAACAATAATTCTTGCCCCCCTAGGCAATAGAGAAGGACAGTCAAGAGCCCGGGGGAGGGTCTAGTCCTCTGTTAAAGCCTGGGGATGTCCGGAGTTTGCAACCTGCCAGAGCCCAAAGAAATACCCAGTAGGTTGGAGGAGGCTAACCCTTATTTGTGCTTATGGCCGGGTCAGAGCCAGTCTGATGGCCTAGTCCACTGGGATTTTGCCCAGAAGATACACGGGTGCTGGGTAATGGGTGGCCTCAAATGTGAGCAAGGTAATGGACTTTCTCAGGCTCAAGGGGGACACTGGGGAACACCCCAAGGCTGGTCTAGGTTGTTTAACTCCTTGCCCTCTGAACTCCTGAACTGGCCTCTTCATACCAGCTTAGAGTAACAAGCTTGCCTCCTACCCCCAGTACACACACACACACACACACACACACACACACACACACACACACACCCCAATTTTCCTTCTCGGGGCTCTTCCTGCTTCCCACCACCCTGGCAGGCTGGCTTGGCTCACAGCTTTAATTACGTTAATATTAAATATACATAAGGTGAGAGGCAGAGTGGCTTTCTCTCTCCATAGCTCTCACTTCAACCCCCATCCCTTTTCCATTTTGTCAGGCAAGAAACACAGACCAGAGCTCTGGCCACACTCAGTTGCTTTGTCCCTAACCTTGCTCCGGGGAACAGCTCATTTCTCAGCCCCGAAGCCTCCTTCAGGAATACCTGCAGGACTGCACCCACCCCCACCCAGGAGCTCTGCATTAATAAATGAAGCCCCAGTTATTTGATGATGAAGGAGCAGATGGGGATGGGGGTGGAGAAAGACCCAGAAGGCCACAGGGCAACAGCTGGAGGGGCAGAGCCCTCTCCGAGTTAGGCAGGAAGTTGCCACTAGTAGGTCTTGTGGGTAGACAGGAGTTACCAGGTATGGCGGCCCTGGGTGGCCTTTGGGTCTGTGGATCCTTGGCTCCCCTGCCATTTAGAGCACCAGCATCTGTGTTGGGCGCCAGGCAGCCTTGCCAGACAGGCCTATCTTTTCCTTGGTGCCTTAATTGGGTCTTAGGTGCCAGGCTGATCCCCAGGGCCCTGTTCTGCTTGGGGTGGCATGGTAGGTGGGTGGTGGAGGCGGCTGGGGGAAGACGTAATGTGGGGAAAGCAAGAAAGATGGGGCGTGGTTTATTTCTCTCCCGTTGCCAGTCACCCCCGCGGCACCAAGGAAAATGTAAATGCGAATGTTCCAGCCTGTTACAGAAAACAATATCCTCTTGCAATAATTTGTACGTCCATCTGTGAGGAGCGGGAGGCGGCAGGCAGAGAGAAGAAAACAGGAGGAGATGGAGCGTCCTCTGGATGGAATTAAGCAGTTATTGAATGTGTTTTAAGCTTCTGTTATTTCCATTTCTCTCAAAATACCTTTTTTTTTTTCTGACGAAGCCTGAGCTCAGCCTGCTTCCCCAGAACTAAACTAGGAAGGTGTTTTAATAATCGGTTATCGAGTCTCCAATAACTGCCTTATTATTGCCAAAACAAATCCAGGTCTGGGCAGCCGGATGAACCCCAGTGAGGCTCTCTCTGTTGTTACATCCAGCGTGCCAGCATCTGTGTTACCCGAATTTGCATTTTTACTGTGTAAAAGAACAAGCTTCCTCGGCACTAAAATTCCTGTTTTCTAAAAGCCAAAATAATGGGTTGCATTGATTTTTTTTTTCATTTCCCACCCCAACCTCTCGGATGGGGGACTCAGGGTTCCTCTCTCTGGAGAAGACCAAATTAAAAGCCTTTGTCAGGCCATTAAGAAAATCTCTAACATTCCGTTCGGTGTCTAATTAAAAAGAGGGGTTTACTGGGGGCATGTTTTTAAAATCTCGAAGTAGCAAGAACAACTTGGGGGAGGTAGGGGAAGGACCAGCGAACGTCTGGGAGGAGGAGGGCAGGCAGAGGGGCCCTGGCTGCTAGGATAACATGAAGGAAAGACAAGTGCAATGGTGCCCAACAAACCTTTCTGGTTCCTCATTTTCCCGGGCATCAACGCCAGCTGCCTTAATCCATTTCTGCCGCAGAACGGGGAGCTCAATTACACACGAAAAGCTAGTAAGCAGTTGACCCAAAGGCGGTCCTGAAGTTGAGCAGATGCTGGACACTGGCCAGAGCCGCCGTTTTTCTTACCGAGAGGGAAGAGGTGGGCACACACACAGTCAGCTTTGGCCTGGTGATGGTTTGCTCAAGGAGCAGTTGGGCGAGGGGTCCCCAAACACAGGACGAGGATGTGCTTAGAGCATGTCACAGGCATGGAGCCTTTGGCAGGGGGTGTGTACCATAAGAACCCTCAGTCCCTCCGTGTCTTTAGAGATTCTATCCTTGTGATTGGTTTGGTTCCCTGCCTTGACTGGTGAAACACAACTTTATTTGTTTAGAGAGAGCTCTAGCCGGGTGGTCAGGCCTGATGCTGGAGGTTCTCTCCCCTCTACGTTCTTGGAGGAAGTGTTTCTTGGAGGGGAAATTTGAAGTAGTTACAAGGGAGGATCCCCTCGTTTACCAAAGTGCTTTCCTAGCTCCTAACCTAGTACATTGATTGGAACCAGGATACCAGAATAGGGTGAACTGCATGCAGCAAGAGATGGCAGGAGGCCAGGAACCCAAGAGCAGGCTCCAGATTTGCATATGATTTGCATGAGGATTTGCATGCTCACCTAGCCAGGCCAAGAGCCCAGCTAGTTAGCCCTGTGAGGAGCATCCTAATCCCAGCTTCAGTAGGAGTTAAGCAGTAGCTTTCTCCTTGTAGGGAACAGAATGGACAAGAGTGGGAGAGAAAAGGCCTGGTAACTTCTATACAGTTTCCAAGTTTTAGGCCTACACACACTTAGCACTGTCAGAGCAGCTTGGCAACTCTCCCCTTCCGTATCCAAGATAGTGGCTCTGGCTGGGTGACAATGGGCAGAGATAACCTGAGGCAGACAACCATAGGTTTTCCTCTGGTGCCTCAGGATTCTGGTTATAGGTACTACTAGGGTTAGTGCTAGCCATCTGGGGATGGAGCATTTGAACAGTGGGACAGTGGGAGCTGGGTGCTTCGGGCTGCGGTTAGGAGTGAAGGATCTTAGGTGGGTGAGATGGGAGTATTAGGGAAGGCAAGGTGCTGTCTTATCCTCCAGCCTTGGGAAGGGTGTTGGCCATTGAGACTTCCTCTTTTACTGTGATTAAGGCAGTTTGGGGGCATCGAAGTTCTCCTGGGGGGCTGTGAGAAGACAGGCATGCTGTACAGAGTTGAATCATGCTTGAAGGGTGGGCACTTAGGAGAGCTTGGCAAGCCAACTAGGATATCTGTGGTGAGAGCATGTCCTCCATGTCCTGGATGGCCTTGTCTGTTTTTCTGGGGCCCTGAGCAAATCTCACCCAGTTCCAAGGCCTGGAATGTGCCTCTGCACGTTTGTTCGTCCAGAAAGGTCCTGGTCCACATGAGCCCAGAGGGCTCATGCTCCCAAGGGTCGTATGTGGAGCTCTAAGGGGTCAAGTGGGGTCTCAGGGACAGGGTCGATCTAGTGCTTTTGTCTGTTTCATATATTGGAGTGTGTGTGTGTGTGCGTGTGCGTGTGCACGCATGCGCACATGTGTATGGGGAGAAGCTTGGTCTGACTGCAATGGTGGAAATTTGGTGCCAAATTAAGCCCTTTGTGTACATCCTGGCTCTGTATTTATGAGACTGGGAGGTGAAGCAGGGGATCGCTGAGCCTCCCTTCCTCTATCTGTGAAGTAAGACTAAGGAAGATAAAGTGTACACGGTAGCCAGAACAGAGCTGGTGCTCAATAAACATTAGGCCCCTCTGCTTCCTACACTGCCCCGCCTTCATCCTCCTGCCTTGACCTCAAAATAGATTTGGAAATCCTGGCTCCCCTGGGCAGATGTATTAGCCAGCCACATTTTCAGGAATGTTAATGGTCTTCGTCCTTATGACAATAAGAAAGACCAAATGAGGACAGGGGACATGAATCGCTTCCATCTATCACCCTGCAGGGTAGCCTTTGGGATTCTGCTTCCGCAAGAGAGCTGCAGCCTGGGTGTCCTTGGGGAGTCCCGCACCACTCTTTCCCCACTCCTCATGGCTAATGGCAGTGGTTGGAGAGGGCACTGGTGGAGGACTAGCCTTTGAGGAAGCCAGGGCTGGTTTCTTGTCTGCAGTGGAAGCTGGGGATGCTCAGTGTGTCTTTGCCATGCTCGATGTAGTAAAGGCAAGAAACACGGATCTCATTCAATGCAGAGTGTGTACAAGTGAGCCTCATAGGCTGAGCCTTCCAAATGTCTCTGGATGTGTCTGTTCCTGCTGGGGGAGCTTCTCTGTTGTCCAGGTAGTCAGTCGTATGTTCGGAGACTACCTATGACCTTTGGAATCCTGGCCACCCCTTTCTCTGTGACCCACTCTGCCATGCAGAAAGAGCATGTCGGGGGATGCCCATAGCAGGCTGTAGCCCATGGGGATCTGTAAATGGGAGGAGGGGTTGTTGTGAGCGTGTCAACCCATGTGCCCTGTTGGACAGATGTTTGTCCAGGGCTGCTGTGGCGTGGGCAGCATTAGCCTTAGGTACCACGGGTGCCACTCCAGCTGCTGCTCTTCTCATCTGTTGAGCACCCCTGCACCCTCCCCGTGTCCTTGCTCCACATGAAGCTTGACAGTTTCCAAGGTCACCATCTTCATTAAGAACAGTTATTCAAATGCTAGTTGCATATTCATGAAGCTGATTTTTCCAAAGAGATGTGTGTGTGTGCGCGCGCGCTCGAACACACACACACACACACACACACACACACACACACACAAACACGGCTTGGCTTGCCTATCACAGGCAAGTCCAGATACTTCTATCCTACGATCCGTAAGATGGGCAGAGTGACCGGGGTCCCGGCTACCCCATGTGGCAAATAGTACTGCATGGTGTGTGAGAACAAGAGGCGTGGAATCCAACGCTGCGTGACGGTGCTTTGTACTTAAAAGGAAGCAACACAGAAGCGCACGCACATTTGAAAAACACAGCAAAGCAGTTTTTGCCCTATAAATGTTATGCTAAAATTTAAGGCATAATTACTATCATGTCATCATAAGTGATGAAGAAGGCCTCACAGCTGTTTGTGCCCGGCTCCCTTCATGCCTCCACTCCCCCGCTTATGGCTAATTTCCCTAGTTTAGCTCTCTGTCATTGTTGAGACAACTAGCATGTACTGCACCGTCTGCGGCAGCCATCTTCCTGCACTCCCTGTTCCCATGTATGTGTGATGGGAAGAAGCCCACTTCTGCTTCCCTGCCCCCCTCTCTCCTAGATATATAGATATGCTTTTACCCTAAATAAAGCCCCTGGAGTGACCATTTCTCTAGAGAATTCACAGACTTTTGTGAGAGTCCCACTGCGGTCATCTCACTGAAGGCTATAACCCTGGGAATCCTGCTGAGTCGAGGGTCATGGATACCCGGTTTCAGGATGGCTTGCCTGGGACAGAGGTGGTGGGGAGCGGGGTTGTAGAAGTTGGGAGCCAGCTTTGGGAACAGGAGAAGAATCTACGTCATGACCAGTGGTCTCTCAAAGTTGGAAGATGCCTTGTAGGACATGGAGTGCATCTCCTCGCCAGACTTGGTCCCTCTGGAGCTACCCTACCGGGTTTCCTTCCTCTAATATGTCCAGCAGCAGTGGACATTTTTCTTAAAGCTATGGCTCTGTATTTTAGAACTCATTCTTCAAGCTAGCCTGGCCCTGGCAAGATCTTGTGCGTTCCGCTCTCATCTTGGCTCCTACTTTGAACCACAAATCAAAACAAAGTCCTCTTCCCACTTGTCACCCGTCAGCCACTTACAAATGGACACCCTTCCCATCTGAGATCAGTCCTATAATGTTAGCACTTCCCTAGTCCCTCCGATGCTTCCCCGGGTTACAGTATGCTGTTTCATGATGCTCCAGTGTACCTGAGTTGCCAGAGGGGATAGGACAGAAAGAACACCGGAGCCAGCACTGACCCCCACCCCCACCCCAGTCCAGGCACTGGCTAGCTGTGTCCTTGGGGTAAGTGACTCCACTTCTCTAGGCTTTGTGAATGGAAGAGATTGGAGAAAATAATCTCTTAAGTCCCTCAAGTGCTAACCATCTAAATCTGGGATTCTCTGGGGACAACTGTGCTGTCTGAGCTGACTCCCTAGAAAGAACTTTCTGGCCAGAAGGGGCCTTCCAACGATAGGCCTTGTCTAGAAAGGGCTGGGAGATTAAAGAGTCTGTCCAACTGTCAGCTGTCATGCATAGTTCCTCCTGGAGCTGATGGTGCAGGGGCCTTGGAGGCTGAAAGATAGCTGCATCCTCACTGGGCCTCAGAGCTCTCTGCTTGCTGGGTAGGAGAGCAACACTTGTAGTAAGAAACTAAAACCCCAAGCCAGACCCACCCTGTTTATGGTGGGAATGAGGACGAGCCTGGACAGCCATTCTCAGTGAACTTTGAAAGGGTGGTCATCTGAATGACCAGGGTAGGGAGCTGCTGGCATTGGTTTGAGAAAGAAATAAGACATCCAGTACCTGCGACGGCCCCAGGTGATGCAGAACTGTCCTATTCCACTTTGCTCTTTGGTATCAGACTCTTCTGTGCAAGGTGCGTACCCTTGGAGACAGTCTGCGTGTAGTCTGGTCTAGTCCAGCTGTGGGACATGGACATAGGGTTTGAAATGTGGCTATGCATGAGACAGTGGGCAGTCAGGAAAGAACCAATCTACTTATCCATAAAACAGGGTGTTCTGCAAAATGGAGTTTTGAGCAATGGCCGGATTAAGGGCTTGGCGTAAGAATGAGATGAGTAATGGTGCAAGAAAAAGAAAAGGTTCTTCATTTATGGTTGCCTGGCACTAGAAAGATGCTTAAAAAAAACCACACACCCCCCAAAAAAACCCCACAAAACCAAAACAAAAGAAAACACAAAAACATCAGTGGCCAAGATAGTGTGGTAACCTAGGTATCCTAGTTTGTTTGTTTTTGTTGTTCTTGTTTTATTTTGGTCAACATAAGTTAGGGTCATCTGGGAAGAAGGAACTTCAATTGAGAAAAATGCCTCCATCAGACTGGAGGGCCCAGGTCACTGTGAGCAGTGCCGTTCTGGGCAGGACATGCTGGGTTGGATAAGAAACCAAGCTGAACATGCCAAGCAAGCAAGCAAGCCAGTAAGTAGCATTCCTCCGGGCTCTCCGCTTCTGTTCCTGTCCCCAGGTTCTTGTCTAAATTGTCCTGCCCTGATGTCGCTTAGTAATGGATGTGTAAACCAAGAAAACCCTTTCCTCCCCAAATTGCTTTGGCCCTAGTGTCTCTCTCTGCAACAGAAAGCAGACTAGGCACCAGGTGTGCCCAGATAGAAGGAAAACCAAAGAGAGGAGGCAGGAGACTTGGTCCCTGTGGCTTCATCTTGCCCAAGCACAGCACAAAGTCACCTTCCCAGTTACCTGGGAAGCACTCTGGTGCCGTCTGGGAGACTCTCCCGCTCCTCCCCAGAGCCTAGCCGTACACTGTCTCCTCAGTGTAAATGAACCACAAAAGGGTTTTCTGGTGTCTGGCTCATCCTCTGGGGTTCGGCATGTACTGGTAGCTGAACAGAGACCCTATGATTGCTCCCCATTGGGTCCAGTTTGCCCAGCTGGGGCTCGAGAACAATCAGCCTGAGGCTACATAATCTGTCTGTCTCACCTGTAAACCTTCGTGTGCTAGTGCATAGCTGTAATCAACCTTGCAAAAGAGTCTGTAAGACCTCTCTAGCCCTCCTGCTTCCGGGGCTCCATGGGAGGCTCTTGGGGGGGTTGGTGGTGGGAGCACCAAGGGGGAGTGGACAGCAGTGGGGCTGCCATGGCAACGTTTGTTCATTGATCACGCTACACTTCTTTTATTAATTCCATTGTCAAATTCAGTTAATATACCCTGTGGGAAGGCTTGTCAGCAAGAACTGTGTTGCTGGTATGGGAAACACGAAGTCCGGCAAGGTGCATCTACTTTCCCCACCGATCGCTGCTCTGAGTATGGACGGAAGACACTAGCTTCTAAAATAGCATTTCCGGCCCGATGACAGGCACGGGGTGCTGTGTGTCTTTAACAGGCTCCCAGGTGACTCTTATACATATTCATGTTTGTACACCGCTGTTTTAAGTTCTTCTTCATCACCGCCATCATCCTAGGTGCTCAGTAAATATTTATTGCATAAGGAGTCGCTTATCACACAAGTACTTCCTGCTTGTCTCCTGTGACAAAATACTCATAACCCCTGCCCCAGATACTTGCGTGGTGCCAGACCACTGACTTTCTCCAGTAACTGTCCTTGAGGTAGAGCCCGTCACCTCCCATTTTATAGAAACGAAGGCACAGAGAGGAGAGGTTGACTTACCCGGGGTTGCACACGTTGCTTGTAACTGGTAAAGAAGGGATTCAAGGCCAGGGAGTGTGGCTCTGGAACTGTGGCTGTGTCCCACTGTGTAAGCACCTGCTCTTGTGCCCAGGCAATGGAGTGATCAGTGGGATGGTCGCTGTCCTCGGGAATCCACAGACCTGCGTAGTAAAAGGGTCTTCCTACCTTCTCTTCTGTTTCTCCCTGCCCCCCAAGACCTGCCATCCTGTACCCACGCATACGGGGCCCGGGCAAGCACTCTTTAGAACTCTAAGTGGGTGTTTCAGGTGCCCAGTGCTGGCATAGAGGAGTGGCTCCGTGCAAAGTCTAGTAGATGAAAGGAGTGAACAAGCAAAGGAAGAGCACTACATGACTCATTGTCCCCGTGGAGGCGGTGAGGTGTTGATATTTCAATCCCCTCTGGTTGTCACTTCTGATGATTGGGGATGATGGGGTAACCCCCGTGCACCCCAGAAGCATGCCAGGAGTGCCTTAGACTGCAACCAGACGCTTCCCCACCCCACTCCAGGCAGGCGGATAGGAGACCATGGGTGTCGCCTGTAACGACACCGTGTCAGGTTTCCTTTGCTAAACTAATCCCCCATGTGATGCCCAGACAAGCCAAGGGTGAGTTAGTTGGTAGACAGGCTGGATATGAAGGTTCTAGCTGCGACCCTGGGGGCAGCCAGATGCCCGGGGGCGATTTCTGGTTTAAAAATATTGCTGTGCTATTTCTACACTTCTAATCTCCTAGCGATTTGGAGCCTGTTTTTATGAAGCACGGCATTGGGGTGGTGCTCAACGTTACACGGGTAGAGGAGATTAAATGGGTTTAAGTCTGGACGTCTGTCACATGACAGCCGGGCCTGTAACTTCCATTTTCTATTAAAAATCCATTTCCCCCTTTGACCAGAAGCAGCTTTGCTGTTGATCTGAATGTCTCTCTCTTTATTTATGATGGGTTCCCCCCCTGCCTTCCCTTGCTCTCTGTAAATTTGCTTGGTTCTGTCTGTAGAGAGGAGAAAGAGCTGGAGGGAATGACAGAGATTTAAGGGGAAAGCCCTGGTCTGCTGTCATGGGATCTTCTTTCCAACTGGGCTTTGTTTGGAGAAAGGGTGAAGGAGAAACAACCTAAGATCCGGACTCGGGGTTCAGTACAGTGATGGGAGAGCTCAACTCCCTGAAACTGGACCCCTTTCCCCTTCTCTCTTCCCTTTTCTTCCTTCTCCCTTCCTCTTCTCTAGTTCCCTCCCTCCCTCTACTCTCTTTTCTCTTTTTAATTTCTCTTTCCCTTCCCCCTCCTTTTTTCTATTCCCATTCTTTCCTTCTGCCTTCTCCCCTTCCCTTCCTTATTCTTGACCTTCCTTCCTTCCTCCTTCCTTCCTTCCTTTCCTTCCTTCTTCCTTCCTTCCCACCATACACCCCTATCTCCCCCTTGATTCTCTCCCTCTTTGTTGAGACACTCACGATTGTCCACTCTGGTCTTCAGCTCCTGGCTCAGGCCATTCACCCTCCCACCTCAGCCTCCTGAGAAGTTGGGAATCCTGTGCACATCACTGTGGCTTGCTGCTTCCTTCTCTTCTTACCTGTATAATGTTGTAGCAGTTACCGACTCCCCTAAACCTCCTCGATTTCACCAAAAGGACCCTCACGTTTCATGTCTGTACACATGTTAAATAAGAAGGCCACTGAAGCAACTGTGCCCAGTGCCCAGTCCAGCCCCCACTCAGGAAATCAGGAAGTCCTTTCTGGGACTCCATTCCATGCCAGTGAGTTTCCAGAGAGCTGTCCAGCTCTAAAAGCTGTGTCTGGTATCTACTTGAATAAGAACAGCCACCATTGTCAAAAGTCATTTGGACATCCCTCCTGGTGCCTTTTCCAGTTTGTAAACACCTCCTAGCCTATACCTCCCGTTACAGCAGGCCGTTGTATCAGGTCATCAATCGTCCAGCCTGGAGGGTCTGTCTCCACAGTTCCCCCAAACACACCCAACTCACTGACAATCTTCACGGCTGTCACGTTGAGCTTCTCAGGGATGCCTCCCAGGCCAGATTCCTGTTCCCAGCTACCTTCCAGCTCTGCAAAAGCCAGTCTGTTGAGTAACAGGTTCTGCCCATCCTGGCTTTTATCTGAAGTCTGTACTCACCATAGCTTCTTCCCAAACTCAGCTCTGTGACAAGGCTTAGCCCCTCTCCCGTTCTCCATTTAGGATCTTAGAGGCAGCATTCAGTGCCCTCTGATGCCTCCCTCCCACCTTCCCTGAAATCCTCTGGGACACTTGGCTGGTACTTTGTGTGTCTTTTCTGGAGGGATGAGAGACCTGAGTCTCTGAGGGGATGGTAAGGAGTCAGCTAAGAGGAAATGGTGTGGTGGGGGTGGTGGGGGACCTGTAGCCTCCAGGAGAATCTGGACCTCCTACCCATTCACCCTTGTCAGAGGAGTTGAGGCCTTGAATCTCCATTTCTGCTGCCCAGCAGCCCCGAGAGGCAGGGAAGACACACAGCTTCACCCAATCCATCTCACCCTGTTTTTGGAGATGAGCACAGGACTCAGAAAGGCTAAGTCACTTACCCAAGGTCATGCGTGCAGCAGGGGATGTGAGCCTCCAGAAGTTAGACAGTTCTGTCAGACTGCATTCGAGGCTCTGTGGTACCTCATCTCCATCCTCACCTGCAACATCACTGCTCTGTAGATCTTGACAGGAGCTGGAGCAGGAGATGAAGTCCCCTAGAGGCCACACTAGACTCCCTGTGGCCAGAGTGGGCCCCTGGGCCCCTACTACTTCCCTTCTGTACCATTGCGTCCACACCTGCTCACCAGCTGCTCTCTTGTCCAGATTTCCACTCGGCAAGTGGCAGGGAATCCAGATATCTGGTGGTCAGTGAGTGCCTCAGTTTCCCTCCTGTGCATCTCTTCACTCCCTTCCCTCGGCAGATAGGGTGAGGCTAAATTAATGTTTATTTAAGGGCTTCTGCATTTTGAGGTGACAGGTGCCTTGTGATGGTAAAATATGAACCCAACCTAAGTGCAAAATGCTACTGTTTTACACCCGAGGGTGATGTTTCATGATGGCAGTGCACTGTCAGGACCGTAAGCAGAAATGAATGGTGTGTCGAATCCTCCCCAGCTCCCCCACGCTCGGAAGACAGCAGCTCGCACCCTGGAGTGGGAGAAATATGAGGCTACTCGCCTTTTGCTATAAATCTGCTGTTTCATCAGCCCTGACAGGTGGCTGGACAATCCCAGTCAATTCATCAATTAAATCTACCCATTTGTAGTTGCTGGGAACCTTGTGTCCTTGGCTCTTCCCAGAGCAGGCTCCAAGTGCAGGAAGGCTGGCTGTCATTGTGGTTGATGCTCCTGGGGGAACAGAAAGGACCCGGGGAAGGGTTGTCCTCAGAGGCATGGGGAGGAGAAGGGATAGGTAGCCAGAGGAGGAGACAGGAATGTGCATTTTGATGTGGCTGGGATGGAGGAGAGGGCAGGCAGGGCTTCAAAGTCAGGCAATCCAGGTTTCTGTGGTTCAACTCAACCCTAGCTTGATTACTCAGTGGAACGAATCGGTCTAACTTCCGCTTCTGATGTGACAAAGTTGGGCTCCTGCTCTGACTCCAGTCGTGTTACATAAATTTAGATAAACTAGGTATCTTCTCAGTCAATTTCTTTATCTTTAAGATGGAAATAATAATAATAGTAATAACACTAATAATAAGTTCCCTTAAAGAGTTAGGATGAAGGGGTTGGGGATTTGGCTCAGTGGTAGAGCGCTTGCCTAGCAACTGCAAGGCCCTGGGTTCGGTCCCCAGCTCCGAAAAACAGAAGAAAAAAAAAGAGTTAGGATGAAGGACAACAGCTACCTACTACTTATAAAAATATATAATGAAATATATATATATATAGATATAGATATATAGACTGACCCTAGTGTGGCCCACAGCTGACAGTGAAGTCAGGGACAGCTGTCATTACTGTGTAAATATTGTCATCATGCAGGGTTCTGTCCAACTTAAACCACCTCCTCAGACCTTTACAAGAAGTATTTGGGAGCCTTCTCCCATAAATCGGACACTTCCCGGATTCCTTTCTGTCGGAGAACTTCCTCCGTGTCCCTAGGTCTGTTTGTCAGGCATGGTAGAGAGTCATTCCATACCTTGATGGAGTTTGGCTCTCTGGATCCGTGAATCTGACTGACATGGCGGGAGTGACTGAGAAATTAGGTCAACTCAGGAAGCACCCAGAAACCCAGAGGGAGGTCTCTGCTCCCTAAAGATAAGGACTGCTGGGGTGTCCAGAGTCAACCAGGGGTCACTTCCAGGAGAGACAGGGAGAGAGAGGAGGAAGAAGAGGAGGGGAGGGGAGGAGAGAGAAGGAGAGGGGAGGGGAGGGGAGGGGAGGAGAGGGGAGGGAGAGGTTGTCCCTGGGGACCTGAAAATGGAAGTTGGTGTCCTGGTTGTGTTTGAGGAAGGGGAAGGCACCTCCTTGATGCGCTGATCATAACAACCACACCTTGCCTGTTAAGAAAGCAATGGCTAGGTTAAACTGCCTGGGTGGGCACCCCAGAGGTCTCACTTCCTGGTTGTGTGAGTCTTGAGGAAGCCATTTCCTTCTGGAAGTGCCTCCATTTCCTCCTTTGTAGATTGGAATGATGACAATCACTCAGTCCCCGTCTGTTGGGAAGATGCCATGAGGCCATAGAAGCAACATGGCTCATGGAAGGTCCTCAGCAAGAACCTGTTGAACACATCTTGGTCGGGTAGGGCCTCTCAGAGGGTAAAAACAGAGCCCCACATACGAGAAGTCTTAACCTGTAAAATGGCCTGATCTTGTGACCACGAGGAATATTCCAGACAGAACAGGCCAGCTGCAGGGCTTCTGTGGTCTCCCTGAGCAGACACACTCAACCATGGACTATTACAGGGACGAAGTGTGAGAAGATTTGCCAAGTGATGTCCCCCCTCCCTGAGCCTTTCAGTCATCGAGGGTGCAGAGCCTGGTGGGGACAGCAAATGCATTTGCTGCTAAGAGGATGCCCCTGACACTGCAGCCAGGAGACCTCGATTTTTTTTTTTTCCAGCACAGCTGCTAATGGCTTCATCACGGCTTTTTATGAGATGATGTGAATTGCTCTGGCCAATGAGGCTTAATGGCCTTCCTCAACGACCTGCCTGGTATATTCCCCCTAGAGGCTCTGCTCCGAGTTAAGGCAAGAATATTAATACAGTCCGGATGTGGACTCTCCCCCTCCCCATAAAGTTGTGGAAATTGAGGTCAAGTTGGGTCCCCTGCAACTGTTCTTTAAACAAGCAGCAGACCATTGCTTACTCCTTCATCTTCCTGGTGGAGAGGGACCGGCTTCCAGCAAGAGACTATGGGGCCAGGCTCTCTCTTCCTCTGGGTTGGCCTTCTTAAAGGGGCAGGCTCCTGAGTAGGAAAAGAGATCCCTGCCCCCCATTCCCACAACAGATCAGGAACAGTAGTTTCCAAGGCCTGGTGTTGGAGTAGGTGGAGCAGACCCTGTCCTTCCTGCCAGGTGGCCTGAGGATGTTTCCTTGTGGGACTGTGCTTTGGAACAGCAATATATCAGGGACGAGAGGGGTTTATCCAGTCTTTCCACACTGTTTAGTGTCCAGTTGAGAAGGTTAGGCACCTGTGATGGAAGGGAAGGGAGTTCTGCAGGCAGTCAAGACCAAGGCTGGATTGGACAGCCTTCTTGTTCCAGATCCCTGTAGGTCATCTGGAAAATGCACTGAATGGGGACCAGATGAACTTTAGGGATCTAAGACAGCCCTCAGGGACTCCCACTGCCTTCCATCTCTAGTTTCTCCCCCCATTCTTCTTAGGCTGTGATTGCGAGAGACCCTTTCTCTGTCATCTGCGGTAGGCTAGGAAGGACACTGGAACACTACTTAGCAAGGTCTCCGAACTTCAGGTCTGCAACTGCCCTGTGTTCTTGGACATACCCCTAAATCCCTGAGACCTATCGAAGTCAGGGAGGGAATCTCCTGGGTAGTTGTTTTGTTATGTCAACCTGACACAAGTTATAATCATTTAGGGAGAGTGAAGCTCAATTGAGAAAATGCCCCGTTAGCTTGGCCCGTGGATATACCTCCAGGGAATGTTCTTAACCTTTGATGTGGGGGAGGGCCCAGGTCCCTGTAGGTGGTTCTACCCCTTGTAGGCTGAGCAAGCCATGGGGAGTAAGCAAGAAGGCAGCATTCCTCCATGGCCTCTGCTTCAGTTTCTGCCTCTAGATTTCTGCCTTGGCTTCCCCTCATGATAGACTGTGACCCATAAGGCAAGCAAAGCTTTCCTCAAGTTGCTTTTGGTCGCGTGCTTTAATAAAAGCCATGGAAACTTGAATTTATACAGACGATAAAAAGAGAGTTGCAGAACTGGGGAAGTGGCTCAGTGGTTAAAAGCGCTCATTCTTTCGGAGGATCCAGATTCAGTACTTGGATCCACATGGTGGCTCGCAACCACCTGTGACTCTACTTACAGGGAGATCGGATGCCCCGCTGGCCTCTGTGAGCACCACACATGCGTGTGATACACATAGACACACAGGCAAAACACTCATGTATATAAAATAAAATAAATACTTTAAAAACACAGAGAGAGATAGAAGAGGAAGAGAGGGGAGGGAGGGAGGGAGGGAGGAAGAGATGGGAGGCGCGGGGCAGGGGGGAGATAGAGGCCATCTTCCCCTTGGAACTGGGAAAGTGAGTTAAAGGGAGGGCTGAGAGTCAGTCAGGCTACAAAGAGTAGGTGGTGAGGACAGATTAGGGCGCCTTTGTCTCCTCCGATACGTGCATCGTGCATCGTCACCACAGTAGATGGTGACTTTGAACCCTTCGTGCGATAGGGACTGCAGCCGCCTTTCTGCATGGACTCCGTTCCACACAGTAAAGGAGACTTTTTGACTTTTGCCACTCCTGTACCAACTAACCTAGAAAGGTCTATAGGCCAGGAAGTGTCCTCTCTTCTTTGCCAGTGCCTGGTAAATAAAATGGTGCTCAGTAAGGTTCATTGACTGCCTGACACTGGAAGGCCAGCTGAATCAGTGTCAGCCAGCAAGGCTTCCATGATGTTTCTGTTACAGCAGACAGTAACCAAGTCTCTCTCCTTGCCTCCCTTTTAGCCCGCCCTGAAGATGTTGGCACCAGCCTCTACTTTGTAAATGACTCCCTGCAGCACGTAACCTTCTCCAGCTCTGTGGGTGTGGTGGTGCCCTGCCCGGCCGCTGGATCCCCCAGTGCGGCTCTTCGATGGTACCTGGCCACGGGGGACGACATCTACGATGTGCCACACATCCGGCACGTGCATGCCAACGGGACTCTGCAGCTCTACCCTTTCTCCCCCTCCGCCTTCAATAGCTTTATCCACGACAATGACTATTTCTGCACCGCAGAGAATGCAGCCGGCAAGATCCGGAGCCCTAACATTCGCATCAAAGCAGGTGAGGGACCAGACATCTGCACCCTGATAGGACTCCCTGTGAGGTCTAAACACAGAACAGGGTAGGCAGGCTGGCATTGCGAGGGTTATATGTGGTGTGTCCACGTGTGTGCTTGGGTAGAGTGGGCACCCCATCTATGCATTCAAAGTGAGCACTGCACGTGAGTTGAGTGAGACGGAGCTCACCCTTGAAATAGGAAAATGTTGCTTGAGTTTCATTTTCTAAAGCCTCCTTTTCCTGAAGTGTATCAAGGGAAGGGCCCGTTATCATATGTAACTGAAGCAATTTCCATATGGTTCGACTAATCCCCAGCACAGAGATCCACTCACAGCACCCCAGAAGTCTTCTCTCCTGCTTTCTGTGGTCTCTGTTCTCAGGACAGCCATTTTCTGGCTTGGAATAATGTGGGTGATTTGCCTTGTTTGTGCTTTGTAGAAAATGGCGGCCTACGTTCCGCCCTTTCTGGGATCTTCAGTTCACCATTCTCATGGTGACGTTTGTCCTGACTATTGTGTGTGGTAGAAGGTCCCACACGATCACTGATGTATAGTGTTTCACTCTGCAACGAGGCCATGTGCTATTTGCCCATCTCACTGAGTGAACGTTTGAGCACCGCACAGCTCAGAGAACTGCTACTGAAGTATATTTCATGATGGAGAGCCACAGCAGGGAGAGAGTCGGATCTCCAGAAGAGGGGAGGGACGCAGGGGCGAAAAGGAAAAGGCTTTGCTCTGTGGGTCAGGTCTGGAAGTGAGAGGCAGGTTTGGATTGGTTCTTTTTAACTAGGACATCGCAACACACTATCCTTCTGATACGGATAGGAAGTGCCTCAAATAGAAGTGTGGCCAGTGGTTTTCTTACAAGGGCACCCGGATGCAAGAGGGCAGCTTACTGTGCAGCTCCAGTGTGCCATCTATATCTGCACTGGACAGGCCCAGGTGAGGAGTTCCTGGGAGAACCAGCAGGCCTAGGGTCAGACCCTTCAGAGTGCTGGACTCTGATCTCCCACAGAACTTCCCTCACGGGACAAGACTGCGAGTATCCAAGCCTAGAGCTGTAGAAGTGTGAGGGTTAAGCCATGACTGCTCTCTGCCTGTGTGCTGGGGGCATCACACTGATGCTGAGGCAGGAGTCTTCTCTCTCAGTCTCCTGTGGGTATCTTCTTGGCAGCAGGTCCTCTGCATTGCTTGGCCCTAAGTATAACCCCAAATATCAAACTTGACGCCTGGATCTAAGTCCTGTTCTAGTCTCCATAACCAGGAGCCCTGAACCAGGGGAAAGGCCACCATTTATCTCCAGCTACATGCCTCTCCTTGAGTTAGCATCAGCCTTCTCAGTAAGTCTACAAAGGTTTCTTACTGATGATGAGGCTAAGTCAAAGAAGCATTTTCCACATGCCTGGCTTTTTGCATAGGGTTCTACAGATAGGGAAATTGAGGTTCAAAGGTTAGCTTACCTGCACCCAGTACCCCGAAGCAGCTCAGAGGGGATCAGGGCCTACTTGACTGATATTTTTATGTCTTCCTCAGCTGCCTCCTCCCCAGAACTCTCAGAGTTTGTGAGTTACACAATTCACCCTTGGCCTCCACTACTCTAGGACCCTTGGGAGTCAGCTCCCTCAAGCTCCTTTGTGAGATTGGGTGGAGGCTGCCAGACCCACAGGAGTGTTGGACTGGAGCCTAACGGCCAGTCTCTCCCCTGTTCCTTTTCTTCCCTCCCCTCTTTTCCTCTTTCCTGGAGAAGAGAAAGGATGAAGGCCTGAGGGGAGCCGGGTCCACTGGAAATACATGCAATTAAAGAGGCTTTTGATGATACCAGAGAGGCTGCAGGTGCACTGTTTAGGGGGAGGATGCCAGTGCCCTAGGTGTCGCCCTGGCAACCACGGCAAGGAGAGCAGAAGGGCATGCTGCCCAGGTGTCTGCTGGGGACAAGGTCTGTAGGCAGTGGGGGCTCTAGATGTCCCGGCTCTGCTTGGCAGAGAAGGGCAGGGAAGGAAGGAGCGAGCCCCTGGCAGAGGCCAAGCTGAGGAAGACAGGATAGACAGAGGCCTTCATCCCACTCTTAAGGCAGGGTTAGTCTATGTGCAGGATATGACACATGAGTAGCTGCAGGTGACACTACACAAGAAGTGAATACAGGTCTGGGAGCAGGCAGAAAAGGACTCTAAATGGTCCTAACATCAGGAACAAGACTGGATAGAATATAGCAACAGGAGGTGGAGGGAGTATCTGTGTCTCAGACAACCCTGGTTTGAATTATTCTTTTCTACTGCCTACTGGGTAGCACCAATCCCATGAAGAGCTCAATGTCTAAACTACATTTCCCAGGGTGCATTGGAATAGGCCCACACTGCTGCTAGCTCATATAATCTGGGTTTTATTTTGTCAAGTTATGGCCACTGTGCCCAACACACTTATTGCCTCCTTTCCCCACCACCATGGCCATGTGACACTCTTCTTTCAATTTCCCACAGTTTTCAGGGAACCCTACACCGTCCGGGTGGAGGATCAAAGGTCAATGCGTGGCAACGTGGCTGTCTTTAAGTGCCTCATCCCCTCTTCAGTGCAGGAATACGTTAGCGTCGTGTCTTGGGAGAAAGACACAGTCTCCATCACTCCAGGTAGGGAATCATGCATGGGTGGTGGCTGACAGAGCTGCCCGGGTGGTGGATGGTGCCTGAATTGGTCTACGATCTGAACAAGATGGTGACAATGGCTTTAGGGATCGATCTGCTACTGTCCTGAGAAGTTTTGGCAAATGGTCACCTTTGGTGTTCATTTGATCATCTCTGTGTGGAATGGTGAAGTCCCTGTGCTGAGGCCTGTGCTATCTACGAAGGTTCTACAGACACAGGGTGGGGCTGCCATTGATCCCTGGGGCTCCTTTTGAACTTGCCCTGGCTTATGAGAGCCTTCGGCAAGCTCACCTTTGAATCGTGGTAAGGAAAGGCAGGGCACATTTGTGCTCTGTGTGTGACTAGGGTAATGAGTCTGGAGGTTTGGGGAACTGGGCTTAAGGAAGTGTGCATACAGGAGTTTTACTTCCCCATGAATTGGCAGAAGTGTCATAGGACTTCTCAGTGACTGGTGTTAGAAAGGGGTTAGTCCGTGTTGAAGCCCTTCGTTGGTTCAGTCTCACCTAGGAATGATTGTCTCTCCAACAGGAAACAGGTCTTAGAGCTTCACAAAAGGATCTCTTAAATCTTTATTCAACCTTCCAGGCTCCAATACCCCCCCTTCCCCCTTCCCCATACTGCAGGGGCTCCGTCGTTTCCCTTCCTCTTTGCAGGCTCTTTACAGGAAGACTTTCTTCCTGTAAAGTGGAGCATCCTGACCAACGTTCTTCAAGGGACCCACTGGCACTGAGGTCCCCAACCAGTTGTCTGACACGATCCATGGTTTTCAGAGCTAGTTGTAGATGACAAGTCTCTTTGGGAATGGTTCTCGGCCTGTGGGTTGTAGCCTCTTTGGAGATGGAATGACTCTTTCAAAGGTCACCTAAGACCATCGGAAAACACAGATATTTACATTACCATTCACAACAGTAGCAAAATTACAGTTATGAAGTAGCAATGGAAATAACTTTATGGTCGGAGGGTCACTGCAACATGAGGACCCGTATTAAAGGGTCGCAGCATCAGGAAGGCTGAGAGCCGCTGTTCTATAGGAACTTGTTATAGAATCGGATTCTTTATCCTGCTGAGCAATTCCACCCTGTGGTGTGAGCAATGCCTTTGAAATAGCAGTGTCCGTAGGATCTGAATACTTTGAAATAGCGGAATCCAAATCTCTGAGGAGGAGGCCTGAGTCTCAGCACTGACCTGAGAGCTTCAGATGGTTCTAGGGTACAGCGGGATGGGACCGAGGCTCACGTGTGTGTAGCTAGCATGGCGGGGGCTCTTTTAAAAGACATAGATGTGTGCCCTTTCTCACCACTTTTCTTCTCTCGGTTCCAAGCAGATGTCCAGGCCAAAAGATTTCCCATCATCCAATAGCTTACAGCCTGGTCGTAGCAAGGCAGCCTCAAAGCTACTTAAAGATGCCTTCTATCCTTTCTGTAAAACTGTAAGTGAATAGGAGCTGTCTGGCTGGAGAGTCTCTGAGAGAAAGAGGCAAAAGGGAGATAAGGAATCCGGGTTCAGGAATGGTTCTGTGGCCACTCATAGAAGAAATGTTTAGACCTCATGGGAGTCTCTGAGGGAGCACAAGGCCAGGACAGAGGTCCCAAATGAGACATGGTGTACACATCAATGGGTAACTGAAGTAGGGAGCACAGGCTGGAGGATGCTGGCACAACTCTGGGGAAGCCTCAGGAACGACAGACACTGACTGGGATTCCCATATTTCTAGCAGAGTCAGGCATTTAAAGACCATAAGGAAATGTGGTATTTCTTACACACTTGGGTTTATGGATGAAGCATTATGTCCATTAGAATAATAATTACGTTATTAAAACTTTTTGAGCACTTACTATTTTCCTGGCACTGGGCTAAGACACCTTCATACATCATCTTCTTTTAGCCTCACAGAGGCCCAGAGTGTATTTCCCCCTCTCCACTTTACAGAAGAGAAACCCAACGCTCAAAGAAGGAAGTTCTTCCAGATCACGTGCCTATTACTCAGTTAAGGCATAAACGGAAGCAGTATTTTCCCCAAGCCTCTGCTTCCCCTGTATGCCCCAGGTTCTCTGAGTACCATGAAGCTTTAAATGTACGTTGTAGGCATGAGAGCTTTGGGGGGGGGGGAATTGCTCACCATTGGGTTTTTAAGGGATGCTTTGGTGGAACCAGACACAGGTAGTGATTAAGAACCTAGAATCTGGGACCAGACTGTATGGGGTAGAAGCTCATTCCATTGCTTACTAGCCGAGTGAGTTGTCTGCCCTCCTAGGGCCTCACTTCCTACAACTGTAGAATGGGTCTGTAGGGTTGAAATAAAATAGGCAATGTTCAGAAGGTTGCCTGCTGTTCTAAGGGTGTGCTGGGTTGTTGCTGTCATTGTTTAGGTTGAAGAGAGCATGCTTCATTATTCCCACTGGTTCCTGTTGTGGTGTATGCATTTCTACTGTGTAGCCGACCCGTGTAGCTGACTGGAATGAGAACAGTGGGGTTTCGTTGTTGTTTGTTTGTTTGTTTG
Organism: Rattus rattus; assembly: GCF_011064425.1. Taxonomy (NCBI): domain Eukaryota; kingdom Metazoa; phylum Chordata; class Mammalia; order Rodentia; family Muridae; genus Rattus; species Rattus rattus. Next base: position 39,987,203 of record NC_046161.1, read on the forward strand.
CTTGCTTTTTGCACGACTCCTTGTCTCCTAACACATTGCCCTCCATACTCACCCAGAGTCCACTGAGGAAGGAATGCCCCCTTGAGAATTCTGAGGGACTCGGGGAGACGGCCCAGATGAGGAGGAACATGAGGACAACTGGTACCAGATAGGCAGACTAGAGCAGGTGGGGAGCGAAGTGTGACTAGTTTATGTGCCCGGGAGCTGGAGGCAACAGGCTCCCCCAGGCACCCCTTGTAGTTGGTGCTTCAGAGCTGTCTTTGATGTCAGGACCGGGCTGGTAGCCCCAAAGGGCATAATTACCAGAGAAGTGGCCTTGATGCTAATCTGTAGGGCTGTGTTAAACTTTGGGGGCCCGCCTTTCTTTCCTTTGGTCTCGGAGAATTTCCCTCTCCTCCCTTACCCTCCAGTTCCAGCCATAATCATTCTAGATCCTTCTCTAGCTATTTTTTTTTTACATCTAGGGATGGTCTTCCCAATGCATTTTGAGCCTAACTAACATGCTCCTGGGTTGCCCAGGGGAACCAGAGACAGTGAGTGGGGTTTAGTGCCTTCTGGTCTCTGTAGGTAAGGACCAAGATCGTGGCCACAAGGCACATGCTCTAATTTTGGAAAATGCAAAGAGCGTATAAAATTTCATAGACTAAGGCTTTTATATCCCCAGTGTTCACACATACCCAGTGTGCATACACTCTGTACACATAGGTATGTGCTTTGTGGTAAGCAAGGGCTGCTTCTCATTGTGGAGGTGTCAATAGTCTCTCAAAGCAGAGAACGGTGCAGCAGTGTCTGCATCTGGAGCGGGAACCTGCTTTCACCTTAATCCCTAGATCCATGGGGCTAGTCTCTAATATTCTATGCTTCAGGACCAGCAGGAACAGGTGCTGGCAAGCTAATGGATGAGCAGGCCGATGCGGACCAATTGAGGTCTCAGAAAGCGTCCTCCTTGACAAAGGCACTGGGAGGAAAGCCTGTTGGCCACAGAATGGGAGCCAAGCCTCCTGTGCCTCTCTCTGGAGGAGCCTGGTATCTAAATAAGCTCCGGGAGTTGAGTATTTGCTCACACGCTGCCCTTCCTGGCTTACTACGCTGGCTTGGAGCAGGCCGCCGAAGCTCTCTCCAGCTTTTTGCTATGATTTCTTAGGGCTGGGAGAGGCAAGAGAGACGGCTCCTGTCTCCACTTGCCTCCCCAACCTCTCCTGCCTCCAGCTTAGGGCTGGTTTCGAATCTGACCTTCTAAAAGTATATGCAAAATCTTTGACCTGCTGGATTCCTACCCCAGTGTCCCTCCTAGAGTACCTACCGTGTGTGTGTGTGTGTGTGTGTGTGTGTGTGTGTGTGTGTGTGTGTGTGTGTGTGTGTGTGTGTGTGTGTGTGATGTGTGGTGTGTGCGGGTGTGTGTTTGTGTGTGGTGTGTGACGCGTGGCGTGTGGGGGGTGTGTGGGGGGGGTGTGTGTGCGGTGTGTGTGTGTGTGTGGGTGGTGTGTGTGTGGTGTGTGTGTGTGTGTGTGTGTGTGTGTGTGTGTGTGGTGTGTGTGGTGTATGTAGGTGTGTGTGTGTGGTGTGTGTGTGTGTGTGTTGGGTGGGGTGTGGTTGTGGGTGTGTGTGTGTGTGTGGGTGTGGTGTGTGTGGGTGTGTGTGTGTGTGTGTGGGTGTGGTGTGGTGGGTGGGTGGGTGGTGTGTGTGGTATGTGTGGGTGGCATGTGTGGTGTGTGTGGTGTGTGTGTGTGTGGTGGTGTGGTGTGTGTGTGGTGTGTGTATATGTGTGGTGTGTGTGTGTATGTGTGGTGTGTGTGGTGTATGGTGTGTGTGTGTGGTGTGTGTGTGTGTGTGTGTGTGTGTGTGTGGTGTGTGTGTGTGTGTGTGTGTGTGTGTGTGTGTGTGTGTGTGTGTGTACACAATGGGCATAAGAGGACTAAGGGCAGTATACAAACACAGATCAGAATTAAGGCCTTCAGTGGAGCCGAGATGTGGTTTAATTTCCCATCTGCATGATCACCATTACAATGCATGTTATTGGATATAAAGATAAATCCGGCCCTGTTCCTAATAGCTTTTAATTTCCACCAGACCTGATTATATCGAAGCAGGCTCCTTGTGGGAGTTTCCCAGCATGCTCTTCCCCAGCATCCTGACTGGCTTTCTTAGCCCCAGTGGGGAGTTTTGGACACAGCTCAGATGCCAGCCAGATGTATCCCCTGCTGCCCTGGAGGATGAGCCTGGCTGAGCTGCCTTGTTAGTGTGGAATGGGGCTCTTGGATGCTAGGCTGTCACTGGGCCTTGGTCCAGCATTGGGGTATATCAGGGACTTTGCATCTTGAGGGAGGGGGCAAGCAGGGACAAAGGGAATCTGTTGGGGAAGGGATATCTCTAAAAAGGCTCTTGCTTCAAAGATTCTCATCAGACGGTGTCTTGTTTATCTGGCCTAATGGGCTCGGTCACACCCTCTTCATATCAAGATGATACTTTTCTTTTCTCCTGGAACTTAGTATCCGTATGTCCCCTTCCACGGGCTTGCATCCCGAGCCTGTAGCAAATGTTAGCACTCCTTTGGCTCCCTTCCCGTTGTTTCTATCTGTCTGCATAGGAGGGTGGACAATATTTTCTTCCTTCATTTTATCCTCAGGACTAGCGTAACACTGCAGCAGAGTGATAAGGATAACAAGATTAAGGGCGATGCCTATCATGCGTGGAGCCCTCTTTCTGGGTTAGGCATTTCATGTATTCTATCTCTAATCCTCGCAATCTCTTTTAAGACAGATCATGATCCCCCACCCCTGTTTTATAGATGAAGATATTGAGGCCCAGGGAGGCTAAACATCTTACTCAAAGCTACACAGCCGATTAGATTGTGGCCTGGAATGGAGAGAGGGAGAGGGGAGGGGGGGAGGGGGGAGGGGAGAGGGGAGGGGGGGAGGGGAGGGGGAGGGGGGAGAGAGAGAGAGAGAGGAAGAGGGAGAGGGAGAGAGAGAGTCTCTTCTGACTTACCTTGCTTCTTACTTCCTCTCTAGAGCAGACTCCTTGGGAGAAATCATCTATTCTGTCCTTGGACTTCAACCTAGGAGGGAGGGTCTGTCCCTGACTCCTGCACTTGCCTGGGGACAGAAACATGTCACAAGCCACCCAACTCTAGCTTTGAGTGCTGTGACCAGAGGTTTTGGCCTTTCTAACAGAACCCCAGGTTGGAGATCTGTAGACAGGATAACCATTCTCACACGAAGGCTGTAGGGGACACAAAGATGGCCGTGCCCTGGGAACCGAGCCCTGAACTCCTGCCTCAGCTCTAATGCCTGGAGGTGGACGATCCCAACTGAGTAAACAGACGCAGGCTTTGGCTCTGGGACACAGATCTGCTCTGTGAGTTACAGTGTACTCAAGATGACTTTAAGACTACTTCAGTCCCATGCGTCTCCCTCTGAGTTGGAAGGCTGGGAGAGGTGGGCACACACACAAAAGAGATGGCAGAGACTCAGGAAACCTGAGTGGCCACAAGGAAGCTGCAAGGGGGTTATAAAGCACCAGGGTTGGAGAGGCTCCTGGGTCCCAGAGCTGAGCCTTCCTGGTGACTAGTAGGAGTCTCAGACCTAGACCTAAGCTCGTGGGCCTGTTTCTTGGCTGCTCCTGTTTAGGATACGCAGTTTCGATCACTCATGGGGGGTTTTATTTATTTACTATTTACTGCAAGCTTCCCACTTTCTTTGTCTAAACTCTACCCACCTTTCAAAATCTTTTCAAATGCTACTCTTCTCACTCCTGCTAAAGACTGAATTTAACCACCACCCAGGCTGGCCTCCTCCCAGAGATCCTTTTCTACAACCTCTATCAGCTTTATCAGTTCCTGGCTTGGGTCATTAAGGATGTTTTAGAACCTGTGTCACCCCATCCTACAGGGTGTGGCACCCTCTAGGACACATCTTTACCCAGCCCCTTAGGCAGGATGCTGAGTGGGGGTGGGGGGGGTCATCAATGAGGATGAAGTGTCTGCTGTAGCTCTGACCCTCGGAAGCAGGAAGTGATCATATCTGGTCATTGTGGGGGGAACCAAATACCTGGTGTGTGGTGTTGTGCATCTCTGATTTGCCTGCCCTTGGCCATCACCTGAAGCACACTTGGCCCCTATGGAGGGGTGCTGCGTCACAGTGGACGGCAGTTCCTTCACCCGGTCTGTCAGCGCCGTACGCTCTGTCTAGCTTAGGGATAAGTGTTCCTTCAGAACAACAGTTTACGACACACTCTGGGGTTCTTTTGTTTGCTCTATAATTGTCATTGTGCCCATTCTGCTTCGGGGTGGGGGTGGGGGTGGAGGGCACACGGCTAAGTTTAGCCACTTGTGTGATGGGAAGAGAATGAGTACACATCAAACCACACATCTGTAGGCCTGGTGGCAGCGATTTGCATGTTATTTGCATGTTATTTGCATGTTATCTTGTTTCGGTCTCCTGGTTAAGTCCATGAGGAAAAAAAAAAAACCTCCATCGGCAGATTTAAAGAAAACAATACCAGAGACCTGGCAATTTGCTGCAGAACACACGGCTTCCACCAGGCAACCCTGAAACTCTTGTTCCTGAAGCCCAGGCTCTTTCTCTTGACAAGGACTCTAGGGCTGTCCAGGGTCTTCCAGCACTCCTTGTTTCCTGAGGCAGCTGACTAGAGGAGAAGGTAGCTGGTCCTCCTCTTTCTATCTGCGTTGGTGCAGAAGGAACAGTGGACTTAAATAGTCATAGACGCTTTCCTCAAGCACAGAGAGGAGGCCCCGTCTCCTGAAGTCTTTAAACGGATTTTGCAAAAAAAAAAAAAAAACAAAAAAAAAAAAAAAAAAAAAAAACCAGATGTGATGACGTATCCCATGGCATTTGAGAGGTGGGAAGTGAAGAATCAGGAGTCTAGCCTTGGCTGCATGAGACTCTATCCCAAAAGCAAATAAAAAAAACAAACAAACAAGAAAACCCTTAAATCTAACACACTTTGTGGGTTAGAGACTCAAAGGAAACCCTCAGGACCCACAAAGGCATGACCCAGACTGAAGGAAAACCACAGGAATAGCAGCGGAGAAGAAGAAAGTGGACAGTGTCCAGCTTTGGCACTCTGCTGTAATATGCACTTTACCTGGGCTGTGCCATCGCCACACGCGTCCCACTGGCAGGTTCTCACTGCCCACATTCCAAACTCAAGGGTCTGAGGCACAGGAGGTCTGCCACCTGCCCCAGGCCTCGGCCCAGAGAGTCTGAGCCTGGTGCAGTGTGACCTCCCTCTTGGGCTTCCTCACCATCTGTTTGGCACAGCCTTTCCTGCGGTGCTCTCAGTACAGAAATCAAGCTACTTCACAGCTATCCTACCGTGGAGTCCTTCCTGTCACATCTGTGTGACACAGAGGTTTAAGGGTGCCTTGAGTAGAGAATGGAGGCTTGGGGCAGGGAGGGGTGAGGCTGTAGGGCCTTCCCAAGGTCATAAGGCCATGAGGAGCACAACTGGACTCTGGTTTCGAAGCCTTTATCCCAGGAGCTCTCCAGGCTCAGTGCCTGTCGTCTCCCCGGGACTCCTTCCAATGTCCCAGCAGGCAGCCTGCTCTACTCATTCGCCAGTTGGTTGGTTCCAGAGCCATCAGCTTTCGCTCTCCAGTCAAGCAGAAACGTCCGTGTTCACAGGCGCCTCTGGCGGTGTGTGCATGTGTCGTGTTTTGCTTTTCCACTTAGTTCATGGCAGGCGCTGCCTTTCCAGAGCACCCACTGGGTGAAATTTCAGCAGATTTAAGGCCGTTGCGGGCTAACACCCTGCCCCAGAACCGTGCTGCGACAGTGGACACAGAACAAGCAGCATTATTTGGTTAAGTTGGCACCTCTGTAAGTTACCCTGAAATCAGAGCAGAATTCTTTATGGACGGTTATCCTATACATAAATCATCATTAGACCACCTCATTTTTGTTTAATGCCTACCTAACTGTGCTGCAGTCTAAAAATGTGTGTTTAGTGAAGTCAAGGGTTGCAGGGAAATTATAGGGTTTTTCAAAAACCCATTTGCTTTGCCAGTGCTCGCATCAGAATCAATCTTACCTTCAGCTCTCAATCGCATTGCAAACAGGCAGGCTTGCTTGCCGAATCCTGGCATTTAATATAGGGTAGCGTTTATTCAGAAGGAGCCAACAGCGCTTGCAGAATGGTAGAGCTATGTATAGATGCCACTTCCTGCCAAGCCTGTGATTTTGAACTCTGTGGTGCGTCCGTAAGCCGTCTCTGCCGTAGGGAAGGCCACGGTCGGGGCCCCGTGGAGATGGCACCCAGGTCGTGAGTGCTTAGGGCAAGTGGGCTGGAATAGGGGATGGGAGGGTCCGCATCTGTAAGGCTGCATGTGTCGATGCGTGTCAGCACGCAGAAGGCACGTAGACAATTCTGTCTGATGATCAGAAGGAGTTCTAGCTAGGGCAATGGCTGGCCCTCTGGTCTGGTGGGAAAAGGGGGGTGATTTAAGGGGGATGTTGTACCGCCTACCCCTGCAGTAGCTGGAATGAAGAGGTCACTGTGCTTGTGTAGTCCAAAACTAGTAAGACCCACTTGGAGTCTCTTTATGATGGGGTGAAGCTAGAGTGTAAAGAATGTGGGGTCAGGGTCAGAGACCAGGGTTCAAATCTCACTCTACTCCTGACTTCCCATAATGTTCTAGGCAAGCCTATTAGCCCTTTAGACTTGTGGAGTGTTGCATTCTCTAGCTTTGAGGATGAGAAATTACATACATTTTTCCATATAGGGAAATTCCATTTTACATATATATATACATATATATATATGCCATTAATTTTTTTCATGCAGATATGTCCTCTACATATAGATATTCCGTGTGTAGAACATTGATTCTTTCGACTGCTAGGCACACTTGCACCAAGGCATTTGGGCCACAGCTGGAGTCCCAAGGAATTTGGCCAAGTGCTGAGCTGGAGCCCCAAGAGTTCCTGGGGTGAAGGCTTCAAAGACCAGACAGGGCCTTACAGCCTCATCCCTCCACGATGCCAAGCCTTCATTTCTCTGACCGTTCAGTGAATCTGTTAGATCACGAAGAGTGAGCACTCCGGTGTGACCGTAGAGGTGTGAACACCAAGGCGGATGAGAACCTATTTGCAGGGACTCGTGTGACCTTCATTGGTGCAAGCAAAGGACTGGCGGGATGGGCCGGCGAGGTGACAGAGACGGGAAGCACCCTGGCACGTGCTCCTGTTTGGTGGGCCACCTGACAACTGACTGTGCCCTGCGACCTGCCAGACCTTGTCCTCAACACCCCCTCCTGGTCAGTCACCTTTCTCATTGTTGTAGTCTGCAAAGGACAACTTAAGGGAGAAGGGCATCTGTTTTGGCTTTCAGTCTGAAGGTAGAATGCGTGTTGGAGGGGATAGCATGTTGGCAGGTTGTAGCGATGGGAGCATAAGGCTGGGTGTTTGTATCTTCACAGAGCAGGAAACACAGAGAAGACAGGAGGCAGGGCAGGGCTATAAGCCTCTAAGACCCTGCCTACCCCAAGCCCTATCCATACCCCCCATCCTGTGATCCACATCTTCCAGCTAGGCTCTACCTAGCACTACAATCTCCCTCAACAGCACCACTGGCTAGGAACTAAGAGTTCAAACACAGGCACCTGTCCTCAACCCCTGGTGCCAACCTGCCTTTTGGTGGAATGTAATGAAGTGAAGAGGAAGGGCACGGTGCCAGGACCAAGAGCTCTAAGCTGGACCTGTCTCCCTCTCACATCTGAGGGCTTCCCCTTCACTTCAAGTCACAGAGGCTCGGTGCTCAGAACCTGTCTCATACCCATGCCTTTTGGGCATAGAATCTGTCAGAATCCTGCAGTGAACCAGAAGGCAACAGAGGAGGATGAGAGTGAGGAGCTGTGAGGATGGAGGTGGAGCAGGGGTGGCGTCTGGGGTTGTGTCCAGCGTCTGCCCAGGTATTTTGGAGCCAACTAGATACAGAGTGAGTTGACTTTGCCTGGCAGTCTCGTGGGCTCTCTGAGACTCTTGGAAGCAAGTGTTCCCTTCTTAGAGCACATGGCTGAGATCTTCCTGAGTGAGCTGTAGCAGTGGGAAGAGCTTGCCTCCAGGTCTCCCAGAGCACATCACTACAAGCCATCGTCTAAGGAAGCTGGTTGTAGAGGCCTCCCTGGATACGTGTGTGGCCAGACATAGCAGGCCGTAGCTGTGTGTGGTGCTATGTATTGAGTCAGTTCCTTTCCCTACATTGGCATAAGAAACCACCAGCTGACTGAATTTTTAGTTCATTATTTAAGCTACAAATGTTTTTTTTTTTGAGCACTTCCTGTGTATAAGATGCTGTGTTATGCAGACAGTGATTCCCCAGGGTCTTTGCTTGAGGACCCCAAGGGATTGGGGTGGGGGAATTCCTCTTCCCACACACCCAAGAAACTCAACTTAAAATAGATATGTATGCACATGTATAAATAGTATGCACAATGTAATTTGTACATATTGAATATGTATGCGTGAGCATTCACACACACATAGACTTATACTCTGTCACCTGCCTAGAACTCTAGCAATTCCCAGAGCAGAGACCTGAGGGAGACACCGTGGTTTCCCGTCATGGCGCATGGCATCTTGGAGCAACCCTCGTAGGGTGCGCCTTATGAATTGGTGACTGTGAAGGCTAGGCCTTGCCTTTTCTCTCAAATAAGGAGGGCAGTTCCCACCCCACCCCCACCCCCTTTATTTTTAAATGTTCTGAATTTTATAGATAGCCTTGACTCATCATTTAATGGGGCCTATTAGTCATGGAAGGGTAGACAGAGGAATAGACGTCAGTAGGAAGCACCAATTCTGTTTTTGAGGGCCTTAATGTCTGACAAGTAAAGATTAGCTCAGGATACTGGTGTTCCTGACCCAAGACTGTGTGATGAAGGTGTGGGTGACATTAATGTCACTGGTACGGAGTTAGGGGCATCTCTAGTGCTTAGACAAAGCACTAGAATCCTACAGTATACACCCGCTGGGCAGGGTGATCTCCTACAGAGGGGAGTTGTAGACCTGCTGGATGTCAAGCATAGAATCACCTGGGGAACTTTCAAGAACATCAGTGTCTACACATGCACACACATGCACGTGCATACACACACACACCCACCACCACCACCACCACCACCATCACCACCACCACCACCATCATCATCATCATCATCATCATCATCATCATCAAGTGATGGTCACTGTGGGTGAGCCTCTGCTTGTTAAAAGCCCTGTGTGGTTCTCCCTGGCAGTTGGGCTCCAGGTAAAGGAGACCACAGGAGTGAGGCCCTGGGGAGCTGTAAAGCATGACTCATGCTTAGGGAACAGTGTGTCTTGACTGAAGCTGAGGAGAGATCAAAGATGAGTGTGATCAATGCCACATGAGCCATGTATTATTAAAAGGCATGGGAGCCGCTGAAGATTATGAGTTGGGTAGGGGTGTTGAGTGGTGTTTTCAGGGAAAGGGAGCTGGTCCTCAGCCTCAGGTCCTGGAGCCCATATCTGCCTTTGAATTTCCCAGAGATTATTGCTAGGCATCCTTAGGGAGGTGGGACATGGATTAGCCTTTCTGCTACATGCCCCATTCCCATCATGCTCCAGTCCCATAATCCATAGCACTCCTAATCAAAAAATTAGAACTCTGAAATAATCCCCAAATCTGAAGAGTCTTGAGCAGCAGTGCTTTATGACTTTTCCTAGGAAGACACGAACAACTGTCTATTCACTCGACCAGTGGCAATGGAGGGATGATCCCGCTTAAGTCTGGAGAACCAATGAGTTCAGACTGAGGGATGATCCCGCCCAAGTCTGGAGAACCAATGAGTTCAGACTGAGGGATGATCCCGCCCAAGTCTGGAGAACCATGAGTCTGGAGAACCAATGAGTTCAGACCTAGGGATGATCCCAGCCAAGTCTGGAGAACCCAGGGGTTCAGACCAAGGGATGATCTGCCCAGGTCTGGAGAACCAGTGAGTTTATGAGGTTGCCTGCGGGAGGATGGGCAACTCAAAGCCAAGCTGTATCACCCAAAAGCTATCCCAGCATTGGTGATGACTCAAAAACAAAATTGCCTCCCTGGAGCTTCTGACATAACTTGCAGGCAGCTCCACTGAAGACTCCCCTCTCCATAGGAATCGCTCACTGCCTACGTAATCTCCTACGAGTCTTTGCTTTTGGAACTCACTGAATTTCAAAGGTATTCAGAGCTTCCCTTGGTTTCCCAAGTGCAAGGAAGGACTATTCAGTTCTGAGGAAAGAGCTAATCAGCGACCAACTTGATCTCACAAATAGAAAATTCCACACCTGGTCTCTCCTTTATGGGTTTCAGCAAAATACAGTCACACTAAAAGCACTGTGTGAGATCACTTTCAGGTTATGGTCACAAGGTGTGCTTGAAATGGAAGTGATTTTAATACTTAGACTTGGGTCTCATCCTGGATATCTCTCTCTCTCTCATCTCTCCTCTCTCTCTCTCTCTCTCTCTCTCTCTCTCTCTCTCTCTCTCTCTCTCTCTCTCTCCTAGTCTCTATCTCTATATATCCATATATGCAAATATTCCAAAATCTAAAAAGTTTGGTATTAAGACACTTAACTTTTGGTAATGAGCTAGTTTTTATGGTGTTCTTACAGTCTAAGCCATTCTTTGGTATATGTTACATTTGTGGAACATAGAAGTCACTCCCTTCATTTACAGATGAGCGCATGAAGGCCTGGTGACGCCTGTATTTCTCTCTAGTTCTCTGAAAGGGACAGGCTCCAGGGACAGTTTCTGAGCTGGATGGAGTAAGACCCTCTGCAGGTTCCGGCTTAGGCGTGATCTCATGTTTCCCAGAACTTCTTGTTTCCTTATGATGGGAGCCCATTACTAATGGAGATGTGCTTGGCCAACCTTAGGCCATGACTGGCTAAAGAAAGCAGTGGTTTGTACTGACTAAGCTCACCTCCTTAAGACTCTTTCAGGTTGTCTGATCTCATTTGGTATTTTTTTTATTTTTTAGATGGGTAACTTAGTGTCTTAGTTAGGGTTTTACTGCTGTGAATAGACACCATGACCAAGACAACTCTTATAAGGACAACATTTAATTGGGGCTGGCTTATAGGTTCAGAGGTTCAGTCCATTATCATCAAGGCAGGAGCATGGTAGCATCCAGGCAGGCATGGTGCAGGAAGAGCTGAGTTCTACATCTTCACCCGAAGGAAGCCAAGAACAGGCTGAGCATCCCCAGGCAGCTAGGAGGAGGGTCACCACCCCCACCCCCACAGTGACACACTTCCGCCAACAACACCACACCTTCTAATAGTGCCACTCCCTGGGTCAAACTTATGCAAACCATCACACTAAGGCTCAGGGCAATGCTTTTCCTGACATTGGGAGTAGTGAGAGGGTGGGAGAGGAGGAACTTCAGAATCATGGCATTTGAGGATATCATAAAGCACACAACACTTGCTGTGGGGCAGACCTTGTAAGAACTGCTTTATGCAAACTAACTCTGACTATTTAAAGAAGGGGAGGAGCCAGTACACACACTGAGAAAGAAGGGGAGGGGCCAGAGAGCACACTAAGGCCCCAACTTCATCCTCCTCCTGGGGCCTATTTCCTGAAAGCATTTTCTCTCACAAGGCATCCTGCTGGGGCCACCTGGCTCTCAGCTCTAGGATCCTCCGTAGGACAGACCATCTGCAGTGGGTGAAGACTTCCGGCAATGGGTCTTAGACCTGGACACCAGTCCCCAAGCTGCCAATGGGTTTCAGTTTACAGGTTAGATGTCCAACTCTCCGGCCTCAGTCTGAGCACGCACAGGCTGGGGTCTGCAGTGTGAGGTCTCAGACTAGGGTAACAGCTCACACTGGCCACCAGGTTACCTCTCTAGATCCTTTCCCCACATCCCCACTCCTGTGCATAGTTTCTTCGATCACGCTGTCTCGGAGTATATTGGCCTCTACGCCTAGGAAGCTTGCAGAAGGTCCCGGCTTCCACTTCCTCTCTGAGCAATGGCACAGCCTTTCTGCACAGGTTTCTTCTAGGGGAAGCCCCTCTGGCCTTTCCTGATCCATGCAGCTCAATAAACTCCATCAAAGTCACACTAGGTATCGGGGCTGTGGTGACAAGTTGGTGCCCTGCAACAGGGAAACAGACAAATTAAGAGAAGCGCTCCAGTGTGTACGTTAAGAAATCCTCACACCATGGTCACAAAGAGACTGGATGGGCACAGTAGCCACAGCCATGCTGATATCAAAGCCCTGAGAAACCAGTGCGGATGAACACAGTCTGCTCAGTCTATACAACGAAGCACTGTGTTGCAGGGGAAGCGAATGCTCCAGAACTTCGCACACTAGCCTGGACATGTTGCGGGGAGAGTGGCAAGTGGGGAGTGGGCTGGGCAGAGAGCGAATTGCTGAAGCATAAAAGCAGTGTGGGGCCATGTGTATGATGTTTGAAAACATGCTAGCCAGTCCTCCATAGTGTTTCCGGGTATACACATATGCAGCAACAGCATTACAACACGTACGGGACAACAAACACCATACTCAGAGGAAAGCTTACCTCCAAGGCAGAGGAAGGAAAATCGACAGCCTTTCAGAATGTCTTATTTCCTAAATGGTTTCTTCTAAAAATGATCTGAAGAAAAAAAAACCAGGACTTTTTACTTTATTTATATGCTTTTATTTTTTTTTAAACATGCTTGTTATATTTCATAAGAAAAAAAAAGCTATTTATTTTCCGGCAGGGTACAAAGTTCTAGAAGGCTGACATGAGCTCTGGTTCTCTCTGATATTCCGCCGTTGGGGTGTGGAAAGGTGGCTGATCCTAGGGGATGTGAGGAGGGGTGGGTGGCCTTGCAGGGGACGCTGGTGTACACATCGGCTGCCCAGCTCTGTCCTGTGGACACTTGTTTCCTCGACTAGAGTCGCTTTAGGGAGGGTTGGTGTGCATTAGTTGTTAAATAACAACAATAAACATGGTATAAATATGAGAGGAGAAGAAATGTATCTGCCGTGGGACCCACCATAATCTGTTTCTCTGTTTAACGAGAGCCTGGAGACCCAGCGTGAGGCCACTGAAAATTAAGAACACTGGGAGGAGCGATGGGTTGCATGGCCTAGCATTTGCTGCTTTCCCAAAGCCACGAGCCTGGGAGGGTCTTCGCAGCCCTTTGTCCTGGGGACAGGTGATCGACAGTTGCACACAAACCGTTGAGTGACCATCTGGGCAAGGGAAAGTGGTTTGGAGATGGGAGGCCAGGAGAGACTCTCATAATTAGCCCCTTGGATAGGCTGCTCCCAGTCTCCAGATCATGTTACAAGAGAAAGCTGGGAGCTAGGGTCACAGCACACGGGGAAACCAGAGAGGGAAAAGTGATCTCCTGCCCCACCCTTAGTGTCCCTAGAGCCTGCCCTGGGATCTGTGAAGCTGAAGGTCTCCCAGGCAGAGGCCCACAGGGACTGCCAGCCGGTGCCTTGCCTTGGCTCCTAGAGGCACCTACGTTTAGTACAGTTTGCCCTGGTACAGTGATTGCTTCTGTCTTTTCCTCCATTTATGTTCCCCTCACCCAGTTCCAGGGTGGTACATACAGATGGGAAAGCTGCTTGGCAAGGCCTAGAAGGAGCTTTGAAAAGTCACTGAGCCCAGTTCCTGGCTGATGTACGAAGATGCCATTTGCAGCCCTATTTGGACCTGGGGCCCAGGTCTTAAGAAGCACCCTGCTGGCGGGACATGGTGATTTATGCCTATGATCCTAGTACTTGGGAAACTGAAGCAGGAAGGTCTTGAATTTGAGGTCGGCATGGGATGCATAGCAAGACTGTCTCAAAACAAAAGGAAGCATTTTCTTATATTACAGGATGAGGGCTTTGGCCTCATCCTCTAGGACGGAGTAGACTCGTGCTGAGACCCTCTGAAACTGGACCATCTCATCATACTGACTGCGGGCAGAGTTAGCAGTGTTGTCAGTGCATGCATGCACACGTGTGTGTGTGTGTGTGTGTGTGTGTGTGTGTGTCTGCGTGCGTGCATGGGTGCGTGCATGTGTGTGTGACATCTAGAGAGAAGGTTGTTACTGACCGTCCTGTTATTTCTAGGGAGTTGAGTGATTTTTTGGTTTCTGGCTTGTAGTCTCATAAACTTCTCAAGTGTATGTGGAGGGTGCGAGAGCTGGAACATGGTCTTCACACTGTCTTCGAGCGTGACTCCCTTGCACACAGTAGGCATTCCTGTCTTCCTTGGAAAGCCCCTCTTTCATAAAGTTCTTGGCATGAACGAAAATCTAGAATCTGCTTTCTAGGGATTCTACCGTTGAGCCCCCTGCTGCCTGCCCCTGCCCCTGTCCCTTGAGGAGGCTTCCTTCTTTTTCCCTGGGCCTACCAGGGACTGGCGAAGAGCTCCTGTCCTCTGACCCTGGGGTCCTATTCTTCTTGGGATAGCACCGCATTTCTGTACTGATCCCCTCTACCACGTGGCAGGATGCTCTCTGTTGCTTCTGGACGTGCCTACGCTTGTCATACCTGTTCAGAAACCCAGGCCTGCGGGAGTAAGGTTCACACTGGAGATGTCCTAGCAGAGGGGCTGGTGAGTCACTCACCAGTATGCCCTGCCTTGGGTTTCTTCCTGAGCTGCTTCATGGAGTTGGCTCCCTCTCATCACTGGTTCGGAACAGCTCTGGGCTCTTTCCCTAAACCTCTCCATGCGCTTATTCCCCAAACCAGAGTAGCAGCTTTCTATAACCTAGATAGCAACAGGATGCCCTTTGCCCCTTCTGAGCTGCATCAGCTGGCTTGAATCCTAATTCTGCATTCTTCTAAATGCCCGGCATCCTTGTCAGGATGCCTACGTTCTTGTGAGGATGTCTGCACGTCCCCGGGAAGCCAAGATTGCCAGCTTGTCTTATGTTTCTAACCTGGGTTTGTAGTTTGAGTCTAGTCAAGAGGAATTTCCTTTTAGGGGGTCTTCTGAAAGAAAGGAGTCTGTTTCGGGGGGGCTTTCAACAGGAAAGCAGGGACAAGGTGGACTCAGGTCCTGGGCCAGGCTCCTCTGAGCAAGCTGCTTGCCTCATGCATCTCTCACAGTAAATATGGCACTGGTGACAAGCTCTTTCTTCATGGCTGTCATTTATTGTACCAGCCTGTCTTGTTTCCCTGAGGACTCTACTTGGTTCTTTCTGGAAAGTTCTTCCTTGACCCATCCTGCCCCTTTTATTCTAAATGACTATGCATATTATCTACATTCTCCACTTTGGTCTTATAGAAGTGGTTACCTGACTCCTTCAAAGTCCTGGGCCATTTTGGGGGTTGAGGGAGGGGACAGGGTGGTCAGGAGAAGAGTTCTTGTGTCACCCCGGGACTGATGTCCAAGGACTTCTGACAGAAGTACCGGATGTTTCGAAAGTTTAGCTCCTTCAGGCATGGTGCCCTTGGGCAGTGTCTCCCAGCCTTCTCTACTCACCACACAAGCAAAGACATTAATCACCATATTGGGTCAAAAAGAGACTGACAACAACTAGAGATCCCATGGCTCATGGGATCCTACCTGACCCAGGTCCTGCCCTCACTCACCTTGGCTGAGGGGCCTTGGTCCATAGTTTGGGCCAGGAGACTGTAGATCTTCTATAGGCAGGAGGTAGGTAGGTGAGGGGTCGGTCTAGTAATTGGCTAGTAGATACTGTGATACTGAAGGATGGACGGTTTAGCTGGGCAGCCTCTCCTCTCCCTTTTCTGCCCTCTTTCCACTCGACTCTTTCCCAAAGAGACTTGAATTATAGAGTAACTGTTTGGAGGACGGGGAGGGGGTGGAGGGGCAGTAAACTCTCATCATCAACTCACATTCCCCCTTCTGCTCCTGGGGTTAAGCATCCCCATGCTGTGGTACTTCCTTTGCCTTCTTTCAAACACAGGGAGTTTGTCTCTCTGCCCCCACCCCTGTCACTTTCCGGCTGTGCCTTCCCAGCATGGGTCCCATCCTGGCTCTGGTTATAGTCATAGTTCAGGTGACAGTTGGGGTGGCTTCCTTTCTCCAGGAGAACTCTCTCGACATGAAGGTATGGAAGATCAAGGAGCCACGGCTGTCGAGGGGGAAAGGGTGACAGAGACAGAGTGATGGCAGGGAGTTGAATTAATTCCCTGGTGTCGGATTTAATGAAGGCCTGCCTTCTGCACCGCCTCTGAAAGGCACATCATGGAGCGATCGGTGCTGGGTGCGTGCACAGCTCCAATTAGGAGCTTCTGCATCTCACGGGGGTGGGGGGGGGACAGGGTATCTTTGAATCTCTAGGCTCTGGGGGTTCATCTACCCCTCCCCCTTCCAGCCTCACACAGCCCTGAACCAGAAGTCAGAAGTTCCGCTCCTCTTAAAGGGGAAAGACCCCAGGGTCTGTTCTTGGCTGCCTAAGAGGCTTCAGTTTTCTCTCTGATGTCATTTTTATGTGTCCTTAGGTAAAGCCTAGACTTGACCTTGGCAAAAGGTGTCTATACTGTCTTGTCCCTAGAGATCGCATCCCAGAATTATGGATGTTTAAAATGGAGAAGGTGCTTTGGGGATAATTCATTCCAGACTCACATATTTTGTGCCTAGAAAGCCATGGTTTCTACCGTAACCTCTCTGACCTTCTGTCTCTGGTCTGCTGTCATGCAGAATGAGCAAGAGCTGCATGCCAGGGTCAGGCTAAGGCAGCGTCTCAGCTGCCAATGTAGAGCGATTCTTGGAAACCCAGTTGGATCGTAGCACCTCAGCTTTGTACAGCCAACAAAGAATACATACATGGTCTCCTAGAACCCTGGTGTGGGCAGGGCAGGAAGATGCTGCTTGGGGGTCAGAATCCTTCGTCACCCACTAAGATGCAGCTTTGTACAACTTCCTCCGCTCAAGTTCTCAAAGCCTTCTTCTGAAAATTGAGAATAATAACACTTATCACACAAGTTAATAACAGAGCAGACTCGTTTTATAAATGAAGATTAAAGCTCTGAGGCAAAGTAACATGCCTAAAAACATAGCGGTGACAAATGGCAGAGGAGAACCCGAATGTGGGTCTTCTGGCCTCTTTTCAGCACATGCAGATGCTAAAAGGTGTGTCTCCTACCTATTCCCCTCAGGCTGGGTACCGCTTACTGTTACCTTCAGTCTTTCCACGATGCTCGAGTACTTCAGAGACCTCCTATCTTCCCATCCCAGCGCTAACCCTTTGCGGTAGCTTTAAATGTGTTCCCGTTGCATGTTACAGAAGTTTAGAGAACTTAGTTGCCTCAGGTCATGAGCTCATTAAGCGGCTTGGGCAGGATTGGAAGCTAGGTCTGCCTGACTCCCAAGACCATGCCATCATGTCTTTCTGTATTCCAACCCCTGCCGCCATCTTGAACTGTAGCTCCCTTGGGACAGATGTGGAGCACTGGCAGAAGATTAGAAACTCATCCTTACAAAGGTCGTTGGGGTCTGGATAAACAAAGGTGTTGGGGTCTGGATAAACACGGGAAAGGAAGGTCTAACCATTCATCCAGGCTGTCCTAGCTTCACCATGGGGCCCTTGAGTCCTGACAACAGAACTGGTGATGTTTTCTGATGATGATGGGGGTAGGCTTCTCCTCCTCCAGCATTTTCTGAAGCAGGAGGAGAGCTCCTGAGAGTGAATGGAGGGTGTTGTTCAGCAAGAACACAGTCTCCCTAACAAACTACCTGTTCCTGGCCACCAGACCCTGTCCTTTGCCAGTCTACCTGACTGAATAGGTCAGGGGCCACCCAATGGCTACCCAAAGAGATGCTCTCCAGCCATTGCTCCCAAACAAATCTTCTTTGTCTCAGCAGCCGGTTTGTGGCACTTTTTTCTAGGTGTGTTGACCTAGAAGTGTCCTGGCCTGAGCACCATAGTGTTCCCCTGCTCCCAGAGTTCTCTTAAGTCTCATCTGGTAAAATGTGTTGAGATGGGCTTGAAGTGACACGCCCCCTCCCTTCCCTTGGTATCAGTGGGACAACAAGGGAGACCCTAATGTGCGAGCCACTGAAGTAAATAAATACAGGTTATTGTCCCGCCCTGCAGGTTTTGGCTGACGAAGCTGTCCCTCTTGCTCAGCCATGGCTTCAATAATGAGCAGCAGCTTTTGTAGACCTTGTTCTTGGTTCCCTGAGGCTCCCATCTCTTGCACCCAGGAACCAGGACTTTGGATAAAAATGGGAAGGCTTAAGCTGGGTGCAGAATTCCATTTCTCTAAAGTCACACACATACACAGAGTTCAGGGTGCTAAAATAACAATTAGGTCAATAAAGTCCTCTCCATAAAACCTGCTAACAAATCACATCCATCAATAATTAGCCCCTTCGAGGCTCTCAGCCTGCAGAGACTCCAGTGGATAGTCAGTGGGAGACACGGGCCTGTGCTGGGTAGGCGAGCCTCTCACTTTCTGAGGAAAATCTCCTTGTGTGGTGACTTTCACTTGGGAGAGAGCAAAGCCAAGGGTCAAGGCCAACTTCTGCACCTCCTATTGCCTTGACCTTGCACAAGGGCACTGATGTCTCACACACCGAGCCTCTGATTTTCCTCTCAGGTGGCTTCCAGGCCCACAGAGGCAGTAGGTTTGAGGACACACAGCTGGCTCTGTGGCTTAGGACCTGGCTGGGCACCAGAAGTGTCTCAGAAAGATGCACACTTTCTTTTACTTGACCAAAGCTTCCCCGTGAATCACTGCCTTCTTCCCTTGCCTGCCTCTCTGCCCAAGCCTAGAGATGGTGCCCAGGCTTGCTACAGAGAGAAGTAACTGGAAAGGGGTGAGAAACTGTCTGAAATAATTCCATCCTTCCCTGGAGACTTGGCGTGAATTTTATCTAATCACCATGGCAACAGATAAAAAAAAAAGAAAAAGAAAAAAGGTGTGAGCGTATCGCCTTTGCTGTGATAATTCAGATTTATATATTCAGATCAGATTGGAGTTGGAGATTTTCTTTTTTTTTTTTTTTTTTAAGGGAGCAGATGCAGCAGAAGGTGTGACTGCAAATAATGTAACACAAATGTTTGATGATCCTGCCCTTTAAGAAGTGGAACGCAGTTTCCTGCAGTTTTTTCCAGAATATAATTATTCCATCAAACCCATTGCAATGAGGACTCATTACGGGCCTAGAGAATGCAGAGTCACGTCCGTGCCAACAACACGCCTGCGCACACACAAACACACACAAACACGCATGCTTAGGCAGCTCCTACACCTGCCCCCCTACCCCTGCCCTCTGCTTCTGGCTGACTCCCTAGATGGTCTAGAAAGCCCCTAAAAGCCTGGGTCAGAAAGCCCTGACCAAAGGGCAAGGAGGAGACAGCTCAGGTGCTGAGCTAGTGCAGAGTGACCTAAAGTCCCACCCTCTCTCTATGCCTAGTCCAGTTCCTGGAATCTAAGCTCCGGGTTCTCAGAGGGTAAGGGCTGCCAATGGCCAGGCCAGTTCTACTGCAAGTCTGACCATCGACAAGATACTGTTGATCATTGGAGGTAGCCCTTCTCACCAAACTAGTCTTCTCCCTCCCAGACCTAGAATCTTATCTTGGAAACATCATAGAGGTGGGGGTGGAGGGGGGTTTGGGGGTGGTGATAACGAGCACCAGGACTTCACTCAGTTCCTATCGCACGTGCCTCACCCACCCCTGGGGAAGGCTGGCGTGCACACCGCAGCCCCTGTGTTTGGCAGAGTAGACACGCCCCGTAGACACTTCATGCATATTTATTAGCCCCATCCATCTGCCCCTCCTCTGCCTGTCGCATGTGCGGCGGGGTACCACCTTTCCAGTTCCCTCGTCTCAAGCTATGACAAGCCTTGCCAGTGTTGTCGCCTTCCTAAGTCGCTTTTCTGGTGGGGACTCAGCCTTCTTCCCATACTGCTAAGGGACAACGGCCTCCTCACCTGTACTTCCCCAGGCCCAGGAAGACACCAGTGTTTTACCTGACCTGCTCACCTGCTCATCCTAGGAAATTTGATGCATGTAGCCAGAGAGGGAGGGACAGCAAAGTGCCTGAGTATGGGGACCCCTGAGTACTCCTTCTGCTCCCAGCCAGGGAATTATTCTGCCTCAACTATAAATAACCGTTTACCAACATTTTGACCCCCAGCTCAGAACGGTCAGGGGCCTGTGGGGCTGGCGGATGCCTCTGTCAACAATATCAAGTCCAGGCATCCCTAGGACTGATGATAGAGGCTTTCTATTCTCCTACTTCCATGGTCCCTCCCTGATCAGGGTCCCACGGGGTGAGGGCAGCAACTGAAATCATAACCACCGTTTATAGGACCCCCGAGGCTGTGTATTCGGGTCCCTCCTGTTCCTGGGTATTTGGGAGTTACCTGTGACTCTGCTTGCTGTCCAGGAGCCCCCTCCATCCTCAGATTAGGCTATGTGCACTGTAGACTTGCAAGAGACCCAGCTTGGCCCCACCAGGCTGGGTTCTAGCCCATTAGGAATCCCAGCGGCATGCTAGGCTCATTCCTGCTCTGGGCCTCAGCATCCAGACCTTGCACCATTTTATCCTAAGCAGATGGTCTTGGTCCAAAGGGAGGCCGGCAGACCTCCCATCCTGCCCTTCCCAAAGACTGCTGGGAAAGTTCTTACTTAGTCATTTACTCAGCTCTCCAGGGCTGTGGCAGAGCCAAGTCCTACACCCTTACCTGACCCTGACCCAGACTCGGGTACTCATCCAAGGCCTGCCTCCCTCAGCGAAACACAGCTGCTCCTGGCAGAACACACACACACACACACACACACACACACACACACACACACACACACACACACACACTGAGTGGGAGAGGCAGGCTACAGATTGTTTATGTTTGAGTGTAATTTATTTACCTGGGAAGACACAGTTCCTCAGCAGCGTCTGCCTTCAGCATGTCTCCAAGCTCTCATCCCAGCTCTCACTGCATCTGGCCCAGACAAGACCAGCCTCCAGGGGACAGGAGACAGGAGACAGGGGACAGACAGGAGACAGGAGAGCCAGTGCTTAGTTCTGAGCCTCCACTTTCCCCATCTAGCCACAGTGTTCTTGGTGAGAGCAGGTATTCCATGTGAAAGGGAATAGTAGATGAAGACCCCAGGACCCCTCCCTTGGAGTCCCACAGGGCCAACGAGGTGTGTATGTGCAGGGATATCCTGGGGCATGGGACCTCAGCTTCCTAGCTCTGGTCTGGAGAGCCTGTTCCTCTACACAGGACAAATCGGTCCTGGGATGGTTCGGTGGGCCTGGAGATCTTGATACTTTGGGAGTTAGCCAGTCTTGCTTGAGGTAAAGAAAGAAAGAGCATGAGACGCAGTCTTTTCTCTGTCCTCTCCATGATTGGTTGTCTCTAAATTTGAATCAGTCAGGAGTCTAGGTCCTGGCTATAGGTACCAGCTCAACTGGGTTGTAAGCAACAATCCCAGCTCCTGCCAATCCATAGCTTCAGTGTGCTGCAGACCAGAGAGGGCTGGGACCCCTCACCAGAGTGTTTCACAGGAAGCAGCCAAGGAGATTCAGGTCTTATGGGAAATAATGATGGGACCGAGCTGAGCAACCAGAAGCGAGAAGAATTGGAGAAAATGCTCATTTGCTTCTCTTTTCCTTCCATCCCTTCTTCCAATGTTTAAGGAGGAAGCAGTCTTACTTCATGAGGACCAAGGGATGGAGTTATGGTTATGGGGAAGACAGGTGACCCACTGTCCTTGTGACTTTTCTCACAACAAAAATAGTCAAGTGGTGGCTTAGATTCTGTCATGGGATGGTGAGCTTGACATTATTGTGGTCCAAGGCAGAAGGCATTTGAGTTACCTCCTAAGTTTCAGGTGCTCTTTCATAAACATTGGCAATTTAAATATTATCATTTCCAAATTGTCCAGGAGGCAATTAGGTCAGAGAGGCTAAATGGCCACTGAGTTTGTAAGTCGTGTGTGTGATGGTTTGTATATGCTCAGCCCAGGGAATGACACTATTAGAAGATGTGTCCCTGCTGGAGTAGGTGTGTCACTGTGGGTGTGAGCTATAAGACCCTCATCCTGGATGCCTGGAAGTCAGTATTCTGCTAGCAGCCTTCAGATGAAGATAGAGCTCTCAGCTCCTCCTGTACCATGTCTGCCTGGATGCTGCCATGCTCTTGCCTTGATGATAATGGACTGAACCTCTGAACCTGTAAGCCAGCCCCAGTGAAATGCTGTCCTTGTGAGAGTTGCCTTGGTCATGGTGAGTGTTCACAGCAGTAAAACCCTAAGATAGTGTGGTAGGTCTGTATCCTTGATTCTTGGGCTATGCTGTGTACTATGAGGTTTACGGGAAGGGAACCTATCCTAGCAGGGGAGGAATGGTGCTCTTCTCCTCTCTTTCTCCCCCCTTTTCTCCCCTCTTCTTCTCTTTTCTACTGTCTGAAGGGTCACTGCTCTGGCTAATGGTCCTTGCTTAATCCTCCTGCCTCTGATCATCTTGAACTTCCACATATATTAGAGGGAGAGGGTCACCTAGACCCCAGGACAAGGCTACAGCAGCATGTAGAACTTGACTCCACCAAGCATTATGTGCTACACATGCCACAGTGGATGAGTCAGTTTTCTCCATATGACCTACAGGAGCTGGGTAGGGGGCTCATATGATTTGTCATGTGGAGAAGTACCGGACCTCCATGCCCTGCATGACTTAGCAGTGTAACCGAGTCATCTGTGTATTTATGTCTAGATAGGATGGGTTTTCCCAAAATCATCTACAACCCCAGCCCTGAATAATTTAGTGTTGTGTTGATGGTTCATCTGAGAAGGGTTGGAGCCAGGGGAGTTAATTTTCATTGTTTAAATGGCCCCTCATCACCAGGCCACAGAGCTCACCAGACTGTGAGACATGGATCTGTCAATGGTCTCAGGCAGGATTGCATTGAGTAGAGATGTAAAGAAACCTGCTTCTGGGTCCTAGGGGCTAAGTCAAATCGAGTCAGCTTAGGGAGACAGAGAGGGGTGCAGGTCAGGGGAGAATCTGAAAGCCATGAGGAGTGAATATCTCTGGTGAGCCTGTGGACTGCCATGCGGGCTTACACAAGGACAGAGAGTAGGGGCCCCAGGGCACGTCAGTGGAGATGGCAAACCCTTGGGCATACGGAGTAGATTGATTGACAGACTGATTGTCCTTTGCTCATCACCGCTTATACTTGGGACAGACGGGAAAATCACTTATTTTACCTCTGTGCTGTTAGATGTGATTGGGAGCCCAGAGCAGGAAGAGGCCAGGGGCTTCCTGAGAGCTTCCTGGAAGACTGGAGATTTCAGCTGAGCCCCAAAGCCTGAACAGCAGTTTGTTGAGTGAGAAGTGGGGTGGAGGGAGCCATTCTAAGCCCTGAGAGCAGCTTTCTGTGAAGGTCTGGAAGAGGAACAGACGCTCGGCATTGGGCAAACCCTGTGGCCTCTATGGCAGAAGTGGCCAGGAGTAGCCCAGGTTTGCCAGTGGCATACTTACTATGGGTGGAAGACATAGTTAGGCATGGACTCCAGAAGTTCCTCTGACGGTAGTAGTGAGGGGTGTGGCTTGGTTTTGAGGAGACCAGTCCTTTCATGATGGTTCATAGCACTTTCTAGGTGTCTCCTCACATTCCTGTCCAGTACCTGTACTGGGGCAGAGAAGTCTCTTGCCAAGGTGCTGTCCCTTAGTGACTGAATCACCTGGGGACAGCTTGTCATGAGGCCCAGGTCCCAGGCTCATGACCCCTGACCTGCTCCGAATGTCCATGTCAAGAAACATAACATGTGCACAATACCAGATGATGGTAATGAGACTACACATTTGCAGCATTAAAAAAAATAAAACTATACTTACCCAGGCCTCTTCAGAGAACTGCATACCATGCCCTCCCTGAGTAAGCCTGGGAAAAGGTGCGATAAGTGCCCCCATTGTATAGATGCCCACACTGAAGCTCAGAGAGACTTGGGCACTTGTTCACTGTCTCCCACCAGTCAGAGATGCGTCTGAGAATCAGATCCAGGCACTCTGACCGTCCACATTCAGGCTGGGTAGCACAAAAGGCAGGGTTGACAGCATCTTGGAAATTCACTTGGGGAAGGAAAAGACCTTTTAAGGGGGACATTCTGGCGAGTCATGGGAAGTGCAAGGTTGTCAGTGCTGATGAAACCTGACCTCCAGACCCTGGTGAGCAGGGCTGCTGGCATCCAGATGGTCACCTGCTCTGCTAACTCTCTCATCCCTCCCAGCTCTGTCCTGGGACAGAGAAAGGATCAGAGTGGAATTGCTTGCTAGCTGGCCCTGATTTGGATTTTGCTTCCCAGCTAGGTGTTTTGTTTTGTTTTGTTTGAGTTTTTTAAAAAATGAAGTATAACATATGTGCAGAAGAATATGTGGACCTTAAAGGCAGTGAAAATTTTACTACATGAGCATAACGTATATACCCCACAAATGTCTCCATTATCCCTCATGTGCTCAGGCTAACCAGTTTCCTGAGGCCCATCCACACTTCACATGGGATGGGGCATATAACAGTCTCTCACACCCAACTCCCTACCTTCTGTCCATCCATCCACATCCAGTCTGTGTCTGCTTCCCTCTGGGGGATATGCGGTAGTAATCCTGTATATATCATTAGTGTATGTATCATCAGTGCTGTCAGGCAGATGCTTGTCCCAGCGCCTGGCCTCTAGGCAGGGCTAGCCATGCATAGTATACCTCTGGGTACCATTGAACCCATGTGGCACTTTCTGACAATGTCCTTCTCCATCCTTGTATTGAGAACGTTCCTCACCATTGCAGATCTAGTCTAGAGTGGAACCCAAGCTGACTGGAGACTCTCATTTCATCCTGGGTGTAAGATTGAGACAAATACAGAGATAGGTGGAATGCAGTCTAGGTGAACATACCCCCATGGGGGTCTAGATGCTGGATAGCCAGTAGCTGGGCTAGTCAAGTGGGAGAAACACTCCTAAGGAGAGGTCTAGCGGGATGCTGGGGAATCCCAGGATGCAGGTTTCAGGACTCTGTTGCTGCTGGAGAACAAACAGGAGGGAGGCTCCTGAAGGCCTCACCCGGCACCATCAGCTGGAGCTTGTTAGAATTGTGATCTTGGACCTCATGCCCTACAGCACAAGAATCTACATTTGAGAAGACCTGCTGTCCAAGCTGGAAACTAGAGGCTATTGGACAGGGATGAGGAACTGTCCACCAGCAGTGGTGATGAAAAACCAGGCCCCCAATCCCTGCTTTGAGTAGGATACAGATCTGAACCATTAGGCTGACTCTACGAAACCACTCACTGTGGGATATGCCACTTAACCTCTCAGCCTCAATTATAATACGAGGATGATGACGGGTACTCTCCGCACAGGGTTGGTGTGAGTCTTTAAGATAATGATGTGAAATCCCTTGTAGGATATAGTAAGAAATCAATATTATTCAGTGCCAGGCATTGGGCAAAGTGCCTATGTGCTCACCTTACCTTCCTGGGCCTGTTCTCCAGGACAAGAATCTCATCTGTCAGCTTAGAAACAGGGTGTGAGGCATTCCTCTGTGCTGGGTGGCAGGGTGCAACTGGACATTTCTCCTTTGTAGAGTGAGGATCCCACAGAAGTGTTGTGATACCCGAAGGGCAGCAGCAGGCTGCTGCTGTGTCTGTGATATTAAATCCCATTGTTAATCACTAAGGATTAATTGTTAAAGGATAAACACAAGGTGTTTGTTTGGCTCCCAGCAATCTTGAAATTAAATAAGAAAGGAGGTTTGGGACCAACTCCTATGAGTGAGTAGGTAGCCCTAGAAGGAGCTGCTTCACCCAGAACCTGGGTCCCAGGGTTCTAGACCAGGGAGGGGCCAAGCAAGTGAATGGTTTTGCCAGGAAGCTGGAACTAAGGAGCTGTTTGGCAGGCACCCAACATCTCAGGGCCTGTGGGAGTTTAGGGGGACAAAGGCCCATGCTGCACACAGATGTGGACAGCAGCAAACAGCCCAAGGGACCTCCAAGCGGCTTGGACTTCACGTGGTGTTGTGTAAGAGGCACCTTGTTAATACTAGCTGCAGTGGGACTGACCCTAACCCAGGAGCCTGGTGTCCTGCTCCTCCCTCTGTGCTCCTTGATGGCCTTTGTCACTTCCTCCTCATCTGTGCTTGTGTAAGGCCAGGCACCAGTTGCTTGTTTTCATGCCTGTCTGCCTTGTGAACTGTGGCTGCTTGAGGTACTAGACCCCAGGCCTATACCTTCCTTTTCTCTGTATTCCCTTGTCTTGGCGTGGTGCTCAGGTGAAGTTCTCCACGCAAGTAGGATAGATAGATAAACGGAGAGGTGGATAGATGAATAAATGGGTGGATGGGTGGGCTATAGTTAGGTGAGTGGATTAATGAAGAGATGGATGGATGGATGAATAGATAAATAGATGAATTGGATGGAGGGAGGGTGCTCTGTCAGTGAGCTATCTCCCAGCCCCTTTTTGATTAAACAAAAAAGACATCTAAGTTACTCAGGGTAGCCTAGATGGAAAGATGGAGAGATAGATGGGTAAGTGGATGGATGAATAGATGGGTAGAAGACAGGGAAGGAGGCATGGGAGACACGGAGATGCCATCCGAGGCCACAACACTATAAGTAACTCAGCCAGCAGCCTGTTGTGCTTATCACTGTTTTCTGACACAGGTCTCTTGATGTGTCAACTTGGATTCTTCTTCTAGTCTCAGTGGCCTTCTCTATTTTTCTCTGATCCAAATACGACAACCTTCTGAAGACAGAATGGATCTAAGGGACATAAACTGGGCAAATGCTACATACGGTTGTCAGCAACAGATCAACTGAGAACACCTTGTGTGCACTCCAAGTCTCCAGCATGGTCCCCGAGTGAAGGTGCCCTACTTGGTGTCCGCTCTGGTCACACTCTTTACCACCTGCTCCTTTCACACTCGAGGTGTCCCTGGGTGGACTTGATCCCTCTGGTTTGTTCAGAACATTAGAGAGTCCTGTGTTGGGTAATAGCAGTGTCCTCCCGACAAGCTTAGGATGGAGTACTACTAAAGTCTCAACGTGGGCCACTGGCACTACGTCAAGACTTGGCTTTGTCTTGTGGGTCACCCCAATGTCCTGTGATTGGTGTTTTGGGAAGTGGGGATTCTGGGATCAAACATGCTTTGTAGTGCCTGACTTGCCTTAAGTCACTTAGCTGCTCCGGGCCTCCTCACTGTCAGTGGAGATGAACTGAAGGTGGCCACCCCAGCTCTTCAGGATTGTCTCCCAATCCCTCATTCATTTGTCCTGCAACTTCCTTACATTCAGTTTCCTAGAGGTGAGGCCAATGTGGATCGTGAGACAATTACAGACAAATCTAGCTCCCAGGTCAGTGTCGAGGAACAGAAAGAGGTAATCCTTCCTTTCTCTCCTTGGGAGATTTTACCCAGGGAAACCCCTCTTGGGGTCATGATCATCCAGGAGAGACAAAATTCTGCTGAAGTGCAGGGTCCCACTTGCCTTATTCCTCTTGCTCTGCTTCCCCAGGACAAAGGTCCCACCATGGGGGTCCTGACCTAGCTCAGACTGTGTGCGTGCGTGTGTGTGTGATGTGGAGCTTGTGTGCAGCAACACCCGAGCTCCTCAGCACTCAGTTATGGCTACTTGTGAATCTTAGATTAGTGTCAGAATCAATTCCAGAGCCAGTGTCCAGAAATGCAAACCTGTAGGAAAGAGGGTACCTAACTATGTGGTGTGTGTGTGTGTGTGTGTGTGTGTGTGTGTGTGTGTGTGTGTGTATAGGGTGTGTGTCCTTGTGTGTGCGTGTGGGTGTTGGTGCGTGCGTGTGTATGTATGTATAGGTGTGTATACCCGTATGTGTGTGTATGTGTGTATGTGTGTGTATGTGTGTATACGTGTGTATACCCATGTGTGTATGTGTGTGTATAGGTGTGTATACCTGTGTGTGTGCGTGTGCACGTGTGTGTGTATGTATGTATAGGTGTGTATACCTGTGTGTGTGCATGTGCACGTATGTGTATGTATGTATAGGTGTGTATACCCATGTGTGTGCGTTTGTGTGTACGTGTGTGTGTGTGTGTGTGTGTGTGTGTGTGTGTGTGTGTGTGTGTGTGTGTGCACGTACTGGCCTTGCAAGCATTAGAGAAGTGCTCTGTCACTTAGCTACTATATCTAGCCCATAGCTTTTTAGAACTTTGCAACCGTATTTCCCTAAGTTACTCAGACTGGTCTTGCAGCCGCCACCCTCTGGCCTCTGCCTCTTCAGTAACTATGATAACAGGCCTATGCCACCAGGCTTTGCACCTTGTTCTCAAGGAAACCCCTCAAACATGAAACCTCAGCTTCTTCATCTGCCAATGGGAATAAGACTGTACTCCCATTTATATCCTGCAAGCTCAGCACTTCCATTCTTGTTTCTGGCCAACAGAGAATCCAAACTCTAGTGTGGAGTCTATTCAGTGCAGTCATCCAGGGTCTAGACTCACCATGAGGCACTGTCTTTAACTACTAATCTTCAAAGCAGTTGTACTGGATGTCAGTGCAAGTTCTTAGGAGCGGCTGTGGAAGATGGGGTGACATTATGGCAAGTGAGGAGGACATGGGGAGACAGGTATCAAACGTAACATGAAAGAAGCCAGTTGGCAGGAAGACTGGAAACCCTTCCCACAATAGTTACAAGTAAGGGACTGAGCATGCGTGAGAAGTCAGGCTGCTGTGTAGATGACCCATCACTGAGTGCTTTAGAGTCTCTAAGAGTTTCCATCTCTCTTGCCTGCTTCCACACTGTTCCCTTCTCAATAAATTCTCTATTCCTCCCACCATCTGTGTGTCCCTGGTCCAGTTCTTGAATAGAAGAACCTGGGACTATCAGTAGGTACACTCCTGACTGCCCCGTGCTGGCCAGGAATCAGATACCTGTGTTATTTCCTCTGGGTTCTTCTCAACCAAGGACAAGGCTCCTCCCTCTGGCAGGCTTCACGTCTCCCTTTGGCGATGATTGAGGATGGAAGGGCTGGAGGGATGGCATTCACTCTTGCCCAGGCATTTGTTGAAGGTGCGTGGCTGGCCTTGGTCTGGCCCAGCCAAACACAGCTGTGCAGCTTTCTCCCAGCTGAGCCCAGCTG
This sequence comes from Rattus rattus, assembly GCF_011064425.1. Taxonomy (NCBI): domain Eukaryota; kingdom Metazoa; phylum Chordata; class Mammalia; order Rodentia; family Muridae; genus Rattus; species Rattus rattus. The sequence continues at coordinate 40,016,245 of NC_046161.1, forward strand.
GGACTCCTCAGCAGCACACTCTTCGAGAGATGCAGGACATTGGCAGCAACCACCTGGCATTAGTGATTGGCAGCTCTGGTTCCTTGAACACCCGAGTCAAGTAGCCATGGCCGGTGCTTCCGTGTACTGGGACCAGCTAATACCTGTACAATGTTTGTGAGGGGCTGGAGTCAGGGAAGCAAGGTGCCAGGCAGGGGCAAGCTTTCTGTGAGGTACCCAGGCTCAGTAAGGAGGCCAAGTGGCTGGGACTTTGTTTGGGGGTGAGGGAGGAAGTGATGATAGCACCCATAAGACAAGACGCTTGGTGTCAGATGTTGTAGCTGGTTCATTCTGGACTGTGCAGAACTCCTCTAGTTTTAGCTCTAAAAACACAGCCTCCTTGAAACTTCCTCCTCAGCCATACCATGCACAAACCTGGGCGGTCCGTTTACAAGTTCCTTTCCTGACCAAATACCTGGCCAGAGACAACTTGAAGGAGAAAAGGGTTTGTTGCAGTTTATACTTAGAGGGAACAATCCATCTTGGAGAATGAGGCAGCTGCTCACAGGCAGGGCACAGAAAGGAGAAAAAAAGTGGGGCCAAGCTATAACCCCTTAAAGTTCGTTCTCAGTGACCCACTTCCTCCTGTGAAAATCCACTTCCTAAATGTTCTAACCTTCCAAATTACCCCTGCCAGCTGGGACAAAATACTCAAGCACACAAGTCCATGTGGGACTTCTCACATTCAAACCGCGGCAGCCACCTTAGTGTTAGATCCAGTGCAGGAACAGAGGAGTGTGAACTGTGTAATCACATGGGGCTAGCTTCAGAATTCTGGCAGCTAGGGCAAGTTCTGTCTATTCTCTAAGTTTTCCTGGTCAGAAAATGGGGGCAAAAAGTGACCATCGCACGGGGTTATTCCTCACCATCAGGTGAAACCATGCATGCACCTGCCACTTTAGGACAAGGATTTCTGTGTGTGCAAACTTCCCAGCCTAGTTATGCAAGCTATGGTGGCAGCAGCATTGCTGGGTGGTCTGACTTAAGACCGTGAATGCATGTGTACCCTGTCAAGGATGGTACATGGCACATGACATATATGTCCCTGGTGACATGTAGCTGTCCTTCCTCTTCTGACTCTTCCTTGTGACCTGGAACCCCCATTTCTACAAGCAGCTTAGCTATGGCTGTTAAGAGCATCCCTCCCAGAAATTTTACCCTCGCTCTTCCGACCACAGACCATTCACAGGCCTCAAAAAGCTTGGCAGCTACATATCCAGCTGGTTAAGCAGTGTGGAGATGGGCCTTGGGGCAGGGCAGTGTTGGGCCTATGGAGTGGGGACCAAGGAGCCTAGAGCTAGAATCAGTAATAGTAGACACGGCAGCGCTGGCTCCATATCCTTCCTCATTGTGTTTCTGGTCCATCTCAGCTTTGCCCATTGTAGCCATCATCAGTGTCAGACAGGGCGACCAGCTCCTCCTGCTATGCCTGGTCTTTCTCAGGAACCGTAAATGGCTGTGCATCAGATCCTGAGGGAACCACTGTACAGGGCGCACAACTCACAGGACACTTGGGAGCTGTAGTGCAGTGAGCTTCCGTTGGAGGACACTGGATACGCTCACCTAGCAATACTCAAGCCTTGGGGCGATTAAAGGCCTTTGCTCTATCTTGCCCCATTCTCTCTCTGACATCGAGGTCAGTGTTCTCAAGCTTGCATGAACATTGGGGGAAAAGATGGAAGGTTTGTTAAAAATACAGACTGTTGGACTCCAAGCTTAAGGTTTTTGACCCATTGGGTCTGGGAGGAGACCCAAGACTTTGCACTTCCAGCAACGTCTCAGAGGATGCTATCGGCCCCAGAGCACCTCTGAGAACCTCTGCCCTGGATGGGTTTTTATAATCAGCTGTGATTATAAAGATTCCAGAGACCAGGCTGGGGCCCCATCTCAGCTTCTTGCTAGCAATATCTGTTTAGGAACCGTACCTCATCCTGTGACTTTGTTTCCTTTCTCAGTTGATTGGGAATGAAAACACGTACTTTCAGCACCCTGAGGCGTCACTTGGAGAGTCGGACTGGAGGACTGTGTCTAAGTGCTCCTTACTTTGCTCGCTGTCTGGTGTCATCTATCAGGTCCAGTCACCTCTGGCCCTTTGGTGTTTCTCTCTGTCCCCTCAGCAGTTCTACCTATTGGTCTCTAGGATGGGACTTTGCTCCTCTGCATCTCCTGTCACTGAGAGTACCAAGGTGTGGGGAGAGAGACTGCTGCTGAGAGACATAGGTTGTGGGTACCAACAGCTCATCCAAGCTCACACTACCCCCATAAAGGTGTGGTCAAGCCATAGCCAACCTGGGACTAGGACTTCAACCCCTACATGTGTGGGGTTGCTAGCATGTCGTGAGAGTGGTTCAGAGAGGCCTGAACAATGTGAAAACCCTTTCAGAGCAGGGAAGAAAGGTCCAGGTAGGGTGATCCAAGTTGTCTGGAGACTGGATAAAGTGAGTGGGAGGCTGGTTTGATTTGGTGTGGTGGTGGTGATGGTGGTGGTGGTGATGGTGGTGGTGGTGGTGGTGGTGGTGGTTGTGGTTGTGTGTGTATGTGTGTGTATATGTATATATGTGTGTTTGTATGTATGTTTGTGTGTGTATGTGTGTCTGTATGCATTTGTGTTTCTATGTATGTGTGTATATGTGTGTGCATGTGTGTTTGTGTGTGTGCTTATATGTATGTGCAAGCATGTTTGCATGTATGTGTGTTTGTATGTAAATATGTGTGTGTGTTATATACGTATTCACTATGCATATGTATTTGAACATCAGAGGCCAGTCAGGCATCTCCTACTGTTCACCAGTTTATTTTTTGAGGCCGGTCTCTCACTGAACCTGGGGCTAGCCATTTTAACTAGACCAGCTAGTCAGTGAGTTCCTGAGGTCTACCTGCCTCTGTGTCTCCCCCATTCAGTACTTTGAGGTACAGATGTGTTCCTGGCCTTAAATTTTAATTTGAATTTTTGTGTGAATGGGTAGTTTGCCTGCATGCATCTGTGGGCCATGTTCATGCTTGGTGCCCACAGAGGCCAGAACAGGGTGTGAGACCCCATGGAACTGGGGTTACAGACAGTGTGAACTGCCATGCAGGTGCTGGGGATTGAACATAGGTCCTCTGGAGGAGCAGCCAGTGCTTAAACTGCCACGCCATCTCTCCAGCCCAGCACCTGGCATTCATGCAGGTGCTGGGGATCTGAACTCAGGTTCCCCTTCTTGCCCAGCAACTGCGTTATCCCTTGAGCCATCTCCTCGGTCCCTAGTTGTCCATGTTTTTATGAATAAGCATGAAGGCATATTTTACACGGAGATATGAGCAGTCCATGGGGAAAGAAGTATGCACTGAAACCTGTGAGACAGACAGGATGGCAGGTGAGGAGGAAACACAGGTGACACTGACGTCAGCCAGCTGACGTCAGCATGGGAAGGAAGACTCAAGAAACCTGGAGCCAATTACTGCTAGACTCTCAGAATCCTTTCCAGGGAGAGAATGACCTAGAATGCAAAACAGGTTTCCTTTTGCATGGAAAACTGGATGAATCCTGCAAGGAAAGCTCCAAGGTGGTAGGAGTCATGGGGGGCGGGGGTGCCGGCAGAGGGTGCAGAGCTCGGAGTGTGTGGGTGGAGAACCAGCTGAGACAGTCCCATTCCAGAATGGTGCATTGCACGCATCTGTATAGGTACACGCTCGCACACAGCCGCTCTGCAGTAAGCACTACTAAGTAGCCCACACCCTGCCAGTCTCAGACAGCCTTCGCCCTTCTCAACCTATGCAACCTGAAGTTGCTTCCAAACTGATCTGGGTTCCTTCAGTTTTTCTCCACCTCCATCTCAAATACAGGTCTTACCATATCACTGCCTGCTTGGAAACTTTTCATCGTGCCTTACCACCTGTGTGGCTGTCATGATCCCTCCAGAGTTTTGGGTCTCCATGGCTTCTCATGCCTTTGGCTTTCCTCCTCGGTTTCTATTTTCCTGTATTTCTTTGGAGGAAAACTGAAGTCATTCTTCTTAAAGCTTCACTCTGGTATGCTCCTCAGGGAGCCTTCCCTGGGCCTCCCCTCTCCAGAGGACCCATTACTGTTGCAGGATCCTAAGATGTGGTTGAGATAGATGATGGACTTAGGGCACACGATTCCCTTCGTAATTGTAAATTTCAAAGTTGCAAACTTTCAATAGTTACAGCAGTGGCCCCGTGTACTCACTCTCACGTAGCAGTTTGAACAGTTGGATGGCACACGTGCTCTAGCTCACAGTCTCGGCTTCACAGAGCGTTAGAATTTTATCTACTTTTGGATATGGTTGACCACTGAGCTCCAAAGTATGTCCCTGAGTTCAGGCGGCATGAGGAACTGGCTTGTCCTGTGGCCACTGATGGGGAGACACAGTGAAACCAGAAGCAATGGAGCTTGCCCTTGGTCTCTGCGCTCCAACCTTAATCCCCCAAGGCCTTTTAATCTACATTCTCTCTTTCATTGTAGTATAACTAAAAAGGATAAAATAAATGATAATGATTTTCATAGCTATAAGTCTATGTGTCCAAGTGCCTAAATTTGGAACACACTAGATCATGGTTATATATGTTAAAGTGCTCACAATTAAGAAAACAATGATGTGTCTTAAATCTACAGCTAGCTCAGAATGAGTGACATCCTGAAGCTTCCTTGGGTCCCCCCAGTGGGTCACAGGTACATTTAAAGCAGCTCTTCCAAAGCCAAGAATAGAGTTCAAGCTCTTAGACTCACCTGGCCATACTTTTATAGCCTGCCAGCATTGTCTCCTGAAACACTGCATAACTCTCTCAAGCGGCAGGACTCAACTCAGTGCCCAGTTCCTACTATGTGCCATGTGTTTGATTAAATGGGGCAGAAGCCATTCACCCACCCTTCTTGACACCTCTTCAGGATCAAGTTTGTCACTTCACAGAGCAGAAGCTTGGATTCCAGATTCAAAGCGGCTAGCAGGAAGTGGGCTCTGAGTCCTGATTTGAGGAGCCCCATAGACCACAGTCATTCTAGGCAACATGTCAACAGACGACTTCTGCCTTGCTATAGAGGAAACCTTACACTCGTCAGTAAAATGGGAGGCTGATGCAATACCTCTAAATTGTTATTATTATTATTATTATTATTATTATTATTATTACTATTATAGTAATATTATTAATATACTATTCCTAAGCCTTTGGAATGTGTTTGTGCTAGGGGAGGAGGATTTTAGATGTAAATGACCAGAGGCAGCCACTGGTGCTCAGAGGGCACCAGTGGCTGCCTCTGGTCATTTGCCAAGCACGTGATCCTGTTCCATCCTCGATGCTGGGGCAGCTCCACAGGAACTGCCTCTGAAATCTTCCCTTCCTTATAGCCACGCCCCATGCAGTGCTCTGTCCCATGGTCATGTGACAGAAATAATAGTGTCGTTTTCCATATTTGACTATGACTTTTGTCATGAACGCTTGCCCTGTGGTTGCTGACTCCAGGGGAAGCGGGGCCATCAGAGTGGCAGTGTTTCTTCTGAGATAAGGAATGAAAGCCTCCAGTCAATGAACCAAAGAAACTGAGGCCCCGTGAGGAAGCCCCATCAGAAATTAGGACACACAGGCTGCAGTCCCAGCTGAGTCTGGACTTCGCTCTGGTGACATTTTGCAAGCAACTGAGCAATGGGAGAATCACCCCAAGCCACCGTCACTTAGCTCCGCCCCCAGAACTATATGAGAAGTTATACACAATGGTTGATCTCAGCTGCCCAGTCCTGAGATTATTTGTTACGCAACAGTATATAACTGATACAGACCGCTAAGACACACTGAAGGTCAGATTTCTGCGAGAGTCCCAATGAGTCCTGTAGGTGGGAATTGGATGCACAAGTAGGAGTGGATGACACTGTTCGTTCACAGCCAGCACTGGACTCCTGGGTCTTCTGGCTCTGCCCGCAGCCTATGTTCATCTGTGTATGCTTCTTGGAGAGTCCCAGGCTTGGGGGAGCCTGGCTGCAGGAACAGCCTGGCTGCTGTCTCCTGGTCGTGACAGTGACAGGACCCGCTGGGCACAGCTCCGGGCTCAGTACAGTCTGAGCTTTATTTTGGCCCCTTCTTGTTTGTCAAAACCTCTTTCATGTGGTGTGAGTAGACAGATGTGAGGCTTTCTCCTGCTCACATAGGCTGGGAAAAGAGAAAGCTATTCTTATATTTTTGGTTGTGAGCCTAGCCTTTAACGGCTGAGCCATCTCTCCAGCCCGAGAAAGCTATTCTGTTTTCTCCTCTCTTTCTATGGAGGGCCGGCCTTCTTGCTTTCTTTTTTCATGTGCCTTTTAAAAGGGGTGATTGTGCTCCTCTTGGGGATCCTCCACCCCCATAGCTTCTGCTCTTCACAGGAGCAGGTGTCTTGGATCTGCACTCGTTAGCCTGGGTGATCTTGAGCCAAGGCTACATGATTTCTGAGTTTCAATTTTTTTTTCTGTCTATAAATTCAGTATCCTTGTAAGGTTTGAAATATAGAAGACCTTTGTGTACCTGCAACATGGTTCTAGCCCTGGTATTCTGTGTGGCCTCCGAGACACCATGCTGTCTGTCTCACAGACTTCAAGATCTTTCTATCTGCTCCCTTTCTCCCCCTGATGAAGGGAGATGCCTCTGATTTCCAAGTTGTAGTGGTAGCTTGGAGCTCCTGGAAAGGGAGATCTGGTCTTACTCTCCCAGCTACGCTGCAAGGCAAGGTGATAGAGCTTAGCTCTTCTGAAGAAACCCACTATGTGGTAAGAGAGAAGTCATTAAAGACTTCTTTTCTATCCAACCTATGTCCCCACTGGGCAGCATAAGCCCCCATCTTTCTTACAGAAGATGTGGCTTCAGTCACCCACTGCCCAGCAGCCAGGATGCAGCAAGAACAGCCCAGCTCTGGATTCTCCCAGACTCTCTTCTTCCCTAAGCATCATAATCTGACTCCACATTCTCCAAAGCCCAGCTCCAGACTCATCACCTTAACCCCTACCATGTTCCTCTCTATCAGTGAACTGTGTCCTTCGGAAATGCTGATGGGGCGCCAGTGTTGCGGAAGGTCCTGGGAGGGTGTGGCAGAAACATCGAAGGCTTGCCCCTTCCCCCGTGGAGCTATCAGAAGACAATAGCAGTAACATCAGGCGGACATAATTGCTAGGAAAGAGACCATAGAGACAGGATGAGCATCTGAAAAGGCTTTTCTGAGAAAATGACTGTCAAAACAGAGATATGCTGGCTAGTTTTTATGTCAACTTGGTACAGACTAAGATCTTTTAGAAGAGGGTACCTCAACTGAGAAAATGCCCCGTCAGATTTGCCTCTGGGCATTTCCTTGCTTGGTGATTGATGTGGGCCCATCTCGCTGTGGTTGGTAGTGTCCTGGTCTGGTTAATCCTGAGTGCCATAAAAAAGCAGGCTAAACCAGCCATGAGGAGCAAGTTCTTACCAGCAGTCTTCCTCATGGTTGCTACTTCACTTCCTGCCTCCAGGTTTCTGTCCTGATTTACCTCAGCGATGCAGTGTGACCTGAGAGTTGTGTGCGAAAATAAACTCTTTCCTCCCTCAGTTGCCTTTGGTCATGGTGTTTTTCCATAACAGTAGAAACCCCAAACAAAAACAGAAATCGGTATGAGGCCATGGGAGTATTGCTGTGACAGACCTGTCTGAGTGTTTGGGGAAGGATTGAGGGATGATTTGAACTTTGGGCTGGGAAAGCCATTGAGTGCTCAGAGCTCCGTGGGCTGTTCTGTGGGAGCTGAAGGCTGAGAACAATGAAGGCAATGGAGGGGAAGCCAAGACTCTCATGGGATTGTTTGTGTAATATTTTGAATAAAGAGCCACTAAAGTGAGACCTTCGCTTTGCTGAGACAATTGATACTGGAGAGCCATGATCCAGAAGAGGCCAAAGCTGTGCTTGTGCTCACAGCTGAACTTGGCAATGTAAGAGTCTCATGGTGGCACTGGCTTTGAAGGCACGAGGGTGTCAGGCTGAGGCTGGGAACTACTAGAGTCCATTGGTGAAAGTACAGCCTCAGGAGTAGTAAAAGTCCCAGGATTGTGAATTTGAGGCCAGCCAGGTCTACAAGCATGTGCGCTCGCACACGCAGACACAGACACAGACACACACAGACACAGACACAGACACACACACACACAGAGAGAGAGAGAGAGAGAGAGAGAGAGAGAGAGAGAGAGAGAGAGAGAGATCCAGAAGAGCCAGAGCTACACAGTGAGACCCTGCCTTAAAACAAACAAAAGCCCCAGGTTTGGAGGGATTAGGTTCCTACCTTGAGTCCCTTCCCTGATGTCCCTTCTTGATGGCCTGTGATGTGGAACTGTAATCAAAAGACACCCTTTCCTCCTCAAGTTGCTTTTAGTCATGATGTTGAGCACAGCAATGGAAACCTCACTCAGGCAAGATGCGTAGAGGAAGAGGAGGCGTTGACTAAGAGATGGAGAAATCCACCCAGAGATTGGTGGCTGCCAGGAATGGCAGATCTGTGGAGTATGGAGGAGGCTAAGGCCAGGCTGACACACCTGTTACGAGCCTCCTGCCCTCCAACCTCCTGCTCCACCACTGCTCCTGTGCGGGTCTGCCAGCCCCCACACAGTCTCCTAATTCTCCTCCTGCCTCTGCAGAGGGCCACCGGCCCCCTCTATTATTCTCTCATACCAGTTCACCCCTATGATAATGATATTCCTATTTAAAAATAAATCGTTGCAATCTTTAATTGCAGACTAAATAATTGCCCCATTTAATTTCAGTGTAGCTCTTGGAGGCTCTGGGAACAATTAGAAGAAAACACAGGGCAGTGCGGAGTGCATGTTTTAAAGCATATATATATATATATATATATATATATATATATATATATATATATACATATATATATAGTGTCATACCAATGCTCATGAGATCTAGAAAACGAAAGCGGTCCTTCCTCCCTTCCTAAGTTAGTCATGCAGAGTTTACACACACTAATAACAATGGTAATGGAAATAATAACCAATCCTGGCATTTTTCTGAGTTCCAATTGTGTTTCTCAGGAGTCTGGGTAGTTAACATATGATGTCACCAAGGAATGAGGGACATCCACCCCTGCTGCCACTTTGTGGTCCATCCTGTCTACGTGCTGGGTGTGATGTGGGCCCAGAGTAGACCTTCCAAGTGTGGTCTAAGAAGTGATGAGCAGGGTCACACCCACCTGATGGCCTCTATCCCCGCTTAGAAGTTTACCCTCCGTCTATAGCCTGAGTGAGAGTTGGACGTGGCCTCCCACTTTGTGCAACAGACTCATCTGGGCGCCCCTTCCCCCAACAGTGACCTCCTCAGTGCCAAAGAAAGTCAACCAATGGCAGAACCGGAAATAGAGAACAAGGTGCTCAGCCTTAGGCTGCTGTCCCTGCCACGTCACTCTCAATGGGCACCTTGCTGCCTGCTTTTTATTTCAAAGATGGTGAGTAATAAAGGCTCTGGCTTACTGTGAGGAATACGGCGTATACGGTGTACAGGAGCCTCTCAGACTGAACCTATGCACAGTAGACAGATGCTCAGCAAACGTTAGGCTATTCTCGTCTGCAAAATTCTTTAGCCTGTAAGTCTCCTGTTTATCGAAGTCTGCTGTTTATCCACAGACTTGGGAGGGGCATTATCTTTGATCCTGTGCTGCAGTCATTCTAGACACGGGCTCCTGAGCTTAGAGAGAGCAGGGATGAGGTGTGGTTTTCACCTGGTTTTGCTGCCCAGATGGCCTTGCATGGGCTGCGTGAGTGTGTGCTCCCCACCCCACCTGTAGTCTGGGGAGTTTCCTTAATGCTTGCTCTGTGTAGCTGACTGCCCTCAGGGAGAGGCTAGAAAAGCAGCCTGCTAGCCTGTTTAACCCATCATCCACAAGACCTACGAGGTGCCAGAAACCATTACGTACTGACCATTCCCAAACACTGCCTGCCAGAAACTACAGGATACTGAGGCTACAATGAGAAGTACTGGGTGATTTCTACCCTTGAGGAAATGAAAGACTGTGAAAGAGACATTTATCTTAATAGTAAGTGGCAGGCAGTGACCTCCAAGGAGCCATGGGGATCTGGGGAAGCATAAGCAAGGACCAGTGCCACTTGGGGAGTCACCTGAGTGGGGCCCTGAAAGCTGTCTAAGAGCTAGGACAAGGAAGTTTGCAGGGGACAAGGGGTGTTGTAACCTTGACTTAAACAACCAGGTTCTTTGTCCAGTGGTTCTGAAGTCGGGAGTCTCAAGGTTCCTGTGAGGCTGAAATTGAGGAGTCATTGGCAGGACTGTTCTTTTTAGAGGCTTGAGGAAGGGATTCTGTTTCCTTTTCTCTTCCAGTTCCTTGGATCAAGGTCCCCTCCATCTGCAGAACCAGCAATTGTATCACTCTGGTCAAATTTCATTGTCTTATTTTGTTCTCTGATTCCCTTTCAAAGGCTGGAGCAGGAGGCTGGGGGGGAGGCCGGAGCAGGGGGGGGGCGGAGCAGGGCGGGGGACGGAGCAGGGCGGGCGCGGAGACTGAGTGCCAATGAGCGCATTCTTTCTGAGTGGTGGTGGTTTAAAATGAATTGTGTTGATGTTCCCACAACCCCGAAGATATACTGATTTGAAATATTTCCCTGCTCCCCCACCTTCCTCTTCACTGAGAAGGATCCTTATTACACCAGACCCAGCTTGACTACCTAGAACAGAGCCTTCATCTCAAGATCTTAATGCAGTCACACCCACCAGCTTCCTCTTACTAAGAAAGGCAACATGCGTCCCAGGAGACTAGCACGATGGGCCATAATTATTCTGTCTCCTCCGCTGTGGGTAGGAAATGGTACCCACCGGTTTCAGCTTTTGCTTCCCTGATGGCTAATGATGTTGAACGTCTTTTCCTGGACTTGTTGACCAGGAAGCGTCTACACTGTTCCTTTACCCACTTCTTTTTAACTGAAAAGCCTCTTTGTTACTGAATTGTGAGAATTCTCCATATATGTTTTAAAGGCAAGTCTCGTGCCGGGCGTTCACTTTGTAGGAATTTTGTCTTGTTCTGTGACACGTCCCTTTACTTTCTTGATGGTTGAAGCAGTGGACATCTTTATTTTGATGAAATACAGGTTGTCCGTTTTTCTGTCTGTTGCTGGTACTTATCCAGCGAGCCACCACCTAATCTGAGGTCTTGTGGATTTATCTTGTTGGGCTCTAAGAATGGGATATGTGGGTCTTTGATCTGTTCGGAGTCAGTTTTTCCATGGCGTGGGTTTGGGGTCTACCTCCATCCTTTTGTCTGTAAACCTCCAATGGTAGCATCACTGACACCGTCCCTTCTCGTTTGAGTGGTCTTGGCATCCTTGCTAAGGTTGTGAGGGTTTATTTCTGGACTCTCACTTCCATTCTGTTATTCTAATTTTGCTATTGTTGCCATTGTTGCTATGAGACAGGGCTTCGCTGTATCACTCTGGCTGGTCTGGAATTCACTACGTAGACCGGACTGGTCTCAAACTCATAGAGATCTGCCTGCCTCTGCCTCTTAAGTGCCATGGTAAAAGGTGTGTGCCACCGTGCCTGGCTGTTGTCCTGTGACTCTAAATATTGATATGTCGGGACCTTGATTGCTGTAGCACCAAAGTCGGTTTTAAAATCAGAAAATAAACGCTACCTCTAGTGTTTGTCCCTCATTGTTGTTCTTTGGTAGACGATGGTTTCGGAGTTGTTTTCCAGGACTGTTTGGGCTGCTCTGTATAAGTCTTCTTTTTCTAAATACAAGCTCTGCTTTCAAAAAATTTATTTCACTTTATGTATGGGAGTGTTTTGCCTGCATGTATATCTGTGCACCATGTATGTTTCTAGTACTCCGAGAGGGAGAAGAACATATTGGACCCCTACAAACTGAGGTAATAGACATTTGTGAGCCCCTGGGTGCTGGAATTCCAACCTGGGTCCTCTGGAAGAGCAGCCAGTGCTCTCAACCGCCGAGCCATCTGTCTGTAGCCTCCAGTGTAAGTCTTAATAAATTTTAGGGGCTGCTTGACAGTTTCCACAAAGAAGCTAGCTGGGATTAGTATATGGGTGTCTGCTGTTGAATCTGTAGATCCATTTGGAGGGAATTATTGTCTTAATTTTAGGTCAGAGTATGGATATGGGATTATAAGATGCCTCTTTCTTTAATGACTCTTCTTCTTTTTCTTCTTCTTCTCCTTCTTGTTTGTTTGGTCTGGTTTGGTTTGGTTTGGTTTGGTTTTGGCTTGGCATTTTAAGACAGGATTTTCCTGTGTAACAGAGCCCTGGCTGTCCTAGAACTCACTCTGTAGACCAGGCTGGCCTTGCTACTTCTGTGTTCTGAGTGGTGAGATTAAAGGCATGTGCCACCATGACCCGCATTAATGACTTTCAATAATATTTTGTATTTTTAAAGTTAAATATGATTCCTGTTGCATTCTTTCTGGTGTTCCCCCAAATGGAGTTATTTCTTATCCTGCTTTAGAGTTGCTCATTGCTTGTGTACAGAGATAAAGCAGAACTTTGCACACTGACATCGCACCCCTGACACCTTGCCAAATACATTTAGTGTAATTTTCATAGAGTTCCTTAGGGTTTTCTAGATATAGGATCCTGTCACAGTCAGACAGTGAGTTTCAGTTCTTCTTTTCTAATCAGGATGGATTTTATTTCATTGTGAATTACCTATTTACTCTGCCTAGAATCTCTGCACAATGCTAATGGGTGTAGTAAGAAGGGCACACTTACTTCTGGTCTTAAGGGCCATGTATCCGCTCATTCACTGACCAATAGGGTGTTAATTAAGGCCTTTTCAGATTCCTTCTATCAGGTTGGTGAAATTTCCTTCTACTCCTAGTCTACTGAGTGTTTTAATTAGGAAAATGTGTTATTTTTGTCAAATGCTCCTGTGTGTGTGTGTGTGTGTGTGTGTGTGTGTGTGTGTGTGTGTGTGTAGATGATCACAACACTTGTGTTCTATATTCTCTTGATGCTGAGTATTATAGTAACTGGTTTCTGGTGTTAAACCAACCTTGCATTCCTGGGTGGAAGCCTACTTGGTCTGGTGTGTGATCTTTTGTATGTGCCTTTGGATTTCATTTGCTAGTATTAAGTGACCATTCTGCTGTCAGAACTCCCCTGGCAGCTTGTCCTCCTAAACCATCCCACAGACAGAGCAACAGAGCATTCTCCTCAATACCTTTGGTTCCTTCTGATCCACATCATTACTGTAACTGATGATGATGGAAGTGGTCACTGCTGAACCCATTGTGCTCACATGACGCCTGATGACCCCCTCTACCCACCCCCACCCTAGCCTCTCATATAATATAATACAACAGGTCCTGTAGTTGCTACCGAACTATTTGCCTGCTCTGATGGGATGCTGGCTTCTCAAAGCCTGGGATCCTTATCCCTTTTGTCAGGCAACATTCTTAGTTTTTATTCAAAACATATGACTTGTGTCCATATGTCCAACAAGATTTGGGAAATATGGAGATGAATCAGTATCTTGCCATGGTGGTTTTTCTTTTCCTCTATTATTATTTAGTCCTGACTGGTTTAGAACTTACTATGTAGACGACAGTGGCCTTAAAGTCGCAGAGATCCACCTGCCTCTGCCTCTCTGGTGCTGGGATTAAAGACATCATCATGTTCAGTAACAACATTTCAAGGCAGTAAACTTTCTGTTTTTATGGACTCTGGCACAGACCTTTCCCATATAAAACACAAAAGGAGACTGCTCGAGCTGAAGCCGTCAGCCGTGGCCCCGAACATTACCCATTGGGTCTCGTTCTTGCGTCTGTTCCCTGTTCTGTGGCAGAGCCTTAGGGAGCTCCTGGGAAAGCCCATGACTTCACAAGACAGAATTGACAAAGCTCAGGGACCTTGGGCCCTCTGTCTGCCCTTCCTGGACCTGGTTTCAACCTTACAGGGAAAGCACCTAGTCACAGGGGTACAATGTGGCAGGAATGTAGCCTTCGCATGGCCCATGTGGCCCATCCACAATCGCTGTCCTAACTTCAGGAAGTCTCTCAGTCTGTGAACACGGGGTAGCTTTCTGTTTATTTAAATCTCTTTTCATTTCCCCAACGGTGTTTTGTATTTTTCAAGGTAAAAGCATTTCTAAGTATTTTGTTCTGCTGGATGCTATTGAAATTGGAGCTAGTTCTTTTTATTGTAAACATTCCACTCCTGTTTGTTTTATGTTTAATACGTGGGGGAGGGTACACGTGACACAGTATGCAAATGGAGGTCAGGGGACAACTTTGGAGAATTGCTTCTTTCCCTCCACCAAGTGGGACCTGAGGATGGAACTTGGGTTGTCCAGCTTCGGTGACAAATTCTTTTACCTGCTAAGCCATCCCTCTGCCCCAGGCTGGTCTCCGGCATTCTCCTGCCCCTGGTTCATCCTCCTGGCATGCAACTGAGTTATTTCTTAGTTTCCCTTTTAGATTATTTATTGCTAGTATGTAGAAACAGAGTAGAGCTCCTGCTGAACCCTGGATCTTCCACACAGGGCTCTCAGGAGCCTGGCCTAGTGCTACGTGGCCGATGATATTGGTCCAGTCTTTTTTGCCTTGCTTAGCTGGGGCAGGATGGGTTGCTCCAGGATTCATCCTGCTCCTGGATTCTTTCAGGATACTGGAGCAAGGAGCCTAGAGGGAGACCGTTTCGTCTCTGATGATCAACTGTAACAGGGCTCCCTGCGACAGAGCCACTTATAGATGATGAAGGACAAGAGGGTCTAAAGACCGTGTAAAGATACCCATGGCTAAAAAGAGGGGGCAATCATCAGGTCAAGACAGGTTCATGAGACCCTCAGACTTGTAGATAGACCTGGAACCAAGAGGATTTAGTGAATAACAGCTCTGATCCTGACACAGAGTCATTTACGAAGTCTTGTGAGGGACAAAGTCTATCTCTGGCTTGGCAGGTAAGGCACAACACAGCTCTCCCTGCTGTGTGTAAGCAGGGTGGGACCCTGAATACAGAAGGCCTTGGCCAAGGTCGCAAGTCCTCAGGACCAAGCCATGTCTTCCCTAGCTCTGTCTCCATTGTTGCTTTCTTCCTATCATTGAGTCCCCACACCACTGACGCTCCTCACCTGAACTCAGAGCTGGATGCAGCCCATCACGGGGAGGCCTGACCAGCATCAGGAGGTAACCAACCAGCTGGGGCTTCTCTCTGCATCTGCTGGGCTGCAGGGACATGATGAAGACAGAGCATAAGCCAGAAGTCAGCAGCAGGGACAGGAAGTAGGTATCAATGGGGTAGAGCCTGAGGGTGCTGAGGCTGGCGACAAGGAAGCCAGTCCAGCTCATGGTGGGTCATCATCTCTGTCCCCAGAGGTTCTTAAGAGCCACAAAACCCTTAAAAGCCCTCCATGACCAGGGGCCAGTGAGAGGGCTCAGCAAGTGAAGGCACTCGCCATCCGCGGTCTCTTGCTGGTGTGAGGGCTACCTTCCAAAGGATGAGAGCCCCGTGATTCTGACCCCCTTGCCCCAAAGCACTTCTGTGGCTATTCCTGCTTTATGGGTATTTTTATGTTGTTCAGACATTACTTACTGTCTTAAACCAGTATTCCCAACAGAAGTCATATGAAGTATAAGCAAAGAAAAGAACCATCTAATTTCTGGAGGTGGAAAGTGAGGAGCCATGATTGGGCTCTGTCCTTGACTAGTGACATGATCTGACATGAGCATTAGGACTCTCAACCTTCTCCACCAGCTGCCAGGCTGCTATACCTCGCCCAGAATCCACAACAAGAGAGGGCCATTCCTCTGACTTAAGAATCATCTGAAGTTGGAAAGCAGACATAGCAGCGTATATTCCTCTCGGTCCAACCACTGCTCTCCGTTTAGGTGAGTCAGTGAATCCTTCCTTTCTGGAGAAGTAGTTTTGCTTGAGGAAAGTGGAGAATATTGGTGCTGAGAGGGGAAAGAAAGGAAAGGCTGTTGGGTCATTGCCATTCCCTGGGCAGGACTTATAGTTTTCCTGGGGCTTATTGATAATGCCATTACATTGCAAAGGGTGAACACAGTCTTGGTGAAACTGGGGTGGAGAGAGACATTGTTACGTTAAAATGTCATCATTTCGTTGTAAGAGTGAGCTTCAGGCTCAAATCCTAGCTTCTCTATCTACTAGCTGTGTGACCTTGGGTAAATTATGTCAAGACTGTGTGTCTCTACCCTTCCCATGTAATGTTAAGATAAGAGCTATATCCACTTAGGATAGGGTTTTTCTAAAGCAGAGTCTCGTGAGCCAATGAATGGACTAGCATGGGACCACATGGCACTATGGTAGCTAGAGCGCACATTCAGAGTGTGAACAGGGGCCACAGGGGCTGGACACAGCAACACCTGATCACACCTGCTTTGCACCCTGTGGTGACTTTGGCTGCTGCTCCAAGGAGACAGTCCAACAGGGCTGCTTTTGCTGGCTCAGCTGTCTTGCAGGCCCCCACACCTGGATATCAAGGCTTTCGTCCCACCATCCCTGCAAAGCCTACATTGACGCTGGTGTTTGAGCGGGTTCCCTGACCCACTGCCTGACCCTGTCACTTTGGGGCTCTCAGGGTCTTTCCTGCCATCCAGACTTCAACAATGTTAAGAGTGGTGGCACATTTAGAGACTCACAACTTGGGAGGCCGAGGCAGAGAAATGGAGAACCAGAAGTCAGCCTGAGTTACAAAGTGAGACCCTGTCTCAGAAAATTAACATCAAAGCTACAATTTAAATTCCTTTATCGAGACCACTGTTTAGTTTTTTTTCTTTGTTCCAAGAGAAAGTCCCAGGAAAAAAGACCCAATCTCTTGTCCCTCTCACTTCTTGAAAGACCTTTGGTTCTGAGGAACACAGGGCTGGCTTTTCTTCTCCCTGAACCCTATAGCAGAGAAGGCATTGCTCATGTGTAGAGAAAATGTTCTAGGCCATTTTGCCTTGGTTCAGGAGGTACCAACTGGCCTCACATCTGTATAAACTAAACTTAAAATGGAACAAATAAATTAAATGATTTCCTTTGAAATAACCATAACAAATGAGCCCAGGTGACGTCCCTGTCATCCCTCCCTCCTGTAGAATCCAGTTTAAAGGCAACTTCCTAAATGTTGGGGAAGAACATCCTTGGTGTCCGAACAAGATGAGATTAAGCCAGCGAGGCGACGTCTTTCTATAAATAGGGTGTGCCATGACCCTGTGTCGGCTGGCAAGCACACAGGGTGGAAAGTTCACTTTGCTTTTTGTATTCTAAGGCAGGACTGTGTCTCATGCCACTGGTTGGAGCTTGACTTTACAATCTGAGGCAATGGTGGGGACAAAGGGACTGAAGGAAAGGAAGAAGGGGTCAGCCAGCCTGGGTCATCAAGTTCTTGGAAAGCAGCAGGGCCTTTCCTTAGCTGAAGTTTTACCAGGTGTAAGAGGATACAGGATTGCATAAATATTTGAAAGGTGGGGGAGACGTATGGAATACTGACCCTCGGCAGGCGAGCCTCCCTCGATAGAAAAGTAGCTGCTCCCATGAAGCACCACCCTCAACACACACCCCAAACAAACAAACACCCCTCGTTATTCATCTTTACAATAACAGAGAGCATTAACCCTTCTGCAGATGTGGAAACTGAGACTCAAGGACACCAAGCAGCTTGCCCAGCCTTTCTGCCATATTCTTCATCCTCTCGGTTGTCCTGGACCTGGTAGGTGGTGTCTGGAGAGGGGCAGTTCCCAGAAAGGATGACCAGCTTGCGGCCTAACCTGGAAGGAGGATGTCAGACATGAGTCCATCTCTCCTACACTTCAGTGGGCTCCAAGGAAAGGTCCAGGGGATGGTGGATCAGGTCCTCCTGGGAAAGGTCCAGAGGCCCTGCTAGAACAGGGTTCAGGCCTGAGCTGGCTCAGGCAAAAGTCAGGCCAGCATGCTCCCTGCTACCTCTCCATTCCCTTCCAAGACCCCCTGATTAGTGCTTAACTAGCAGCTTAATCTGTGGTTTGGGGTTCTCTGAATCCAGGCTCAGTGGGGAAACCTGCTTCCTCCCACAGACAGCCAGTGTGTGTGTGTGGGGTTGGACTGGGCGGTGTTTTCGGCAGCGTAGCCACTGATCGGAATGGGTGATATGTTTTCACTCTGCTGTGTTCAACGGTGCAGATCGGACAGCGAGCGGAAACGGGAAAGATAAGTGGAAGATAAATCTCCCAACTTGATTTAGTCATAACAGTAAAGAGGGGGAGCTGTGCCTGCTACAATCAGAGCTGTGATCAGTGTTGGGGGCGGGACAGAGCTCTTCCTGTCCTCACCAAAGGCCTAGGCGGCAGAAGACAAGGGCACAACCACCATGGGCCCACTGTGAACCTGACAGGAGCCAAGAGCAGAGGACTGTGCCTCTGAGACTCTATCTCCAACGGCAGGGGTTAGATTGAGCACAGCCTAAGTTGACTGGAGCTGCCGGCCGCGTGGGCCCCAGCAGAGTGTCCTGTCTGTTTGTCAGCTCACTGTGTCGAGATCTCAGGGAGGCAGGACTGGTTTCCTCCTGTTTCAAAATGCCATCCAGAAAGCACCTAGAGTCCCCTGCTCCCTCCCAGGCTGGACCCAACTCCACACACTGGAGTATGTGGCCGGAGAAGAGCCCAGCCCAAGCCCAGCAGAGTCACCTTCTCCTGTCCCTGAGTCCCTTGGTTTTTGCAGTGGGAAGAGGGCTCTGTGACTATTCCTGTGAGGGGAGTCCCTGCTGGCTGACACTTCCATCCCATGCAGGGCTCCAGAGTGGAGAGCGCTGTGGGGGTGGGAGAGGCCTGGGAGTTGGGGAGAGGACAGCATAGGTGACATGGGAATATCTATTCCAGTTTGCTAAGGGATATCTGCTCCGGCAAGTTATAAAACACCGTTTCCGCTGCGGCTGGAGAATTACTTACAGGAACCACAATGAAACCAGACAACCTTTCAATCACGCTGCCTCTTGTTCCTGCTTCAAGGCTGGTGAAATAAATATCGAGCAAATAAAGTTAGTCAGCATCTGAGCATTTTAATGAATAAAGAGTAGCAGGAGGGCTTGGGAAGGGGGAGCTCCCCATCCTCCTAAGGACAGGTGGCATGATAGCTCCTGCCTCCGCCAGCAGCCCTGCCTCCTCTGCTGGTCATGTGTCCCGGTCCTTCTTGTTCAGGCTCAGTGCCCATCCCCTGGTCCCTGCAGGGAATTATAGCTAGTCTACATGGAGGAAACTAGACAGGGCAGACAGGTGACTTGTCCTTTGTCCTATGTCCAGGGCATTCTGTTCTCATTAGACTGAAAGGAGACTTGGGGTCAGGTCATTGTTTTCTGGAAGGTAAAAGTCAGGGAGCCTAAATTCCAGGTGGATCAAGATACCAGTGGGTGGGGGGAGAGATGTGGCCTTTAAAGGGGGCTTTTGTTGTTGTTGTTGTGGTTGTTGTTGTTGTTGTTGACGTGGGTTGGGATCTTACTCTGTAGCTGAGGCTGGCCTTGAACTTGTGGCCCTCTTCCTACCTCAGAAACAGAATGAGGAAGTGGTTGTGAGTTTCTGGTGCTGATGGGAAGTAAAGAAAGGTGGCAGAGCCAAGCCTTCCCTCAGTCTGAGAGCAAAGCCAGGCGCACAGGTCGATGCCCTATGCCAGAGGTGTGTCTTCTGCTCTGTTCTCTTCTTCCCTCCCTGGGTAGGGAGGGAAGTCTCAGCAACTGCAGTTGTCAACCCTCTGTTGGGGAACTGAACCAAACTGGAGACGGGGTTCTAAGTGGGAGCAAAGCAAATATGGTTTGTTTCCTCAAAGGGAAAACCTGGATGAGCCTGCCAAACGACCCATGACTAAGCTCACCTTAGGCCCAGGCAGGCTTCTAACAACCATGGCACAGATCATTTGGATACAAAAGGAAGAAAGAGATAACGGCCAGAAAGCAGGATGGACTCACTGGGGACAAACAAATCTTACTTTAGGAGATACAAGTAAATAAAACAAAGAAAACAAAAACAACAACAACAACAACAAAAGCAATGCTATGGGTCTAGGATGAGAATCTCAGGAAATCTCGTAGACGAGGTGAAGACCTGATGTGACAAGTCGCTCTGGAGGGACAGTTACAGACTGTAGTCTAGGCTGACCTTAAATTCTCAGAGACCCTCGTGCTTCTGGTTCCCAAGGACTTGACCGTTGTGAGCCTGATACACTGAGTTACACTGGAGGGAGGGGGCCATCCTTTCTAAGATTCTATTTGAGACTTTAATGTTGGTGTAGATAAAGTTTGTGAACGCCCTGAGACCAGTAAGGGTGTTGAGCTGTGGAGAACTGGGACAGCCAGGGGCTGGAGAGACGCCTTAGCAGTGGACAGCGCTTGCTATTCTTGAAGAGGACCTGGGTTTCAGCTCCTAGTCGAAATGACCAACATTGGGAGAGAAGAAGGAGTGGTCCCTGACATGGGTGGCGGGGAGGGCAGGCATCAAAACAGGACTAGACTTGCCATGGATCCCCAAAGAGTAGACTTCGGACAGATGAGCAGCAATCGCAGCCCATTTTAGCCTGGCGTGAAGGAGAATCCTTAAAGACACACCAGTCGGTGATCGACCATTGGGGAAGAAATAGCACACAGCTCACTTAGCCCGGGACTCTTGATGGAAGAAGCATTTTGCATCCAGGACCTTCTGCTTTTCTGACTCCAGCTTCTCGGGTTTCGGTTGCATTTGTACAGTGTGGGTCATGACACCTACCTCATGGCTGGGTTTAAGGATAAAACTTGAATGAGTGAGAATCAGTCAGCTTTTCCTCTGGGAGTTTCTTTGGTGACGGAGGCCCTCAGTAACGAGGTTGGCGTCTGCTCTGTAAGCAATGCCTTAGGCAGGGCCCCTGTGCTGGGCGCTCTGCAGTAGCCCAGGAAGCCCTCACAATGGGCCCCCAGGGATGTCTCAGCCCCCATTTGAGGGAGGTGCCACTTTTGCTCTACCTGCTGTCCACTTCGCCACACTACAGATGAGGGATTGGAGCCAGGGATTAGGCTTTATTGATCTCATTCAAATCCAAGACATAAACCTCCCCGCCACCTCCCTAGGACTCAGCACGCTTTGACTCGTGAGCCGAGGAGAGCTGGACTTTGCAGGTGCGAGGCATCTGGTCCCATTCCTCCTCTTCCTTCACGCATTTCTGAGCCTTTGGAGAAAAGGCCAGCAGGGCTTAAAAGAGCCTGCTCTGTCCTGGGGGAGCCAACTCACTCCTGCTTCAGCTCAGGCTCCCCTGTCTTTGCAGCCCCAGGCAGGCTTTGCGTACCATCTGGGTACTTTGTCCTGCTAATTCCAAGGCTGGAAGGGCGTGTGCACTCGCTAAACCACTCAGCCCTAATTAGAAGTTCCTGACAGCTTGTTTGGGGCCCTGTCAGGCTTGCTGATTCGTCTTGCACCAATAAGTAAAGAGGAAAATTGCTATCTGCTCTGTACCTGGACGCCTGGTGTCACCGTGAGAGGCAAGCACTGCTGGAGCTCAGCTGACAGCTCCAGTGCTGGGCGGGTCACGCTGACTCCACAAGGGCAGGTGACCAGGCAGGGGCTTTGTCCCTCCAAGGACCACCCAGAGCTCTGTTCCCTGGGCTCAGAGGGACAAATTGACTGCGACCTGACAGGGCAGTTCCTGCGGCTGCAGGGATGCAGGCACTGGGTTTGACATCTGTATCTCAAGTCCTGCCTGCCTCTGATGCCGAGGTTCGAAGGCTTCTAAGTGCAGCTATTAGAGGAAATGCTGGGCATTCAAGCAGCAGGGATAAGACCTTCGCTCCTAACCCAGCTCTCGGGTCTTGCAAATTCAGACACAAGGCTGGAAAGGAAGAAGAGAAAGAAAGAGAAAAGGAAAGAAGACCTCTTCTTTCTGCTGCTAAGCTGTGTGTTCCTGGGCAAGTGTCTTCACCTCTCATCCATACAACAGGTGTAGTAATGTGATTGTAACGGTATCTGATACCCATAGGCCCTCAACAGCTGGCACCCGTGGCTTATCTATATCTAAGGTACATATGATTTCTACATATGTGATGCATAGATATGTATTATAAATGACTCTTCACTAGAGTATTACAATGGTTCGAATTCTAGTTATGGTTCATAGTAGCCCCATGATCTTGAGTGAGGTACTAAACCCCAACCTTGAGATTGCTTATTGCTAAAAGGAGGTACAAAAAACAGAAACACCTGGGCTGATCATCAGGGCTAAACTACACACACACACACACACACATATATATATATGTGTGTGTGTGTGTGTGTGTTTGTGTTATATATATGTGTGTGTGATATATATGTGTGTACTATATATACATATACATATATATATATATATGAATATGATAGTCAGAATACCACAGAGAACACAGGTTGGCAAACTATTGCTCACCACTTGTGTGCTGACCAGCTTCTTATAACTATGACAAAACACCTGAGACAGCTGACTTAAAAACAGGAAAGGTTGAGAGGCAAGAGAGACAGCTTGACTGGTAAAATGGCTTACCTGGTAAAGTGCTTGCAGCCATGCAAGAGTGGAAACTTTAGATCCCTAGAGCTCACATAAAGAACCTGGTGCCATAGTAAATACCCATCATCCCAGTGCCAAGGGGAGATGGAGACAGGGGGATCCCTGGGACTCAATGCTTACCCAGTCTAGACAAATCAGTGAGCTCCAGGTTCAGTGAGAGACCCTGTCTCAAAACCTAAAGTGGAGGGGCTGGAGAGATGGCTCAGCTGTTAAGTGCTTGCTGCTTTTCTGGTGGATCCAGGTTTGAGTTCCGGTGTCCACGTGGTGGCTCCAAGTCCAGGGAATCTGACCCCTGCTTCTGGCCTCCTCAGGTACTGCACACACATGTATATATAAACATGGAGGCAAAACACCCATATACATACATTCTTTTAATTTGAATACAGAACCATTGAGGAAAACATCTACTGTCAACCTCTGGCCTATGTGTGTGTGTGTGTGTGTCAGTCACAGTCACTTGGCCTCCTTGCATTGGGGACTGAGACAAGCTAGTGCATCTAGGTGAAAGCCTGTGACAGAGGAAAGCAGATCATCTTGTGGTCACTAAGGGAAGAAAGAAACCAGTGTTCTACAGTGCCTTCCAAGGGTACATCCTGATGACCTAGAACCTCCCCCAAGGCCCCACCCCTTCAAGATCTTACAGCAATGCCTAATCCCAGTACCCAGCCCTTAACATGTGACCTTTGAGTGTGCGCATCAAACATACACCCTGGATTTTGTCCACAAAGTTGTATTCGAGTACAGCCATTTCAGTAAGTGTGGTTCGTGTTACTCTCTAGCTAAAGCCATAGTATTGGGATGTGATCTATGAAGGTAAAGGTGCTTTATGTCTGGCCTGTCACAGACCTGGAACATAGCATGTACTCATTAAACACTGGTGGATATCAGTAGATAGCTGCAGTCCCCATGCTGTCTTATGAGAAGAGTTGTAGGCCAAGCTTGAAAGAACAGATGGCCTCTGGGACGTTCTAACCAGAGAGAACTTCTTAAAGGTCCTCTCCTGTGAGTATTCGTCTTGTTCGTGCCTGATCCACATTTAATAGGGACATACACTTTCTCCTAAGCTATACATTTCCTGTCTTAAGGATTGTCGGGAATTTGGATGTTGCTCTGTTCCATTGACTCATTCTGTCATCCAGAAAAACCTTTCTTTTCGCCCCTGCCCCAAGGTAGCCTGGGCTAGATTTCAAATTCTCAAAGCTGGACAAAAGCGGCAAGAAGTCATTTGGTTATGCCGAACAGGACCTGTTGTCCTGTGCAAGCACTTAAATGTCCCAGTCCCGATGTGGAGACCCACAGGGGGTCCTCAGAGACACCTGCTGGGCATGCAGGCCAGAAGTCCTTACCATCCGGGCAGTTCCCCTGGTGCCCACCCCCTGGCCTCTGGGGCTGGCTGGGAGAGGGAGAGATCGTGCAGGAGCTCGGGCTGCCGCAGAAGAGCGGGCATGCTAGCGCCCCACTGACCTCACATACAGCACACAGGCAGGCTATTATCACTCAATTTTTACGCTGTGTTCCGGACACTGCTCTGCCTGCCACGAGTGCGCAGCTGTTAAAATATTAATGCCTGGCATGTGGCAAACATTTCAAGTATGTGGAGACTTGGGATCTGCTGAGCCGGGGTTTGTTGACACACTGCCACACCTGGGTATTGTTTGCTATGTAAATGCCACCGATTCTACCAGGACGTTTTTGCTCAGCTCTTCTTCCCAGCCTGGGCCTGAGAGTAGGGCTGGTTCCGGGCTCCCTACATCCCACTCAGTGCCTGGCCCAGCCTCATGGGTGTATTTAAGGGCCCGTTGCCAGGGGGCATCCGAAAAGCCCAGTTTTAGAGCACTGTCTCCCAAACAGCGGCCCCGAATGTTTGCTGAGCCTAGGTCTATGTCTAGACTTGGGGCTGGACACTGGAGGGTGTGGGGGGCATGTCATAGGGACTGGTCTGACAGACCACTGTCTCTAGATGCTTCCAGCGACTAGAATGCATACTAGAGTAGGGCAGGCAAGATGTACGCGTAGGCTCCCCCTTCTCCTACCCACAGCAGCTGTCCTTTTTATCCCCCCTGCACTCCCCAAACAACCTCACAATCCTTATCAACACAGGAAGCCACCTCCAGTCAATTGGAACAAGCCTGAGATGAAACCAATTTGTTGTCCCCACGGAGGAGAACATGAGTGATATGAAGTATACAGGAGCCTCCAAGGGGATCGCACCCCTTCTGGGTAGGGGAGACAAGGCTTGTGCAAGGAAGTGGCCCTTGCAGGGTGAGGCTGATAGACCATGAGTGTGGGTGCAGGGAGGAATGGGCAGAGCCTGAGCAAAGCTGGGCAGCCACATGTGTGCACAGGCCTAGAATAGGTAGTTCTGAGCAGGGTGGCTCAGGGCTGCCTCTTAACCCTAGCCCCCTCCCCCACACTCTGTTTTTTAATTTAAAAGGTGTGTGCACGCACACCCGCGCCAGTGTGTGCTCGAGTGTGTGTCTGTATGTGGTTGTGTGGGGGTGTGCACACACATGCATGCTTGTGTATGTGTCTGTGGGTCTGTGTGTCTCTCTGTGTCTGTGTGTCTGTCTGTCTCTCTGTGTGTGACTGTGGGTCTGTGTGTTGTGTGTGTGTGTGTGTGTGTGTCTGTGTGTGTGTGTGTGTATGTGTATGTGTGTGTTAGAAGGTGAGGAGGGAGGATGAACACATAGAGATCAGACAATCTAGTTCTTTCCTTCTATTTTTATGTGTGTTTCTGCGTATCAAACTCCGGTCACCAGGCAAGCCCTTTTACTCACTGAGCCGTCTCACTGCCCGTACCACAATTGCTTTAGCTGATTAAAAACCCTTAGGGAGGGGACCTGTTCTTTCTCTACGAGTCTCTAGAAAGTCCTGCCAAACTAAAAGGAAAGCACTGTTGGCCTGGCCTCACCAATCGTGGGCCCAAGGAGAGCTAAGTCGCTTCTGAAAAAGACCAGGAAGAAAAGTGGCAAGCTTTTCAGACTCGGTCCTGAGTACTCAGTCTGCTCTGGTGCCAGCCTCAGTCACCGTGGACAGCACACGGACAAGTCAGGGACCTGTGGTCACCATATCTTATTGGTGCATCCAGTATTATTCTTCTGTTGTTTGGGTTTATGTTGGCCCCAACCATTTAGTTCACTCATGTAAAAGATCTCTGTAGCTCTCAAGCAGGCAGTGGGCAGGATCTGGACTCCTAACCTGAGAAGCATCTCTCCTCAGATGTGGCTGGCACTTTGGGCACCTGCTCTGATGGGTGTGGGAGGGACGGTTGCTGCTTCCACAGAGCTTGTGGCTATGGCGTGGTCACAGCCAAACTCACTGAAAGCCAGGGTGGGTGAGGGAAGACTTGGTCAGATCACATACCCTACAGAACAAACCTTGAAGCTCTACTATGGGGACATGCCCATAATCTGTCTTCCCTGCGTCCTCTAGACCTGCCCGAAATTCATGGTCAGAGACAGTCAGAGGTAAAGACATAAGCGCCCAGAGGGGGGCTGTAATTTTCTCAGGGGTTATTCAGCTGGCTAATGACACAGAACCATCCCTCCCCGCAATCCACTGGCAGATTCTCACCCCCCGCCCACCCCCGGTGGCAACAAGGCAAGAGCATCTCTGGGTTAAGCATCATTCTGCCCCCTGGCTCTGGGCTGTCAGGACGCACACTGGCCTTTGCTCCCATTATTGTCCATGTCCGCTTGTGGCTGTAGCTCTCTGGGAAGGACACAGCCACCAGGCACGGGCAGCTAGCAGCAAAAGAAGGAAGTAAAACATGATAAATTGCCGCTAATGCTGCTGGGTGACGGAGATAAAGACTTGATTGTTTGGGCAGCATAAATCAACACCCTGAGCTGGATGGGAAATAAAGCAATAATTTCAATCTATTTTCAGGGTCTTGTGGGCCGAGTGACCGACCAGGAATTGATATCTGAGAATAGAAAAATGGACTGGGGGGAGGGAGCAGGGTTGATATGTGGTTAAACTGCTCTGAGTGGATATCTTCCTATGCCCCAGGCTTGTGCGGCCTTGTGGGTGAGCTCTGGGCAGAACCAGCACTTCTGCCCCACTCTCTGAACGTACACAGCAGATAACCTCGGCCCCTCTAGGTGTCCCAAGCCTTGGGCTGAGCACAGTGTTCAAAACCGCACAGGATAAAATTAATATCATCAGATTAAAAGTTCCACGAGGCCAAGAAGGATGGACATCGAGCCCATCACCGTATCTCTAGGGCACCATGTGACAGAGGGTCAACGTAGGGCTTGTTAACAAGAATGACCAACAGCCAGATGTGGTGGTTATAGCCTGCAATCCCAACACCTGGGAGGGAAGAAGAGGAAACAGGAGGATGGGAGTTCAACTCCAGCTTCAGCTCCACGAAAGCCTGGAGAGAGACAGGGAGAGATGGAGGAGGGAATCGAGGGAGGAAGAGGATGACCAAACAACAAAGTCACCATGGATAACACTAACCAAGCCAAGGGCAGACGATGGCAGGCGCTGAGGGGTGCAGGGAAGCCAGGATGGCCTATTTTTCCTGGGAGATCTTGAGAGCAATAGGCAAAGTGATCAAATAAAACACGGCTTACTCTTCAGACAGGCTTCGCTGAGGGAACAGGGAAGGAGAGCATTGTGGACAGAGGACAAACCGCTTATCGGAAGGTCTGGAAGAGGGAGTACTCACACCCCCAGATCAACTTAAAAAATCTCCAAACAGAAAGCAAAGCAAAACAACACCCAGTTCACCGAGGTCTTTTTTTTTTTTTTTTTTTTTTTTTTTTTTTCGGAGCTGGGGACCGAACACAGGGCCTTGCACTTGCTAGGCAAGCGCTCTACCACTGAGCTAAATCCCCAACCCCTCACCGAGGTCTTTTGCTGGTTGGCTTTGGTCTGGTTTTGGTTTTATGAGAAGCAAGGCTAGGGGTGCATAGGTCAGAGTAAAGAATCAGGGGTCTTCCTGTCTCCCTCTCCACCCTACATTCTGACACAAGGTCTCTTACTGAAGCTCACCAGTTAGGAGAGGCTGGTTGGCTAGTGCGTTCCCAGGATCCTCCTGCCTCTGTCTCCATACCTGTCTTTTACCTGGGTGCTGGGGATTTGAACTCGGGATCTCTTGCTTTTACATCAAGTGTTCCTCCCCACTGTGCCACCTCCCCCAGCCCTTGGCTTTAACCGACAGATGAAACTGCATAAGCTTTCTGTTTGCTTCTCCTATCTCTTCATGCTTGGCTCTCTCTTCTTCCTGGTCCCAATGTCCTATGGTTCTGAGCACACTGCGTGTCTGATGAGGTGTGACAGAACACTGTGGCCAGGGGACAGGGGTCGCGTCCCAGCTGGTTGCTGCATGGCTCCACAGTTCCAGGCACCCCCTTGAAGCCTTTCTTATTTTTCTCCTGAGAGAAACTGGATGTGCTTAGTTTGGTGGCTTCTCGGTCACTCAGCAAGATATGTGGACCTGGTCTGCAACACCCAGTTAAGCTAGAGTCAGAATCAGGGTTTGAAGGGTAACTCCACGCTCTGACCGCTGTGCAGCACTGCTCTGCTGACTTCTGGGAGGGAGGACAGAGACAAACTGATGAGGAGAAAGGGAGGACTTTGGGGTCTGGGCAGTATGGTCATTCTATCCCTAAGCCCCACTCACCCCGGTCTCCACACACCATAGGTGTACAAAGCGTGAGGACAGATGAGCTCCCCGGAACCTGTCATGGCCCAACAAGGGGCACATCTGAACCGCTCACAGAGGCTGTAAATTTTTATGTTCATTGTGTTTGTTTGGTTTGGTGTAATTAATGAATCTATTAAGCTCAATCAAGCGCTGACCTCTTTTCTAACCATCATAAATCAGTCTCAATGGCCGTGGGAGTGGGGCTGTCCACAGCCTTCCTGGAGATGCTGGTCATCCAGGGGATGAAGGTAGAGATAGTGTGGGGATGGATAGTACAGGGAGACCTCCAGCCTGGGCACATGAGGAGTGGTTAGAGATGGGATTGGAAGGAGAGACCAAGAACAGAAGGGTAAAGACGCATGGGGAAAGTAAGGCAGGAGGTCTTACTGTATGATTCCCACTTTAGGGGTACTTAATTATTTGTATTTGCCTGGTTTGTCTAAGGGGTGTGGGGGTGGAGAAAACTTCAGACTCTTAAGGTCTTAGCCACTTCTTTCAAAGGGCTCCCTGACAAAAGTATTTATTTACTCAGCCCGAGAGAGGTAGCAAGGCATGGGGAGGGAAGGGGAAGGAGAGGTCCAAGGTGCCATAGGAGGGGCAAAGGCAGAGCCTCAGAGGCCTCATCCCTGCTTGCTCTGTTCTTCCTGTTTTGCTGTGCAGAGTAACAGGGAAATGATGGGGCCTGTGCCACTCTGGGCTAGCAGGATGAATGGATCCCTGGGGCAGCAGGGAAGATGCTGCTGGCCTGCGTGCACTTTGATGATGATGATGATGATGATGATGATGATGATGATGACGACGATGATGATGATATGATAAATAAAAACCTAACGAAGCTTCATTTCCTGTCATTAACATGTAGCAGCAGAAAAAGAGCAGCTTCTATGTAATTGCCCAAAATTCTTATTTCCGTAAGAAGCTATCACTTCTTGTATTTTCTACCCAAACCTTTCTCTCCGAGGGAACTGGGTTTCTATGAATTTGGAAATTTGGTAACTGCCCCTGAACCTTCGTCGTGCTCATTAGTAGAACAGCTTTGTCCTTGCTTACAGCCCCGAGTGACGTAGGACCCTTTCCCATCGCTGTGTCAATGGACGCAGCGCCCCCCAAACCCTGTGCTTATCCACATCCAGCAACACCCGGGGCCTTGGTCTCATTTGGATCCTTCAGGTTCTGGTTTCCAGAGGAACAATTTCTCCTTCAGGGAGGAAAAGAAGGGAGTGGAGAGAACCTGCCAGTCAGAAGCGAAGTCTGCCTTTTTCCCTCGCTCGCATTTTAGTCGTTCTTACCAGAGGCATGCATTTTTATTTCAGTGCCATGTGGGTTTTTTTTTTTAATAAAATAAAATAAATGCTCCATTAGATTAAAAATGTACAGCATTATATGGCTCATAATGCCATGGTAGATTCCAAACCTCTGAAAGCATATGCATTAAAGCAATTTTCTAAACTAATATAGCAAGAGGCCCACAAACGCGCCGAGACATCGGAGGCCGGTCCTGTCTTCAGCCGAGGATAATGACGTTAACACATGTAATGGGAGTAATGAGTGGAGATTCAGAGAAGCTGCTTTTGTTTAATTTTTTGTGATGCAAATTCAGTTTGGGAATAAAAAGCAGGGGGAAATGGGGGGAAAAAACCCTCTGATTGGAAGTGAATCTTAATCCTAGCTGGTGATAGGCCGGTCATGAACAGAAGCGGCTTAATTGTGGAATTAAATGATCCAGAGGCACAATTATTAAGGTGATGGGAACAGAATTGAAAGGGAAGGAAATATTAAAAGAAGATGAGGAAGAGAATCGTCTTTCTGAGCCCAGAATTACAGCTGTTTGGAGGAAGATGCACCAGCAGGCCATGGTATGGTCCCTGGAGTTATCTGTGCCAGGGACTGATGAGCACAGGGGCGTGGACTAAGTGTGGCCCTAGTAGCAGCTGCCTTGTGAAGAATGGCATGGTGACAGAGGGATCCTCCCTGATCCTTTGCCTAAGCCAGAATCTTCCACGAAACCCTGAGTAATTTCAGGAAGCCAGTGTAACAGCCCCATCACAGGGTTTAAGCAAGCTATTCCTCCTTTCCCTTTAAAATATATATATATATATATATATATATATATATATATATATATATATTACCAGTAATTAGTAAGCACATTGGGTGCACGGAGCATGTGTTTATATGGGTACATATAGGTGCGTGTATGTGTGTGCATACATGTGCATGCATGAGCATGTGTATGTGTGCATTTGTGTATGTGTCCATGTGCATGTGTATATGTATGTGTGTATGTGTGAATGTGTATTTGTGTGTGTGTGTGTGTGTGTGTGTGTGTGTGTGTAGTGTAGTGTAGTGTAGTGTAGTGTATTAGCCAAAGGAAAAATATCTAATGTTATTCACCAAGCATCACTCACCTTGTTTTTGAGGCAGGTCTCTCCTTAACCTGGAACTTACCAAGTAGGCTCCTCTGGCTACAGTAACCTCAAGGGTCTGCCTGTCTCTGCCTCCCCAGCACTGAGATCCCAAGCAACCGTCCCACACCTGGTTGGAGTTCTAGGGAACTGACTCAGGTCCGCGTACTTGCGAGGCAAATACTTTGCTGATCAAGCTGCTTCCCAGCCCAGGAGAGTTGTGGGTCTTGTGTGTTAGCTTCCCAAATGAACAAAGGATGGGACAGCCATTACTGCCAACCTCAGGGGTTTTTTATGTCCTTGGCTAGGCTTGGCTCACCCTACAAAGCAACAGTCATAACCATGGCTCCTATGCATAGAGGGAAGCTTGTTCCAGAATGCTATCCTGGAAGCCTCCTTGGAGTCATGTACTCAGTTGTCTCTCTAGCAAGATGGGAGCCATGAGTTTGGCCTACTGGTCAGGATTTTCCAAGGCTTTGTTGTCTGGGCACAAGGATAGGCAGAGAAGGGACAAGCCTTCGTTTAGTATAGCTAGGTGACCTTGAAGTGACCCAACTTGACTGGCATTGGTAACAGCTACTGTGTGGCTTAGGGATTGGCACTCTTCCTTCTTAAGCACATCCGTCTACAACAGCCTTTCCAGTCAGGAGATGGGCTCAGCACGTCTACTTAACAGTACTTTTACTAAGCCCTGATCCTGGGTGGACTCTTCTCTAGGTATTGCACATCACTTAATTACTTTAATATAAAAAAAAAAAAACACAACCCTAGCAGTCACGGTCATGCATCTGTTACAACTGGGGAAACAGAGTCACGGGTCATTTTTTAAAAGACATGTAAAAACAGCTTGTAAGTGACAGGGCTGGGTTCAAAAATCAGTGTCTGCCTCCCCCTGTTCTAGTTTCTATCTCGATGAATAGCATTGTAGGTTGCAACAGGGGGAGGAGCTTCACCTAGGACATAGGTCATATCCTCCCAGTGCCCACAGCTGGAATGCCATGCTTTGGGGACAAGTCTATTCAAGGGAGGAAGGCTGCCTGGTGCCTTGAGGCAGGTTTGGGACTAACGTTATTCTGAAGAAGAGGGTGCTGTAAAATAATCAGGGTTTGAGAGGTGTCAAGAGCTATCCCAATCTACAGACTTAATTAATAATATGAGATCACAGCACAGAGTTTTATGGTTATCATGGACACCTTGGAGACGGTCCCTCGTTGAATCTGGGAGATGAAATATCCATGAAATAGATGGTGTGGCATTAGGGGAAGAAAAGTAAAATAAAAACCCCAGGCTGCACGTACTATAACCCTTCAGTTAGGCAAGACCGCGCAGGCTGTCCTTTGTGGAAAAGGCAACTGTCTTTGCCCTAACATGTGGGCCTGCGTTCTTCCCCACCATTGGAGTGTGGGACATGCCGCTGCGGAGGTGAAACTCTTGACTGCGTTGACCCTACACTGGCTGATGCTACTGCACTCAGGTGCTGAGCTTTAAGGAAGCCCCGAGACACTGCTCAGGGCATGGACAAACACAGCTTAGGATGTGGGAGGCTCAAGTTGGGATTCCCTAACTCCCAGACATCCAGTGGCTGCTGGGGTGTCCCAATGGGAGTCCCTGGCCATTAGGGGCCCTTGGGCTGAGGCTGGCAACTAGCCTGGGGCCAGGGGAGCTCTGGCTTAGCTCATCAGTGATTGTCCTTAGCTGTGGTTGTCTGTGAGCACAAGAGAGGACTTCTACGGGAGACTTAGGCTGTGACTCTTTAGGCAAAGGCCTTCTCCAAGCTCCCCATGGTGGTTCTCAAAGAAAGAGACAGTCCATGTTTATCCATACTGTTTATTGACTGTTCGTCGTGGAAAATGGATGCATATTGACTCCTCAGGATGGACCTCAGATTAAATACATTGTGTAGGGAGGATGTCCAGGAAGGGAAGCTTATTGGCTAAACCCTCAGGGCCTCTAGAAACCTCATTAGCATGGAGCTATGACCTGGGGCTGCGTGACCACAGGTCACATTTCCTAATGTGGGAAGTGTGGCCGTATTCCAGGCCAGGAACCTGACAAGGGGCAGGGAGATGCCTACTGTCTCAGGTGGGTACCTGGGTACCAGGGTCTCAGACCCATTCTACCATACCAATTTCCTAGCATGGTCCACTGTCACACATCAACAGTAGCTCTGTGCTGGGGCTAGGTCAAAGCTGGCGATTTATTCTGTGTGAGGGTTACCCGTCATGACAAGGGACTCTGAGCCCGCCCTACTCCTTTTGTGTAGATTTGCCAGTCCCTCATTCTGGGGTCATTGGCTTCCTCAAGGTCTTAGGCCTGGCCCATCTCCCTGTAGTTTATCTTTCTCTTGAGACTGATGGATCTGGAGACTTTCCTGTTGCCTGGAGAAAGCTACTTTCTGGGCTTACTTCTGATGAAGCCAGGGCCAAAAGGCAGGGACACAGGGAAGTAGAGTCTGGGGGAAAAGGTGGTCGCATACACAGTCATAAAGCTTTCTGTTAGCCTTACTGAGATAAATCACCACCACTAGCGAATCCTTCTTGGTTGTTTTGGACGACAGGTTTGTGTCCCCATATTCCACCCATTTCTCAATTTATATAGAAAAAAAAATCCTAATTCCCTTTTGGTACCTGTTTGGAGGTACCTGTAAAGAAGGAGGGTGCAGTGAGGGTGGGACCTTTCTCTGACAGGTTAGTGTCCTGAGAGGAAGAGATAGCAGAGTGTGTGAGCACTGGAGTGAGCCCTTTCCCCGCTTCATGAAGACCCAGCAGTTGGCCAGTCATCTGTGATCCATCAGAAACATAATCTACTGGCCCCTATATCTGAAACTACAGCCGCTGCATCTGCGAGAAAATTAATTTCTGTTGTTGAACACTCAGCCTGTAGTATTTTGCTCTAACAGACTGACACGGCCACTGCTTTGTCTCATAACAGCTAATGGCTGTTCGGTTGTATCCAATATCCTTTAGCCATAGACCAAATTTGTCACAAGTCCATTATTTTACTTTCGTTTTATCCCAGAATGAAAAGTCTACTGGGTGGGTATTCCCAATATCCTCAATTCACAGAAGAGGAAATGAGTTCAGAGAATTTAGATGCCTCATTCAAACAACATAAGACTCTTGAAGCATGGGCAGGCTCCATGAGAGAAGATGGAGGAGCAGAGGGAAGAGAGGGCCCGAGGCCCTCACAGAGTGTTTTTTCTGTCCCATTTGATCTTTCTGCAAACCCAAAGCTTCTTCCCTTTATTGTCACCATTTGTCTGGCTTCCACAAAGTCATCTTTATTGTGTTGCTTTGACGGAGACTGACTGGTCCTAAATTGTACCTTCCATGTAAGAGTCTACTTTCCAGCCACCACCCTTTGGGCCAAGAACATTCCTGTGAGGGACTCAAAGCATGACCTCCAACAAAGCACTGACTTCTTAGACAGCTGAAAGCCCATCATCAGTTGCCACAAGAAGCTCGGGCAAAGGCGAGCAAGGCCGTATCCCAGAACAAGAGGAGACCAGAGCCCAAGCTCACTTTGAAACTCTCATTTCCAGTGTGCATTAATTACAGAGGTATCAAAAATCCAGCTCTGTAATAATGGTCAGCTGATATTGCCTTAGACAGTGTTTGGTCTACACTCCTCCATGGTTTTAGAGGCAGGGTCTCACTGTGTAGCTTTGGCTGCCCTGAAACTTGCTGAACAGACCAGGCTGGCCTCAAAGTCACAGGGTTCCATTTGCCTCTGCCTCTCAAGTGCTGGGGTTATAGGCATGTACCACTACTCCTGGTTCACCCCCATCTTTTCACAGAGGAATGGACCTAAGTCTAAATTTGGGGCTGTCCATGTGTGGTCAGGGATCTCCATGAGTTACGTAGCATAGGACTGTCCAGATAGGTAGTTCCATAAAGACTCCAAGAATCTTTACTTTTCAAAAAAAAAAGGTCCCAGGGTGTTTTTTTGATAATTGGATAATTGGATAGAAAAACGCATTAAGGCACATGTCCAAGGTATCAATGGCAGAGGCGACACTTGACATTGGGCCTCCTTCCTTCTTCCTGATGTATACAATGCATGCCCACTAGACGAGAAGTAGAAGCCTAATTGTGTTGTACACAACTACATCTGCTTCTTTGGCGGATGGCTTCTACTGTCCTGGCTTGTAGTGCACAGGAAAGGTCAGTGTGGCCCGGGATTCACAGAACATCTTCCAACTGACACCTCTCTTTTTCTCAGCCCTTACTCAGCTAGATTAGCCAGACTAAGCATTGCACTCTGGCTGCCTTCCTCTGTGGGAGTGGGTCAGCTGGGAGACATGGGCGAAGTAGCTGTGAGCTGCTCTATGGTCTTCATGTACCCCTAGGCTTTTGTTTCCCCTTGCATAAAATAGGAAAGGCTTCCTTGAAATTATTGAGCCAACCAACCAACAAAACCCCCAGGAAAATGAACTAGGGCAAGCTTCCACAAACAAAGACAACACAAGTCCATTGGATGAGAAGCAGAAACCCAATGGGCAAGAGGGCTTCTACCAACCAGATGGATGGCCAGAAGACATATGGATCTGGGTCAATATGAGAAAGAGGGGCTCCCTTCATCCTTTGTGGTGTCTCTAAGTAAAGCTCACTGAGGTGGGGCATAGCCTTCCAGCCATCTCTGAGAGCTTGGAAGTCCTTCTGCCTGTTCAACGCATCAGCGGTTGTTGAGGACAAGTCCTGCCAATGAGAGGATGGAGTAAGAACACTGATAATTCTTTTCTTTGTGTGGTTGTGTGTGTGTGTGTGTGTGTGTGTGTGTATGTGTGTGTGTGTGTGAAGGAGGGTAAGTAGACTCATGCTATGACTCGTGTGTGGAGGTCAGAGGGCATTCTCAGTGATGGTCCTTGCATTCTCCCTTGTTTGAGACAGCATCTCTCTGTTGCCCAGTGCTCAGCGTGGTTAGCTGGGTCTCAAGCTTCTGGGGCTCTTCTGTCTTTGGCTCCCATCAGGTCACAGGAGCCCTGGGTTACGGAAAGAGCCATCTTCACATGAGTCATGGGAGTCACGGGCTGGTCTTCAAGAAGAGGAATTTTTAGCAGGAGAAAAAAGTCTCTGCATTGCTTAGAAGCAGAATGTGTCTTCCCTCTAACAAAGGAGGAAAGGGTGATGTCTCAAATGGGAAAAAGAATTCACACCTAAAGCTGACTGATTTTTCCATTAGGACTGTCTGTCTGTCCACGGTACAAGGGGGTTCTTGGGCTGGAGTTCTCTGCCACTGGGCACCCCCTTCCTCCCATGTTCTAGAGCCATTAAAGTTCTATCTGGGATTGCAAACTCATTTTAATAACAGCCTAAGCAAAATAAAATTAGAAAGGTGAGTCTGCTGGGGGTGGGGAGGAAATCATACATTGCAAGTCAAAGGCAAGTGCATGCTATTTTTAGATTCTGCATTGTAGGGGGTTATCTGCGTTCCCCGCCCCTTCTCAGCCCCCAGACTTGCCTTGCTCCCTCGTGGGTACTGAAAGTCAAATGGAAGCACCACACACACACACACACACACACACACACACACACACACACACACACACACACATCCGGGGCACACACGTACACCGACAGAGCTCCACTTAGCTCGCTGCCTCCGCCGCCCACCTAATGCGCACAGGGGAAATGGAACCACATTTGCAGCCTTGTTCTGAATGAAGACTTCTCTATTAGTCACCACCAGCCTGGCTGGGCCCCCAGTGGATAGTACCATCCCTGCTCTGAGGTACCAAAATAAATGGCTTTTGAGGTACCACGGGGGAAATATGCTGAGACTCGGGTACAATTAAAACAGTTATTAATACTTGCATTGTTCCTGGGGTGTGGGTGTGCGTGACACCTACCTTTTCCCCTTGGCTGGAGCCGAAACAAGAGAACATATGTTCTTAGCACTGGGGCTCCCCGCCGGAGTCACTAGGAGGAATGGTAAGTGTCAAGCCATGCTCAGCCCTCCTCCCTGCAGTTCCTGGTCCTCCCTGCCAATCTGCCCAGCTTGGTGGTGGTGTGGAGCAGCGGCCACAGGAGTCTTCCTGATGAATATTGCCACCTGTCGTTTAAGAAATGGTCTGAAGTGAGAGTATGTCGGAGGAAGCTGAGGAGGGCAAGATGGCAATAAGGAAAGGGCTGCCGGTACGCTGACCTACCATGCCGGGTTCTAGAAAGAAAAGAGAACAGCTGTGAGGGCTCTTTAAGTTTGTAGGGAAGAATTCTGAGGAATGATAATAATCTCTCTCTCCCTCCCTCCTTCCCTCTTTCCCTCTCTCACTCTATCTCTCTCTCCTTCCCTCCCTCTTTCCCTCTTTCCCCCTCTCTTACCATTACCATCTGCCTTCCTCACTCCCTCCCTCTCCTCCTCCCTCTTTCCCCTCCCCCCTCTCCCTCTTTCCCATCCATTTCTTCTCTCTGTCCATCTCACCTTTTCTTTTCCACACAGATGTTAAGAGCACTACAAATCTGGACAACGTTTTGTGATTTTAGGCAACTTACCTAATTTTCTAAGTCTCAGTGTCCTGGATGCAGAATGGGGATAGCATTACTTAACGAGGAAGGAACCAGAGAGTGCCAGAGCAGGGCTGGCCAGGGTAGGCACAGTGTCTGCATCTGCAGGACTCGGGTGGCAGTGGTCAAGTGACAATGTTGTCACTGCTTCTCTTCCCTTGTAGTGGGTCTCAGACCGACCCAAGGTGCACCATTCTGAGCTGGGCAGTGAGGACTTTTCCTGGTTTAAGTCTCTGCACCTCAGGGTACCACAGTCCTTGGGGGCAACTGACTCACTTCTTCTTCTCGGCTGCCTGAGGTTGTCCTAACCAGAAGGGAAAACTTGTGTCCAGGTTTTTCAGGTTTTATCAAGAGTGGGTGAAGATTCCTATTTTGAGTTTTGATAAGTCGAGCAAATGGGGCTAAAATCCTCCTTAGTCGCTTGGGAACTGAAGGTTTCTGGGACCCCAAAACCTAACAACCTCGGAAGTAGTTAGTTGGTTTGGTGTCAATATTTCCCAGCTGTTTAGTAAACAGCACCTCTCAGGTCAGAATCCAAGAGTGTGGGACAAGGAGAAAGTGTCAGCTGAAGCCCAAAGCAAAGACAGGCAGAGATCTGAACAGCAGAAAAAGAACTCCAACCCAAGGAAGAGTAAGACAGATCTTTGTAGTTCCCCTTATTCAGAACATGAGGTAGTACAGGTCGCCCGGTTAAGGTGGCAGTGAAATGGCCCAGGAGTGACCCAGAGCTAGAGGCTGCACTGTGAGTCTTCAAAAGCACTGCTCTGCACACTAAGGCTCCAGCATTCTACTCCGCCCGCTCTCTGTTCCCAGTGGCCATGGATTTGCCTCTTGCTCCAGATCCTGAGCCCCTCTCTCTGCCCCTTCCAGTTCTGAGCTACAACCATCCTGCCATTCCCGGAGAAACTGCAAGTTTGCACTGCTAATTTAAGAAACCCTCAAACTCCAACTTACAAGTAGCCAAATTGGGAGATGGTTATTCGCATTCCAGAGAGGCCTCCCGTTTTACAATTGGGGTGAGCCAAAAAGCATCCTTTAATGATGGGCTTCTACATCATTCTGGGGTTGATTTAAGGGAAGACGCATAAAGAATTAAGACCACTGATAAGGCGCCAACTGTTAAAATGAAAATAAAACACCTCTGGTTTTATAATGAAACCCAATGGGAAGTACTGTCTGAGTCGCAAAAACTTGGTAATTACACAATGTCTTTAAAGCTGCATTGAGCACTCACTCATGCAGCAAATCTACAACAAAAATCTACTGTGTGTCAGGAGCTGGACAGAAGACGGGGGCTTCGCCTTCAAGCTTCAGCTCTATGGTGCAGTGAGGGAACTGCAAACTGTAAGCAGGCACAGGGAACACACGGGAGATGGGCCAAATCAAGGTAGAAAGAGGACCAGCAGCCTAAGGGGGTTTCTTGAGGTAGGCAGGAGGGCTGAGAGATTGTTCAGCAGGGGAGACACGCTGTGAGGGTGGTGTGCTCTAAGGGAATCCAGCGACTGGAATGAGGAGGTTTGGGCTGTGGGAACAGCCAGACTCACCAAGGGTTGTCTGAGCATTACCAACGACTCTGGAACTGGGGATATAGCTCAGTCAGTAAATGCATGAGTGCTTGAGTTTGGTCTCCAGAACCCATGTAAAAATGTCTGACATGGTGGCATGCACTGGTCATCCTAACACTGACAAGAAGATCCTTGGGGCCCACTGGCCAACAAGTCTATCCCAGGGCAAGACCATTCATTGGCAGCTCAGTCTATTTGGTGAGTTCCCTACCTGCAAGAGATATCCTGAATCAAAGGAGAGAGATGATGAAAAAGGGAAAAATAGGGAGTATCTGAACATCTAACGACACCACGGGCACTGGCTTCTCTTAGGGTGTCAACAGGATCCTACTTGCATTTTAGAGACATGGGTGTTGCAAGGGAGAGGCTCATTTGGGGGAGCCAGAAAAGAAAGACACAAGCCAAACAGGATGTGGTTAGGGTCTAACCCTAACATCCTTCTCCCAAGGATGGCGAGCCAGGCTTCTGTACAAAGTGGTTTAATCCACAGGACTATCCATGGGAAGCAGGACACAGAACAAGGGAGTTTATGATGCTGGACACACATTTGCTGTGGGCATGAATGCTCTGTCTGAGACACTCAGGTCACTGGGACTGTGGATAGGAAGGTGATGACTTCTTTGACCCAGACACTGAAGCTGCATGTAGGACCAGGTCCCTGCAGGGGGTGAACAAGGAGTGGTAGAAGGGAGGGAGAAGGCGCCATGCCAAAAAGGCTGAGTTGCCTCCAAGAGACTGGTTTGAAGGTGCAGAGATAAGTGTGAATGGGAAGAGTCTAGGGTCAGGCCCCCTCCCCCACCTGACTGCTGATGGTTATGTTGAAGTGGGGTGAAAGTGTCTTCCCATTGCTTCCCAGCATCCTCCTGGAGAAGACTTCCTCCTCCCCCACCTGCCTCCACATGCATCTCCACGCACCCTACTCTCACTGGCAAATATTGAATTATTTCTCCGAAGTGTTAATTGGGATTTTTAATTGACCATGAGTGAGCTATCAAAACCCATTTGTCTCCCATGATTGTTTTTTCTCCGGGGGATGTGTCCTACCCAGGTTGGCATCATTCCTCAGCAGGCAGGCATCGCCGGCACCACCACCGGTCCGTCCCCGAGTCCTCCCCTCTCTCTTTTCAGTTTGACCTTATTTAAGAAGAGGAAAGACAGTATACCATGTTTAAGGAATGCCAGTGTCCTTTAAAGGGCCATCCTGGCAGGGATCTTCCCGTATGCACCATTGCAAGTATATTGTACAGAGTGGTGGGCAGAAGGGATATTTGTCAATCATGGTTCCCCTTACACGTGTCTTAGAAACCTGTTTGTTATGAATATTAGTGATTGATAGACCAGCCTTTCACTAGCTGGCCTCACATGTCCTGCAGTGGATCTGGTATTGACCTTATTAGAGCTGCGGCTTCTCTGGGCAGGTGATGGAATCACCATATGTTCATGGTCACCGGGGTGCTGGAAACACAGTCATACTCGAGGGGGCTCTGCATGGAAAGGTTTTGTTGGCATGAAGGAGAAATCAGTGTGGTCTAATCTGACAGAAAGAGGTCTGAGGCAGCTTCAGCAGGAAGCCGAAGAGGCCAACCTGGAACCCAGACTCCAGAGATGCATTTCCTTCAAAGGCCACACCTCCTAAATTTCCCCAAATAGCATCACTAACTAGGGACCAAGTATTCAAAAGCCTGAGACTCATGGGGGACATCTCATACAAATCACCACATTGCACTCCTTGGCCCCTATTGACCTGTTGCCATATCATAGTGCAAAGTGCATTGAGTCCAACTTCAAAAGTCCTTATAGTCTGTCACAGACTCAATGCTGTTTTAAGTCCAAAGTGTCTTCTGAGACTCAATGCAGCTCTTAACGTTAACCCTGTAAACCAAAAAAGCAATTTTCTTCTTCTAACATACAATAGCATTGCCATTCCAAGAGAGGAGAATGGGGTCATAGTTTAGAAATACTAGATTGAGCCCCTCGACCTCTCTGGAGCCCTGCTAGCATCTTTGAGACAGTCTCCGCTCACCCCAACTCAAGAGGTTGCCAGATTTGAAAATACTGTTGAGTCAGGGTTCCCTGGGGTGAAGTGAGGAAGGACTAGACCTTGGCAGGTGCTCATGGGAACAATAACCCTAAAAGCATCTAGGAGCGCTTGGCTCTGACCCCCACAGAAGAGGAGTGTGGTCCAGAGAAGGGTGGTTGGGTTTAAAGAGGGAACTTCAGAGCCCAGTAAGGGAGCAGAAGTGAGAAGAGAAAGGTCACAAGCCACAGGAGGGCAGATGCTAGAAGCAGGATGGGGCAGGTTCTGGTAGCTCTGCCTGGTGACGAGAAGAGAGACCAGAGCCTCCCTTTCTATCCTGGGGACCTCCTTCCATCCTGAGCCCTTTCCTTGATGGATGTCACCCAGGTCAAGGAATTCAAGATCAAGTTTTATGATCGTTGGCGACCCGATGGGTTAGTTACCTCTTCTGAGTAGCAGTTCCATGTGAGCAAAGGTTCCTGTGTAGAGCACTGTAAGCCCAGGATAATAGCCTGATGTCAGGGTTGGAAGGTTCCTTCTGCTTCCTATACACTATCCTCCAGGCTTCCTGTGAACCTGGGAATATGTAAAAGGGTAAGTTAAAGAGGGCAGTGGGGGGTGGTGGGTGGGGTGTATAAAACATAACAATCTGAAACAACCTGACTTAAAATCAGACCAAATGGAAAGTTCTAGAAAGAGAGGCAGCTGATGAACAGGTGAGTGATGCCCTGCACCAGAAATTCGAGGGAAATGCAAATGAATCCACAGTGGGTGCCCCTGACACTCATGAGGGTAAACACTCTTCCAAATGCAGAAACTAATGAGTGTTGGCAAGTACATGGTGGGGAAAAACTGGAATCTGGTATACTGTTAATGGGAACATAAAACCGTACAGCCTACAAAAACCAGGTTATAGTAGTTGCTACACATTAAGTTATGACATGATCCAAAATTTGTAATTCTGGATATACCTAAAAGATCTGAAAGTATCCTCAAAGAGGTATTTAGGCACTCACTCATGTTCACAGCAACCACATTGACCACAGCCAAAGGCGTAACCCAAGTATTGGTGATGTGCAATTGGATAAAAAAGTATGATGTGTCCTCCAACAGAATATCACTCAGCCATTCAAAGGAAGGAAACTGACACAGGGAGGTGCGTGGAAGTCAGCCAATCACAAAGGGATGGTGAGGTCAGTTTTGCCTCACTCCGCACAAGCAGAAATAGAGTCCAGAACACAGACTAGTCATCAGAGGGGGCTGCTACCAGTTGGTACTTTGCAGAAGGGGAGCTAAGAGCAACAGCCAGCACAGGAGGGCAGGAGTTGGCCCGGATTTGAGATTGATCGAAATGCAGCTGGCTCTATGCTGTGTGCCTTTGGGTTGGTGATCTAACTTCTCTGAGCCACTGTTCTCTTCTTGATAAAATGAAGAGTCAATGGTAAAAACGCTTGAGCTACCAAGAAATTGAAGGCCACCTGGGCCATGCATGGGGAGGCTCCAGCAAATAAATGGCCTTTGTGAAATGTTAGGTCCCCTATTAGTCCCTGAAGAGTCCAAGGAGGAGGTGGAACTCACAGGCTGCTTAAATGCCAACGGCTGCCTCTGATGACAAGGGAGGTTGTACTATTAATGGGTGAGCATAGAAGATGTCCTTTTCCAAGGTGTTGGGCAGGAATTTACATGTTGGACGTGAGTGGATCTTGCATTACTGATGGACGATTAGCGTTCCCAGCCCCGTGCCATCATACAGGTCCAGCTCACCAGGAAGGGAGGGCAGTTAAACAGGTGCTTGACAGCCTGTGCATTGGCAGGCACTGGGGAAGCCCCAGCTAGAGGGAGACTAGGCCAGCAGAGCTAGTGATCCCAAGTCAGGGAGGGTATTCCTAGGCTCCTGCCCCACCCACAGCAGACGGGACTTCCCTGCCCTTTTTTAATTATGTCTTTACTTTGCTCCCCAGTGGAAACTTCCCCTCCTTCCTCTCTTCCCAGTCCCTCTCTCTCCTTTCCTCTGCCCCCATGCACTCCTTTTCCTCCTCTTCTTAGAAAAGGGTAGGCCTCCCATAGATATCAACCAGCATAGCATATTGAGTAAGATTAGATGTATCTTCTCCTATTGAGTGTAGGTGAGGCAAAGTAGGTCAGAGACAGTCCCCCATTCCCTCTTTAAGAGTCCCACATGAGGACCCAGCCGCACAATGTCACACAGAGGGCCTAGGTCTCTGAAGACTGGGCTGTTCCCTTTAGGGGTCACCTTCAAGAAGCCCTTGATAAGTGCCTGTCTCCACCCACCAGCCCTGGGAACTGTTGTTTTCCAAGCCTGTGTACTTTCAGGCCCGTGCCTAGCCAACCTTTCCCTCTCTCCATTCCCTATATCAGCCTGGCCTCCTCAGTAAGTATTGGCATCTGAAAACCTGAAGCTGAAGAAGGGCCAGGTCCAGAAACATGCCCCAGCCTCAGTTTACCAGTTGGCATCTCCCAAGCAGTCGTCAGGCAGGCTGGAAACAGCAGACAAACCTGGGCTTCCAGTTTCTATTTTCCCATGTTGTCTTGGGTATCCCTTCCCTGGGATGAGTGACACCACTTCTTTTCCTTATCCACATCCTCATTTTTGGTTTCTGCCATCTATGCATTTTCTCATAATGAGGAGTTTTACATTGTGTGTGTGTGTGTGTGTGTGTGTGTGTGTGTGTGTGTGTGTGTGTGTGTGTGTGTCCCTTTCTGCACACTGGTTTCTCCCAGACTAAGCTCTGAGAGCTCTTGTCTTGCTCTCCATGTGTCCTCTCAGTAAGATGTCCACTCTCTTCCCATATGCTAGGAACTGAACTCAGGACATTGAATGTGTTAGGCAAATGCTCTACCTCAAGCTACAGCCTCAGCCCTGTTTTCACTTTCCTGCCACCCTCCCACCTCAGCCTCCTGAACCACCAAGGTGAACTGGGAAGTCCACTCTTTTCTGTAGTCATCCTTTGTAGACTGATAGCCCCATCCACACATCTGAAGTCCTCCGAATCGCCAGTCTCCAAACAAGCTCAGAACCTCCCTTAGGTCAGTTCTGTTCTTGCTCCTTTCTTCCTTAGATCCAATCAGGGGCTAGGAAGCAATCCAGGGAGTAAAGTGTTTGCCATGCAACCATCAGCACCAGAGTTCAGATCTTCAGTATCCTAACAAATGTTAGACTGAT
This sequence comes from Rattus rattus, assembly GCF_011064425.1. Taxonomy (NCBI): domain Eukaryota; kingdom Metazoa; phylum Chordata; class Mammalia; order Rodentia; family Muridae; genus Rattus; species Rattus rattus. Next base: position 40,060,094 of record NC_046161.1, read on the forward strand.
TTGATGGCCCACCTGTAATGCTATCACTTACAAAGTGGAGACAGGGGATTCCCAAAGCAAGCAGACTAGTTAGATGGGCTCTGATTTATATATTGAGACACCACCTCAGGATACATGGAGGAGAGTGATCAAGGAAAGTATTGAACATCTACCTCTGGCCTACACACACACCCCTGCACACACAGGCATGTATCCGTACACAAGCAGACATATATACACACAGGCACAGCACATACTCATATGCATACAAAATAAAAGGTAGGTCCTACCTTTCTGGAGGAAGAGGCATCTCTCCTCTGACATTTCAAACGCTGTGGGTTCCCTACTCTGTCTTGCTGTCACTACTCTTGTTTGGAACTTCACAATTGTTCCTTTAAACTCTTATTGTCTCGTTTTTATATCTTTCCTTTGTTCCGTCCACTGAACGGCTGTCAGTTGACTTTTGAAGCCTGCTCTACCACTGTGTCCTCAATACTCCCCATCTTCCCGTCATTTAGAAACCAAAGTTCAGATCCTTGGGGGTGTGAGGTAGGTCAAGACCATTCATCTGTCTCTAGAAGACCTCTGTCCTCCTCTTTAGTGGCATACCCAGTGCCCTAGGCTTCCTCCACAGCTGGGGAAATAACTTATACCCTCATACTTGCCTTCCAGAGGAGGTAGTTCGAGGTTTGTCTGCTCCACACTTCTTTCTCGGATCGCCCTGCCTCCAACCAGAATGAATGGTCCACTGTGAGTTCCCATTCTACTTGGGTTCCCATATCCAGGCCATGTTAGTCATTTAAAGAAGCAGGTGCCTCCTTGGCTTGCTAAAGTGAAGCTTTGCCTTTTCCCATAGCAAAACGCCTAGCCAGCACTCAGGTAGAAGTAGATGGCATGGCAGTGTGGTACACCCGAGGTACTCTGTACTAGGTACTTTCTCTTTATTTTGAGACATAAACATTGGGAGTTTGTAGATGGATGCAGAGAGAGAGAGAGAGAGAGAGAGAGAGAGAGAGAGAGAGAGAGAGAGAGAGAGAGAAAGAGAGAGAGAGAGAGAGAGAGAGAGAGAGAGAGGAGAGACAGACAGACAGACAGACACAGACAAACAGACACAGAGAGACAGAGACAGAAATGGAGATGGAGAAACAGAGAGACATAAAGAGACAGAGACTGAGAGACAAAGGGACAGAGAGCAAGAGTCTATATATAGCAAAGAAAGGAGGTTCTTTTCTCTGCACATAACCACACTGTATTTGGAAAAGCAGTGGAAAAAGAACCATCCCCAAACCATCTCTCTTGTTTTGCATAAAAAGCCAGAACAGAAGGAAGACAAAGCATGTTGACTCAGAGTCACTAAAGAAATTTTTAAGTCCCTCAAGGTGTTTGGTGGACTAGGTTGAAAACATTTTCACTGTAATGCCAGGGTAAGCTGGAGGAAATGCCAGTCTATCCCATCCAAGTCTCTCCCATCCACAAAGAGAACAGGGGCCTCAAAGCACCATTTTGTGACGGAAGCACCACTCATTTCAAGCATAACCAGGTGCTGGTCTGTTTCTTCCAGCTTTTGGGTGCTTGCCACTCTTGGCTTGTCCTTGAGTTCCTGGGAATGTAGCATGCTAATCAAGCATGCCCAGAGCGTGCTCTATGAGGACTGATGTGGACCTGGAGGGAGACGTGAGGGCTTCTTCTGGTGACCCTCATCCTTGGCCCCTTAGAAACAAGGCAAGCTCTGGAGCCAAGCCAGAAGTCGTGCTTATCACAGAAAGCAAAAGGGATGGCCACTCTGTGGGCTCCTGAATCAGGATCTGAAATGCCTTTCAGGCAGGAGCACCAGGCTAAAAGAAAAGCAATGGAACCTAATGGGGATAAATGGAAAGTCGTGCACGGAGTTTCCAAAAGAAATCGATTCTGTAAGTACCGACTCGGGAGAGCCAGACCTGATGGAAGCTCGGACAGGAAAGGCTTGCAAATGTTTATGAGAGGATCTTAGTCCTCCTCAGCTGCTCAGGCAGCCATGGTCAGATACACAGTTTGTTCTTGGGCTGAATGGATGAAATTAAGAATCAAAAACAGCACATATATGAACACACTAAAGACACACATGCACACGTGCATGCACACACACACACACACACACACACACACACACACACACACACACACAAATACACATACATGAATCCAAAGCAGAGGGTTCAATGCTTCCTGTCCATTGCAGCAAGCAGAGAACATAGGATCCTAGCTTCAGGAATGAAGTTCTGTAATAAACTGACCATTTAAAGGTACTCAGGATGGCAGAGATCTTGGCATGCCATCTCGTGAGAAAGAAATACTTTAGAAAACAGAAGCCCTGACTCTGGAGAGAGTAAAGAATTGGGAAGATCACCAGCATGTGGTGGGGAGGCTGCCAGGTTCATACAAGTCAGAGGACAGAACTTAAGAGCCCCAAGACAGCAGACCTTGGTACTGAGAAGGATACTACAAGTTATCCACAAAGGTCTCTGGCCCAGCAGCCCATCTGTGTAGGTCGCCCGGAAGGCTATTGGCTTCTAATTTTGATTGCAGATTCACAGCCACCAGGATTCTAGACTATATGTGTGAGAGTATGTGTACATCTTCATAAGCACACACATGAATGTTACAGGTTAGAGGTCATTTCTCGGGAGCACCAAGGAGACCTTGTTGAGCCCCACTCCTGTCTTATTTTTTTTTAAAGTCTCTCATGGGACCTGGGGACCTTCCAGCATCCATTGTCCATGTTTTTGTTTGTTTGGTTTGGTTTGATTTTTTTTTTTAATTGTGTGTGTGCTGGGGTTTTAAGGTCACATGGCAGCCTCTCTGTGTATATAAACCCCTGGGAGTCAGCTGCTGTTTTAAATTCTAATCAAGGTCTAGTTATGCCATCTCGTTGGTGGGCTGTGCCTAAATCTCAATGTGCTGGGGGGGGGGGAGTCAAATCTACCAAAGGTGACCTTTCCCTTACTAGGTCCCAGAGAAAGCCCACCTTGGGTGTTCATGACAAGTAAAGCCATGGGAGCAGATGATAGATGGGACGTGTTGACTCTCTGCTCAGCCACAGGGAAGTCACCTCAGGCAAAAGCTTCTGATGTACCAGTGGCAGGAAGGCAGGGGGGAAGCAGAGTCTCACAATCTGGGGAGGAGGGGATTCAGCCAGGAAAAGAGCCTGCTCCGGGCTTATATCACCGTCCTCCTTGCCTTGGGGAAAGGCATGCCTTAAACTCTTCATACTCCCTTGGGCCCGGCTTTCCTGCCGAAATGAACTTACTTATTTTTAATAGAGACCGTTTGAGTAGCTGTGTTTTCTGAGGCTGATGTGTTCCTAAGCACCTTTTGTCCTCACGGGTTTTCTTTTTTAAATCCTTCCAGAGCAATGACGCTGAGCAAGAATTGGGCAGAAGGCGTTCCCCTCGATGCCTGCCGCAGCTTGCCCACCTCGTAAGGGTAGAAAGAGTAGGGGGTCGTGAGAGATAAGAGCGATGAGCAGAGCAGCTGGGGACAAGAGGTGGAGGAGAAGGGAGGACAGATGATCTCCCTAGTCCCTGCCTTGTGCTTCTCCCTGAACACATAGTGTGGAAGTAGTTGTGGCTTTTAAACAACTTACACACACTTGTCGGCCGAGATAAAATGTTATTAAGATTAAACGCCGAGCAGGGAACGAATCCGACTTCTCGCTGTCACATTTCAGCTCTGATGAGTGATTGTATTTCGGTAGCCCCGGCTCCTAAGCAGGGAAACAACATTATTATCATTAATAAGCCCATAATGGGGAAGAGAAATTACAAACACTTCGGCAACAAGCGGGCCTCCAATGTTAATATTTTATGAGCACACAGAGGAAATCTACGGCTGAATGTAAATGGCAGAATTATACGTAACCATAATGTAAACACGCATAATTGGGCTGAGTTGAGGGGAGGGGGAAGGTTGGTGGTGATGGGCTGAAGGTGGCGTTTGCATCTCAGGTGGATCCCCTGATGAAGAACGGCAGAGCCTGGGGGCACCCCGTCACCCTGACTCATCTCCTTCTGTCTCTTGTTCCTGTGAGGTGACCCCGTCTCCCCAGACCCCATGGGCGGGAAGCTTCCCATTTGAGCCCATACGTCATATGTCATCCTTGATGTGGGAACACTTTAGACAGATAACTATAATCCCAAATGTCATTTCCTGGGGGCCTTTGGGTCTGTCGTGTGTGCATCCCTGTTGTAAAATGTATGCTGTGCATCCATGGGACCCTGTCTCCGATTCCCCCGCCATGACCAAGTGTTCAGTACATTATCCCCGGACCCCTATGCAGAGTTTTTGGTGGGTGGTCTTGGTTTGCAATTTTTGCTACCAGACCTTTGCTTCAAAGTAACATGGAGATCCAACTAGCCTGAGAGCTTCCCTAATTGAAGCACAGTAGGGGCCAGAACCCTTCTTCTAGACCTCCTTTCTCCCAGGGGAGGAGTCTCTGGGGGATACAGGAGAATCAAATTGGGATTCAAAGAAACTACACGTTCTTCCTGCCCTGCGGACTACAGTCTCCTGCCCTGCAGAAAACTTGGCTGGGGGCTGACAGGCCTTGTACAGATTTCACCACCTCTCGAATCTCTACCTCTCTCTCTCTCTCTCTCTCTCTCTGGAAAAAAATGAATGGAGCTGAGTAGGGGTTTTCCACCATCCCATCCAGCTCTGACACCAAGAAGTGGGCAGTTCTCAAGGAAATTCTATTGCCCATTGCAAGTCCCCACATAGTTGATTATGAAAAGTCAGAATGGGTGGCTGAGAGCCTAGGGTGCCTCTTCCCCTTGTGAGGCCTGAGGTCACTTCCTAGGAGTTAGATACCATTGCCTTTAAACTTGCCAGAGCCAGAACCTGTCCCTGTCTGCCTGTCTGTCTGTCTGTCTGTCTGTCTCTGTCTCTCTTTGTCTGTGTGTGTGTATGTGTGTCTTTGTTTCTGTGTGTGTGTCTGTCTGTATCTGTGTGTGTGTCTGTGTCTATGTGTATGTTTCTGTGTCTGTGTGTGTCTGTACACAGTGAGACCAACACAGGACTTGGTGTACCACAAGGACAGGAGCCATGGTGCCCAACAGTGCCTGACTTACACTGAGTACCCCAGGAGACACTGTGAACACAGGATTAAGAATCAGCTCGTAAGGTAGTTAATGAACAGGAGCAGCTCTCCTCCTCTCCATCTTGCTTTTGGAGTTTTTATTTTGCAGTATAGCCTACAGTTTCAAAACCTGTCTATAGAGCACCTACTAGGTGTGAGCACTGCGCCGTTGACTTTAGGAAAGACAAACTCCGTCGGACTGGAAGCCCGCCTCTTTTCCTGGCGCTGGCTTCCTCCCTGATTTCCCCTCTCCCCTGCTCCTGTTCATTATTTCTCTCTGCAGTTATGTTATCATTGGCCTTGGTAAAGAGTTTCAGGGGTGTCGTTTGTCTGAGCAACATTATGCAGAATTAAGTTCCAGGGTAATTTCTGATGCAAATACCTGTCCTCCAGGAGAATGTGAATTAAGCCTGCTGGTCTCTGCTCCGCAGAGGTGGCGCGTTTGGAGCCAGACTGCCAGCAACCTGGCAAGCTGAGGGCAGGGAGGGGGGCGGGTACAGGACATAGCACTCCAGGCCTTCCTAAGTAGCTCATATGGGCTCCAAAGTGGAGAGAAACCTGAGCAGTCAGCTCCTACATTCTATGACTGTTCCCCATGCTGAGGATGTCTGCCCTGTACCCCATCCCCACCCCAGAGATGCTCCCCAGTAAATTTCATAAGCTGCTTTTAGGAAGTGCTCTCTCTCTCTCTCTCTCTCTCTCTCTCTCTCTCTCTCTCTCTCTCTCTCTCTCTCCTCCTCCTTCCTCCCTCCTCCCCTCCCTCCCTCCCTCCCTCCCTCCCTCCCTCCCTTATATCATTCCTCCTCAAAAGTATGTGCCTTGTTTCCTTGTCTTCTGGAGAGCTGCCTGTCTCTGCCTCCTCGATGCTTGGGATTTCAAACACATGTCCCCATGCTCACTCTTACATGGGTGCTGGGGGTGGAGCTCAGGTCCTTGTGCATGAACAAGCATTTAGGTAGTCATGCTCTCTCCCCAGTTCAGCAAGGTTTTCTCTAGAGCAGAGCTGTGCTTCTTGCTATGCACTGTTTAGTAGTATGCTTTGGATCCATATCTTTCAGATTTCAAAGCACTGTCAAGTAAAGTGAGAGAGCCGATTGGGAGACCTTGGAACCCAGAGGAGCCATTTTTAACCTGCCCTTGAAAACGCATAAAGCCTCATTATAACTGGCTCCCAGGTAGTGCTGTCCCAGTGAGCTGTGGAGGGTAGAACCCTGAAAGCAAATTGCAAGTGATCACGCCTACTGGACTTTTTTTATTATTGGTCTTTTCAGCACCACAATCTAAAGGTGTGCTAGCCTACGGTCTTCGGGCAGATGAGCCCAGTAAGGATGTGGCCCCAAACAAACTCACAAACTTAAAAGAATTATGAGGGGTTTCTCCTTTTTGTAATTATTATTTCTTTTTTCCTCATGACTCTGTGGCATGGTTCTTGAGTGTGAACAATGACTTCCTGCTAGTGTCCAAGTTGGGCAAGCCTGGGCTCTGTTGAGAACTGTGTTGCCTTTACTGAGAACAGCTGTCTGCAGGTTTCTTCCCTGGGATATCCCCGAGGCTTTGTCTGTGAAGGTAAGGGCCTGAGACCTCAGTGTCAGCTGTCTTGTCCTGAGGTCACCTCCTGGAAATGGAAGCTCTGGACAGTGGGGAAACAAAAACCCTGGCCCTGTGATTTCCTGGTCCTCAAGGAGTATGTGCCACTCCAGAGATAGGGTCATTAGCCTGTTTCCCACTCAGCGCTCCAGAGCCCACGTCTTCTTTAGGGCCAGTGTCCTTCCTGGAATCCCACCCGAAAGGGCTCCTTGGCCTCCAGGGGAGAGTTTGAGGGCTGCCAGCCGAGAATAGGGGATCCCCTGCCTGGTTGAGTTATCGCTGGCTTCTGAGAAAATCAGGATACTCTTCATAAGGTGGCTGCCGTTTAGTACATTCTAGAAGAGTCTAGATGGAGGTTCTAATTGGCTGGACTCTATGTCCCTAGGGCTTTTATTCTGTTCATTCCTTTAGGGCAGAAGGCAAATCTGCACTGCATGCCCTTTCCTTGCAGACACAAGGTGCAGAGAGGATTGTCTGAAGTCAAGCAGGTTGTCCCAGGTGAAGCCCAGCCAGAGGCCCTATCCCTTACCTCTGAGAGCCTGTTTTCTTTCTTGTGCCCTTAAAAATGGATCTGTAGATGGGGCAGGGGGAGGTTCTGTAGAGCTAAAGAGACAGAAGAAACACCCCCATACCTGCCTGTAATTCCTGTCCTGCTTGGGCTTAGAACCTATGTTAGAAATGGCAGGCTTGGCCTGCACCAAAGAACAGAACAGAGGCTTCTTGTGGCCCCCACTTGGAGGCGAAAGGGATTTATGCTCCTGGACCTAACCAAGTACCTTCCTTAATGGTTCCCAGGAGCACCCAGCCATGTCCCTGCCTGCTCTGTCCCTCAGGGTTGGCATCTCTGTAGCAGTTTTACGCTCCAGCGTCTCTGAGTCATTATCTTCCCAGACACCAGCCTTTTCTCCCATGTTATGGCTGCTTCTGCTGCGGATCCATCCTCAGCTCCCACCCCTTCTCTGGGTGCGGGCTTTCTCTCCCCAGTATGCCACTCCCTCCCCTACAGCTGTCACAGAGAGGGGGAGCAAGTCACAGCCCACGCTCTGAGCTGCCTATGCAACTGCCTTTAGGCCCCCTGGACCTTGAGGCTGTCCAGCCATAGTCTGACAACGGTGGTCACATCAGAGGTCTGAGCCATCTGGTCATTTTATCCTGATGTCCCTGGGGCCCTTTGTGTAAGGACATGGTGCACCTGTCATCACGAATCTTCCCTCAGCAGTCATGTTAATAATTCATACTTTCAATTTCTCCCCTACCCATACCAGTAAAGAGTATACTATATCTAAGCTTGCTTTATTTCTTCATTTTTTTTTGTGGGATGCTGTTAGCTTCCTAGGGGTTAGAGAATATTCTGTGTACTACATGTGGGGTATAACTGTGGTCAAGTGCTTGCCTGGTATGCAGAAGGCCCTGGGTTTGAGACCCAGGAGGGGGGAAGGGAGAGGGAGGGAGGGGGAGGGGAGGGGGAGGAGGAGACACAGAGAGACACAGAGAGACAGAGACAGAGACAGACAGACAGAGAGACAGAGACAGAGAGAGGAGAATTAGAGAATCAAATACAGATCCAAATCTGAATCCAGATGGCCCCTGACTTCTGCCTCCTACTTTAATTCCTGTATTCACTTTGTCTTTGGCTTTCTTCCTACCATTCTGTCTGCTTCTCTCTCTCTACTCTCTCTCTCTCTCTCTCTCTCTCTCTCTCTCTCTCTCTCTCTCTCTTTCTCTCTCTCCCTTCCCTCCCCTCCCCTCCCGTCTCTGAGCAGCTCCCGCCTACTAGGCATGCGGCTTCAGGACAAGGACAAAAGACACCATCCAGACATTGATCCTTTTACAGTTGGACTCTTTAAGAGCAGAAGCGTCTGCTGCAGGCCCCAGTGGCCCACCAGTCTCTCTCCCACTCAGTGCTCCAATCACCAGCTTTTGAGTCACAGTGTAAAGACTCTTTAGAGACACTGACACAAATAAGCCACCCTCCTCACCAGTATTACCCTGGTGCCACTTGTAGAGGGAATGGTAGACGAGCTCTCCCCTCCTTGCCTGCTCCTGACCACTGTGTTAGGTTTCAGAATCCCTGGCATCCAGTGACAGCTCTGTTCCTCCCCCTACTCTCAGGCATATGGCCGCCTCTTTGAACCCGATCCGCATCCCATTCTGGTACCCTAGGAAAGGAAACTACAGTCCTGTGAGGAGTTGTTTAAAACTGGTTATAACTGGGTTGGTCACAGTCGGTCGAGAGAGAACTTTATTTGATGAGGGAGGTGGGCAGTGTGGACTGAGGACCAAGAGGAAGGGGAGGAGAGACTAATGGGTCAATGTAAGCTGCAGACCAGCACTGAGAAGGAAGTTCTCTACTTTCAACTCTGCTTCTGGTGTGATGGGGCCAGCCGCCTGCTAGGCAAAGGTTGGATCTGGCAGCCCCCACATCTGTGCTGCAAACTGCTTACACCTGATACTTACAGGCTCAGTATACGGGGCAGGATGGCAATTTGAGAGCTAGTCTCTAATCATTGAGCCTAAATAAGAAGAACCCTCCCCTGTCCCCAGTCATAATCCTTCAGACCCCTGGTCAGGTTGGGCTCAGAGCTCCTGACCCATGGAGGGCTTTAGGCAAGCTGAGATACTCGGTGGGGAGGGAGCCAGGACCTCATGCCATCTCAGTTCCTTTCCCCAGTGTGCCAGTCCCAAGACACTCCACTTCCAGGTTCAGGAGGCCAGGTACAACCACAGATGGAGTCCTCAGTAGGACAAGCATGCAAATAAGGAATGGCTCAGAGAGGTTGGGTGCCACCCATAGCCAACAGGAGGGAAAAACACTCTGAGTCTGGAGCTCACAGCAGCTTCAGGGGGCAAAGCACCATCCCCTTGCCAGACCCATCTTTCACTCCACCAAGGTCTTGTTAGTGAGGACATAGAGACCGCACCGATGCCTGCCCCTGGGGATATTTACCTCTCTTATGTCGCCTGCTCCCATTTTTGCTGTGTCCTTCCTTTGTCTCTAAGTGGCCCTCCACCAGTCCTTGCAGTTTGCTAACCTGAACAGAGACCGTATGGCCGTGGGATTGGTTGCTGAAAGTAACATCTGCCTGAGGAGGCCTGGGTTCTCGACCTGGCCATTAATTTTCCTTAAATGAGTGACACCAACTCCCTTGAGCCTCCTCATATCTCAGTATGTGGCCTCTGAGGTAGATTCTTTTCAACTCCAAAATCTCAGCTCCTACAGTGTCCTCCACACCTAGGACATGCCTACCACTCACTCTATGACCCACACATCCATCCTGAAAAGCTTGAAGAAGCCCCGGCAGATCCCTAGGTGCCTCTGTACCATGGAGGTTCTGGCCTCACTGTAGACCCGACTGAGATCTGCTTCGACATAGGTCCTCCTCATCTGCCGATCACCCATGCTGGCCTCTGGGCATTGGCTGCAGAACCTGCTGCCCCACCGGGCCGCCTGGGCATCTTCCGTAGTCTGCTCCCAGCACTTTGGCAACAACCTGCAGCCCCATCCTTTGGCTGAAGATCTGAGTGCTTGGCCAGCTCCAGCAATAGCATCTCAGCGCCCATACATTCTGCAGTCAGAGTAGCACCCTTCACTTTTCCATTATTGGCTGAAACGAGGTTGACACTCCACAGTGCGTTGTGCATTACGCGGACACCTCTTATCCGCACAGCACAAAGCAGAAAGGGCCACCTCCTTCCAAACCTGATCTTTTCTTAATGAACCCCCCCCCCACCTCGTTAACTCCAAGCCTCCGTACGGAACTGAGTTCTGGCTTTTGATACACCAGTGGTTTCACCCTACATGTTCGTTCTCTCTCTCTCTCTCTCTCTATCTCTCTCTCTCTCTCTCTCTCTCTCTCTCCTTTTTTTTTTCTTTAAGGTAATGAAATGTGTGAACAGTTTGTTCTCAGCTAAAAACAAGCACTGATGGGCTTCATACCTCCGTGTAGGAGGGAGAAGGTGGTTCTGAGTGAGGCGCTGGCTGGCGGTGGAGCAGGCTGCTTTGAAAGGAGAGACGAGGAGGAAGAGGGAAGACTGGAAAGATCTATACGCACCCCCTGCGTGATCTGCCTCTCTTTCATTCTCCCTGTGTGCGGACCCCGCTGCTGGCCTTTGATCAGAGAACAAACGTGGGGAACTGGAGAGGCTCGAGCCCTTTAGGAAGAGCATGAGTACGTATGCAGGTGTAGAGAGAGGGTTTGACATTTGGGATGCCTTCAATAAGGGTTAACCTCCTGAGCATTGACTCCCCACTATTCATCCCCAAGGAAAGCGGAAGGGACCATTGGTTTACATATTATCTGCTTCTGTCTGTGCCTGGCAGTGGGCATGAGTATCCGCTCTACGATCACTCCTTTACAGCCAGCATTAGGGACCTTGTTGGGGTGAATGATCATAGAATAAAATCAGCTAACATTGAACTGTCCCTAAGGAGTCAAGTTCCGCAGACACCTGTTGTTTTGCTCACAGGAAAGCAGTGTTGAGTGACCCACCGAAACCTCCCAGACTAAGTGGCAGATCCAGGAAGTTTGCTTCTAGAGATAAATCCTTAAGCCCAGTGCTGAAGTAGACTGGAAAGTCTCTTCTGGCTGCTGACTCTGTGTCCTCTCTGAGCTTCTGTTAACTTACGGAGCTGGTGGGCATGGGACTGCTGATGCACTCTCCTCTGGATGGCTAGGCTCCACACTCTCCGGGAGCGGGCAGAGTGCCTAACACCCTGGAAGCCTTTGGCTCTTTCCCACTCTTGTATCCTTGGTGTCTCGGAGAGCAGCCATGCTTAGGACGCTCTACTGATGTCCTTGTCGCTCCATTACCAACACTCCCTCACTTCCTCTCTCACCTCTCTTCCTGTCACACGTTACCGCAGGTGTCTTCGCAGGCTGCCTCCAATTCCCACTGGAACGGGGTAAGATCCAAACTAACCAATGAAAGGCGTCTGGCCAGGAGCAGCAGTGCCAGACTGCCGGCTCCTCTCAGGTTTTCTGTTAGCTGCTTTCAGCTGTCCCTACTTGTCCCTGTCAGTCCTGACCAGTGAATGATAGGACCATGGAACCGAGTGGGTGTGTGGTATGCATGGATTGGTGAGCTGGCCAGGAAGCTGAGTCCTCAGCAGAGAAACAAGGGACCCTGTAGTAAGGTGGAGAGTGGGAGATGTTGTCTGATTTCTCTTCAAGCTCCTGCGATCCCAGACAAGTTGCCCTGGCTCTTGGACTCTGCTTCCTCTTCAGTAGAATGAGGGCAGGACCAGCTAAGACCAGTCGGTTTTCCTCCTGTCTTCTCCAGTCAGTATGTAACCTTTTTAGTGTTTCTTGAGAGGGTTGTGCATCAGTTCCTATCACTCTTGGGCTCAGGGTCATTGCCACATTCTCGTAAGACTCTGTGCTACATAGTGATTCGGGGTCCCAAGAGTCACAGAGCTGGCTGAGGAGGGGATGTGTTCTGCTATTGTCTTAGGGGTAGGACTTGACTCTGTCAGCTGTCCCTGTCTGAGAAGATACCCTCCCTCAGCTGTGCCATATGGCTGGAGGTGGGGTCGAGGTTATCACCTAGCAGATCCTGCAGAAGATGCTTCTCTTCCCTGTGAAATGTAGGAGCGAGAGCCTTTCATCTGTCTCTCTTAAAAGACTGGCTTCACCTGAAATCCTGCTCCATTTGTCAAAGTCCCATATCACCTCCATCTTGGATGGGCCCGGAGACTTCTCTCTCATTTCCTCCCATCTTGAAAAAGGGGGGCTAGGGAAAAAAGCAGAACTGCATGGGGACTTGGAGGGCACGGGGATCATAGCAAGTGGCTGCCGTTAAGTAATCCTTAAGTTCAGACTCATGGCTGCAGCAGGTGGGAACAGGGAAGGTGCCAGGTGTGGGGGAGGGGCGGGGTGTCTGAACAGTATCTGGCAGATGGCCTCATGTGCCAACCCAAGGAGAGTATCTCATACTTCTCTCCACGGGATACTACTAGCATTTGAGTGGGAAGTTCCTTTGTTCTGCTGGATTGCCCTATACGTGACAGGATGTTAAAGATTTCTGGAACCCAGGCACCCAGGCACCCCACCTCTGTGATAACCAACCTCTCCCCTTTCCTAACGGCACCTAAAGGAAGGCGGGCCCCGCCTTTATGAAGGTGGTAGAGGCCACTGAAGGACAGAACAGGAATGACAAGGTCAAATGTTAGCTTTAGAGATGTCACACTGTGCTGGAGGGGGGAATGCCAGGCAGGCTGGCAGCAGGGTAGCCAGTTAGAAGCTTAAATAATGATATTCATCTGCGGTAATATTAATAGACGAGGCTTCTGGTGGCTGGAGGATTTTATGTGGGTGTTTGTGGTCCTTCCCAGTGTCTCGGAAGGGACTCCTGAGGAGGCAGGAATGAAAAAGTCCAAGATTAATTTATTAAATTAATTAAACAGTCCCTGCTAATGATGTCTTCACATGGGTTTTCTGTGGGTTTTTTTTTAAGTGGGGAGCAGGCAAGATGCCGGAACTAGGAAAGCAGGGGGTGGGTGGCAACGGAGGAGAAGGCGGTCTCTGAGTAGCTAGCACGACTCTGCAAATTAAAAAGATGAAAATTCAGTAAAGGCCTGGCATGTCAAGAGATGTTTTGTTCAAACTTGAAATCCTGAAGCATATCCAGGGGGACCCATCTTGTCCTTGCCTGGAAAAAGAAAGGCAAGTGGGCTTCCCCAGGTTTAGCAGGATTTCTATGCCCTGTGATGAAGTAGGGGCACCTTACAGGGGTAGTAGGGCAGCCTATGACCCCAGAGCAGTACTTTCCAAGTGTCCTTGTGCATTGCACCACCCGAGCCTGTCGCTGGAATATGAATTCTGGTTTCTTGGCCTCTCTGAGGCCATATACACCCAGAGCTTTCCAAGGATGCTGATGTGGTCCTCAGAACCATACTATTTGTATGGCAGGGTGACCAAGCCTTGTTGGATTCCTCCAGGACCAGTCATTTGTCGGGATGGGGAAGAGTTAAAGAGAGCTGACAAGCTTGGTGGATGTGAGAGGGAGAGGAAAATATGGGCATGCGCCCACAAGTGTTAATTCCTGTAATTCAGAAAGCTGTGGAATTCATGGTCTGTAAAACACAGGGATCCAGGATCAGAAGTGGGGGAGAAAGTAACCTTGGTGGCTCAAGCCTGTAAGCCCAGCTACTCAGGAGCCCGAGGCAGGAGGATCGATTCTGTCTGGGCTATGGAATGAGTTCAAGATCAGCCTAGGCAGTTTAGTGAGGTGCCATCTCAAAATAAAATGTTAAAAGTTGGCTAGGGGTATAGATGAGGGGCTGAGAACTCTGGAGTCAGTCTCCAGAAACAGCAAATGGGGGGAGAAGAGGAAGAGGAGGATGAAGGGCAAATATGAGAGTAAGAAGAGTGAAGGCTGTCATCTGAGAGCAGTTCCCTCCTCTCCCTTTAAGCAACTTGCCACTTGTGGGGTTCTCTATGCCCCTCGGGCTCCGCGTTCCATCCGCCCCAGATTTTCACTGCAGCTGTGACAATGGAAGCTGGACTCCTTGCAGGGGAGTAGACTCCTGAGGACCACCCCTGTAATGGGTATTAGACTGTTTGAACTGGCAAACCCTCCCAGCGTTCTCTGTTCAATCTGGCCCCGGAAGGCATGGAGCATTCAAGAAGCTTGGCCTGAGAGCTTAACCTCACCCACCCTGGTGGCTTGGCAGCCCACTGTGGAATGAGAAGGTGGGACTCCACTGACCAGGAATGCAGAGACCGTGGAAAGATTGCTGTGTAGGACCAGGGAGCCTCACATACATGTTCCCACATGTGCCCACAAGGCTCGAGCCCACCTCTGGTGCTTATCTGCAGAAGGACATGAGAGGGCAATCCCTCAGCTTCGGTAAGATCATTCCTGGTAGTAGATAGAGGGGGACCTCTCTTGTCCCCTAGTGCTATGGAATCTCTGAGACATGGAGGGTAAATACGTTGCAGAGGGCACACTGCAGTGAGGAGTTCGGCTGTGCCTTACCGGAAAGTCACTGTTATTACTGAATCCCCATGGGAGTGTGCCCCAGAAACACATCAGTTCCCTGCTCTGTCCCGTCTCACCTGCTGTGACCCCAGCCACGCTTCTGACAAAGCCCCTTCATGTTTCTACACCTACTGTTTTAGTATGAAAATCCACCTCAGCAGTTCAAAACACTCCCAGCCCCCACCGCCATCTTTTCCTGTCAGGCATGGCCTGGCCCAACTCTCTGTGGCTTTGTCTCCTGCTACTTCTCCCATCCAGGTTCAGTGGACTAGAACATTCCATTATCCCTGAACATACCACTTGTGTCGGCTTCAGTCCTTCAGAGCAGCTGTTCCTCCTTCCCGGGATGCTTTCCCTCTGATATCCGCACGGCTCCCCCCAGGACTCTTTAGAAAGCCTTTCCCTGAGTTCTAGCAATGAGCATGGCCCCCACCTTCTCTGCTCAGCGCGTACCCCTCCCTCTACGAGCCTAAGCTCGGAGTCCTTTGTTTGCTTACTGTTTGTTCCGAAGCGGATGCTTTGTCCGGGTCATTTCCTGCCACACTCTGTAGGCTCCAAATACTTCCTGCACACAGTAGGTGCCCTGTGTCTGTTCACTTACCCCGACCTAAACATCCATCAAAAGCTTGGACTAGGACAGGCTTTCTTGCCCCTGCCACTCCAGATCTGGGACGCACCGAGATGGGTAATTACAAGGAGAAAAGAAGAGATGGCCGTTTTGCATAGTCCTGACTTTATCAAACCCAGCCTGCTCCGAAACAGGGTGGAAGGTTGTGAAAGAAAAACTGAAGGGTCATCAAATTAGCTGCTGACACTGTAGACCACACCCCTGGCAAGCCTTCCACCTCCCGCCTCTCTCTCCCTGTGACTTTCTCTGGACCCTCTGACCTTCACCATTATGGCCTGTGACCTTTTTGGTAATCTCCTGAGTGTTGGTTTAGCACACATTACAGCTCCTCTTTTGGGCATCAAAGTCCACATCATTTGACCAGGGTGGCTCACTGACTGGAGGGGCTGTAGAGCCTCATGGGCAAGCATAACATCTTGGGGAGAGGCTGCCAACTCTCCTCCCAACCCCAGGGCTCATCACCACAGTGACTTCTGGCAAGTCCCCTTTCTTCTCTTTGCTCAGCTGCCTTCTCCACAGACTGTAGCTCACTCTGTGATTGGCTGGTGTGATATGTAGATGAGTTGGTATATTAAGGCTCTTAAAACAAGCTGGCCTGTATGTAGGAAGTGTTCTGCAAAAGCGGGCTATTGTTGTCCCCGCTGTTACCTCCATAGCATCTCCTTCCCCCGTCTTTCTCTTCCGCCTTGGTATCCAGGCCAAGTCTTCATCGGTCTCTGCCCTTCTGTCCTGGAACCATGCCTTGACCCTCTGCATGCCCCTCACACCCTTGCCTCATCTTTAGGGCCTCCTTGTATCATGGTGGAATGTATATAGAGTTCACTCTTCAAACATATGCAAGGACCCAGCAGAATGGCCCACATCCTGTGACGAGGCCCTTACCCTGCCATCTCAGCACGCCTCTTTACCTTGGTTCTCTTGACGGCCCCTTTCAGAACTCAGAAATCCTTCTCTGCTGTGAATCTCATCTTGGGGTTTTCAGACTTCAGAGAAATTCAAAATGACCCTATAAACATCCTACCAGACCAAGTTAGGGAAATAGAGGAAGAAGAAGGTTAGAACACTCAAAAGGATGGAATGTTGGAACAAAAATCTATGAGTCAGGACTTTCAGGCTGTAGGCTACCACCTCTAACATGACAGCTCTGTGGGCACCAGCAGCAGCCTGGGCTATTCTCATAGACTACTCATGTGCCTCCGCTACCCTCTAGGCTTGGCCCTACCCTATGATGCTATATGCTGCCACCAAGGGAAGTCGAGCCCAGTTCTGACTTCAGTTCTGTGAAATGAAACCCCAGCTCCTGCCGTTTATTGAGAAAATGTCAGCTGAGCATCCCTGGGCAGTGTAGACTGTGCCAGGTCTTCCTAGACACCTGTGACCAAGGCTGACTGGGAGGCAGCTAGTGGCTCCCAAGTGGTCATTACAAGAACAAGAACTGGTCTGTACTACGTCTGCCTCTGTGTAGCTGTGGAAATGGACAACTTTGGTCAAGTTGTGAGATGCTGCTTGGAGCTGGCTCTGGTAATAGGTAGATATAGAAAGAGAAGGAAAGACACAAGGACCTCCCAAACTCACTCTAGTGGCCCTCAGGTGACAGAACTGACCCTGTGATGACTTCCCCCAACCACAGTCAAGCAGAAAGATCTTTGTTGCCCCTGTGAAGAACAGAGGGAGATACAGAATCTGTGGATTGTGAAACTTTTCACAAGGGAGTCTGGTGGGCTTGTAAAGCCCCATCCTACCCTCTCTCCCTTGTTTCCTACCTCCAGTGCCCACCTAGACTCCCCCAGCCCTCAACTCATGGCAGCGCATCTGCATGCCAGGGTCAGTGGATTTGGAGAGAGAATCACAGTTGGCAATGGAAATCATTTGATGTCTTTAGAATTTCACCAGAGGGAAGTGTTGATAAAGTTGGAAGGGAGTGGGCATCTAACTGTATATAGGTCACTCTGGAGTAAGTTGGATGAGGGGTGAGAGCAGATGCTGGTTGTTGACCTGCACACCAAACAGGAGCCATCCATACCTTGGTCTCCTGGAGAGTTGGAAGGTGAAGCCCTAGGAGATGAGCCTCAGGCTAGGGTTTAGATCAATTGGTACAGAGTTCGCCCAGCTGGATTCAGTCCCCAGCACTGTGTTAACTGGGCCAGGTGGTCCAAGCCTATGATCCCAGCACTAGAGAGGTGGAGACAGAATGATCAGGATGTCAAGGTCACCACTGGTTAGCTACAATACAAATTCAAGGCCAATCTGAGCTACATGAAACTGTTTCAAGAAAGACAGACAGAGAGACAGACACAGACAGACAGATTGACTGACAGACACAGAAATACATCATCAGCCTTATAGACTGCTCATCTACAGAGTAGAAACCCAGGTAGGCTTCTTCCTCTAACCCAGGAGCGGGCCTGAGCCTGAAGACCCCTTGCATGATTCTCAGGGTAGAAAGTGTGGCCCCATTTTTGTGGTCTCTGTGTGCTTTGAGAACAACACGGTAAAGAGATGCCTGCCTGTTGACATGTGTGGCTAACAGACCTCAAGTCCTTTATGTACATTGTCCTTTCACCCTCACTACAAACCTCAGGAGGGGGCTGCTTCCATAAAGGGAAACAGAGTAGACAATAACTTTCCCAAGGTCACACAGCATAGATTGAGCCCCGGCAGCTGGCTCTGACATCTGTTCCCTTAACCACTCCACTGTCTGCCTGGTGAAATATTTTACATTCCAAAATCTATGCATGTGTGGCCCTTGCTTTCCCTAGCAGACCAGCGGCCAGGGCAGATTTGCTCCAATTATGTGTAAGCACAAGTTCAGACTGGTTGTCCCCGAGATGACTTCAGACACAGAGCGCAGGCAGAGGAGACTTTTGGAGGGTTCTCTGTCTCCTGTGCTACTCGATGGTCTCCCAGGCCATAGTAATGAGAGGTGCTTGTCCAGGGCTGTGGGATCTGCATCACGGTAAAAATACTGACTCAGTCACTATTCCCAGAGGGTTTGGTCCCTGGAATATGTGACACCACATAAGGAACAGGGGACCCCTGCCATGATGCCATTTGGACCCATCCTCTGAATCATGGCGATTCCATCCAGTCCATCAGAAACGTCTCTGTAGGACCTCCTTCCTTGTCATAGAATGAGCCATGACTCACGCACCCTCACAAAAGCCCCAAAGTCCCTGGCTCTGAGGATGAGGGTTTTCCTCTGGAGTCCTCGGGCTGGAGATGTGCTTGGCAGCTTACGACCTCCTGCACCTGTTAGTCCTGAGCACAGGTAAGGAGTGGAAGTGGCCAGAGAACACACAGAGGTCCTCATGGGTACCTACCCGCTAACGTAGCTGTTTTGTACGTGATGCTGCTCTTGCTTCCTCTGGCCAACAGCCTTCTGGGTAAAGCTTGCAACATTGGTGTGTTGTGGGTGTTGCAATATTCGTGTGTTGTGGGTAGCCAGGGAACCCAATAGCATGAGTGAGTGTGAGTGCCCGGAGAGGACGGAGGGAAGAAGGTGAAACACCAGTGCTTCTGATCGAGCCTGTTTCTGGGCACCTTCTTCCTGTGCCAGATCTAACCACACGTGTGAGGGGAAATACAGACAGAGACAAATACGTGTAAGGCTGAGTTCCAGGGCAGCAGACACGGCTGGGGAAGGAATCAGTGTTCTCTCCCCAGGCAGCTGTCCGGGTTGGAGTTTAATAGTTAATAAAGGCTTATTGTGCACACACACAGCTGGGGCCAGCAAACAGAGCAAGTCACACACCCCCACGCACCCCCGCCCGCGACTGGGGGAAGCTTATCCCTCTCCTGCTTTGCCCCTCCCCCATGGCGATCTCAGGCTGATTAAACCAGACTTCCAGGCCATGGATCCAATTAGAGGGGGCACTGAAGGCTTGGATGCTACCAATGACTGCCCAGAACCATCAAGTAATCCTTAATCTTTCGGATTTACTTCCCCAGGCTCAGGGCATGTGGTAGGGGAAGAAAGAGAGGATGAGGATGGGCCTGGACCAGAGTATACAGGGAGCAGGGGAGGGGTGGGGCGGGGCAGGGCGGGGTGGGGGCGATGAGGGAGGCAGCCCCCCTCTCCTCCCCTCCGAGCCTCTGGAACTAAAGGAGATAGAAAGTTGGAGGACGCTCACTCTATGTAGCCAGATGAACGAAAGGGCATGAAAGCGGGATTCTCTCCTTTGTGGGGCTGACTCCTCTTCCAGGGGAAGTCCACCCAGGAGCTGGCTCAGGAAGGGGTTTATTGTAAACAGAGACACCGGCACAGATCTTAGGGAAGCGGGGGATCCTTCAGAAATCATTGCTGTCTGGCTTTGGAATGTATTGATTTTGCTCCTAGACAGTTCGCCTCCCTAACTCCTCTCGGCTTAAGTAAGCAATACAGAACCTGTTTGCCTGTTTTGATCTCATCTCAGCTGGTGGCAAGGGGCAAGGGCCTCACAGGCTCCCATGCTGGCTGGAGGAAGGGACTGGGTTTACAACTCATCTGCACAGAGCCACAAACACAGAAACCACTTGTCCTGGGGAACTGGGTCAGCCCTGGAGAACATGAATGTTTTCGACAGAGTAGACACCAGCAAGAGGTCCGGGCTTCCGAAAGGACTTTCTACTTGACATTAGGGAACAGAGTCTCCCTCCCGCATCTCCCCACCTTCACTCCCTACTTCCTTACAGGTGTGAACCTGAAGCAGAAGCATCAGTCCCCTTAGCTGGGATAAAGATGGGGGCTATTCATTCTGTCTAGGCAGCTGTTGCAAAGTTTGTGACATACTGGGTCCAGAGTGACAGCACAGTTAAGTCCTGCAGACAGAGCCTGGAATGGTAGACTCGGACACCGGTGAAACAGCAATAATGTCGAAAACAGAGGCCACTGACAAACAACCAAACATGACCAGGTGAGCTGTTCACTCAGGATCACCCAGGATGCTAGGGCTTATTCTGAACTCCTTTCTGTTGCCTCTCTGAGAGCTGTGCTCTCCGGTGATCACACCTGCTTTTTAAGCACATTGTTCCTTCTCATTTTGCCAACCATCGAGCTGTGGTGTAGAAAGCTGTGCATGCCTCTGTGAGCCTCTGTTCATGCAAAAGCCATGTGTGGGTGCCAAGAAATGGCACTCCACCCACAGGACACGTGCCCCTCTGGAAGAGGTGGGGATGGAGCCGGAAGGCCATAGGTTACCTGTCATCCTTGCTTTAAACACCAATCCGCTGTTCTGTTGGATGAGGCCACGGAAGCCTGAACTTTTCATCTACAAACTGGAGTGGGGTGGACCAAGTGAGGCTGGTGAAACTCTGTGATGCTATGAAATGACCCTCAATACTGTGGCCACCGGGCTTCTGTTTTGACTCTATAATCTGAGCATCCCTTTAGACTGGCTGTAGCTATAATAGAATTTGTACTTTCTCCAAAATTTAATTACTGGCAGTAAACGATCAATCAATCCATTGATTAACTACTTATTGATCCGCTGCTGACGTGGCTCTGAGACAGTTTGGCTGTACTTGGGAACACAATCCTTTGGTAATTGGCTTATCATGCTGGGTGCACAGCCTCTGTTAAAAGGCATCTGGGTCTTGGTAAATGGCTTTTTATCTGTGTTATTTATGTGTCCAACATTTCATGTGTGTGCCGAGTTCAGAGGGTAAGCCCACATGCTACCACAGACTCAGCCAGGGAAATCCAGTACAATGGGTCCAAGCACTTAATTCATTAATTTATTTTTGAGACAGCCACGTGTAGCCCAGGGTGGCTTTAAACTCACAATGTAGCAGAGGCTGGCTTTGAACTTTTTATCCTCCTGATTCTAATTCCCGTGGTAGAATTTGAGGCTTTTGCCGCCACACCCAGCTAACTGAGGGTACTCGAGAAGTCACTTTACTTCTTGTCTCAGCTGCCACCCCCCAAAAAAAACAAAGGTTGTGGTCCACAGCCTTTAAGGGGCTCACATTCCTTACCTCGGATTTTGGCTTTCTTTCCCCACCGTCTCACTTAAGGAGATGGGATATTTGCATATCAAATGCTACTTCAGGCTCAGGTTGGCAAGCCTGGGTCCCTGGGGAAACCGTGGACTAGATTGATACTTTGAAGTGTTGACATTAAGGACATCTCCTATACTGGGCACAGGCCATAGGGAATCACCCTGCCCCATTCCCAAATGATAAACATGGAGGAAGGAATTTGGGCCACAATTCTTCCCTGCACATGTCCTCTGTGTTACTACCCTTCTGTCACATCGGCATGTCAGGAAAACAAGCTCATTCACTAGTGACATCTCCAGAATCACCCCAGAAGACTGCCCCTTTGTGAGCTCTAAAGGGTGACGGAGCTTGGAAGACCTATGGTGTTGGACTGTCTGTGTCAGACATCCATCTCGGGGGCAAAGGAGTTAGGAACCACATGCTACCTGAGCACAGAGATGCAACTTTCCTCCTGTCCTGTAGCATAGGCAGGTGTACCTCTTATTGGATGATCAACAGTGGCCTCAGCCTATAGCCTTG
Organism: Rattus rattus; assembly: GCF_011064425.1. Classification (NCBI taxonomy): domain Eukaryota; kingdom Metazoa; phylum Chordata; class Mammalia; order Rodentia; family Muridae; genus Rattus; species Rattus rattus. The sequence continues at coordinate 40,081,876 of NC_046161.1, forward strand.
TGGACTCTTTCTGTCCCCCTCTATAGGGTAGCCATACCTCTCTCTGAAGGTTGAATCCAAGTATGTCTCACTCCTTGTTTCAAAACTTACCCAGGGAGTCCAGGCTATAATGCTTGACCAGCCTACAGCCATCCCCATTGCCCTCTGGTTCTGTCCTGCACCCAATGGTTGTCGTGGGGTAAACATATCAATGAATGAATGAGTTTGGATCTGAATAACAAAGGAGAACTAAGCTCCATCCTACACAATTTAAATGCATTCGAGAGGGGCTGGGGAGATGGCTTTAGTCAATAAAGTACATACTGCACACGCGTGGGTACCGGAATCAGAACCCCGTAAAAGCTACCTGGTCAGATGAATGGATGAGCTCCAGGTCCATTGAGAGACCCTGTCTTACACACTAATGCGGAAGGCTCATGGCTCAGTGGGTAAAGGTACTTGCCACCAGGCCAGGCAACCTGAGTTCAACGCTTAGAATGCACACGGTGGAAGGAGAGAACATACTCAGGCCACAGTCCACTTGTCCATGGCGCTGTCACTGCACCAGTTTCTGTTTCTCAAACAAACCAGTGTTTTTACCCAGGCTCCTCTCCTGTCCCAGGGTCTCTGCATGTGGTCCTTGAGCCTAGAAAGCCCTCGTCAGTCACCTCGCCCTATAAGGTCTCTCCGAATCTTCAGACCTAGTTTCTTCCCTGGCCAGTTACAGCCCTGGGCCAGTCTTGTCCCTCTTACTTCCTCTCTGTCGGGCTTGCTTTTGTCAGGCTTGGTTTTCATCCTCTCCCTGAGGAGGCCACCAGCCCATGAGCACTAGGAACCAGTTTGTGGTCTTCTCCATTCTGTCCCCAGGGCCTGGGCAGTGCTTGGCTCTAGAATGGGATTAGATGGCTAATGAAGGAATGGACGACCCAGCAGGTGGCACATCCTTCACTCTTGCTCTCGCTACTCAGGCAGATGGGAACCTCAAAGGCCTCTCCCGATCAGATGCCACTGCCAGCAAAACTTTGTTCCCCAGAGCCAGTGTGAGGACCAGTCCCAGCCCATCTGCCCTCCTTGCCGCCCGCCTCTGCCAGGCTCCCAGATCTCGGAAGCCCCCCATTCCGTGAGGACCAGTTTTTGAGGCCTGTGTTTCACAGCAGGAAGCTTTTTGGTTTTCTCCTTTTAAGGGAAATTTTTGCTCTGGGACTGGCTGTAATTGTTGAATTTGCATCTGGTCCACCTGCTGTGACAGGCCCCAGGGCACTTAGGCCTTTGCAAATCAATAGGAATAAACAAACAAATACATTCCGAGGAAAGGGGTCTCCAGAGGAGGGGTACTGGAGGGGAAGGGAGAGAGCACAGCTCGAGCACGACTTACCAGTCTGCAGTTGGGGACCTGCCTCCTCCCCACCAGACCCGACTCCAGGCCGCCTGCTGTGCCACAGGACCCGCCTTCCTTCACTACAGAGAAACCAAGACTATAATTTCAGTGCTAGGCTGAATGGCTTCATTTCTTTTTATTAACTCCAGCCCTGGGGTTTTAGGCATATCGGCTGTTGTTTGCGCTATATGGATCCTCTCCCCTCCATTCTCCAGGCTTTGAGAATTTGAAGCAGCAGAAACAGCCAGCAAGAGATGGCACCAAGTGGCAGAAGAGGTTGCGTGGAGACCTAGTCACCCTGTGCGGGAGCCGAAGGAGCAGGAGGAGGGTGGTGAGGACAGGACTCGCTGCCTAGAACCCAGCGCTACCTAGATACCCGCACAGGTGCCTTCCCGGCTCACCTGCTGCTGTCCTACAATTAGGAAGAAATCTGGCCAGCCTCCCAGGTACCCACTGAGCTATAGCGTAATGAGGCAAAAAGCAACCAGTGTTGACAAGGTTACCTACGCGTCTTCATGCACATGCCAGGTTTTGTGGGGAGCTCACCAGGCTCCAGGGCTCCACAGCTGCTGGCATGGAAGGGGCGAATACAGAATAAAGGGCTGTACTCTGGGAGGCATTTTACAGAGTCTTGGGAGCCATGACATCATGACTAAGGGCAGGCGGCAACTGCAGTGTAAGCTCCCAGGAGGACGGGCACCAGATCCGTCTTACCCTTGGCTCCGTTCCTTTCCTGGCATGTAGCAGGCATGTTGAAGTGTGTGTGTGTGTGTGTGTGTGTGTGTGTGTGTGTGTGTGTGTGTAATGCACATGTATTATTCATATGTGGATATGTATGTGCATATGGAAGTCAGAAGTCGATGTCGATGGTCTTTTTCTACCATTCGTTGAACATAGAGCTCACTTGTTTGTTAAGACCAGCTGTCCAGCAAGCTCTAGGGAATCCTCCTGCCTCTGTCTCCCCAGCATAAGGATTACAAGCCCTGACTACCAAGCCTGACTTTTTATGTGGGTGATGGGATTTGAACTCAGGTCCCCATGATTTGTGCAGCAGATACTTTATCTAAATTGAGCCATCTCTCCAGCCCTTCAAAGGAATTTTAAAGATGTGAATAACTGAGAAGCAAAAGAAAGAAGACAAGAGGTGATAAAATCAATGCCCCAGGATAGCTGTAAGGTGGTGCACACACACACGGTAATTGCATGTGTAGCTGGCTGTGATGCTGTCCTGGTGTCCCTGCTCAGCCTCAGAAGCTCAGTGGACAACAGATCTGGCACTGGATCCCTTACCTTCTCTGGCAAAGGAATCAGAGGAACAGAGGCTCCGAGCATGTGTCTGGAGGCAGGTCATCTTGTGGGATCAGAAGGAGCACTGGAGAAGAGGTCGGGGTGAGCAGAGCTCCCTTTTGGAGTAAGGCTGCTACCAATCTTCAATCCACCATCTTCTGATTGTTCCAGGCAATCCTGCCTGCTAGATTCTGAGTCAGGGTGCAGGAGGTGCTGAATGAGAAAAGTCTCCTATGCAAACAGGAAGAGCATCGAGCATATGCAGGGAGGAGGTGGGTACCACTCTTCATTTGTCTGAGCTGGTGCTTCAGCATCCCAGGATGTGAGGACCCAGCAACCCTGGTCCTAGAGGACTAGGAACTGAGCAGAGTGGGTAAGCCTTTATCAATACTATCCTTGTTGAGAAAGAACATCCTTGTCCCACTCAGCTCTGGCCAGACACTTCCTGTGGGAATTTGTGTTGCTCTGTGTACTGACCCACTGTTCTGATTCTGACCCTTGATGAACCAGACACCCAAACCTGGCTGCCAACATCTGCTAACACAGTGTCCCCCCTCCCTCCCCACTGAATATGGATGATGGTTGACGCAGTGACAATAATTGTGTGCATAATGGATTGGTGACCTATGCCAACACTGGTCCTGCCACTCCACACCTATCACCACCTCCAGTCATTCCTGTCAGCCTGCGAAAGGCTGCCATCACAGTAGATATAGGCTGTTAGAGCACCTTAGGCAGCCACATCAGAAGCCTCGCCCAGACTGACCACTTTCCTTTGGATAGAATCCTCCTGTAAGGCCAACTCTAGAGTGGTGTCCTCTGTCACAGTGCAAGCTCATGTTCCTTGCCCTCTAAAGCTAAGGTGTTCTCTATGAACCAGAGTGGGCCCCATTCTCCATAGGGAGGGGGAGTTGGACACGGACTAGGGCTCAGAGCCCTGAGCAAGGAGCACCAGAAAGACATAGCGGTGAGTTGCTTGAGGCTGGAGGAAGAAGCAATTTAGCTACCTGGGGCATCATTTGCATCTTGGAGGGACTTGATGAGGAGAGAGTCCGGAAGTCAAACCAGGGGACAAGAGCAGAGACCCGAAGTCCCTGAACACTGATGTAAAGGCAAGGGGGACAATGGAACTGAGCACTGGAAAAACTGCCAACCACTGCCAGTGGGGTTGATGCCAACACCCTTCAAAATAATATTAGCACTCCTGCTATGCAAACGAAGAAACTGAGGCTTAAAGACTGGCTGGCCGGAGTTCTCAGGGTCAAGAGGAGGCAGGAGCTGCACTTGACCTTGGTCTTTCTGAGGTTATGACCTTCCTGCATCCCAGTTCCGTTCCCAGGACAAAGGCCAAGAAGGCCAACGGGGGTTCTAGAACAGAAATAGTTTCAACATTACTTCCTCATTTAAGAGCAAAAATAATCCAGCATTGGAACTTACACTTGGGGTAATGCAAAAACGAAGTCACTTAGGACATTTCTTCGGACCTGGGAGCATCCCGGGTTCTAACTACAATGATGGAGTACCAGCCACCGATCTCTGACCACGAGTCCTTCCGTGGTCTTCCCAAGAGGCATGAAGGGAGCCCGAGCCCGTCCACGGCTACACGCTCTATCCTGGCATCTGTTGCAGTTATGTAAGCTTTTTACAAAACTTGTCAGTTTCTCAGAGCCGGGCTCTTCACCTGTGGTGTGCGTAGGCTGGCCTGGCACAGGCCTGGTTTCTTTCATTCTGTAACAGTCTGCTAACCTGTGCATGTGCAGTCACTTCCGGTTGTATCCGTGGCTTCATCATTCAGCATCCCACATCCCCGGGCAGCAGGGAAACAGATGGATGGTGGACTTGGGTACCACAGGGAGCCGCCTGGATCCTGGTTTCATGTACTCTGGCAGGGCGACCGACGTCCTACCCTCTTGGTGCTCAGCCTTTACCTCAGTAAAATGGAAAGAGGCAATGGCGGCAGGGTAAATCTGCAGGGCTGACTAACCAGGAGGTGGATGAAGCTCACACTTCAGAGCCTTTTATTTGCACTGACCTGTCTCAATGCCCTATTTTTTTTTTAAAAGCAAATCATAAATGTTTCCGTCTCCTAAACCTGAGTCATTCCTGCCCACCTAAGAGCTAATGAATCTGTAGCGGATTATTAGGCCAGTGAGTCGCTTACCCCAGATATGTAGGAAGTGCAAGATGTGGCTTCACCACCATCTTCATGCTGATGAAGTGCCCTCACTTCACAAAGGAGACACTAGATCTTTGGAATGTTATTCGACTGGACCATCAAAGCTCAGCAAAAGAGCAATCCCCCGGTGGTCTCCTTTGAGATGCCCGAGAAGAAAGTCAAAGACTATATCCTGGGGTTCATTCCAATTAGAGAGGATGGACGGACACACCTGGGGGCTGAGCATGGCCATCTGCAATTCCTGGTACTCTTGGGGAGCTCACACGGTCAACAAGGGAGATCTCGACCAAGACTTCACATAAGGAAACAGGAATGTGGCCAAGATGGCCTGGCAACCATGCGATGGTGATCAGAGGGGAGGCATCAGGAGAGGTAGTAGCTAATGGGGTTAGATCTGGGAGTCCTAGGTCTGAACCCTGGGAGGGTTCAGACGATGCCACAAAGAGAGACAGACTCTCGGGACTTCTTCTTTGACCTGGAGATATGGGTGTAGTCCCCAGGTCTGCTCTTTAAGAGGGCTTGAGGCCTTGGAAAGCACCAGATCCCTCACTACTGTACATATTTATCAGGCCACTAGAGAACCTTCTGGAAGACCCAAAAGGCTCTGCCAACAAGCCTCTGCACACCCCTCCCCACTTATGAAATACTCCTCCAGCACTGAGCCCAGTGCTAGCCTGGTTTTCAGGATCCCCCATCTTGGAACTAACGCCTATCACTGCCCTCTGGGGAAGGTTTCCACCTGCTAGGCTGCAAAAGCCAGGCCCAGTTTCACTTTTCAAATGGGGGTGAACTTTACAGAATACTGGATGGTTCTTGCTCATGGCCTCAACGCTCCATAGCTGCAAAGCAAGATAGCGGTGTTCGCTCTATTTTTGCAGTAGGGAAACTGAACCTACCAGAGCTTTTGTGGCTTGGCCTAGGCCACGTGGTGAGGAGGTGTCAGAAGGACACTGGAAAGCAAGTCTCTATTTATCCAATCTTGCCATTTTCATCCACCGTGATTCATACATGTACTTATTTATATAAACCGATGAATAAATAAAACGTCTTCTCAGAATGGCTGTCATCAGCTTCCTAGTGTGTCATGGCTATAAGTTTGGTGACTGGCCTATATGTCGGTCCCAGCCCCTGCTTCCCTACAAGCCTGGTGCCCAGCTAGAGAATCCATCATTCCTCTCCAGAACCCAATCCTGTCACTGTCCTTCTTCTGGCATTCCCGAGCTCCTCCCCCTCCCCCTAGGCCCTGCCTGCCCTCCTCCTGTTGCCTGGAGTCAGGGCACTTTCCAGGATGCACTGTTGTGTATCAAATGTTCAGAGGTAGTACTGAGCCGAGGTAGCCCGGCAGCCTGCCTCGCTATAACTTGTTCCACCTCAGTGGTAACACCGGCGCTCTGTGGAAGAGCAGGGGAGGAATCAATGTTTCAGTCGCACTATAAATAATATACTGGGAAGGATGTTGTGTAAGCGCTGCTCTGGGTTTTGCCAGGAGGTATGTTTTCCTTCCTCCTTTCTTTTCTTTTTTTTTCCCCCCTCCCCTTGCCTCCCACCGCAACCCCTCTTGATTCAGTCCGAGACATAACGCCTCCCATCAGGGATCAGAGGAAACAGCTCCACTCCAAGGGAAACAGAAGATTAAACTGTTGAAACTAAACAAATCAATCCTGCAGGGAAAGGGCAGGGGGAGGGTGAAAGCCGGCCTGGCCGCACACTTGGCAGTGATATGGACACTGTATGAGAGAGAACCTTCTAGAAGGTTCTAGTTCCCCTGGGCAATGATAACAGGGGCAGGGGAGGAAGGGACAGCCCCTTCAGGAGGGGATGCTTTGGGAAGGGATGTTGGGGCAGATTTTAGGAATAAAACTTGCAGCCTAGCAGGTGGAAACCGTCCCCAGAGGGCAGTGATAGGCGTTTGTTCCAAGATGGGAGATCCTGAAAACCAGGCTGGGAAACCAGAGGCAAGGGATCAGAAGCAGAGCCCAGGACACGGTGAATATAAGAACCAAGACTGAACCCAGGTAGAGCCAGGCAGAGCTGATGCTGGAGAGGCAAACATCAAGGTGGGATAAACAAACCGTGAGGGCCTCCTGGTCTGCTACCTGTGAGGGTGTCAGAGGTGCGTCATGGATGAAAGATGTCCCAGTTTTCTTGCTCCTCTGGGCCTGGGTGTCCTGGTGTTTGTCCTCATTCGGATTCGCCAGTGCACTTGCCAAGCAAGAGCAAGAACCACAAGACCCCCCATGGCTTTCTAGATGGACGGTTACAGACGGGTTGTCTAGCAACCTCCTGTCTGGGAATCATCAGGGAAGCTTATTTTTACAACTCGGATTATCTGTCCCTATTGCAAACTTGGAGGGGGGGCAAACTTGCATTTTAAATAATACACTTTTATATAACTATGATTTACATGACTTTTGCTTGCTTTTACCCCCAGCACTGGGAATTGGATTGGGTTCAAGGTCTCCTGCATGTTTGACAAATACTCTCCCATAGAGACACACCCCAAGCCAGCCCACTGTTTTGGGTTTTTTTTAGACACATCCTGCTTTGGAGTTATCTCACTGCGTTGGTCTAATTCATGAGTTTTGATGACTCTAGTTAAGGACTGCTTTTGGTATCTTTGGTTTGAAAGGAGCTTGCTGGAGCAGGCCATTCACCTCCTGCCAAGAGCCAGCGCCTCTGTGTAGTGTAGTAGTGACCCTCTCACCCGCTAGCCAATGCCTTTGGTTGTAGTGTGGTTGTGCCCATCTCCTGATCCAGAAGTATTGACTGAGTGTCCACTGTGCGTATGGTGATGCTTCAGTGGGGCTACTGCCTGGAGACACAGGCACCATCTTAAGGTGCCTCCGAGAGGATGCTCTATCTGATGAAATAGCCTCTTCCCACCTCAGCACGCTGAGAGGGAGCCGCATCCACGGCTGGCTAGCTATGGGCCCCGATTCTGCTTCAGAGCACGTGAACCATGTCTGTTCCCTCCGTTAAGGCAGGCCTCCAGATTCTGAAGCCATCTGTCATGTTCCCTAGAAGCCTCTTTCTCTGACTGGAAGCTTCCGTGAAAGGGAGAGATGGGTCTCTGACTGCCCTGTCCAGCCTCCCCTTCTCCAGACCCTGCAGTCAATGGTACCCTCCTTTAAAAAAAAAGACACTTTATTCCTGGAGTCAACAGAAGAGAGGACTTGGGTAGGCCCTTCCTTCCCCTTTCTTGAAGACTGCCTGGCCTTTGTGTACCTGCACAGGAGTCTAAAGAGAAGAAATTCTGGGTCCCCAGGACAGATGTGGATGCCAAAGCTCTCCCAAGAGGAACAAGAAACAAGTTGTGTTGAGACCACTCCCAACTAACTGCTTCCTGCTGAGGTCTCCATGGCCAGTATCTGGCCTTAGAGGGCTTCAGCCTGTAGGTGGTACAGCCCATGCCAGGAGGTAACCCTCTCTGCTTTATATCCTGTCACTCCTCCACATAGGCCAAGTCTACACGACTACGAGTCACCCTCTGACACCTGCAGCTCCTCTCACCATCAAAGTGGGGAAAAGAATGGCCCCAAAGGCCCTTGGATGGAGACGGCCCACAGAAGTGACAATGCACAGGATCTAGTGATCCACTTGTATCTCCCTGACCATAGGAAGGGATACAGGAGAAGAGGTCTTGGAGGACCAGGTGGCAGATGAGGAAGAGGGTTTTGAGCAGTGGCATTTGGGACTGATTGCAGGGGAGACAGTCTAAGGCCGGGGAGGCTTCATTATAATAATTGTATCCTTCCCCTGCAGTTACGACCTTGCAAATGTAACTTGATGTTTGTAATGAGCCCTAATTAGACAATCACCAAAAGTTGCAGTGAGCAGAACGAGTGTAAAACCCCCGGCAGCCTGTGCCCCTGTAGTGTCTGCTCCGCACACCTGTTAGGTGCTCAGCGTCCTCTTCCCTTGGGGCAGGAGCCTCTGGGAAGGCCTTCATCACCATGGCTGCCGCCTTGACTGCTCTGATGTCACTCGGTCCTCCAAGGTACCTCTCACTGGCTCTTAGGCTTTGGATTTCCCTTCTGACATTTAGAAGGATCGTCTGCCACATTTGAGTCCTGGGATCACTGACCCTGAGAAACTTGAGCACAGCCTTTGGATTCTGGGTCTGGGCCACAGCAACGCATCTCAACCCTGGAACAGTGTGGCCTGCTAAGACTGGTTTAGAACTCTGTGGAGCTCAGGCCCATCCAACACTCAGCATCCTGACTGCATCCCGAGTGTTAGTATTATACACCTGGTACACCCAGTTCTTTGTAACAAGCTCTAAGACAGCATCAAACTGGTGTCCAAGACTGTGTGTTTAGGAAAGACCAGTAACAAAATATGTGGCCTCTCTTGCATTACCTTCTCACTGATAGGAGCATGGTGACTAACTCAAAAGGACCACTGATGATGGGATGTCAGGCATCAAATGCACATAAGGGGCAGGATGATATATATGCAGGGGCACAGGGTCATTCTCAGACTCAGGAGACGACATCACTGCCTTTGATTACAGGTGAGCTAGAGATCCCCCATCCCCTACTGCCTGGATGTTCTGCATGAAGGAGGTCCTGTAATTTAATTCTGTGCTGGCAGTGTACACGGATCACCTGGTCATGCTGATGCTGAGGATGCCCTGACCCTTTCAGCTGCTGGGCCTTGGTTCCCAGAATGGAGAGAGCTCTGATGTTTACAACATTTACATTTTAACTAAAATCCCTTTTGATCCTCTGGAGTTCCCATGAGTCTATTAGTCCACACTCTAGCATTTCCTGCTTCAGAGAATGAAAGCCATACTAAGACTTGTCTTGTCCAGATGACCACGGGAGATCTTCTGGAGAACCAGAGAAAATGAGGGAATTTCAAAATTGTAGAATCCAGCCAATCAGTTGTCAGCTGAGGAAACTGAAGCATGGATGTGGAAAGCCAGGAACCTGGAAATTATGGCAGAACTGGTCTTCCGGCTCCTGTCTGGCTCCTCACTGACACTTTTAACTTTAGATCTGAGGCTGGCACTTGCCCCAAATAGAAGCCGTGTCAAGGACAGATTTTTGGTGGCCTCAACCATGCCTGCCTTAGAGCTTGATACTCTGAACTCAGGCCAGGGAAGAGACCAGAACTCCAAAGCAGGGGATGCTACTCATGAGGTTGATGACTTCCTGCAGCCTGTGCTAGGGAGGCAAGAGGGAAGGAGAAGCAGGACAGGACGACAGAACAGAGGGACGGTTCCTGGGTGAGGTTAGAAGGGAGTGTGGAGGACACATCCAGCAGCCAAGTTGGGGAGCCCCACAGCTGAGGCATATGGGGTCCCCATCATCCCACAGTCGATTCCAGTGGCCTCCTCCACTGCCTCGGGCAGCTGTGCCATTCCACAACTTCAGCAAGACCTGCGCTTGGACTCTGACAGAGTCTCAGGGAGGGTGGGGATCTGTCACTGTTTGGAAGGTGGTCCCGTTTAATCCAAGAGTACAGCAGACAGCTGATGTACTCCTGACTCCTTTGACTGTGTGACCTCGATCAGCCACTTCAGCTCTTTGGTCCCCATTTTCTTTCGTTAAAGGAGACTAGTGTTTGGTGGTCCCATATTCCACAGTCAGGCTTGTGTTACATCCTTGTGGGAGTGTCCACCGATGGAAGGGTGCCATGACAGTGAAAGTCCATGAGTGATGGACCAAAGTGACAGCCATCAGTTAGCCTCTAGGCAGAGCTCACCTTACATGGCAGCCACTCGTTCTAGGAACTCTGGAATAGAGGCAGTTTTGGGGCCTGAGAAAAGGATGGCAGTCAGACGAGAACCTCTCCATCTACCGCTCTCACTATGGACTGGGGAATCAGGAGGTCAAGATGAGACACAGACTGAGGGTAAGAACAGGCATGGGAGTAGACTGAGTTGTCCTATCCTCACCCAATGAACCAAGGGCACCCAATTTACCAGTTTTTGCTCCAGCACAAAAGTAAGGGGGGTTAGGATGCTGGGGAAAGGGGGTGCAATCCATTTCATTCAGCTCATGTTGATGGGCTAGTCCATCGGCAAAGCAGTCTGTTTTATCTAAGGCAGGTGCTGTCACGTGAAAATGCTCATTGCCACACCTGCTTTACTCTTTGGAGGTGTTAACCCTTTGTTGCCCCGTGTTTGTTATTAACTTGGGCCCTTTGACAAAGCCAGTTCTTTTCTTGAGCCACGGATCGTAGGCTATGGCACACAGTTCCTCATAACTATCAGACCCTACCAATGCCTGACCATGTGCACCAGCCCATCCCGTTCCCACTGCGAAGATCACAGGGTTTTCGTTCTTAGTCCACTGGCGATTGCCAACGTTACTTTGGGCCAGTTTCCCAGTCTATTTGAGCTTGGGTTGCTCCATAGAAGTGGGTCATGAGGCTGGGCAAAAAAAAAAATCAGTAAAGCACTTGCCTTCTGAGCATGAAGACCTGAGTTCAATCCCCACAGCTCATGGAAAGAAGAAAATGGGTGTGGTGGTGTGTACTTGTAATCCCAGTGCCAGGGAGGTGGAGAAGGGTAGGTCTCGGGGCTTACTGGCCAGCCAGATTAGTCTAATTGGCAAATTTCAGGCCAGTGAGAAAAAGTCTATCTTGGCAAAAAAAGAGTAAAGAATATCTGAGGGCCAACACCAAAGGTCATCTTATGGCCTTTCCTGGTACCTGCACACACATGAATACACACAATATACATGCATACACACATACACACAAACACACACACACACACACACACACAAACACATACACAAAATATCTTTATCATTAGAAATAAGAATGGAAGATACCCCTCCCCCTGATACTTTGGGCATGGATGGACAAACTGCAGCCTCTGATGAACTCATAGCATATGCTCCTAAGACTTGAGGCTTACGTGGAACACCATGGTAGCTCCTAGGAGTGCTTAAAAGTGTGTCTAAAAGGAGGCTCGCCTCCACCCCTCACAGTAAAGCCAGATGGTTGTAGATGCAAGGCTTTGTTGACAACGGACAGGCAGGCCACAGTGGAAAGGCATTGTTCTCAAGCAGTCAGCTCATGGGGCCTCAGGCCAGCTGGCATCCTGAGACCAAACTCAGCTCAACTCTGTAAGGTGACACTGGCAATCGGCCTTGGTCTGCACATGTGCTGGACTAGCACATGCACGGAGTCACTGACATGGGGGGAGCACGACACCCTTGATGCACAGAATCAATGACTCACTGACATGGCGGGGGTGGGGGGAGCAGAACACCCTTGCCCAGCAGGCCAAAAAGAGGCTAGTGTGTCCATAAAACAACCCCCAGCACACTGCTGCCATCACCTCAGAATCTCAGAGTTCAAATGTCACCTTAAACGGTCCCAAGTCCTAGCTCCTCAAGGCCAGCGTCTCCCTCTGTCATCCAGCACTGTCTCTGTGTGTCCTACCAGCTTTCAAAGAGGAGAAATGGACCGTTGAGAGTGGCAAATAGAGTCTGAAAAGTAGGTCCCTGTGTATGTAACAGGATGAGACCGTTTTGCTAGTGACCTAGGATTAGTGGGTCTCTGACACGGAACATTAAATTCAACTTCGAGCTTTTTGGCAGCAAAGTCAAAATGGAAATGTGATTGTTACTTGGGTGTCTGACAGAAGGACTTGTGGCAGGAGAGACATGCTCTCTCCTCGTACTAGATTTTAAAGCAAGCCACATTCATTTACTGGCCAGGGAAGGTGACCCTGGTGGCAGTGGCTTTATTTCTGTCTCCTTTTCTTGCTCAACTGCCCTCCTGTTCAGAAGCCCATAGATGATGAGAGGTTCTCCCTGCCTGGTCACTCTCTTCTGTTTCTTCCACCAGGGACCTTTCGGATTCTAATGTGCCTGAAGTCTTAGGGAGCCATGCTGCCTTTGAAAGCCCAAGAGTTTTCTGAGAAGGAAAGCAAACTAGTCTGGGAGAAGGATGGTTAGGTACACAGCAGAAACACCCCCCTTGAAGCTCTGGGGATGGCTGGGCCTGCTGAGGGGTGAGCAGGCCTGGTGATGGAGATGTGTTATGAGTCCTACACACGTGGGTACTTGCTCTCATCTCAGTGTAGTTGGATTTTCCCACTCCAACAGCTGGTGTGACTATAACCCTAGTCTTTTTAGTTTCCTCTTTTAGCAATGGGCAAATGTCCTCTATGTCTATAACTAGCTAATGGCTAGACCCATTGTCTAATGAGCTCCTGTTGCTTAGGGAACCCAGGGACATCAGAGGACCTCAGGTGGTACGTGATCCCCCACGCGCTAGGCTGGATGTGCTCTGCACATTGTTCCCTTGTGTTTTTCAGAGATTCAGTGTGGCAAACTAGCACAGGCTCCAGGGTCTGGGTTCAAAACCCTGCTCGCTTTTAACTTAGCTGTGTGTTCCAGAGAAGTGCTCTTACTTCTTCTGAGCCTTATTTTTTTAATCTATAAAGGAAAATATGAGTCAGCTATAGTAGATGTGACTGTAGTTATTGCACTTGAGACTGAGGCAGAGGCAGGAGGATTGCTGGGAGTTTGAGGCTAGCTAGACTACAAAGTGAGAGCCTGTCTCAAAAAAAAAAAAATCAGGAAATAAGGGAAAGAAAGAGGAGAGAAAATAAAAGGAAAGAAGGAAGGAAAGAAAGAAGGAAGGAAGGAAGGAAGGAAGGAAGGAAGTTAAGAGTAAAAATTTGCATAGCTAGATGGATCTAAAGGTAGTTAGATGAATGTCGTCCAGTCATCCTTGCCACTACTATATGAATGCCCAGACTTAGACTCTCAATGATGAAAGTATTTTAGCCCCATTTTCATAGTTAACAGTGTTAGGGTTCAAAACCAAGTTCCTTGTCAAAAGTGACATCATAGTTACGTGAAGGGGCCAGACTTAATCCAATTTCACCTTACTACAGACCGTACGCCCTGTTTACCCCATCTTGTTGCCTCACATACCATTCTGAGTATGAACGTAGAGGTTCCACCCTTTGAGACAGTCACACTGTACACCCTCAGCTCAGCGACTGTAGCATAGATGTAGACTCTCTCTCAGTGGTATGAGTAGAGGCTAAGACAACTTCAGAATCTATGGCTAAAAGAACTGGGGGCTGTGCTGTGACCAGGTCTTCCTAGGTATACCCAAGTTTGCCTCCCAACCTCAGCTCTGCTTAACAGGCCTCCCTCCCCGCCATTTCCATCGTAAGATTAGACAACACTGCCAGCCCTCAGCACCTGACATAAAGCGTGATTTAGAGAGAAATTCATCTTGAACAGGGGCTGAGGACCTTGGTTGAAATGGCTGTCTGTTATTGTCCATTTTCTGACTGCCTGGCTGGTCCTGGGGAATCAGGGCTCTGGGTTAAGTCCTAAAGAACCCAAGCTTCCGTTTGGATTTTTCACCAGACTGACTTCTTTTTAAGTCCCGTCTTCGCTACTTAGTTGGACAAGAGGCTTAACCTGCCTGAGCCTCAGTTCCCTCATCCATAATATGAAAACGATAACATGTGCCTTGTAGGGTTGGGGTAAGTTTTACAGAGTAACAGCCACAAAGCTTGGAGTGTGGGGAGGTGAGAGTGGCCTCCTAGTGACGTGACCACTCCCATGATTGCACTCCACTGTCTACTGTCTCAGAATTCAAAGCCCTGCTCCCCCACGGCCAGTCCTCTTCTACTTGGTGTATTTGGGACACACCAAAGACCCTTAAGCCTGATGGAGAGGCTCCCCTTGCAGGGGGACCCCGATGTCAGATGACAGCTGGGGCTGCAGGGCTCTTGTGAGCTGGAGCTTTGCCCAGCAACTGATGCATAACTGGCATCTCTGGGTCAGCCTTGGCCTGGGTTCTCAGGTTTGGGAAAGGCAATGTGCTGGCAGCCGATGCAACATCTGGACAGCTGGCATTAGGGCTGCGAGGCAGGCATGGGTGGAGGGTTGTCCATTTTGGGGGAGACTGGCATTCGATTCTATGTTATACAACCTGTGGTAGAGCTGAGGAGAGATGCCATTCCAGGCACCCCAGCAGAGTGCCCAAATGATGAACGACAACTATTGTTTGACACATAAGCTCTCCATGTTGCAAGTAAGCTTTTGTCGGTAGGCGAGAGGTAGGTGTGCCTGTCCCTGAGTGGGAACAGAACTGTCTTAACCATACTCCGGAGTGATCTCTAATGTCTCCTTCACCTTACCATTCTGCAGGAAGACGGTCCCATAACTCAAGGAAGCCACAGATCCCCAGAACAGTGACATCTTGGCTGTAAATCTTGTCCATTTAAATAATGCTTCTATTCCTACTCCTGCCCCCGATCCTCATCTCTCCCAAAGCTCTTCCGAAGTAGGAATGAATCATTCCCACCCCACAGAAGGATCAATAGAGACAAAAAGGAAGGGGTGCTTCCAGGGCCATAGAGCAAACTGGCGGTGTGTCCACAGAGGAAACCCACATCTCCCAGCTCCAAATTCCTTTTGTCTTTTCCTCTTTGTTTGCTGGAACAACCTTACTGGGATAAATTATGCAATTCGCCCATGTTAAATGTGCAATCCAGTGGTTTTTAGTGCATTCACAGATAATGTGCAACTCTCACCGCGGTCCATTTTAGAACCTTCCCACCACCTCCGAAATAACCCTTTACCTGTTAACTTACACCCCCTCTTCCACCCGGGTGGACTTGCTGATTAGAGATTCCTAACAGTGGAACGTAGAGCCTATTTCATGTGGCCTTCTGCCTGAGAGTCTTCACTCTGCAAAATGTTTTCAAGGTCCGTCCATATTAGCTCTCATTCCTTCTCATGGCCAAACGGTAATCCTTTGATGGATAGGCCTCCTTTTGGGTATCTATTTATTAGCCGGTAGACATTTCGCTTCTTTCTGTCTTTTGCTTATTATGAATGGTGCTGGAGTAGACACACATAAACAAGGTTGTGTGTGTGTGTGTGTGTGTGTGTGTGTGTGTGTGTGTGTGTGTGTGGTTTTGCTGAGTGAGGGGAATATGTTTTAATTGCTCTTTGGTGTATACCTAAAAATACAAGGTCATGTTTTAGCTCCATAATTAACCACTCCAGAAGTCACCAGACTCTTTTCCAAAGTGGCTTCATCATCTGACGTTGTCGGCAGCAGTGAATGAAGGTTCCAATTTCTCCACATTCTTGCCAACACTGATGCTCTCTTACATGCTCACCCAGATTATGGCCAGGCCAAGGACTTGGCGAGGCTGTCGGGGAATGAGAATGATGATATGAGATGGGTTCAAACCAAACCAAGAGATGAATGAGTGAGCGAAGCACAAAGTCCATCACTGTTACTTTTCTGGACGTCTCGAGTCATACCATTACTGCATTTGACCACAGACCAGCAAGAGGCTGTCAGAAGTGTCAAGACAGATCAGTGGGTCTATTAGGGAGAGATTAAGTTCTGAGGAGGGAAATACTGGTTGTGATGGCTGAGGTAATCCTGGGCTATCCCAAATAGCCTGGTCTAGACTAAATGCCCACAAATCACTAGTCAGAGGGAATATTTGGTTGATGGCCATGACTTTCAGAATAGGCACTGTCATCCCCACATCTCCATCTTTAGAGTCCATGCAGAAACAGCTACCTTGAAGGGATGCTCCCACAAGACAAAGTCAAGACAGTACACGGGCACGCACACACACACATCTTAAGCAGCCATATGATGTGTTAGGTCCTGAGAGGCTTACACAGTCCTCTGCATGAAGCTAAAGTTATCTCTTCTAGCTCTCTAGCTCACTGTTCTGAAAAGAGCTAGTGAGGAAGGTTTCTACAGAACCACAACTGCTTCTCTTGCGTATATTCAGCTGACATCCATGTAAATTCCATCCATGGCTTCCAAATGCCAGGATTGCATCCTGGGGCCTTCCAGAAGATGAGCCTCCTCTTCTTGTGGTCTGTAAAAGCCATCAACACCAGCCTTTTTCATAGGTAGGATGCTTGAGTCCAAGAACCACCAATGCTGGCAGTGTCTCTGAGTCACCTGGGGACTGCTTCCAAACACATCCCAGCTCCACTGGGAGATCCAGAGTCTAAGGACAGGGACTATGAACCTATGCTTCTTGAAGGTCCTCAGATACGCCACCGGGGTTGTCAGCCTTTCCAGGAGGCCATTGTTTATCCAACACTGTTTCTAGAACATCCTACCAATTAAAAGGGAAGTGGGCTGAGCCAATCAAGAGGCTCTGATGAGAAGTGATCCGAAAAGGTTTTACAGAGGCAGGGCCCGGAGAATGGTCCCATCCAGACCTCAAACCAACAAAGAAATGGCTTGGGAGGCCAGGGGAGCAAAGGTCTTCAAGTGATAATTCCCTGTCCAAGGAGTAAGAACTAGAGACAGATCCAGAAAACCAGACTGGGAACAGATTGGAGGCCAGAGAATTTACATATTATTCAAGGGCATTGGAGAAGGTTTCCCTAGCCAGTGGTATTTCTGAGACATTTACTCTACAAATTGAAGAGAGCAGTTAGTTCAAGAGGCCCGGCACAGTGCAGAGAGGTAGCTGAGGAGGAGCCGGTCAGGAGAGAGCCCATGCCTGCCTAGTGTTGGGCAGGGGCTCCACACTAGCACGCCTGGGAGAGAGCAAAGAGTCTGGCTCAGATGATCACAGAAAGCCAGAGATGGTGAGCCTGAGATGTTAGCACCTTGAGCCTTGTGGGCATAAGAGCAGGGTGTGGCCATGGAGCAAGGGATCTTGTCAGGCTGGGATGACAGGTTTAAGGACTTAGCTTTCCCTCTGGATCTGCAGCAGGGATGGTGGCAGTCTGTAGACAGTGTGTGCAGCCTGAGAGATGTATAGGAGGTGACTGTCCGTCTTTGTTGTTCTTCAAGCGGCCTAGGCCGGAGCTTGAGAATCTTACCTCTTCCTAACCTTGGCCTGATTCCTCTTGTTCCCAGAGCCACTGAGTATCTGGCTTTATGATAATCCACCTCCTACCTCTGGGCAGCCAGATGTCCAGGGACAGGAATGGAATGAGCAACCATTTTTTGGAAGGGTATTAAGCTCAGTCATGATGGCGTCAACCTAAGTAATTTCTAACCCCACCCATGGACATATAACCCATGCTTCCTGGGATCGTTCTGTGCTCTGTGACAAAGACTGTCAAAAGACTCCAAAGCCAGCCTCCCCATTCAAAGGTCCACCACCCTGCCCACCAGAGCCTTTTACAGTTTTCTTCCCTCCAAAGACTATGGAACTAAACTTGGCCCTGGATGCTGGAAGCTGAGGCTAGGCTGAGATGACTAGCATGCAGCTAGCCCTACTTCTGGTCCCTTTGAAAGGAACACTAATACCAGAATATGGTTGCCAATTCCGCCTTGAATTTGCCCGTACCAGGGAAGCCTTGGAGGCCCCCTCCCTCAGATGCTGCCCCCTCCCCTGCCCTTGGGTTTCCAGAGTGGAAGTAATTCACCCCAGGGACACACAGCTGGGCAGCCAAGCCAAGCCTGCTTTCCAGGTCACCTCAGCCCTTCTGTTGAGGGAGAATGTATATGTATGTGCAGAGGGAGAGGAAGGCTGGGATGCGGGCATGGGCTCGAGCATGACACTTGTGCATATACTGACCCAGAGCCTTGGTGTGACCAGTCTCCTGTGCTGCCACTGGGTCACCGTGTCTCTTTTTAGAACATCTCTCTAAGTTTGTCATGCACTACTGGACTAGACAACGGATGTGTAGGTGGGGGACCTCAAGGACACTAGGTGACTGACGCTGTGGGGTGGAGAGCATGCTGTAGACAGGAGGAGGGCTGAGGCTAGAGCTGGGAAACATCCTTGGGGCAGGTTGCCCTCGCTTGCCTCTGCTCTTTCTAAGTCCATGTCTTTCTCTCTGCCTTTCTCCTTCTTGCCACTCTACCAGATTTCATTCTTTTGTGTGACTCAGAACGAGTCATTTTGCCTCCTCTCCCCTGTTCTTGTCCTCCACTCCCTAAGTACTTCTCTCTGACCGTAGTCCTTTATAGAGCAGTCAAGAGTCCAAAGGCAAAGGACTTCTGTCCCCTTGGTCCTTCATATTCCCAGACCTGCAGCTTACATTTAAGACTATGGAGATTTCAGCTGCCTTCTGACTTCAAGCAGCCTGTCTCTATGGCCCTTTTCCTCTGGTTGCAGAGGGACCTGGAAGCAGAGTGAACTGTGACCACCAGCTGTGACCTTCTCAGGTCCCCCCAACCCTGTGTTGTCACCTTGATTCTTTCCTAGCCTTTACTAAGCACCCAAGAGACACCTGGCTCTTTCTTATGAAGGCAGCACAGACACAGGAACTATTCAGGCGTCCTGTCCCTCTCTGCCTTTGCCAAGGCTTGCCCCGCAGCTCTTAGTGAACAGGCTTAGAGGTAGGCATTTTGTAAAAAGCACCAGAGTAGGGAGCTGTGACCTGCAAACTCAGCTTTGCTGCTAGCAAGCTCTGTCACTTCCCAGCACTTACTTCTGCTGTCTCCCTTCTGAGGACCCATGTGGCCACACAATGCTCATCACGGTCACTCCACAGACACACGACTTTTCTCACAACCAGTCTCCTCCCTAGATCTGGCTATGTGTGATTCATTCCTTTGACTCCTCAGTATTCCTCTCTAGGAACTCAGAGATTTTTGAGCTCGCTGGCCCAGTCATGTTCTGACAAATGCCTCGTAGCTACCTGGCTCAGAAGGAGAAGAAAGTTCAGTGTCTTAGCTTCATTGTCTTAGTTAGGGTTTGTGTTGCTGTGAGGGGTCACCATAACCACAGCAACTTCTCTAAAGGGAAGCATTTAATTGGAGCTGGCTTACAGTTTAGAGGTTTCAGCCATTATCATAGTGGGAAGCATCGTGGTACCCACAGACATGGTGCTGAAGAGGGGACCAAGAGTTCTATATCTGGATCAGCAGGTAGCAGGAAGGGAGAGCCACTGGGCCCACTTTGAACATTTGAAACCTCAAAGCCTACCCCCTAGCGACACACTTCCTCCAATAAGGCCATGCCTCCTAATAGTGCTACCCGCTGTGAGCCTATGGGGGCCATTTTCATTCACATCACCACGCCCACATCGGTAGTGCGTGAAGACTGATTTCCTGTGTGACTCTCATCACACAAGAGCGAGCTACCAACATGATGTCACCAGAGCAAAGTCAGGAATAGATGCGTTCTTGGCTGTCTGAGCTGGTCTGAGCAGCTTCTGCACCTCCAGCTCCTCTGACTAATACCTCAGCAGGCACACAGAGTGGATGCTAAACTGGAGCTAGCGGGTAAGGAATAGCAGTTCACCTAAAGGGATATGGAAATGCCCTAAGCTAACGGTGGTGAGGGGTTGCTGAGGGGTTCCAGGCAAGACTGGATAGGATGGGGGACCTGGGCAGCATCCACCCAGAGTTGCACTCCCACCCAGGCCTGACACACTCTTGGGTTCCTCTTTCACACCACAAGTCCTAGTTGGGGGCCCATCATGGAAATTTGAAAGAAAGCTTTTGCCTGGGGCAGGAGACTCTGCCAGAAGGGTCAACAAGTCTATCCAGCTTCCTTCCCATCATCTTGGTCAGGACCCAGCCACAGACACTGACAATTTACAACAACAACAACAACAACAACAACAACAACAACAAAACAACAAACAAGACCTGTTGGTCAGCCTGAGGATTTTGATTTTTGACTCTGTGTTTAAATGAAACCTCTTCAGGTCCGAGCATTCAATGCCAGTTATGCATTTAACAAAATGCTTTCACGGGAAAGAATAAAAGTATTTTACATTTGAAAAGAGCTATGAAAACTCAGCTAACCGTATAGCAACTAATGCCAAGTTTGAAAATAGAAATCAGTCTGATTATCAGAGTTTGTTCATCCTGGGCGGGGGTAGGGGGGCACAGCTGCTGGTTATGTAATTATTTCTGCTCTTCTGCACGGTGGCCATGTTTCATGATAAAAGCGGAGAAAGAGACAACGCAGGAACTAGGTTCCTGGGTCCTCCGAGATGCAGCTTAGTTCTCCATTGCATTGTTCTCTACTACTTGGTCCCAGGAGGAGACAAACCCGGCTCAGTTGTCCTGGGCCTTGGGTAGAGCAGTGGAGACCAAAAACACCCCCTCCATCTACATCTGTCCAAGAGGGAGGTAATTTCTCCCCGCCAAAGACCTTATGAAAAATGTTTTCCTTCCATGTCCAGACATGAATCACCATAGAGGAAGATCCTCTCTGTGTGCCTGAGGCCTGGTCACCCAATATGAAACACGGATCCCACATACTTCAAGCAACTTGGCCTTATCTGGGACTATGAGTCAGTGACTGGGACAGGGGAGCATGTGAGCCATCCCACATGGCCTTGACTTCCTCCCACTGTGGTCCTACAGTGGCTGTTACAGAGAGCGTCTATGCTTGAGCTGGGGTGTCCCTCAGCCCTGCCTGTCACAGAGATACGTCTGTGAAAGAAGCCCTGCCTGGGAGGTTTAGGGAGGGCTGCCTAGCTAAGAGGACTCCCAGGCTCCTCTCAGTGTCTCCCTGACAGCTACAAATAGGTTCTTGAATGTATTTAATAAACCCTGGGAAGGAGTTGTGGCCGCCTTGCCTCTGCTGGGGAAAGTGATGGATGTCTTCAGTGGAGAGAGAAAAGAAAACTTTCTAAATGGCCTTGACTAAGGGAGGAGGGTTGGGAGACTTTAGTGTGCCAGCTCCCACAGATGAACATGGGGCATCTCTGGGGACCTGATCTGAGCCAGCAGGTCTGATGCATGTCTGGTATTCAGCTCTCAGAAAGTGACACAGGCTGGGGGGGAAAAAGGCCCCAGATCCCCTCTGCGCACAGACCTTCAAGTTCCCTGACTTCTGAATGAGGGTTGATGACCTCTGCCATTTTGGAATCGTAAAGCACAGTACCCCACCCCGACCCTGTCAGTTCCTCAGAGAAGCCTCAAGGTCATGTCTCCAACCTTGCATGGCTTAAGGGGAGGCTGCAATCAGGTGGTATTCTCTTGGGAGAGAGGTGTTCTATAAGGTAAGGCCAATCACTCGGGAAGCCAGGACTCCCCCAGGGGCCTCGGCAGTGGTCTATTACGGCTTTCTATGTGGGGGCTGTGCTCCACGTGGGAGAAGAATCTTTTTGGATAGAAACCAAGAGATGCAGGCAGGTGTCTGGCCAGGCTCTACTCTAACATCAGCCTCATAGGTTACATGTCTACCTCGATGGGGTTGTGTGGAACTTTCCAACTTTGCAACCTACTGGCCCTTAGTAGGTGGGTCTTATTAATTGCTCAAACATCTTTCCTCACCCTACGGGGTAACTACTATGAGTGGCTGTATTGGGGTGTAGATGTAAGTGTTGACAGGAGGGTGGTGGTGTGTGGCTGACTACTCAGGACTTGATTCTAGGGAGCGGGGGCACTGCCAGTCTGTGATCTGTTCAACCGGGGCCTGAGGTTTGGCTGAGCTCCTCACCATACCTAAAAACGGGCAGACCTTAGCTAACGAGGCTCTTTCTAAAAGAGATTTCAGCAAGTCCCCTTGATTGAGTTGGGACAGCCTGTAAAAGGTATCCCTAAAGCAATCCTCCACCCTTTAGGAAGTTAATATTCTTCATAGGGCTAGCCATATGGGGAAGGGTTATCCTCCACAACACCAACCATGAAGGGAAGGGCTTAGAACAAAGACATTAGAACATTTGTTTTGGGAGAGGGAGGTTAGCATGTCCTCCCCCACCATGGGGACACACACACACACACACACACACACACACACACACACACACACACACACCCACTCACCAGTATATACACTTAGCACATCAAACCCCATCCATGAGAGTCCTGGTGTTAAGAGTTGAGCTAGGGGTTGGGGATTTAGCTCAGTGGTAGAGCACTTGCCTAGGAAGCGCAAGGCCCTGGGTTCAGTCCCCAGCTCCGGAAAAAAAAAAAGAAAAAAAAAAAAAAGAGTTGAGCTAAACTCCATCTGACAGGATTTGTGCTGCAGCTGTCCCACCTCTGGGGGTGGGGTGGAGATGGCCTGTGAGTTTACGAGCGTGCATGTGAAGTCACACTTTCTTCTCTGAATCTTAAACTGACCCCGTAAAAGCTTCAAAAACGCTGAACAGAAACAGAACCCAGGAGGTTCAGTTTAGACTAAGCAGCTAGACAATGTCACCGCAGAAGCAACACACACACACACACACACACACACACACACACACACACACACACACGCACGCACTCCAGGCAAAACAGGGGAATTCTGGGATTATGGAGAGGAAAGCTGAGAAACTGCCTTGGCTTCTCATCTCTTGCTCCAACAAAGACTTCCTGGGAAGGCTGGAAGAGACCGTTTCCCAGGCAGTAGAAACACAAGACAAAGTGATAACTGAGGCTGGAGGAGTATCCTGGACCAAAGGGGGTGTGGCTATAGAGAATAGATGAAGGAATCCAAGAGGGAGGCTCCTCAGCCCTGCTCTCTTCAGCAGAGCAGCTCCAAGCTGGAATCACTACAGCCAGGAGGCCCAAGAAGGAAGCAGGGATGGAGGATCCGTTCTGAGCCCCTGAAGCAGTGCCCAGGGACAGTCACAAGTAGCTCCGTGGAGAAAACTCAGGGCTTCTTAGAGGGGTTGTGTGTGTGTGTGTGTGTTTGTACATGTACATGCACAAGACACGAGGGAAGTCATTATATCCTCATCTTGGATGCAGACAACACCATGAGAGACATTCTCACATTAATGTGATCACAAGGAAGCTGCAATCAGACTTGAAAGATAAAGTGCTGATTCGAGGGCTGCCCGCTCCCAGCAGCCCTTGCAGCCTTCGGAGTGATCCAGCTCCATTGTTAGGGATAAGAGAGGAGGTGGCACTTGGCCATCAGCATCTCGAGTGATCCTTGTCCAGGACCCTTGGGTCAACTAGTCCTCAGTCCTGGCATCTGATCAGACTTAACGTGCTTGGCAGAAGGACGGGGAATTTAGCCATGGCCTTGCTCCTTCAGGAAACACACAATCTCACCTTGCCAGTTGGAGAGGTTCTTATCCCCATTTGCTACAAAATCCACTGTGTGTATTCCTTTCTATTAAAAAGAAGAAGAAGAAAGAGGTAGAATAAATCAGCTCTTGACAAGAGAGATGGCTGTGTGCCTAGTTTTTGTATTATTTTGGTTAAAGCCAGAGCATATATGTGTATTCAGGATCTCTTTTCTCTCTCTCTCTCTCTCTCTCTCTCTCTCTCTCTCTCTCTCTCTCTCTCTCTCTCTCTCTCTCTCTCTCTGTGTGTGTGTGTGTGTGTGTGTGTGTGTGTGTGTGTACAGAGCAGGGAACAATGCCATCTCACTGAGTCTCAAATTTGTGTCCCTCATGGTGCTTGGGAAACTAAGGATAGAGAAGAGACGTTAAGACATCAGCCCTGCACGGGGAAAAAGCCAGAGGCCATTTGTGAGGACCAGTGAGGGCCCGAGGGCACATCCAAGGAAGAAGCTTGTACTCATACATATAAGAGATGATGTTCTTTGGAGTGGAATGTGGAGTGAGATGTCACTAAAGATACACTTTGAAGATAGAACCAGCAAGTCTTGGTTTTGATGGAGCGGTGACAGGAAGCTGTTGTGCGTGGTTCTTTAGTCTTGGGCCCGGGGAATGAGATCATGTATGACTGGGCAGGAAATGGGAAACTGACTTTGAGTCCTCACTTTGACATTTTCGCTGTGTGACTTAGAGGTAGTCATCCAAACAACGTCACCCCTTGTCTAAAGGAGGAATAGCACCCCACCCCCACCACATCCACAGATTCCCTGAGCATCATACAGATCACTGTGACAACTTGTGACTCAGTGTCCCTCAACATGGCATCAGGACACTTGCATGGGCTGTGTGTGAAGTAGGGAGCATTGTGTCCATATGTGAGTCATGATGTGGGTTGTGGTGGGCAGGAGTTGGGAGAAGTTAGGAGCGGGATCCACTGTGCAGTCCAAGCACAAAGGTCTGAGATGTGGCTCTGCTTCAGTGAGGCCACAAAATGAGCTGTGGCCCCTGTCTCTGAGGCTTCCTGGACAGCCCTCAAATTCTATGAGGCCATTTCACATCACACCCTTCCTAATCAGGGTACCTGGGGCAGTCCACCCATGTCTTCTCTACTGTAGTACATTTCCGGACAGCTGGCTCCTGGCTAACAAGACAGGAAAGGCCAGGCACATAAGGGAGGCAGAGCAGTGAGCAGCAGAGCCTCACAGAGAGACAGAGGTGGGAACCAAGGCAGCAGGGGAGTGTGCTGGCTGCAGTTCTCAGGGTCTCTGCCTCTGCAGCACTGTGTTGGCCTGGATTACAACATCTGGGCCATACCTGCTGTCCACCCCAGTCAGCAACACAGGCCTGGAAACATGGCTCAGCCGTTAAAATCACTTGTTACTCTTTTAGAGGACCAGAGTGTGGTTCCCAACACCCACGTGGCTCCCAGCCTCCTGGAATCTGAGGCCAGCACTTGGCCTCTCAAGGCACCTGCTTGCATGTGCATATACTCATGGACACACAATAAACACTCTTTAAAAATCAAATTAGGGCGTAGATAAACCGGTCTATGTCCTACGCCCTTTCCTCTTCCTCTGGAACACCCCTCGACCACCACTTCATCCTCAAGCGTTCCTTCTAGCCCCAAAGCACCAAGATGTGGGGACAAAACTGAAGACTTTGACCTGTTTTGTTCAACCGCAGCCAGCTGGGTTAGCCTTGGGACACGAGGGTTGACAAGAATCTCTCCGCTTTGCTAGGGCCCCCTTTAAAACTCCTCAGGGCTCTGATGGTGAAAATGTTCTGTCTCCCTCACTAGGATGATCATAATTAGAAAGACAGATCACGACAAGTGTGGCGAGGATGGGGAGAAATCAACGCTCACCCATCCCTGCCGGGGATGTGAAAGCAGTACAGCCATTTTGAAAACAGTCTGGTGGTTTCACAAAAAGTTAAGCAGTGTTGTCCTGTGACTACCAGCACCCCTGGGTAACTGTCTACACAAAAGAACTCAAACCACATATTCCCACAAAACTTACAAGGTTTGTCATCTGTACCTGTGGCTCTAACTAGCCACAGAAGAAAAATATCAAACAAAAACCAACTCCATGTGAGCGGACTGTGTGCAGACTCGGTCTTATCCCTATCCCCCTAACTAGTATAATATGACACGGTTCATGTGGCATTTATATTACAGAAGACACTGAAAGTATTCTAGAGATGTTTTGAAGTAAACAGAGGGAAATTACATGTAAGTATACATTTTATATAAGTAACCCAAGCACACACAGATCTGGGTCCTTGCAGGGATGTCTTAGTTACTTTTCTATTGTGATAAGACACCACGACTAAAAGCAACTTGGGGAGGAAAGGGTTTATTTATTCTTACAACTCCTGGGTCCTACTCTACCACTGAGAGAAGTCAGGGCAGGAACTCAAGGTAGGAACCAGGAGGCGGGACCTGAAGCAGAGCCAGGGAGGAGGGATACTTACTGGTGTGCTCCCCCTTACTGGTGTGCTCCCCGTGGCTTGTTTAATTTGCTTTCTTATACCATCCAGGACCATCTATCTGCCCAGGAGAAGCATCGACCCCAGGGGGCGGAGCACTCCACTCCCACCTCAGACATCTAATTGCCTGCAATCTAGATGAAGGCCTTTTCTGATGTGGGGTTCCTCTTACCAAATATATCTAAGTTTAACAGAATCCAACCAGTACATAGGGTGTTCACTCCGGACTTCAAAAGCCTGGAGATACCAAGGGATGGTCAAACGGAAACTAAAAATGGAACTAGCAGGAAGTCCCTTCACAAACCAAACAAAAACAAAAAATGATGGAGCAGAGCATCCGTACAATGGAATATTGTTTGGCTAGGAAAAGGAATATGGGCTGATTCATGCCGAATCCGTTTGCATCAATCATGAAAACCTTTAGCTGAATGAAAGAGACCAGTCTAAAGTGACCACATACTGTCTGGTCCTGTTTAGGTAAAATGTCCCTCCCAGGCAAATCCACTGAGACAGAAAGCAGATCCATCCTGGGGGAGGGACAGGGTTGGAGTGACAGCAGAAAGATGAGGCAGTTCTTAGGGAGGGACGAGACTTTTCCTGTGGTGGTGTCTGTACGAGTCTGTGTCCAGAGTGGAAACCACTGCGGACTTCCCAGGGATGGATGGATTGCATGGGGTGTACACTGTAGCCTGGCAGAGCTGGCCCCCAACCGCCACCACATGTCCACACGCATCTGCGCTTGCGGTCTTTCGTGGCGCTGGCTGCATGACCTACTTTGTCCAGACTCTGATTTTTTTTCAGTGATAAAACGGAAAAAAAAACCGAGCTAGTTGGCCACTGAACGCGCGGCCCAGACTGCTGCTCCGTGTCTTCCACTGACTGGCGTGGAGCCTCCATCTCGGTTGACCAGCGTAGATCCAAGGCCATTTCGTAAAACAGCCCAGTTTGTTCAGTGTGGTGTGCACACTGTTGCCTGCCTCTGCTGGATTCACATCCTTTTTACCTTAGCCGTGTCTGTGACGCTAAGAAGTGGGGTCTGTGTCCTCACTGTTCCAGATGGTCTCTACCCATGGGCTCTGCCCTGTAAGAAGATGCTGAAAAGAGGGACCGGAAACCGATTCTGGCACCCCAACTGCGTTTCGTTGTGTGGGATGTGGAAAAAGCCACCAACCACCCTCTGGCTGCAAGATTTCATCCGGAGCTTGGGGCCGGGCTGCGGGGAGACTATGGCTCCTGGTATTGTCCTTGTACCCTCAAGTTGTGCGAGTGTGAGCTGCCGTCTACCTTGCCACTTCTCCATTTTGCATCTAGTTCTATGTCATTCTGATTCATTCATTTACTTTTAAGACATTTAAGGAGCGCGTGCTCTAGGCAGTGGCACTGGGCATCCCACAGTGGACCGAGGCCGGCTGACCCTCACTCTTTCTGTTTTATTCTCTCCTATATTACATCCTGAACACAGTTTCCGTCCCTCAATCCCTCTGAGTACCCCTCACTCTCCTTTCCCCCAAATCCACTCCTCTGCTCTTCTTCCAAAAAAAAAAAAAAAAAGAGCAGACCTCCCAAGGACATCAAGGAAACACGGCATTAAGGGGTTACACTAAGACTAGGCACGAACCCTCATACCAGGGCTGGATGAGGCACAGCAGTGGGAGGTGTCCCGAGAGCAGGAAAAGAGTCAGAGGCACACCCACTCCCTCTGTGAGGACTCTCACAAGAACGACAGCCCACACCGCTATAATATATATGCAGAGTACGGTCCCCACTCTAAAGATGTCTGGAGTCGCAAGGAGATTCCAGAACCTGGTTCAGGTTACAGTGTCTCTATGAAAGGCTGGGATGGTGTGGGCACAGGGCCAGCCTCCGTCCTAGTCTTGGCATCAGCGAGAGCCACAATGACATAACGACAGGACATACTGTTGAGCCAAGAGCTGATGCTGGCAGGGAGAGCCAGCAAGGTGGGCAAGGATGAATATTGGCGTAACATGAATTCCTATTCAGGGCTTGGCATGTGGGAAAGCACAGAGAAAGCCAGGGGAGCCCGAGAAAGCATAGCACTGCCCTTTGTCACATCCCCAGCTGACGCCAGGGACCAGCATGCTTAAGGATAGGGTGGGCTTCCTGCAAAGTTCCTGGTAGGGGTGAATGGAGTAGCAACAGCCTTATTAGAGAATACAATTACTCATTGGCTTACTCCCACCTGGGTGCCATACTGGGTTCTTTTCGTTTATAAGATGAGGTGGGGACTCTACAAAATCAAAGTAAAGTTCAGAGATTAAGAAACTGAGAAACTGAATGTCTTAATCAGGGTTTCTATGGCTTTGACAAAACACCATGACCAAAAAGCAGGTTTTGAGGACAGGGTTTATTCAGCTTACACTTCCACAGCACTGGTCATCATTGAAGGACATTGGGATAGGAACTTAAAAAGGACAGGAACCTGGAGGTAGGAGCTGAAGCAGAGACCATGGAGGGGTGCTGCTTACTGGCTTGCTCATCATGGCTTGCTCAGCCTGCTTTCTTATAGAACCCAGGACCACCAGCCCAGGGTTAGCACCTCCCACAACGGACAGGGCCCTCCCCTGTCAATCTTAAGTAATTAATTAAATGCCTTGCAGCTGGATCTTACGAAGCCATTTTCTCAGTGGAGGCTCCCTCCTTTTAGATAATTCTAGCTTGTATCAAGTTGACTTAAGACCAGCCAGCACACTGAGGCTCAGTAGAATCAGGGTGACCTGCTATCACTCTGTTTGTGTATTGTTAAGCTGGAATTCAAGGCCTTGGTACTATCTGATACTAAAGACGGGTTTCTGGCCAGCAACACTTTGAGCAAAGGGTTTACTGGTTCCAACCCTCGGAGATGAAGGACCAGGAACTTCCCTCCTCCCCGTCCCATCCTCCTCCTTGAGGAGATAATGAGGTGGGGCCCACTCAGCATGGGCCACCCTGTCTGGCCAGCTAAGGATGGGCCCCCAGGAAGCCATTTCATTAACTGGCACGAGGAAGATAAGCCTTGTTCGTGTATTCTTACAAGCTGGGTTTCTGGGTCCCAGGTGCTGGTTTTTGCTAATCCCAACACATTGGGAATTGTTTAATAGGATTTTTTCCCTTTTAATTAAAATATGATAATGAAGCGTACTGCTTCCCTCCTAAAAGGGAATGCTTGAAAGTGCTCACCTATTCCCCAAACGGCCTGGCCAGGCAAAAGCCGTGTAATAGTATCCCATGTCACTGCCACCCTGAAGAAGGGCTCTCCTCATTCAAATACAACTGCCACCATTTAGCACGTGGCCCTCCCCACCCCTGACCTGTCTCCTGTCAGGTCAGCTCTGACTCCAGGGAGCACAGCCATGATGAGGGCTTGGGTTGTGATTTGAGTATACGTAGAAGATAGATGACCAAGATCTTGGCATCTAAATGTAGTTTAGTGAGGTACCCTTTGGGACAAGGAGACGTGGCAGGATTGATGGATTAAGGGCTCTGGAAGTGGAATTCACTCTTGGACGAGTCCTCTCAATGATCTGGGCCTCAGTGACCTTCTTTGACCCCAGCTGCTGAGCTCTGATCGTAACCCAACTTGGCTGAAACAGCACCTCCAGCCAATGTCTCTTCTTTGCCAAGCTTGTCTCAGGTCCCTCCCCACTTCTTCCTCTTCTCTTTGTTTCTGCTTCACCTCTTTTGTACTTCTCTCTTCCTTGGTCCCTCTGGTCTCTCCCTTCCTTTCTCCCTTCATCCCCTTCCCCTTTCCCTGTCCCCCAGCAAACTTTACTTTAAAGCCCCTCCTCCTTTCTTCTCCTGAGACCCTGGCACACCCTAAGAATTCGCCAGTGAGTCTCGGAATTTTTAAAAAGAACAAAAAATGAAACAAAAACTACATACACGGGAAAGTTGTGCCCCCGGGGCAGACAATATAGCTCAGTGGGTAAAAGTGCTTGCTGCACAAGTCCGAGTTTGATCCCCAGAACCCATGTGAAGGTGGAGGAGAGAACCAGCTCCATAAAGTTGTCCTCTGCTCTTGACAGGCACGCCATGTCACAAGTGCCTTCCCACACACATATATACACATGCACATGCACATACATCATCATCTTCATCTTCATCATCTTCATCATCATCTTCATCATCATCATCCGCTTTAAAAATCCTTTTAAAAATCTGCCCTTAAAGCCATGACACCCAGTGACTGAACCCATATCTCTGGCTCTTGAGAACTCAGGTCCCGTGAGGCAGCGTCCATAGATTGCAAATTTTTTGACCAGCCAGGGATGAAGCAGTGAATGAGAATGGGCCAGGAGAGCACCAGCAGGCAGAGCTGAGGCTTTTCCTTCCCTGTTCTCTCCCCGCTCCCCTCAGCTTCCTCGCATCCCCCTCCTCCTGTGCATCAAACCCCATGCGATTGTGTCTGCCTCAGAACATCAAAGGGCAGAAGAATTGCTTAAGAAGAAAATATTGGAGTTATGCATTTGAGAGCAGGCTGAGCTTCGAGTAACCTCCAGGGCTGCATGTCCATCTTTAAACAGGGCAATCTGTTTCTTGCTGGACTCCCTAAACGTGGGCCGGGTGGGCAGCCTCACGCCGCTGGCAGCTGGAGATGGAAAAGCCATACTCACTTCCCACGACTACCCGTAGCCCAGGGGTGGAGTCAAACTCAGGCTTTAAGACTGATTTTTTACCAGAGGCCTTAACTCTTGGAAAACATCAGAGTGCAGCTTCAAGAACTAGGAAGAAATCTCAGATTCTGAGACCAGATAAGGTTCGGAACACTTAAACTCCAATCTGCTTGAGGGACAGGGGCAGCCTAGTACCTGTTGGGCAGAAGGCATGTGGGTTCGATAAAGAGAAGATGTGCACATGGATGGCTTTGTGTCCCTACCTATCAACTCTGGCCACCAATGCATCCAAAAGTCATTTGTGCAAGTGGCAGCATAGACCCCTGATGTAGTTTAGAGACCCGAGAGACTTGAAAGAACTCTGCCAACCTAAACCATCTTGGGCCCAAGTTACTTCATCCTGACCACCCAGAACCACACCTAGCAGACAGATGGACCTTAGAGACCCATCTCACCAAACAAGGCAGAAACCACAATTGGATGCACCGTATAATGTGGATGCCAGGAAGAAGCCATGACCAGAGGTCCCTCAGCCAGTCCAGCCAGCACTCAAGTCTCCTTGGTGCCCATTGGCCTTGTTTCTGCACAGTAGGGGGACAGGCTTTGATACATCCAAGATCCAGGACCGTGTCCCTCCTCTCCAATATATCCAGAAGGCTGCCTGTGTTGGCTGAGTCATGAATGCCTCTACCCTGTCCTTCTACCCCATGATAGCCCTGTCCCAGCCTGGCCTGTTAGACAGTAGTCTCTTCAAAACAAGAGTGAATAAAACTGTATTCCTCATCTGTGCCCCTAAATGCCCAGCCTGGTGCAGGTCACGTGACAGCTGACTAGGGCACATTACATTAACTGGAATCTGGCTTTATCATTTCCCCATCTTGCTCCCATACATAAGACCCCTCAGAATCAGCATCACAGCCGATGTGAACAAGAACCTGCACCACAGCACCTGCCCGCCCCTACCCCCTCTTACAGAGCCCCCTTTAGCAAGCACAGAAGCCTGGGGTGGGTGCCTAATTGGCCAGGTAGCTCCGTGTCCGCCCCTCCCTCCTCAGAGACAGTATTCTGTTGCTATGTTGCGTGTGGGAGAGCCAGTGTCTCCCCCCACCCCCCGGATCCTGCCATTCTGAGGGGGATTTGCACCTTGATTATTTTTGAAAACAGATTTGTGAGAAATTTGATTTGAGAAAACATTCTTCTCCCGCATGCTGAAGGATTGAGGGTCTGTAATCCCTCTCAAATCGCCGGGACGAGGCTGGTATTGCAATGTCGGCATCAGAGCTGACAAAAGGGGATTAGCAGGGAGAATTCTGCGTGGAAACCCGCCACGCACTGAAGGCTTTCGGTGCAAAGCAGATAAGATAGGTACCGCCGAGCCATTTTTAACCCAGTTTTTGAAGCACTCAGAGGCCTCCTTCTGGGTTGACAGGGAGCAAGGGCGGGATTTATTAGTGCCTGCTGCTTCCCTGCGCTTCTGGCTTGCTCTCCCTCCTAGAAAGGTGTTCAGAACCCTGGTTGGACAGGAAGGCATGACACCCTGTCAAATCAGCCATGGGGTTCCCACATGACTCCTGGCTGCCCTCCCCAATTCCAGAAGCCAAAGACCTCTCTCTGTGGTATCTTTCCTGAGCATAAGGCTTACAGCATATTCCTGGAGTTGGAAGAGTATAGAGCCTATCCGGTACCATGCTGTCCTGAGAAGGCACATGGGATGGGATTTAGAACCTCTGGCATGGAAAATATTACTTCCTCTCTGGGTATACTTGGGCCTAAGTTAACTCCTGCAAGCCTGCTTCATTCTCTGTGATAAACAGTGTCAGCTTCCAAGAGTCATTGAGGGAATTAAACGGGTTAGTGTACACAGAGCCCTTTTCATGGTGCCTCACACACATTTAGTGCAAAAACAAAACACGTGATTATAGTCTCCATGATTATAGCTGATGCAGTATTGTGAAATATGGAGAAACAGAGCCATTCCAAGGCAAGTAACCTGCACTGACTGGAGCTTTTTTAATGGCGCTGGTCATGATAGGATACATCTTTAATCCCTGCACTCAGGCAGCAGGGGCAGGTGACCTTTGTGAGTCTGAGTCCAGCCTAGTCTACACAGTGAGTTCCAGGCCAGCCAGGACTACATAGTGAGACTCTGTCTATAAGAAGGAAGGGGCTCAATGGTGGGATAGCACATGACACAGAGAAGGACCCACCTGTGTGCACATCCTCATAGAGGAGAGCTCTCTTCCTTTGAGGTCTCTCCTCTTTAAGACTGTCTTTGTGGCATCTCCCTCCCCATGTTTAGAAGCTTTCTCTGAGTCTTAGTAACTCTTCCCTTCTGTCCATCTCTCTACTGTCTATCTTTCCAGTGTGCTCCACCTCAGCCACAGTTCCTCACATCTCCTGCCCAGTATGACCAGCCCTTTCCCCAGTTGTCTCCAAAGCATTATGCGTTGTCCCCAGATCTCACCACCCGGCACTCCCAGATACTAAGCACGCAGCCTTAAGCTTCTGCAGGCTCCTGGCCTGGACACAGCAGCTTAGAGCTGCCTAGGTTCCCAGGCAGTAGGCAGAGGCATGGGCTTCTTGGAGAAGACCCTATGAGGAGTTGGGGATACTAGGGTCTTGGCATCAGAGCTATGACCTTGACAAAAGCCTGAGGCTGGACACCCAGAACCAGACTCGACACGGCACATGTCTCTTGCATAGGCACACCTCAACTCCAGTCCGGAAACGCTATGATTCAGTTCGCTCTGCCGAGCAGATTTATGCATGAAGTTGAACGGCTCCTTCCTTGTCGTCTTTTATTTTAATCCCTAGATTTGTTTCTATTTTTATGTTTTCAAAAGGCCTTATTAGCATTGATCAATCTGCTGTTTCTAATTTCCACCCCAGTTTGGGAAATCCATGTTGCACTTGTATTTCAGGGCTGCTGACTCTGATGCCCATCTCCCTCACAGCATCCCTGGCTTCCCACAAGAGAGCCTGGGCTGATGACTGCTAGGCTAGGACGCAGGCTGTCTGCTGTCTGGGTCTGGGTCTGTGATTGTGAGCAAGACATTCTCTTCCCGTGGGCCTCATTCACTTCCTTCACCTGTAAAATGGGCAGGCTAGGCTAGCTGGTGTCCACTCCTGGCCCTGGAAGCCTGATTCTCGGGAAGAGTGCCCCCTCCTTCGTTCCCCTCCTAGAGGATTGCTTCCCACCAAATGCACTAAAGGAAAGGCAAGCTCTGGGACTCTGGGCTGTGGACTGGAGTCACAGAGGTCTCCTTGAGATCTGCTTCCGATAAAGAACACAGATTCTGTACAAGGAACCAGAAGGTCAGAATAAAGGGGGCTGGAAATCACTTTTGAGGCTACACATTTGGGGTTTCACAAAAGATTTGCTATTTTGCAGATGAGAAAACCTAGCCTAGTGCTTCCAACTGTACCAGAGGCCAGGTGGGGATGATGAACTATGGGAGTTGGGTCCTTGCCACTCTCTCCTCAACCCAGAAACAATAGGCCTGCTGCTGGTCCCGGACAGGTCCCACTAGGCACAGGTAGCCCTGGTGGGGCTAGAGGGACATGCTGAAGCATGCACCCCTATCCTACACTTTCCTCAGCTCTCTACGCTGATAAGATAGACAGACACTGGGTAAGGGGGCAGGGGGGAGGAGCTCTGGTTCCAGCTCTGTGTACCTGTCTGCTCAGTCCTGTCACCCGGAACACCTCAGTCTCTCATCTTGGCATTGGAATAATGCCAAACTAATATGCCCCTTGACACTATCATAGACCCAATGCAGTGGGCAACGAAAGGACTGTCTACATCAAAACCCTTTTAAAATGTAAGTCCGTTATCAAGAAATCCCAAATGCTCAGACCATGCAGGCCTCTGGAGAATTGTAGGGAGAGGGAGGATGCCAAGACGCCTGTAGTCCCCCCCACAGGGAGAGAGAGTGTATAGAGATGCCCATGGTCCCCATTGGAAGTATCAGCTTGGTTAGGACTGTAGGGGTCTAGAAAATGAAGTGTTGTGGATCCCAGAGGGCATAGGGATCTTGGCAGCAGATAAGAGCAGAGGAACGGAGGGGCTTAAAGTCAGAATAAAATGTTGGTGCCACAGGGATGCCCAGTCAATTATGACTGTGTTCCCAGGAAGTAATCTGGGCCAAGCTTCCTTGAGCCTCAATTTCCTCTTTGTTCCAATTAAACATTATGCTCTTTATCAGTTGAATGGGATAAGATATATACAATGTGCTGCTTGTACAGTTCATTCAGGCCTCTCCTAGAGACTGTGAAAATGAACTTGAGTGAGATGTTTACTGAGCTGAGAGCTGAGCCGGCCATGGATAAGAACTAGTGTCCCTCCAGAGGCAATGCCTGGTTATCGGAGGCAGTGGAAATTCTGAAAGTGGGGCTCAGGGGAGATATAACACAAAGGTACCACTATTGGTCAGCCCTGTGTTGCCACAATAAAAACACAGAGAGAAGTAACTTTTAAAGACAAAAGTTTATTTTGGCCCATGGTTTTGGAGGTTCCAGTCGAAGATCAAGTGGTCCACATTCTGCAGCTCGGTGAGGGAAGAAATCATAGCTGGAGTTGGGAGTAAAGGAAGTCACTCAAACCATAAGTCAGGAGGCAGAGGAGAGGACAGGCTGGGTCTCACAACTCCCCAATTACCTAAGACCCTCCCAGAAGAACCCGCCTCCCAATGGCCCACTGCTGCTCCCAATGGTGACACCTGGGAACCACACCTTGCACCCACAGACCTTTGGGAAACACTCTATGAAGCCAAAGCAGTGGTAGAATGATGTTAGAAACATCTAGAATGATGGTCTGACCAAGTTAGACCAAGGAACCTTCCATCACTTGCAAGTGAGCATTCCCCTGGGAACAAACCGATGAGGAACTTGTAGACCTAAAGGCCATCCTCAGAGGGTGCTCAGCAGGAAGTGTCTGAATGAGAGCAATGCCTAAGACCCCTGTCCAAGAAGGGCAGGGTTCTCAGTCACCTCTAGTGGCCTACCAGGAGACCAAGGGGAACCACTCCTGCCATCAGACACCAGCAGGAGCAGATTTACTCAGGCCTATCTATACAGAAAGCAAAGAAACAAATTTCCTTTCTCTGGTGATAGATAAGTGGCCACCTTAAAAAAAAATAAATGCATAAGAAGAATGAGAAAATTAATTATCTGCTGTAATTAGTGTAATGACCTGCACCATTAGAGGTTATTTACCACAGGGATAAAACTTCTCACCGTAAATGTCAACTCAGCCTCTTGAATGTGTGGTCTCCTAGGAGCCGACAACCCTAGCTGGCTGCTTCTGGGGAGCTTTCTCCCCACTTCTTTCTTTCTGGATGGTTATGGCGCTGGCGATGGGCGGGTAGTGAGCTATGAGATCTGTCCTATTAGGTGATGCTTGTGGCTATGCCCTCGGAGTCTTGAGGGCAACATAGATGAGTGTTGTTACCCTAGGGAGCTGGGCTCTGTCTAGCCTGAGGTTTGCAGGGATGGGATCTGGAATCACAGAAGCAGGGGATGTCCGGGAAGATAACAACACCAGCACACCAGCCCAGAGGGGAGCTGGATAGCGCACGGCCATGAGAGCTGCCACATACATCCGCATACCTTGACCTGTCACCTTGTTAGTCCTGCAGGCGGCAAGATAGGCTTCATCCTAGCATGCTTTACAGAGAAGAGTAAGCTCAGAGCGGCCCAAGACTCTTTAATTGCCTGATAATAGCCAATCTGTCTTGTCTTGCCCCACCATCCAAGCACAGAAAGACAAATGGACTTGGATAAAGTCCAGCAGGCTCCTTAGTGCCACCAGGCAGCAGTGTGCGGCCCACATCTACTTCTTGCCCTGCGCTATGGAGCAGGGACAAGAAAGGACAGCCCTCCCCCCCACAAATCCATACTTTGAGGAGCAGCCACAGGGGACCAAGGCTGAGCAAAGGTAGCTGGAAGTGTGGACAAGTTCTCTGACCAAGCCTCAGCAGGACTGCACTATGTGAAATCAAGAGCACTCTTCATCCCTGTCCTGAAACTGGTATGAGACATTTCAGCTCTCTATATGCAGGGCTTAGCTCTAAGACAATGTCCCTGAGCCTGGTGGGATCACAGCTTCCCCTTTGCTGTCCTAATGGTGCCTACACAGCCTACCTAGGGGCCGCTGCTTCCTCTGCCAGTATCAAAGCCACACCAGCAAATCCAGAGGCAGCCACTGGTTATCTCAGGCTGGGAAATTCTGAAAGAGGGACTCTGGGAGACATAACACAAAGGCACTGTTATTATTCAGCCCCGAGGTCATAAGGAAAATGTTGAAGATAGTTGCTTTTAAAAAAGAAAAGGTTTGTTTTGGTTCATGGTCTTGGAGGTTCTGGTCAAAGGTCAAGTGGTCCACAAGTGGCTCTCATGAGGGTGGAAAACCATGGCAGGAATCAGTGGTAAAGGAGGCCACTCAAACCACAAGCCAGGAGGCAGGGGAGAGGAGGGCCTGGAGATCAACCCCATTTCTCAAAGAGGACACGAGTGAGCTGGTTTTCCCTGAGCCTTGTGATAGTCAATCTAGCGTGAATTTACAGTCACCCAAGGGACATTTTGGGTACATCTGGTCAAGACAATTCCAGAAAGGATTCATTGAGAAGGAATACCTGGCACCCTTTCCCTTTAGGACTGAAGAAAACCAGCTTAGTTCCAGCACTCTCCCTTCTGCTTTCCTGGTCTGTCCAAATGTGAGCTAGCCTTTCCTGCCACTGCTGTAGGCTTGCCATGCCTTCCCCAACACAGCCGCCATGTCTTCTCACCGTAATGGATCCCAAACCACAAGCCAAAATAAATATCTTCCTTCTGTTAAGTCATTTCTTGTCAATTATTTGGTCACAGCAGTGAACAAAGCAGCTAACGCATGCTGACAGCCTCACACATACCAGGTTACTTAATGTCCCTGGACGCCACACAATGAATGCCCACATTAGCTAGAACCCATGGGCACTGTTCATGAGAAAATGCTTGGCACCTGTCTATATGCTGCCTGCTGCCGGAGGGCAATGCAATGTCTGTGCAGAGACCACCTCCACAGGGCTCCCACACGACAGATCTCAGCGGCCGCTCGAAGTCAGCATTACCCCTAGTTGGGCTCCAGACTCCACTGTGACGGGCGGAGCAGATGGCCTTGGCCAGGGTGGGTCATACCTCTGGGACTAGGCTTCCTGTTTCTAAATTGAAGGCATCTCTGGCTTTACTGTTTTCACACTCCTCCTGTCAGGCTGTCAGGGCGTCTGAGTCTCCCTTCCTCCTCAACAGTCATTTATAGCTGAGCATGGGTTTGAGTGGCTCTTCTCCCAGGGGCATTGCTGTCTCAAGTCTCATTTCTCACCTTGGGATAAAGAGCTTTGTCCTGGTGAAGAAGCAGCAGGCAGGGGTTTAAGAAGGAGATGGGAAGCTTGTTCTACAAACCAGGGGTTCCTTTCCCCGGGACCCGAAACCTTTCCTCTAAGATGATGCTCACTTAGAATCCCCACTCTGGCAATCTGTTAGAGATGGGAGACATCCATACAGGTATGAAATGAAACCCATATTTCTGAATGGACCCCAAAATAATGATTCCCAAACGTGACCCAATATCAGAATTATCTTGCTTTGCTGTTGTTGTTTGTTTGTTTGTTGCTTTTTAAATCTCAGGCTATACCCAAGGCCAGCTAAATTATTCCCAAAAATAGTAAAAACCATGCATGGGTGTGATTTAAGACCATTCCTGTTGCTCTGTATAGAGACAAGTTTGGGAACCAATGACCAAACCAGAAAGCCACGCCTTCCTCCTACACACTCCTCTGCCAAACTACGAACTTATCTCTGCCCGCACCCCAAGAAATCTTTGCTAGATGGTTCCCTTCAACCCCCATCCTCAGACTGGCTGGATCCTGGGTCTGGGATTCTGAACGGTGGCTCTACTCAACCCTAGGGTTCCAGGGACCAGGCTTAGTACTAGACAAGTAGAAGGGCCTCATGATGACTTCATACTGTAATTGGACCACCAGTGTGCAAAAAGGACTGTGTTGCCCACACATAAATGAAACCGTCAAAATGGAAATCCTATAGGGCAAATGCTGAGAGCACCAGAGACACCCTTAAATACGAGATGGGCTGACTTTTAACCCTTTACCCCCTGCGAGTGCATTTACAGATGGGTTTTGAATGGCCCAATAACCTTCTGTTCTGGCCTTTCATTCATGACTCTGTCAGGAGCCAGCAGGCTGAGAACAGCCCTGTTCATTCTTGGGGGTACTGTAGACAAGTTCCCTCCCTTTGGCAGGCCTGGATGGAGCAGAAGTCTTCCCGGCTCTGTTCCCTTCTCACCCTCCTCTGTAAACGCCCTGCGAGGCTGTCATTTTGAATCAGCTGACTTCAATCATGCTGAAGCTGGTGGGTGGCTTTGTGAGTTGGCTAGACTTATTTTAATTTGAAACCAGCAAATGGTAAAAAGAAAGTTAATAGCTTAATGAAGCCGGGCTGTTCTGTCTCTGCACTGAGCCACCTGCATGTGGAGCTGTCATCCACCTGTCCTCTAAGGCACTTGGCTGCCTGGCCTTACTCTCTTTGGACCAAGTCTTGACAGCTCCTGTGGGGATTGTCACGGTGCTCTTGTGTAGGGAAACAGCTATCTCCTCCCACAATGCATCTCCCACGAGTCATTCAGAATGGTCAACCTCCAATGATAGAGGTATCTAATAGGTCTCACGATGGAAGCTCTGGGTTCGAGGCCCCTGTGTGTGTGACCTTGGGCACATCATTTTGATTCTGGGACTTCAGTCACCTCATCTTTTTGGAGGTCTGGTTAGGAACAAAAGCTGAATCAACTGAACATTTCCCATACACCAGAACTGTGTATGTAAGAGGTGCCGTCCGACATAGTCTTCCAAAAGTGTACCGTGAGAGGTGCTAATAGCACTCTCTCCACTTTGGAGGCGAGCTCGTTGGCAGAACCTTTCCCAAGAGTAAAGCCCAGAGTCTGTCCTAAGCAGGGAAGAACATTGTAGACGAGCAGAGAGCATTCTGTGTAATAAGCCTATTTGATATCAGTAGCTGAAGCCAGAGGTCTCATGTCCTACGGGGCACAGAGCAGGAAGGACAGAGCTTCAAGGGGTAGATAACAAGCCAGGGGCCACACAGCTAGTCAGCAGGAGAACCAGGACCGAGGCTCAGACAAGCTTTGAGTGAGGTCAGCCCTAGTAGTGGCTGGGATGCCTTGTGGAGCTGATGTGTGTATCCTGACAGCATGGGGACATGGCGTGGACTCAGTAGACATCAGTTATATGTAGTCTGTATCACTTACTGAAATGGCTACCCACAGAATAGCCTAGGAAAGTTCCTGAATGCCACGTGCCTTGGGTAGGAGAATGGAGAGTCAGTACCGAAATGTAAAACGTTGAGGTGAACTTGACCTGTTTCACATTTGGCCCAAGGACCTGGGTCCTGACTTCAGCAGTCACCCAGGGTTGGTGGTTCTGAGTTAAGGGCAACATTACGTGAGCTAGGAACCATGATCTCCTCCATCCAGGACAGTGTTCTCTGACCAGGTTGTACATGTCAGATCCATATGTGGGGTGTTCACGCCACAGATTGACCACCATTGTCAGCTAGCTCCCTCCTAGCCCTGCACCATCCATCAAGGGGAAACGAGGAAGGGTGAGTGGGTACAACCTGGACCCCGCTCCAGGAAGGCCAGTCAGAGTTTACATCCTACAGATGGTAATTTCCCAGCCTCCTAGTCTCACACCAGAAATGGAATGGCTCCTTGGAGAAGCAGGGGTGTTAGAACGGGCCTGCCTCCCTCGTGTCTACAGCACATCCAGACAGTGGAGAAAGACAGGCTGCTGAGAACCTCACCAGTCCTTTTCTCCTTTTGAGGAGGTTCCTCACTTGGGAAAGCAATTTTTCATCCAGCCTGTGTAGAATGAGGGTCGCCTAAGCTTTAGGCATTGAAAAAAAGGACTAATATCTAAATAACACTCAAATCTACCTGATGTGTGCAAGCATGAACGTGCATGTGTGTGCATATATGAATGTGCATGTGAATGTGTGTGTGCATGCATGTGTGCATATGTGCATGCCTGTGTGCGTATGTGCACGTGTGTGTTCGCACACGTGCACTCAATGGAGGCTAGCAGTCACCCTCAGGATCCGTCTTTCTTGCTTTTGGGGACAGTCTCTCACTGGAATCTGGAGCTCACCCATGAGGCTAAGCTAGCTGGGCCGAGGCCCCAGGCAGCTTCACTCCTCCACCTCCCCACGCTGGGATTGCATCCATGCCTCCACATCGGCCTTTTACATGGATGCTGGAGGTGCGGTTCAGGTGCTTGTGTGGTGAGCACTTCACACACTGAGCTATCTCCTCAGCCCTACAG
Source organism: Rattus rattus (assembly GCF_011064425.1). Lineage (NCBI taxonomy): Eukaryota > Metazoa > Chordata > Mammalia > Rodentia > Muridae > Rattus > Rattus rattus. Next base: position 40,123,080 of record NC_046161.1, read on the forward strand.
GACACTTTTGACAAAACAAGTCCTTTCAGTTGGCTTTGTGGTACCCTTCTGATGATGCCACCTTTCAATTTGAAAACTGAAGCTCTGTGAAACTACCTCCCTTCCCTGTGAACGCCTAGATAGTTAGCGAGCGGCAGGTGTAACATGCACACTAGCTCATCTCATCTTTAAATAAAATCCACTGAGGTACAGTTGCAGTGTGTGTCTGAGTAGGGAAGTGCTTGCCTGGTTTGATGCCCAGAAGGGAAGGACTTTACTACTAAAACCCTGTTTTCTCTTTGCTCCGCCCTTGGAACCAAGAAACCCTAGTCTTAGAGTGCATCACTGCTGTGCTGGTTCTCACAGATAGGTGGCAGCACTGAGCCACTGGCAATACCTCTCTAGGATTTCTGACACCAGCTATTAAATTTGTTCTTAATGGGTACCAACTGGTTAAGTATCCACCTGGCAGATTGACTTATAACTGAGTCTTCTCTGTGGCTTCAAATGTTTTAATAAGTGTTAAAGGTCATCCAGTAAAAAAACCAAACAAAAAACTCAAGTAGTTTCATCAAAAAAAAAAAAAATCTTACCAGAGGGAGATTTTAAATGTTAATTTATTTTGTTTTTGATTTATGTGTGTGGGTTTTTGGGGGTTGTTGACCAAACCCAGGGCCCTGCACATGCTATGCAAGAACTCTACCAGAGAGCTACATCTCAGCCCTTGATCTGGGTTTAAATGGAACCCAAGTTCTCACAGCCATCAACCTAAGCTTTGTCTTTGGGTAGCAAACAGTTAGCTGAAAAGATGGAGTCCGCCGAGCTGAGAGAGTTTTCTCTCTCTGCTCCAAAACTGAAATTTGGACTTTAGCTGGGCTATCATATCTTTAAAAGAAAGTGTGTGTGTGTGTGTGTGAGAAAGTTTGAAGGTCAGAGGACAATTTGAATTAGTTCTCTCCTTCCGCTGTGTAGGGCCATGGGATGGAAGTGGTTGTCAGGGTTCACAGCAAGTGCCTTTACCTGCAGAGCCATCTCCCCAGCCTGTGGTCTCTCATAGCTAAAGCACCTACTATGTGCACCTGCTCCTAGGCGGTGTGTCTTCCACAAGTTACAGTTACCCCTACCAAGCTGCTACAATTGTATCCACTTTGCAATTCAGGAAGCTGAGGCCCGGGAAGGCTTAGCGACTTGCCCCAGATGGAAAGGCTGATAAACTGAAGTGAAACTGAATTCCTTGGTCTGGTTCTAAGGCTGTTCCTCTCCAGCTCCTTCATTCTTCATCCTTGTGCCTACAAGGAGGGCGTCTCTCCTGCCTGTCTAGCTCCAACGTGGATATTTAGGAGCAACGACATTTCCTCGTAGCTGTGGTAGGGACAAGAAAGGAAGGGCTTAAGGAGTGGGCGTGGCAGAATGGAGGCCAAGTCTAAACTGGTAGCAAGCAGACAAGCCTGCCTGAGCGGTGGCTTGGAAACTCCCCTCTGGAGTTAATTTCAGTCACAGTGTCTTCCTATTAAGTGGAGCAGTTGGTTGGCTGCAGGTGTCAGAATGTCCCTGTAAAACGAGAATCCAATCTCATCTTAGAGGGGAGGGGAAGTGGAGCAGAGAGAAAGGGGAGAGGGGAGGGAGGGGGGAGCTGGCAGCCTTTACCCGTACCAGTGGGGCAAAGAGCAATTTGTTAGGTCTGCGCTGTGGGTGGCTGATGAAATTCCCACCTAGTTCTTCCTTGTGCTTAGAAACCAGATCGGGCCTAGTCTTCGGATCTGGCCACTCTCTGGCTACTCCACGACCCCAGCCAGAGCTTTAGCTGCGGAATCTGGGAATTGTTTTTGGGACATTCGCATGGGAACCTTGACATTGCCAGGCTGCCTTTCCTAGGACATCCCCCCTACCCCAGGCTTCTCCCCTCCTCCTGTGACTAGATCTGTGGCAGCAAGAGTTTTAAGCATCATTCTTTCAACAAAGTTATGGGTGAAATTAGCATTGCCAATTTCCACACCAGAAACTGAGGCTCACAGGGAGTTGCCCAGGATCACAGCTAGAAAAGTGAAGCATCAGAACTGGATCTTGGCAATTTTACCCTGAAGTCCACATGATAGTCCTGCATTGGGCCTTGGGCCTGCACTGGAATTCGCTGAGGAGAAGTGTCCCATGACCCCACTCTAGGCATGTATAATCCACCTGTAATCTGACCCAACAAGAAGGGATAAGCAAAGCCAGGGAAAACTTCTCCCAAAATGTAGGTAAACTGGGAGGTGGGCTGGAGGGATTTTAGTTACACTGTATCTCAGGCTGGCCTGACTCATTGCAAACTCCCAGCCACCGGGCTGCCTATCGATATTCATCTGTAACCCTTTAAATATTCCCCCATTTTGGAATGGGACTGCATCAGTGAAGTTCACAGTTAAGTTCTTTTGATTTGCAGAGGCATAACAGAAAGATTAAATGCCTTTCCCATTTTCTTCCAAGTCTTAATTTTTCTGAACCATTTCTCCACGCCATGGTCCAGATTTACCCCAAGGGAACACTCTAGCCCTAGAGGGCCTGCTTCCTCTTTAACTTCCAAGGACCTGGGCCCTGAAGTCCCGTCTCCCAAGGTCAGGTCCAAATGACCTGTGGAAGGTCCCTGAGGGAGGCCAGTCTGGATGCCCATCAGGTGCCCATCTGGGTGCCCAGCAGCCCCATCCCTACAACTACTCTAGGACAGCATCCAAGGCTGCTCTTGAAGCACAATGAGGCTGTTTCCTAGCGACCAGGTTGGACTGAGAAAGCTGAGACCAGCCACCCCGGGCTGGAGGCGAGTCACTGAGCACCAGGCCCTGACTTGGCAGTCCTTGCGGGAAGCATATGGGACTGAACAGATGGGCCAGGCACAGGCGCCCCGAGCTAGAACCATCAAGGCAAGAGCAGAGCTGGGGAGGGAACAGAAAGAGAAGCAGGGCGGCGGGTCCGGAATTGGCTCACAGACCAGGCTTGTGACATGTTTAATACTGCTGTGGACAAACAAAGGGACATGGCTTCTACACTGCTCAGCAGCTGGTCTGGGAGGCTTCTCTCCTGGGATACACATCCTCTAGTGAGCAGTAGGGTCCCTGAAGGCTCTCCCAAGGGAATCTAGGAACAGCCCACTGGTGCTATTGAAGTCAACCTCAGTAGCAAAAGATCCACGCCTGAATCCTGTGTTCCTGTGAGGCAGTAAGGATACCTCTCCCCTCTGAGATTTTCCCTCCAGCCCCCAAAGAGGCATCTGTTTGTCTGCAAACACTGACTTTCCTTCATCCCAAATCTGAAGGCACTACAAAGAGAAATGGGGGTCACGTGGTCACTATGGGCGAAGGGCCCGTTCGATTGTCTCACTGCATTCTGCAGGGCTGTTTAGATGGATGGTTGTCTGAGGCTGGCTCTGCACCCAGGAAGGGTGACAAGTGGGCATCATCAGCCTGTGGCAGGGGAGGCTTAGGGTGAGCATAGCACCCTGAGGAGCACCTGAGGCGTGTTTTCTGAGGGAACCCTTCAGTGACTCGGCTGCTCACGGAGTACTGACCCAGGAGAGAGTCCTGCCCGGCAACTAGATAGTATGGGAGCAGGGTTCCTTTGTCCCATCCGGAAAAGCCATCCTACAAAATAGGGAGTTCACTACCTTTCCACACCACAGCAGTGGATGCTCCAGGGAGATGCGTTGTAAGATCTGGGTGTGGGGATGTGGGACACTTTTCTCACAGTTTTTCTTAAAGCAGAATGCCGCCGTCCTTGGTAGGTAGAGAGCTCCTGTCAGTGGATGTGCTTCAGCCAAGGCTGCACAACCCCCTGGTAGGTTGTTGGAGAAGCCAAGCAGCCATCAGATGAGGTGAAGCCAGCGGATTTAGAACTTTAGGATGAAGTTCATCCAAGAGTTCAAAAATCCTATTCAAGTAACTGAATCCGGTGTCCCCGAGCGGCTGTCTTTTGTATATGTGACATCCTCCTGAAGAGAGTGTTGTGGGATCAAAAGTAGCATGGGGGGAGGGAGAGAGGGAGGGAGGGAGGGAGAGAAAGAGAGGGGGGCAGAGATTTTCCGATCTGGTTTATCGTGGGTCATCACCAACTGCTCTGGAAACAATGCCCTACATGACTACCTGGCCACAAACAGCGTCCTTCAACAAGAGGTAGCAAGACCTGGCTGTTTACTCCCTCCCCAACCTGGAGAGGACCATTCTGAAGTGTGACAAGAGGCCTTCCCTTCCCAGAACCTCTCAGAAGCCTCCTCCCAAATGTGGCCTGAAAACCTGGATTGCTCTGGGTCACAGGGCTGTCTTATGCTGAGTAGCCAGCCTGTGTGAGCCTGGGTTGTGGGTTGTTGGGTTTTTTTTTTTGTTTTTTTTGTTTTTTCCCTAAATGGCTTAATCTGCCGGTGTTTGTGGAGCATCCTCGGAATCAAAGTGTCTTTGGCGTAATTATTGTTAATTGCACAGACTATTCTATAAACTCATCCAATTAAGAGAAAGTTATTAACTTTATAAAATATCTCAGGCATCCCACAGTGCTGTGTGTAGATGGAATAACAGTTTGAGAGGCAGAGTCAGCATGAAATATCATGCAAATGACGAGACTTATTTACTTCTTTTTAAAAATATCACAACACCGACACCGCTGGGGTAGGTTTCCTCCCAGTTGCCCAGAAGCACTGGAGCCGGTGACCAAGCATGGAGCACACCTCTCCCAACCCAGCATCCACAGAACATGGCACTGTAGGAGCTCAGATAGTCTCAGCTCCTAGGGCCTATCTAGAACCCCAGATCCACTCTTGATGTAATGCGTAACCTTCCACTGCCTACCCAACCTCTCTGGACCTCCTGCAAAATAAGAATACTTATCTTTAGCGCCGTTGTAATGGAGTGCTGGAGAGGTGGCTATGTCTGTAAAGTGCTTGTCTTGTAAGCATGAGGGCCTGGGTTTGATCCTCAGAACTAACAACTCAGAGGACTTAACAACTAAAGCAGATGTCCTGGCACACATTTGCAATCCCAGCACAGGGTGACAGAAGCAGGGGGATCTCTGGGGATTGCTGTTCAGGGAAAGACAATGTCTCAAAAAACACGAAAGAAAAGAAACAAACAAACAAAGAAACAGAGGAAGGGAGGAAGGAAGGAAGGAAGGAAGGAAAGAAAGAGAAGTAAAGAAGAAAGGAAGGAAGAAAAAGAAAGTAGACAATGGCTAAGGAATGACACCCCTAAGGTTGTCCTCTGGCTTCCATATGCATTTGATCAACTTGCAGAAATACCCACACACACGAATGTATGCACCCACATACAGATACATCCTCACACACACGAACACACAGGTATGCATAGATACCCACATACACCCTTATACATATGAGCATTCAAACACGAATTACACGGTGTAACAAATACTTTGGAGCTGTGTCTGCTTGTTAGAGCAGTCAGCAGATTTGGGTCAGTGTGGGTGTCTCGATTGTTGCTAGAGTTTTGACTGTAGTTCTGAGAACAGCAGGCTCTCCGTGGAGGCTCCCTCTCAGCCGCCGTGCCTCTGTGAGATATTGTCAACCTCTGTACCACTACTCATTGCATATTGTTATTAATATTTTAAAATCAATCACGACTGGGCTGTGATCTCCGCAATAAGCGTTTTAATGAAGTGCACTGCACCCGGGTTAAAGGACATAGATTGCAGATGTGCAGCTCAGCCAGGAAGTAAACACACACGCGTGATCACTACTCCCCTCAAGGACCAGAGCATCACCAGTACCCCCAAAGGCCCTGTGTTTCCCTTCCAGTACCCCATCCCAAGAGAAAGTAAAATAAAATAGAATAGAATCTAATTACAATAGACTGTCAATATGGCTCAGGGTGTCTCCCACCAAAGCCTGAAGACTCGAGTTCGATCCCCAGGACCCACAGATGGAAGGAAAGAAGGGACACTTGCAAGTTGGACTCTCACTGCCACACATGAACTGTGGCATGCACACAGGCATGAATTCATGCATGCGCACGTGTGTGCCCACACACGTGCACACACACACACGCGCGCACACACACATTAATCTTTAAAAACTAAATCTAATTGTGTGAAATGCAGGGGAGGATGATCTCTCCTGCTTAAGCGTATATTTGTGAGATCGCTCCATTGAGCTCTGCACATGCTCAGTTGTGCATTCTCAGAAGAGCAAGCCATGCTGCTGCCTAGACAGAGCGCTGTTGAGCACCATGGACAGAGACCGACCAGGCCCCAAGCAGGAAAGTGTCTAAGAGCATGAGGCCATGTGGGTATTTCCACTGGAGGTCCCTGCTGTGTTTGCTTGGTTTGGGGCACATCAGTGGTTATTCCTGGGGTCCATATCAATGCCTGTAAAGGGAGTATAATGGACCAGAAGGGGCTAATGCATAAGACCAAGTGGCCTTAAAAGATTCTTATTTCTTTGAGTTGAAAGCCTTCAAAACGTGTCTTAGAAGCTGCTTTAAAACATACTGTTCATCGCTGTCAGCCATGTCACCCTGTCACTATGAACTATGAGCAGAGTTCACAGTTCTTCCGGTCCTTCTGTCTGACTCCACCCCTGGACCTACCGCCATCCTTTCTCCATCCTCTCCTCTCAGCTTGCACTAAAGAGGTCATGGGTGTGGGCAGCTCTGGGAAGACAATTCAATAACCAAAGGGCTTGCTGGGCAAGCATGGAAGGCAGAGCTTGATCCCCACAACCCATGTTGTGTTTTTGTTTAAAGCCAGGCACAGCAGTGTGCACCTATAGTCAGTCCCAGTACTGGGCAGGCAGCCTAGAGCCACATCGATGAGCTCTGGGTTCAGTGAGAGACCACGATTCAAAACATTAAGGTCAAGAGCGACTGAAGGAAACCTCAGATGTTGACCTCTGTCTTGCACACACATGCACAGAGTGAAATCACTCTGGACACCCACCTAAGCCCTGGTGTCAGCTCCAGCAATGGGAGCAGTCTAGCCAACTGTCACTCTGCCATGACTGGCAGCTGATGACAGTCTAGACTTTCTGTGAGCACTAAGCCCCAACCAAGCAGGACAGTGGGGAAGTCATTTGGGCGTTAGCAAGCACACCATCAGCCGGAAGCAGCACTCACTAAAGGGCTGCTTGAAAGGAAGGCCCCAGCATCCAATGGGCCCAGAACCCCTTCCTTCTCAGGGAGTCTGTTAATTACAGGGTTGCTACATTGGACCGGCTCAGTGGGCAATGAGACAAATTTCAAGGCTACCTGCATGAGGTAAAAAGAGGGGCTACGAGCTGGCCATGGGTCCCAGGTCCTAGCAGGCAGTGACTTCCCCAAAGCAGGAGGCCTGTGTCTCTGCTCTGCAGGGCTCTGCACTCTCCCCGTCTCGGGCTGCAACTCACACTCTCCAAAGGACACTTGCCCTGGTCCAGCCATGTGTGGGATATTATGAGGACCTCTTGTCCAAGAAGCTATGCTGGTCTTCTGCCCAGAAGAGCTGTTTTGAGCACAGTGGGGAAGCTCATTCTCCAGGTGGAGCTTCTTCCATTCATTGTCATCAGGGAAGCTGCGATACAAGAAAGAGATCTGCCCCAAAAACGTCTGCCTGGAAACCCCTGAACTATCAACACATGGACACAGGCGTGCACACACACACACACACACACACACACACACACACACACACACACACACACACACCCTGTATATGTGTATATGTCTCTGTATATGTGAAGAATCTTTCCTCTCTTTGTGGGAAACTCACTCTGCTCAGAATTTCATATCCTGGAAGGTGTACGTATAGGACTTACTGCCCAAGGACAGCTCCCCTGGTGGCAAACTTCAGCATGTGCTAGAGGCTAAGGGTGCCATGGATGCCAGCAGCTCTTCCTCCTCGTGTTGAGGGTAATGTGGGTGGTGCTGCCTTTCCTTCCTCAGCATCTTCTCCCCACTTCACAGTCACAGCAGCCGGTGAATGGGGACTTAGTATCCAATCTCCAAACCAGAGAAACCCAGCAGTCAGGGACTTAAGTGACCTCCCCCGCCACCCCACTCCAACTCCACAGGCCTTCGATCCAGATCTACCACCAAAAGGACATGGAACCCAGAGCAACCTGGGACGGACTGTTTGACTGCACAGTATTTGGCGAGGTTTGCCATGCATGATTACCAATGACAGCAAACAATGCCTTCTGTTTTCGGACATTGGAACCTGCCCCACCCCCACCCCTGCTCCGGCTTACATCCAGCCTGACTCATCCCAGGCCAGGCTGCACATAAGGACCAGCACAGGCCACATTTTGCAGCAGACAGGTGCTGGGTCCTATGGGGTGACATGACTTTCCCTCTTTCCACTACACGCTCTGATGTGGGCCAGCCTTCCTTAATGTCAGAATGCTACCCGGGGGGATCTGCTTGAGCCTGGGAGCTCAAGCTGGACCAGGAGCTGAGGGGACTTGAACCTGGCTCCCAGCTCCATTGCCACCATATTGGTTGTATGACCTTGGGAATGCCACCAAATTCCTTGAGCCTGAGTTTTCTCTTAAGTTCCACAGGGACAATTCTCCTGTCCCAGCACCTGGGGTGGGGGGATGGTAATAACCAGCATCCAGGGAGTAATGGAGGAGAACAGGAGAAGTGAGAATCCACTGATGAAGGCTCCCATTAGATAACTGGGCTCCAGGCTCTGTGTAGGTAGCAGAGGCTTGAGGTCCCTATAGCCTCCTTCATTCCTAGGCCAACGAACCAGATGCAGGCCATCAGAGGATGCTGGGATAGCACTGAGGATATAATGGGATAGAAAGAGGCTGGTCCCAGACCTGTGATCTCAAGGAGCTCCTGACCCCTGGAAACACAGATGTGAAAACCAATCTGGCAGGGGGGGAGAACAGATGGACACACACACACACACACACACACACACACACACACACATGCATATATACACACATAGGCACACACGAACACACATACACATGCACACACATGCACACTCACACACACACACATATACACATGTACACTCACACATACGCACACACATACACAGGGCAAGAAGCTTAACTAAGGGATACCTTCTGATCATTATGTCCTGTGACCATCTTGAACTGGGCTTATAGAAACTAAGATGGTGCCATGTCACCAGGCCATGTCTTTGGGGACTACTGCCATATAAGCAGTTCACTGCTAACTGAAAAGGCACTTATGGCATTTGACTCTGAGCAACCGGCCACACACGGAGAGACCTGTGTGGTTCTCAGCATCTAAAGCAGCTGGGTGGCTTTCCCCGTGTCTCGGGAATACTTCCTGAGAAGGAAAAGTATTGATTGGTGTCCAAGAGTGACTCCTGTCTCCGGATTAACCCACCACAGCCTCACTTCACCAGCCAGCAGTGACCTCTGATGGCCTCCCTCTGAACAGTGGTTGAACCAGGACCAGGGTAGCTCACTGCAGCTGCCTGCAACCCCTGATACCAAGCCTTGCAGGAGTCTGTCCTTGCCTTTCTTCCAGCCTGTCCTGGCTCTGGCAGGAGGCAGCTGGGAAGAGCCAGCTTAGTCTCTGACCCCCTGGGGCTGGTTATATTTGGATGTTAAAGGTAATGACACATCCCCACCAAGCCCTCCCTCTTGCCCGCCTGCTTCAGTAAAGTCTCCTGGCAGGGAGGGGGCTGGCTTATATTTAGGGCTGGCATTCCCTGGTAGGCATCCTGTTCAGAAATGGAAATTCTTTTAATAGCTAGCCAGACCCGAGTATTTAATGAGCTGGTGTTGACTTTTTGATTTCTTGTTCTTGGTGGAGGACTGTGAGCTGCCTCAGCTAATTAGGAGTCCCTGCTCAAAAGACATCCCGTTTTCCGTCCTCCGAAGAGACCAGGAGCCCATCCCCACTCCTTGGGGACCCCTTCTCCTGTCCCCTTGAAGCTTCTGCCTTGCCTTGAGAAGCTTGTTTCCTTGCAAAAAATGTGCCTCCTCCAGGAAGGCTACCTGAATCCATCTGTTCAATTCCAACTGTCCCTTGACTGTGACCTCAGAAGTGACTTTGAGTCTTTTTATAGGACACCTACAATTATCAGTGGAACGTAAGAGCACCTGTCCCCTGTTTGCAGCCACAGAATATCAGAGCAGAGGGAATCATCTGGAGTGAAAGCTTCCTTTAGACTCTGATGGAAGAGGGAAGGTGGGGGTGCGTGGACCATCTATTCAGGAAAACAGAAAACTACATATATGCAGATTTGCTCAAGAAAGCACAAAAGCACATGTATGTGTTGTTATCGGTACATGTATGTTGCGTGTGGAGGTCAGAGGACAGCCTCAGGTCTAATTCCTTAGGCACATTAATAATAATAATAATAATAACAACAACAACAACAACAATAACAATAATTAAGACTGCCTCTCACTGGTGAGAAGTTAATCAAATAGTCTCAGCTGACTGGCCAGCAAGCCCAGGGACACATGTGGCTCGACCCCACAGCACCAGGATTGGGCTTTGTTGCATGGATGCTCACACTTCCAAGGCAAGCACTTTACCTACTGAGCCACCTCTTTCGTTCATGCGCACAAAAATCCAAGGATAACTTCAGATGTACAAGTGCTTTCCATGCCTGTCCGTAGACTCCAGGTTGTGTCTAACTCCTTGGCTTCCTGGTGCAAAATCTGTGACTTTCACAGCCATAGGAAGTGATTTCCCCAAGGTCATGTAGCTAGCATGTGACAGGATGAGGCTTTGGGGTCATCCAGGCATCTTCCAACAGCACTGCTGCATCTCCTATAGGGGTCCCTCCTCCAGCACTGGAGTCACCAGCCCACAAGAAAGATCTCTGTACCCAGCATCCCTTCTCCCAGCTCAGTTGCAACAATAAGAAGATATAATCACATTGGTTCTGTCTACACCTGGTTTCTGCAGGTGCCCAAGGTGTATAAAGGAAGGAATAAGGCAGGTCACAGTATGGATAAGGAAGTCACAGGGTAGCCAGGATTGTCCTTGTCCCATGCTGCTAAGTTCTCTGGTGTCCTCTCCTGGGAGAGTAGGAAAACACTCCTCAAGAAAAACTGTCTTGGTATCTACACCCCAGGACCTGATACAGACACAGCAGGAGCTGGGGGTGTAGGACTGGGAAAGAGTGCAGAAGGGGGCCGGCTGGGGATGGGGTGGATGGCATGGTGATGTGAGGAATAAGACCAGAACCCTTCCCGACTGGTGGGAGAAACCTGACTTGCCTGACAGCAGTGCCTGAGTTCTGTGATGGGGATCATCAGATGAGACGGAAGGTTTGCAAGCTATGGGGAAGGAAGGAAAGAGAAGGGAGGGTAGGGAAAGGGGAGCCTCTCAACCTCACAGGCCCTATGAGACTATGTTGGCAGTCCCACAGAGTACAAACAGCCAAGGGCTCACTGGCTAACCCCTGGATGCATAGAGCCAAGCATTGCAGAGCACCCAGAGGACAGCATGGGCAGCCCCACTATCCGCCTCAGACCTCATATCCCATGTGGCAGTGGGGAGCAGAAAATCCACAATCAGTGCCCAAGACAGCTGCCTAGAAGGTACCACATTGTGAGACTATGGGTGGGTTCACTGGAGAGAGCTCGGAAGTACCCCTGAGGAGACAAGGAGAAGACACAGGCTATCTTAAGGGATGGAGGGTGGGTGATACTATGCAGGAAAGAGAAGGACTCAAAATCAAGGGAGAGAAAAAGTGTACCCTTGGAACATGGAGTGACTATCCTAATTGGCTGTAGAGGGGGAGAAGATGGAGTGATGGGTCTCTTGCCAAGGTTAGGAGGGTACCAACCTCTTTCACCAAGGAAATGTAACCAGAGAGAGACTTTAGTGCAAAGGGTGAGTTGGTTTGGTTGTTCAGTCAAGGTGCTGAGTGCCACCAAAGACCAGAAAAACCATGGCAGTGAGAAAGGCATGGTCCCTGGCTTCGGGGAGCCAAGGCCAGTGAGGAGACACACCTTTATCTGTTGACTACATGGTTCATCATACGGGTACCCCTGTCACATGAATCCCCAGGCCTCTCTGTAAACCCACCCTGGGGTGGTCACTAGGCTCTCAAAACTTGGTCAAACGGCCTGGTGCTGTAAGCTGAGAGACAGCCTTTCTTCCATGGACTAAGATTCTTGAGATAAACTCTGTGTGTGTGTGTGTGTGTGTGTGTGTGTGTGTGTGTGTGTGTGTGTGAAGATGAACCTTTCAGGATCAATAAAATGCCGCAGTGGGTGGAAGCCTGGGTTGATAGCCTGAGAACCTGAGTTTGATCCCTGGGATCCTTAGAGCAGGAGAGAACCAACTCCAGCAAGTTGGCCTCCGACCCCTACACATGAGCCATGGAGTGCATACATCCACATGCATGCACACGTATGCTAAATAAAATGTAATCTTAAAATTTTAAAGAGCATCCAAGAGGTAAGAGAGGGAGGGAGGCAGAGATTGTGGCCAGGGACTGGGAGTGCGCCCCAAGGAGGCTGCAAGGGGCAGGCAGAGAAGCCACTGGGTGCTTTGTCTTTTCAAAGTGTGCCAGCCACTGTTGAGCAAAACCCTGCCCTGTACTGTGTGCTGGCTCTGCACAGGCGCCCTAGCGGGAGTGTAAACACAGGAACATACAGCACCCCTTAACTCAGCAGGGCTGCATCGAGGAAGTTACCTTCCACACTGAAGAAACCTACGTACAGGTATATAAACAGAGCAACACAGAGTTTTTTCTAGGAAAAGAGAGGCAGGAGTGCAGGGGGCAGTGTGTCTTGTGCTGCCATGGAGCCCCATGTTACAGGCACAGAGAGCCTCTTCTTGGCAGACCTACTCGTTGCTTCCAGGATGTCTTGCTAACCTTGGATGGGAGAGGTGCCTCCAAGGTGCCACTAAGGTGGGTTTACAGAGAGGCCTGTTGACAAGCTATCCGCTGGCTTGCTGGCCCCTTAGTCAGAAGCACGGGGAGAATCAGGCCCCACTTCGGTGTCGTGAGAACTAGAAATGAGACAAAATGGCAGCTGGAAGGTCACTTGGGAAAATGGGGGAACTGAAAAATATAGTTATAACAACAAAGAGGAGTGGGGGACTCGTCCCTAGAGTCTTCTTCGTGACTCAACAGAGAGGTCCAGGGCACCTGCTGACATTAAGAATGTGCACAAGAGACTAGAAGTGGTCACAACTTTTCTCCTCCTCCAGCCCTTTGTTGGTTGGGGACAGCTGCAGAGTGTGGCTGCCTCTTTGGGCAGCTGCTGGGAGAGAGGCTTCTTGCTCCCTGCAGTGAAGGCGGGGACTGGAAGGCTTTCTGTTAAAGAGAGATGGATCTGTGGAATGTTGGTTTATCAAACACAAGTCCTAAGGAGTCCAGGGAGATGGAGCCCGTTCACAGAGCCTCTGTTCTGAGCATGTTGGCCATGGAATCCATGCAAGATGCCTGTGTCCAACTGTGAAACACCAATCTACCACCTCACACCATCAAGCAAATGCTATATTTAAAGCTACAGAGCTGTGGAGATGGCACAGGGAGGAATAGTGGCCCCCCATGCAAGCAGAAGGACCTGAGTTTGAATCCCCACGGTAAAGGCTGGATGCAGAGATCTGTGAGTAGAGACAGGAGACCCACTAGACCTTCCTGACCGTCAGCCTACATCCTGGCTCAGTGAGAGAGCCTGTCTCAAGAGAATAAGGTGAGGGATGACAGACCTGGACACTGAACTTCTTCCTCTGGCCTCCACACGGACCCTGACACACACGTGCCCACGTACCACATCTGCCCGGGTGCATGTGCATTCAATCTTTCTTTTAAAGAAAATTTTAAGAGGAGAATGGAGTTGGGCATGGTGGTGCACGCCTTTAGTCTTGGCACTCAGGAGGCAGAGGCAGGTGGATCTCTGAGATTCTGAGGATAGCCTGGGCTACAGAGTGAGTCCTAGGACAGCCAGGGCTACATAGAGAGACACTGCGTCTCGAAGGCAGGGGGAAGGGTCTGGAGAGAGTTGCCTCCATGATTAGCGGGACTTGTTGCTCTGGCCCAAGTTCAGTTTCCAGAGCCCACTCAATGACGCACAGCCACCCCTAACTCCAGTTCCAGGGGATCCCATGCCCTGCTCTGAACTCCACAAGCACCAGGAACAGGGCTTCACTCATTTTGTTGTTTGGTTTCCTGTTGCTCTTCATTTATTTGTCTTTTAACCTGTCTTCCATTGCCCAAGATGGGCTCAAACTTGCAGCAATTCCCCTGCCTTGGTTTTCCAGAGCATAATGCAGGTATGAACCACCATGCTCTGTTGGGCTTTGGGAGGGGTCTATGTGTACAGTGCTTTGTATCTGTACACATGGTATATGTATACATGTATGTATAGATACATGCACTCATGTGCACACAAAGACCAAAGGATGTCAGGTGTTCCGTTGTATGACTCTCCGCCTTATTCCCTTGAGGCAGGGTCCTTCGCTGAGCCCGGAAGCAGGCTGATAGCGCCCTCCCATAGCACTAGATGAAATACAATGCTTATGCCTACCATGCCTGACTTATTTTTAATGTGGGCGCTGGTGATTAGAATTTGGATCCTCGTGCTTGTTCACCTGCAGCCCTTATCATCTCCTACCTAGGGTTCACGTACCATTAAAGGGTGCTTTACTATGCAGGGCCATTCACAAATAGAAAAGGCAATGTGTCCCTCGGTGCCTCCTCACCATGGGATTTATCTTCTGAGGAAAAGTGGATCCTTATGGGGGGCATGGAAACCATGGAAGAAAGAGACATTTCCTGATCTCTGCTTTCTGGCTCTTAGAATGCATTCACAAGGAAATCTGGGATTTAAAGGAAGGATCCCTGAAAGAGTAAGAGTCCCGAGCCCACAACCCAGGGAGAGCCCAGGGAGGGAGCCGGACCTTCTGCCTCGGCTTACTTGTGACTGCTCCAGGAGTGCTTTCCCTTATGCCCAGCAGACCCCAGCTTCCCTCATTACACAGAATGGAAAGCTGAGACGAGCATGGAGGGATATCCATGTCACTCTGTCCTGACAACTCCCCAGCCCTGGGCCAGGGGTGACATGCCTACAATGTGTTCTCCTTAGAAAGAGAAGGTTGTGAATGGTAACATCAAACATCAAGGCTCTAGGAGATTAAAGATGCCTAGGAGGACAGAACTAGAAAGCAGCAAGCCAGGCTTCAGAAGCAGATAGCCTGGCTCCCCAGAGTCAGGATGGCAGAACCACAGTGGGAGGGGCCCTTCTGACTCTCACATCCCTCCAGATCCCTCTGGCCCGTCCACCTGCTCCACGCGCACACCCTCTCTCCCACAGAGCTGGCTGAAGTGGAGGAGTCTGGTCCAGAAGAGACAGCCTCCATGAGCTCAGTTCTGAAAGAGCCAGTTGGTGAGGGAAAGTTGGCTGAAGGTCTCAGGTTGGGTGCTCTCCATTCTGTCTGCCGTTGCTTTCTGGGTAGGACTGGGTTTTCATGTGACTCCCTGAAGGGCAAAGGACTCCAGGCTTGTGACGATGAAGGACTGGAGTATAATGGGAGTGTGATGGACACTAGGGGAGACCTTGCTGAGGGACTGGGAAATGGTTGTCATAGTAGCCCCGTAATGCAGTGGAAGAGGGGAGGGGTAAGGAGAAGGGTTGGGAGGACCTAACCAAGGAGAGAGGGAGAAGAGAGAGGAACCAGAAAGCCGCCTCACTGCAGTAAAGAGCCCCAGCCTTCAGGGTTCTCTCTGACCCACAGCCAACAACCTGTTCTGCAAGTCAGGCAATGGCAGTCCCCAAAGGTCCTGAAAGCCCATGGCAGGGATCCCGGGATCCCAGACAGGCCATGTTGCCAGGGCGGCATGAGCAGACGGACTGGCATCGGAGAGATCTTTTCCATCTCGGCCCTCTGGGACAATCAAGCCACTTGGCCTTTTGTCCTCATCTGCCACTGGAGGCCCTGCAAGAAACCAGACTAGACAGAAAGGCAGGTAGAGAGCAGGGTGGGATAAAGAAGAGACTGGGAATGGCAAGTCTACCTCCTTTGAGCATAAATAAAGAAGCGGTGACAGTGAGGAGCCCGGTCACAGCTTGGGCAGTCCAGAGAAATCCCACTAAAGGTGCAGAGCTTGTCTCCCTATTCACAGGCAAGGGTTCTTACTCAAGGTGAGGCCTCTGACATCTGCCACCATGGAAGACAAGCCAGGGGGTGAGGGGGAGTGTAGAACTCTGTGCATCAGAGAGAGAGCAAACTCAGAGCAGGCACCTCAGAAGCGTGTTCAGAGCAATTGTCCCTGCAAGGGTCCGGATGCTGTAGCCTCCTGGGTCACCTCACAGCACCCCGATGCTCTGTGAAGTATTGAAGTGTTTAGAGCAGTTGAGCAGGTGCTGAATCCCTGCCAGGCATCAGACACCAAGCTGGTGTGCTGGGCTCATGCACACCATACACCTCGCACTCTCGCTACCTGCAGAGTGGTTGTCAGCCATCTTGGTGCAGCAGGTGATGTGCTTAGGGGAGGACCTGGGCTTTGGGTCTGCCAGGCTCGGGTTGTAATGCCAGCTTTGACCTTATCTGCTGGGGAGCCCTAGCCACAGCAGCTGTCCACTGAGGTTCCTCGTTGATTAAGGCGGTGTAAGAATCCTTTCTCTGAAGGGTCACTTTAAGGACTCTCTGGCAGATGGTCAGGAAGTTTGAGTTCCTACTGGTGGTGATGTTTCTGGCCCTCATTACCTTCAAGACATCAGTCTTAGGCTATAGAAAACAATGGAGTGTTTGTGGTTTGAATGCAAAATGTCCCCCATAGGCTCATGTGTTTGGACGTTTGATCCCCATTGGTGGTGCTGTCGCGGAAGGATGTAGAACTGTTAAGAAGGAAGGAAGTGTGTCACTCAGAGCAGGCGTTGAGGTTTTGTGGTCCAGTCTGATTGCCTGTCCAATCTGTTTCCTGACTGAGGTCACGCTGTGACCGACTGCCTCGTGTCCCTGGTCCTCGTTTACTCCACCATGATGGGTTGCATCCCTTCTTAAACCGCAAACCACACCACACCCTTTCTCTTCTTAGCTGATTTCATCGAGTGTTTTCCTACAGCACCAAGAGACGACATACAGAGGATGACATTTATCCTGGGTTGTTATCCCCTGATTTATTTTTTGATAAATCGGAACAGAGCTTGGATTCTGTAGGTGTGTGGCCCCTGGGAGCACTTTACACCCACCATCTCATGTCATCTTTCTGGCCAACTTTGACGTGGATGGTTCATGGTCCTCCCTGTGCAGAGGGGGACGCCCGAGCCTGGAGGAGTTAACTCGCCCACTCTTCCACAGTAAATGCAAAACCAATATCCAAAACCTCTTGGAGCCAGGGGTCCAAGCCACCATGAAACTTCTCCATTGCTTTCATCGGCTTTGAAGCCTTGGACAGAGCCACAGATGGGTCAAAACTAGCTCAAATACTCAGTTCTGGGATGGGGTGGCACTCCTCCAGAAACATTGAGGCTGGTCTGAAAGATTCTGACTGCCTACTAAGGACAGGCCAGTAGAGCCTGAGCTAGCCCTGCTCACAAGGGACCTTGATGGTGTCTCAGCTGGGGTGTGAGTGACACAGTATTCAATCATTTGGTGCTAAGAGCTAATAGCTGTATGCCTGGCCTCTCACTGAGTGCAATACAGTCTATAGAGAGGGACTCGGCCTTTGAGCACCCCCCAGGGAGCTGGAGGACAGACACGCATGCACCCACGCACATGTTGAGACAATGGACCACAGGCCACCTGTGCTCTGGGTCTGACATGAAGCAGAGGGTTTTTCAAGGCTGGCCTGGGCTCAGACCCTTCCCAAATCTGGAATCATCAAGTGGGCACAATAACTTCCCTGGCAGGCCACACCTCTTGTTCTCAGAGGGCACCAAAAGGCTTCACATATGGGCCAAGCCTGGCCAGGGTTGTTGACTCGGAGGTGGAAACAGGCAGGGAACGCAGTTGTCCCTTTTGGTAAATGTGTGCATTTCAAAGAGACACCGGCTTGGGCTTTGTGGGCATGTGGCCCATTGCAGCAGCAGGGAACGTGGAGAGGCTGAAAGGTTACCCTTCCAGCCTCCAATCAGAGATGGACCGGCTGTCACTATACTGATTGGCCAAGGACCCCGTGTCCCCAGATCACTGAGTCACTGGGAAGCTACAAACCAAAAGCATCCAGGAGGCCAGGCTGCACTCCCCCCACTCACTGTCCCAGACTCGTTCAAGGGGAGGATCTTCTCTTGACTGTCTCTTCCTTCTTCTTTGTTATTCTCAGGGGTTAGGGTGGGGCTAAAGAGACCTATTCTTTTTACCGGGCAAATGACTGAACACATTTATAGCGTTACCTCTCCCCTGGGTATCTGCATTTAAACAAGGACCAAAAGATTAAATGAAAGGAATAAAACCCAGATATGGGATTCAGATCTCGTTGGATGTGGGCAAGCCTTAGGAGGAGGCGATGCCTCTGGATCTTTCTCGGTAGCACCACCCATTCTAACTGAATGTAGGCTGGCCCTGATGAAGACTCTGAGGCCTCCTAACCACCAGACCTCTTGACCTTTGACCCTCGTTTCTTCTGTGAAAAGCCAATGCTCCAATGGGAAGGATTCATACAAGCCCTTGACCTCCAAGTCTTGCTCTTTTGTATGTCCGTTTTTGAGAAGAGAAATGCTGTACTCCCCCAGATGAGGCAAGGCAGTGTGTGGAACTTGAGTTGCTGAGCTGGACCTGGGGGAGACGCAGGGAAGAGAAGTAGTGGGTGCTGACTGGGGGCAGGGAACAGCTGGAGTGCCTCTGAGGGAGCAGCTGCTACGGGAGCCCGCTCTGTGGGTGTGCAGCAAAATGGTGGCTTTTAATACTTTTCAAGGGGTAATCTCGTTCAATAAATTCCAGCTGAGGAGGTGGGAGCTACCCTCACATGATTCCTGTCCTCCCTTGATGTCCTTTACAGACCTGCCCCAGGGCCCAAGCACCTCACTGCATCCTCTTCCTCCTCCAGCTTTGGCCTTCTGCCTTGGCCAGGAGGAAAGATTCCCATCCTGCTCCATCCTGCCCGGCAGCACCCAAGGAAAGGAAGCTGCCATCCCCACAACCACGTGACGTGGGTACCAGCTATGCCAAGAGATAATGACAGGTTGAGTGTTCTCCGCCTAGCGAGGAGATGCATGCAAATGACTCGGCTCTGAATGAGCCTAATTGTCACTGCCTGGTGTGGCAGCTCAGACCACCTCCTCCCCTCTCCTCTGGTGGAGGGAAAATGGAGCAGGGAGCAAAGGGGATCCTGTGGTGTGGGGAGGGGTGAGCTCAAAACACTCCCTAGGACCCGGAGCCCTGGAAACAAGGAAGCTGGCAGGCTCCCTCGGCTAGTGTGCAGCTGGGACCAGAGAGTGTAGATGAGTTCCACTCCCCAATGAACCAGATCCACAGCGAGATGCTCTATAACTGTAAATCTCTTTATGTGTCACAGCTCAGCCGTGAGAGGCTGTCACGTGCCTGCAAGATGGTCCCGCTTGGCCAGCGGGACCTGGAAGAGAATTGGGGGCAGAGAACCAGGGAAGGAAGGCCCTGCCCTAGCTCATCCTTCAGCCAGGATACTGACAGAGCTGAGCCTCTCCGGGTTTGGCAGGAACTAATACAGGTACTCAGAAGTAGCAATGGCTGACTTGCTGGCTGTTCCCTCTAGTGCATGCATTTCCTTAAATGCTTTTGCACAGCCCTTGGGGAGACTATTTGCCTCTTACCCATTCTCTACAGTGTTGGCTCTGTTGCCAGCCCCCATGTTGGCAGATGAGGAAGGTGAGCTGGACTTAAGGAACTTGCTCCATGCAACACCCCTTGGCATAGCTCAAATTCAAGTGCAGAGCCAGGCTAGGGTAATTCAAGGACATTTGGTGCTCTCCTGGAGGCAAGGCAGCTGTGGTGAGACCCCAGGGCGTGGGAGTGTCTATGAGTCGGTGTGAGTTATTGTTGGCCTGGTTGAGTCCTCATCTTTTGACTCATCCAGAAGTCTTTTCCATCCAACCAGAGGCATGGGCATGGCTGGGTCCAGTCTTGGAGTGAAATCTGTTCCGATGAAGAATACATGGTGCGACGACAGATATCCTGGGATGAGGGGAAGGAAATGGGGAACGAGTGATTGTACTGATGTGGTATGGAAAGAAGCTGGAGGCACTGGGTCTATGTAAACCACACCCCCTTCACTCATCTTATGTTTAGGTTCCATGTAAGATGTCATTTGCAGGCCAGCATCTGTAAGCCAAAGAAAGGTATTCAATACCAAAATATATCTATGGGTCCATTTCTAGTTCTTAAAGTCTAGGTCACCTGATCCACGTATTCCATTTGTTGGGGGAACAGAAACAAGCAGGTCCTGGGGTCTCACTGTCTAGCAAAAATCACAAACCCCAAGTTCAGTGGAAGAATCAGTCTGAAAGAACCTGGAAAGATGGCTCTGCATTTAAGAGAACTTGCTGTTCTTCCTCAGGGCCTGAGTTTAGCTCCCAGAACCCAAATTGGGGTTCTCACAACCACCTGTAACTTCAGTTCCAGAGAATTCCATGCTCTTTCCTGGCCTCCTCAGAAATAAGCACTCATGTGGCACGCATTTTAAATTCAGGCACCCACACATTCACATCAAATAAAAACAAATTTAAAAAATATATATGGTGCAAAGCGACGGAAGAGGACATCCCAGGGTCACTTGCCAACTTCCACATCTTCATGGATTAGAACACACACACACACACACACACACACACACACACAAATACACACACACACACAAATACACACACGCATGCACACATGCACGCACACATGTGCAAAGAGAAACCATTTGAAAATCTCTTTCCAGACATCGGCATCCAACTAGATCCAAACTCCTATGGACCAGAACTTAACAATGGCCCTTTAGTGCCAAGGGCCAGCTCATAAAGAATCTTCCCTCTCCCAGTAACAAACAAAACAGAACTCAACCTCAGCGCCCCCTCCCCCACCCCACAAGCTGCAGCAGAATTCTCACGTTAATTGGTCAGGAATTCTCTAATCACTGAAAGGAAACTGGGGTTGAGCTCTGCATTACGGTGCTAATTCTGTAATCCCACTGCATTAATGTTATTAAATGTCACTGAGTGATTGCTTTCCCAGTGTTTAAATTCTTAATGCACTTATCCTTTCAAAACTTTGGGCACCAATGTCAAAAAAAAAAAAAAAATCAGTGAACACCCTGCGGTAAAATTAGGTAGTCAGAAGGCTTTCTCAAAACCTGGAGATCTCTCGAGCATCTCAAAGGTAGGCATCTCAGCCCTGTGCTGAGACAACCACAGCCAGTGTTCTGCTTCACTGAGTCTCCATGATACCAGAATGAGAGTTGGCTCCGTCCTGCCTCGAGATACAAAATGCCTCCCTGCCTTCTTTCGCTCTCCTCCAGCTTTTTCTCCCCACCCATTTGAACCCTGAAATTATATCAACAGAGGCAAATCAACCTTCGGACATAATGTTGGAGGTTTACGAAATAAGATGAGTTTGCATCAGCCCCTGGTACAGGCAATGGCAAAAGGCCAGGATCCCCCAGAGTCGAGATCTGAGAATGAAGAAAATAGCCATGTTGGTATCTAGATTTGGCTCATGCTTCTGAACAGTAGTCCTCCCCTAAGTCACTTAAGATACCTACAAAAGAGCAAGAGATGGCGTGGATGAGGAATCCGGCAGCCTGGTTTCAGTCCTTACTTCGTTCATAAACCCTGGCCAGGACCCAACCTGGTTTCCATTCTTAGGGAGCTGGGGCAGTGAGTTCTACTCCGCACAATACAGGGAAACATGAAGGTTGCATAAAAAGTAGCAGCACTGCTTATCTTATGAGGATGAATTATACCTGGAAATTCCAGAGTGCCTAGAATGGGTTTCCCTGTTAAACTGTCCTTCCTAGACTGCATAGGCTTGCCCCGCTGGGTAGAGGGAAGAAGAGCGAGCTGGCGACAGTATTGGAAAGTTGCACATTCTTTGTTTTATAAACAGTGACCGTCCACTTGTTGGGGAAGACGCTAAACAAATGATCAATCAATGTTTTGCTTGTTCCCTACATATATTTTCCATACCAGCCTGGCCTGAGTTTGTGGATGGCGTTTAAGCACAATGTGCACATATGTTCTTTATATGTAAGCTCAATATGTCTATGCATTTTTGTCTCTTTCTTGTTAAATAAGGACAATATTCCCAAAGATGCAAAAGAGAAAGCCAGTTTATGGAGGATTCTGAAGTTGACAGTGTTTCTTTCCCTCTTATGAGAAGAGAATTAAGCTGCGCGGGGAGGAGGTCGAGAGGAGGTCACACTCTCAAATGAAAAGCCAAAAGTGAGCCATGATGCCGCCTCCCCTGGGGCTGGAGAGGGCCTTCAACCTTGAGCTCTGGGTGCCTTGAGTGCTCATTGCCCTGCCCCTACACACCTCTCCTCCCCTTGGGCTTTCTGTAGCGGTCTTTCCAGCAAGTTAAGGTGACAGAGGCCATCCTGGCGCTGTCCCAGGTCCTGAAACGGCCCAGGTTCCCATCCTAGTGATTAAAGCCACTCTGGAGAGCAACCCTCTAGCCACTGTTGTGTGGAAACTAATTTCCATATAATAACATTTTGTTATTTGTAATAAATCATACCCACAGTAAGGTGACTGGGTTATGTCATTATTTGCAAACCTACAGAATGTAATTATAATATGTCTGGAAACCTCCATGCAGAACAGGGCTGTTCCAGCCACGGCA
Source organism: Rattus rattus (assembly GCF_011064425.1). Classification (NCBI taxonomy): domain Eukaryota; kingdom Metazoa; phylum Chordata; class Mammalia; order Rodentia; family Muridae; genus Rattus; species Rattus rattus. The sequence goes on from NC_046161.1 coordinate 40,145,714, forward strand.
CCGTCCAATCATAATAAAAATTTATACTGTGCTTTATATGACTGATCATCACAGTAACTGCTCTATGCCAAGGGAAAAGAAACCCCACAGCACTGACAAAGCCGTGAGCACGGAAACCTTGTAAATGCCAAATCAGTTGATCTCCGTCCGAGCCAGTCGCTGAGCCCCCCTCCGCCGCCATGAACGTCTTCCAGGAACATTGTAGGTGTGCAGGTTTATTATCTCTGTGTTCAAAATGGTGGCAGGGATTGGAGAGATAGCTCAGTTGACAATGTTCTTATCTAAGTTCAACCGTGAGGGCCTGTGTTTGATCCCTGACACCGGTGTGGAAGGGCATGGGAGATGGCACAGGCTTGTGATCCCAGCACCAGGAAGAAAGAGACTGGTGGATCTTTAGGGCTTTCTGGCTAGCCAGCCTAGCCTAGCTTGTGAGTCCTATGTCCCAACAAGATCTCTTGTTTTAAAACCACAAGGTGGGAGCCAGTGAGATGGTTCAATGGGCAAAGGCACTTGTTGCCAAGTCTGAATATCTAAGTTCACTCCTCAGGACCCACATAGCGTGAGGAAAAAAAACCAACTCCAACAAACTGGCCTCAGATTTGCACATGTAGTTGAAAGTCCGTGCATACATGTAATCTTTAAAAAGTAAATGGCTCCTGAGGAACAACACCTGTAGTTGACCTCTCAATTCCTCACACATGTATGTCTCTGTGCCCATATGTGTGTAAGTGCTCCCATGCATACATACATACACAGCAAACTGTTGACCTAAATATTTGGAGTTGCCTTTTTGTGGTTAAATATATTTGCACCAGCCTTGGCGGATGTCGGTTCGAGGGGATTTTTCTTTTTTTTTTTTTAAGTAAAATGCATGTTGTTCCTTCCCCTACTCTCTCCCCTGTGTTTTGTCCCAGTGTTTTGCTTCTTTGTCGTATTAGCACTTCTCCAGAATGTGTGGCTCTACTGCTTCTTCTCAACATGCTGATACAGGCTCTCTGAGCTCAGCTGATGGACATATTGGTTATTCAACCATCTCACTCAATTGTAGAGACACTCAATTATAGAGTGGCCATGAGAAGTGGGCTTTGAAACAGTCTCTTCTCCCTGACTCAGTGGAGACTCCCTAATCCCTTTGGCTTGTCCTGCTGGGATTTGGGGGAGGGGAGAGCAGCCTCTCCCTATAACAGCTGGCTGTCCTGAAACTCTCTCTGTAGATCAGGCTGACCTCAAACTCACAGAGCTCTGCCTGCCTCTGCCTCTGCCTCTGCCTCTGCCTCCCAAGTGCTGAGATTAAAGACGTGTGCTACAACAATGCCTTCAGTGCACGGATATTCTTTTTCCTGTGAAGAGTGACATGTTCTGACTGATGGGGACTGATGGGGAGGTTGCACTTCCTCTAGCAACTCCATTACAAGCAGAGCCTTATCGTTTCAAAAGATCTGGACTCAAGAGAAGTAATCCTTCACCGCCTCAAACCCTGTGAACCGTTGGAACTCTAGGGAAACATTCCCTCACTTTAGTCCCAACGTTCTTACTTTTATTACATGCATGCTTGGTAGTGGCCTTCTAAGATAATTTTGTTAGGGCTGTAACATTTGCCTTCAGACCTGAAATTGAATTCAACCCACTCCTTCCAAGCAGGAGCGATGGGCTTATGTGTGTATCTCTTTCCTGGGGTTGTTTGCTGTTATTGACACTGAATGTGGTCATTTATCATGGACAATACGGAGCCAAAATAAATTTATTAGTGCATTCTCCGTTCCCATATGATTTGGTCTCAGAGCCGAAGGCTTGGTATTTTGTTCCCTCTTACTTCTATCCGCATGTTTTTTAAACCTTGGGCAGGACCTAAAGCAACCTGACTCCTTCTTCTGCCCCTCCACTGTGGAAAGGGTAGTGGGAGAAAATGGTTTTATATGGTTGTAAAGGAATAAGAGTCCCAAAGTTCTGCTCTTGTTAATGTACACAGAGCTAGGGGGAAATCTGTCTGCAGATGGGCACACCAGGGTGACAGTGGGGGTGGAGGCCCACATGAAGCTCTTCCTCCCAGCTGCAAAGCAAGGTAGAAAAAACAACATTGGAGAGAGCACTCACTCTCTGTCTCAAGGGACACTGAGGGAACTATTAGGTTGGGCCAGCCCTCTGACCTTCAGAATCTGGGACACTTGTGAGGTCTATGTTCACAGAAAATATTGTGCTGTCCCTAAGACTGGGCTTTGGGTTATGACTTAGTAATAGAGAATTCAAACTATTGTTGCTATGTGACATGGAAAAGCACATAAGCTTGTAACACAATACCTGGGCTCCACACACACACACCCAAAAAAACAGAAGGAAATTTATCAAATGCACCAAAATATTATTTATTTTCTTGTTTCTGCTTCTGCAAATGTTCCACATTCTCACAATGAATATGTATTATATTTTAATCAGGGAAAAAAAGGGAGGTTTTTCAAAAGCCCTCTGGAGGCAGTGGCTCCCCTGACATCCTCCATCCCTATTCTAATGAGTTCCCACCCCTCCCCACCCAACCCACTTCACAAGAGGAAAGCCTTCCTCATTAAAGTGCCCCACAGCTTCCCATCACCCACAACTCCTCAAAGAAGTGTCTTGAGGAGATATCAAAGGAGTGAGTGGGGGGGGGAGAGAAGGAGAGGAAGGGAAGGAAAGAAGGAGGGGGAGGGAGAGGAGAGGGAGTCATTCAGAAAGGAGAAAACCAACCACAGGAAAGAAAAAGAGATCAGCCGAGAAGACAGGCAAGCATGAGCAATGGAAGGGTCCTATCATTGCAAAGGTAGCAGTGAGGAACTGAAATCCCATCACAGAAGTTGTCAAGGGGCAGGGATGATGGGAGAGTTGAATAAAAGAAGCTTTCCCCAGGGGAAGAGACCTGCCCTTAGCTTCCCCCTGGCCTCCTTCTTCACATAGGACCGGAGTTCAGAGGCAGGAGTAGGAGTCACAAACCAGGAGCAGCCCAGGGAATCCGGTTTCAGGGAGAAACCAGAGGAGCTGGAGTTAGAGTGGGAGGACTGGCCACCTACTGGGGACACTCAGATTCTAACTGTAGAGCAGATAGCACCCAGAGAGAACACAGGCTGGTTCTAGAGTCTCACGACAGGAGACTCACACAGGCATGTGCTTGGCAAAGAGCCCAAGGCATCTGGATTGTTTCTCCCTTTGAGGGTGTTTGACCGAGGGGTAAGACAGCAGCTTCAGTTGTCACATGACCAAGGCCTAACAACCATGGGTGCATCACATCCTTCTTTGCCTGGATAGATCCCTCAGAAGCAGGGGACAGGCCCCATACATCTGTGTGATTCCTCACTGAGAAATAGCTGGGGCTGACTCAAGGTCACAGTCTTGAGGTAGAGTCACAAGCAGAGCCTCTGGCTCTAGGCTCCTGGCTCTGAGCCTCTTGAGGGCTAATGTGAATGTTTCTTGACCCACTGTGTGTCCTTTGGCAAGATTGAAAAAGGATGGTATTATGTGTCTCTAGGTAACCAGGCAAAAGGCCAAGTGACACCCAGACCCCAAGTGACGCTCATACCCCTAATGGAGGGCATGTAGTTCAACCAGTAGAATGTTTGCCCAATATTCATGAAGTCCTAGATTTAGCCCCCAGTCATGCATGAGCCAGGTATGGTGGTACACACCTATAATCCTGGCACTTGGGAAGTTGAGGCAAGAGGAGGCAGAGTTCAAGTGTTTTCTTGACTATACATTGTGTTGAAGGCCAGCCTTGGCTACGTGAGCCCTTGTCAAAACAGAATAAAAAAATGTAAAGCCGGGGTTGGGGATTTAGCTCAGTGGTAGAGCACTTGCCTAGGAAGCGCAAGGCCCTGGGTTCGGTCCCCAGCTCCGAAAAAAAGAACAAAAAAAAAAAATGTAAAGCCTCTTGGAAACACTTGCAATGTACATTGAATGCAGTGGAAATCAAGAATCTACATCCCGGCCATGGGAATAAATGGGAGATTCCACCCCACTTGTCCCAGAGTCCTTCCTAATAAATAAGGCTGAAGAACATCCTGACTGAGACCAGAGTTTGTAGGAAGCCTGGTGTCTGCTCCAGGTGTCCGCTAGGCAGCAGGTCAGCTTCCCTGCCCTGGCAACAGGGGAGCAGCTTTCCCTCCTTGACATCTCGGATGCTAGGAAGTGTCATGGCAGTTGCGAGGTGCCCCTGGAGCCCCAGCCCTTGGTGAACCGAGTACAGAGACACCTCTATAAGCACTTCCAGGAAGCTGCCTCAGAACAAGAAGATGAATAAGAGGCTGGAACATGGTGGAGGGACAGAGAAACAGGGCGGTGCTACAGGACAATTACACTGCCCTTCCCCTGGGCTATGCTGCTCTCCAGTAAACCCAGTAGATGGGGCAGCAGGCCTTGTAGCAGTCCCCTGCTGGCTGATCAGGGCCTCATCAGTACCAAGTACTATACCAAGGTTCATGGTTATTTCATTTGACCTTCACAGTCCTCTGAGCGAGCCTTATTGGCCCCTTCATTGGGGGAATTCTGAGCCTGGAGAAAACGACTTGCACAAACCAAAGATCTGAGGCTCAAATTGCCCCAAGGTCAAAGGTTAGCCTGCTGAGTATGGCAGTTAGGGACATGGGCTTGGAGTCACGGTACCTGGGGTCAAATTATGTCTGTGCCCTAGGCCACCGGTGTGAGATTGAAGTGTGTAAACCTTGTGTGCCCAGGCTCTTCCAGCTGAAGACTGAGGCTAGTGACAACATGCCCCTCAGGGGATCAGTTGCAAGAGAACGCTTGCGAATATGCGATACGCTCTTAACACACCGCCCAGAACACATCGAATGCTGCCTAGCAATGAACTTGATACAATGGCATTGACCATTAGCAAACCTGTTCTGCCTTCCTCAGTGAGAAGCTCTACACTTCCATAACAGGGTCCTTTGGAACCATGCAATAGTTTTTCCTAAAGAAAGAAAGACCCCAAAGGCAGTCCTCAGGAGACTTCTAGGACAATAGGAGACCTCAGATCAGAGACGGGGAGGGTTGGGATGTTAAAAACTCTGCACATTGCTGGGCTGTACTGTAACAACCCTATCCCAGCCAGGAGTCTGCCTGATCCCAGCTTCTCCAATGAGACACTGTGTGAGAGAGCAGAGGGACAATCAACTAGGACTTAGAAGAGAGGCAGGAGGTGACACAAACAATCTCAGAGTTGTGGAGAGCTTAACCTATGAGGTCCCTGAGGTCCCTGTGTCCCGTGTGTTGGGGTCCTGATACATCAGGACCCACCACCTGCTTCCCCTTTCTGGTAAATGATTCCGACTGAGTGCCGTGCCTGTCCCCAGCTGTGGCCTTTGCTAGCCGTTCGCTCAAGATGTCCTCCTTCCCCAATCCCCATCTCCTTCCCTGCCTAGAAGTAGAAGGAAACCCACTTAGCACCAAGCAGAGAGACCCAGAGTTTGCCATGTCTGACCAGAGTCTTCAGTGTGGAGTGGATCCCAGTGAGGACCTCGGATTTGTCCAGAGGTGAAGGGTCCAGAGAAAGAAGGAAGGTGGCCTCCTTGTACTTCTGTCTCCTTCTTTCCAGAATGTGCACAACACTGCACTGAACCGTGCTCCAGAATCCTCTCTGACAGGAGTATCTGGAGAAGGGACGCTAGACGCTAGCTCCTGAGTCTGTTAAAAGCCCGTCAAAGTGCAAGGGTAATTTATGAAGAGAACTGTGAAGGAATACAGGCAGAGCAAAGGCGGTACAGAGAGCGTAGCCCAGGCACATAAATATCTAAGGCAGAGGCACCGGATCCTGCCTCACCACATCCCCAGACGTCGGATATTACAGATCGCAGCTCGTGGGGTGCGCGCACATTCCTGCGGCTCTGCTGCAATACAGTAAATGCGTTGTGACAGTAGCTGAGTGGATTCTATGTGCTGAACAGATGTCTTATAGCAGACAAGGTTCCTGTGACTGTATCACATTGTACTTTCATCAATTATACATCACTTCTCATTACCGAGGCAGGGGTTCAGGCCTGGATGCTGTGGCTGAGAGAGAAACCTGGACAGACTAAGCAGCATGGGGGAATTCAGGGGAACCTAGGTATCCTCTGAGTCCAGCTCCACCGACCCCCAAAGACTCCACATCAGCCCACACCCTGTCACCCCTTACAAATCTTAATTTACCCCTCTCCTACACTCAATGGACCAAGGGCATTTGTTTCATCCTTTGAAGTAGTTATTACAAAGATCAAGAGATATCGGCGTAGAATACCAGCCCCGTCTCGCACACCCCTCATGCCATCACCCAGACTCCAGAGCTACCAAGCCTTGCCCACTCCCATCTCCTACTTTATGCCACAGTGTTTGAGTCTGTTGGAGGGACCGGAGATCTAACCTAGGGACTTAATTCTGTTAGGCAATTGCTCTGCTCTTGGGCCACACCGAGGCTGGAGTGAATCCCAAGCCTCTAATGATTTCACACCTACGTAACTCAGTGTGAATAAAAATCCATCTACTTTCCCGTGCGACTACCCAGCTATCGCCACCACTTAAGAAATTAACGTTATTCTCTTATTAACAGCACTCGGCCTGCATCTGTGGGTCTTGGTGGTTCGAAATCCCGGGACAGCCTACTCTATGGTCCCAGAGGGCTCAACCATGAGTCTTTGGTGCCTGTAGGCAGGTCCCAACAAGGAAGACACACCAGTCTCACCTTCTTTAATCCTTATCGAGGGCACCGCTTTGAGGAGGGATGTCCTGGAGGAACCTAAGAGGGCCACTGTAGAAGGAACCAACGAGTCTGGCCAAATTATAGGGAATTCTGGGTAGTGTGTAGACAAGCACCAAATACATATGTAATGCTTGTGTTCTGGTCATTGATTGTCTTTTAGTTTCACAAATATTGATGCAGATGTGGTCAACCAAATGTTCTGTAACTTAAGGGTGTGTGTGTGTGTGTGTGTGTGTGTGTGTGTGTGTATTTCTGTGTCTGTACACATAGCTGCACCCTCTCTCTCTCTCTCTCTCTCCTCTCTCTCTCTCTCTCTCTCTCTCTCTCTCTCTCTCTCTCTCTCTCTCTCTCTCTCTCAGACCCAGGGCTTGCTCAAATGGCTCAACTCACTCACTGGATGTCAATCAGTGAACTGTCACAGACCCAGCTCCCTCCCTCTCCAAGTCTGGGATTACGGATGCATAGCATTAAGCCAGGCTTTCTACATAGGTCCTGGGAATTGACTCAGTTCTCACACCTGTATGACAAGCATACAACTGAGCTGTCTCCCCAGCCCAAAGTATGTTTTGAGAAAAACATTACATCAACAAGATTCAGATCATGCTTAGAGAAGACAGCCGTCCCCAGTAAGAGTCAAGGCCTTGGCCCTTGAATACTCACAGTCATGTGGCGGGGAACTAACTTGCTTTCCTCCAGAGCCATGGATCTAACGGAATGTCCACTGGAACATGCCTCATTGAGGTCCAGCTCAAAGGGGCAAGAGAGTCTCCTTTTACTGTAAAGCCCTGTACAGAGGCAAGTTTTGAGAGCCCCTAAGAACGCTACCATCTTCGGTGCACTTTTGGTGCACGCTTCGTGCACTTTGTCATGTTCCCACTGCCAGGGGGCTTGTAATTCACAGCCCGAAATACTCTTGATCAGCTCTCTGTGCTGCAGGTCGTTAAGCTCGGTCATTGTAATAAGCATCGATTGTCGTGATCAACATTAGTGTATTTACCCAAGCCCTCGCGCATGGGGAAATGCAGTAGGCTCTCAGGCGTCCCGTGCTTTACAAGAACGATTTGCCGTGTCTAAGAACCATTTCTAGAATTAATTTGCCTACTGCAAACAATTTATATTAATGAAAACACACTGAGTTGGGGGGGGTGTGGGAGGGGCTGTTCTGCCTTCGGAGTGTGTTTGCTTTGTTCACCTAGAATAAAAGACTTTGAGCGTGTTTGTTTTGCATAAATAGAGAGCCGGGCAACCGGAGGATGGCTGCCCTGTGTGTCTAATCCAACTTGGTCTAGCAGCTACCACCAAGGCAGAGAGTGAGCCAGCAGGCCCTCCCCCAGGAGCTCTCTGGTTGCTTGCATCTTGATACCCAGGGGTGGCTGTCATCTGCCCATTCCCCAGGCCCCCACCTAGGCTTGCATTTGATCGTGGTGGAGGCCGCCAGCCCATCCAAGGCTTGAGATAAGCCAAGGTGAGGCCTCTGTGTCTCTTGATGCCACCTGGACAGCTTCCAAAACCCAAGTCGGACCTCGTTTTCCTCTGTAGCAGATCTCTCCTTCTGTGTCTGCTTATTTTATTTATTTGGGTCGATGAGGCTCATTTTTCCTCTCTACAGATGGCAGCAGGGTCCTCTGATCTCAGGCGATGAAAACATCACACTGATGTTACTGCTCTTCAGAGGAAGGAGGGAGATGAGGGTGGGTGCGGAGGGGATGGAAAAGGAGGAGAAAGGAGGCAGAGAGATGGGCGGGAGAGTGCAAGGTTGGAATAGGAGCCCCCCACTACCCCCTACCCCTGTGCCTCTCTGGCTCTCCCAGGATCACCCTGGCCATGCGCCAGCCACTGATCCTGGGGTTCCAGTCAATGTTTGGTACTCATTCTGCCTCACTGCCTCATGAATTCCTTTATGTGTGTTTGGATCCCAGCATCTCAGTTGTTTTGTGCTTGCCTGAGAGACAGTAATGCTTCAGAAAATCATTCTCAGAAGCAGAGGCAGCCACCGCCCTGGAGGCTGTGCACTGTGGACTGTGGGCTGTGAAGGCTCGTCCTCTGCCTGGATGGCATCAGGAGCCCGTGTGAGTGCCCTGTGTGTGTGCATTTCTTGCCCCCAGGGTCTATGGGGGGGGCAAGAACAAAGCAAACACACTCCACAGGCAGAACACTCCCTCCCAGACCCCCATAGACTCGTCTGTGTGACTTTATTTGGATACTTGTCACTGTGTTGCCCAGGATCCATTCATCCCTACGTTAGCTGAGCTACAGAAAGCTAGGTGGGACATCCAAAGTGGCCAGAGTGGACATGAGTTTTCATGGCACAGCAGCTTACTCTCCCAAAGAGAGAAAGACAGTGACACACTGACTTTACCTACCACAGGGTACCTCACAATGAGTCAAAGAAGCAAGGCAGAGAAGTGGACCATGCTTCTGCTGTGTCTGCCTCACTCTGGCTGCGTGACCTCACTACCTGTTTCCTCGGCCAGCCTACGGCGAGGATATAGAGCCATCCCCTGTGAGCTTGAGAGAGTGAAGCGAGCTGATGTCACCAGGATACTTGGAATAGGCCAACCATGTTGAAATGCCTTGTCCGTCTTTGCGGAAGAAATGCCAGGGGAGATAGCCTGCTCTGAGGTTTAGAAGAATCAACTGTGAAGTTCCAGGGCATTAAAAACTGGCCATCTCCAGGTCACAAGTGGGAATGGGCTAAGGACAGCTGTCCCTCCCCCTTCAGAAGTGTGTCAGCTTGCAGTCCTTGGCTCACTCTACAACAGGGCAAGGAGGAGGGACAAGAGGAGATGTAGAAGAGGAGAGGAGAAAAGAACTCTAGTCCTATACACTAAGAGGCACATCATGTTTTTTTAATCTGTGTGCTTATGGCGTGTGCGCATGTGTGCATGTGTGTGTGGAGGTCAAAGAACAACCCCATGAGTCTGTCTTTGCCACTCATTTTGCTTGAGGCAGGACCTCCTGTTGTCTACCATTGCATATGCCAAGCCAGCTGGGCCACGTGCTTCCAAGGTTTCTCCTACCACCTCCCTTCATCTCAGTGTAACAGCATCACTGGGATTGTAGAAGGCTAGGCTATCATGCTCAACTTTACATGAGTTCCGAGGATTTAAACTCGGGTGCCTAGGTTGGTGTAGTAAGCACTTTTCTCACTGAGACCCCTGCCCAGGCATGACTTCATGTTTTCCCTTGTCTTTCTCTCCTGCCAGAGAGTAACAGCTCTGAACTGTCCCTGCCCCTCTGGTTTATGATCTTGAAGCTCCGGGCTATAGAAGTGATGCGAAGACACTGCGTCATTTTCATCAGTGATCTCTGCTCCCTGGAGGAGCCAGTTGGGGCAGGATTATCACTGGCATTCCCAGCCTGGACCAGGACAATGACATGATACACACTGATGTCCCCCAAACCTGTCTCAGGGCCCCCAGGATCAGGGGCATTGTGATAGGAACTATGGGAGGAACGAAGACTGTAGACTGAGGAGCACCCAGCCTTGCCACCCTCTAAGTGGTTTTCCTCCATTACGTCATTAACCTTGCCTCAGCTTCTGGGTCCTTACCAAGTACAGTATGGGTATAATCAGGGCGTGGAGCTTGGGAAGGAATTCAGTGAGCTTATTCTCATGGTACCTGCCCACAGCCCTCATGTGGGCAGTTTCAGTCATTGGGATATGAGAAGGTAGGGGAATAAGTATTGACCCGAGAAGATACCCCTGAGGTCTGCAGCACCAAGAAGGAGCCCTGGTAGAAGCCTTTTCCATGTGTCCACTAACAGTCCCACCCAGACGACTTGCCAGAGAACAGCTGACTTGGCTGCGTATCTACCCTAAACAGTAGGGCCCAATAGGGCTATGGGGTGGGGCAGTAGGGCATGTCCTAGGGCATCGCACACTGTCAAAAAATAAAAAGGTCACCTTGTCCTTGGTACCATGCAAGGCAAGCGAGACCCCATCTTTGCAAAGCTAAGATGTTAAATACACTGGATATCTACAAAATGCAGTGAGAAGGAATCTGAACTCCTTGGAGTTGTTAACTCTGGGTGGGGAAATAGTCCTTCCTCCAGAAACCTTCCAGCAACCATGTCTGCAGAGCATACAGAATGACGACATAGCCCAGCTCAGGGAGGGCGGGGTTCCGCCTGCCTATGGAAACAGGGTCTGAATCTCAGGAGAAGGTTAGAATAGCTTGATTGTGGTTACACGGTGAGAAAGAACAGAGCCAGGATTCAAGCCCAATTTTGTCACACACCCTGTCCAAGCATTTTCCTCATGACTGTACCCAGGCTTACTGATTCCATCAGGCAACGAGGTGGGACATTGTTTTATAAGTGCCACAGCCAAACATGCATGTGGAGAGGAGGGGAGGATTTCAGAGACGGGGGTGTTGGGCAAGGCAGAGGGACTGGGGAGACTGAGGAATGAGAGGCTCTCTGGAAAACTCTTGCACTCTAGACTCTAAGAGCACCCCAAGACACCTTGACTCAAATGAACACATTGAGGCCCCTCCTCTCTAGCATAATTCTTCAGGCAAAAGGTGAGAGGCAGAGAATGGGAGCTAGACTGAGAGTCAGTAACTCACACAGTCCCTGCCACAACATCCCAAGTGTGAGAGGAAAGAAAAGCCATGGGAAGGAGCCTTGGGGGTAAGTTGTGGCGTAGACTCCTCCCCGGCCTCACACAAGCACCTCCCTGATCTTGGGGAGCTAAGGAAATGAGAACCAGAGAGGAAGTCCACCCCACACTAATGCTGACTCCGTGTTCATCTCCCCTCAGAACCAGGTTCAGCTGTTCCTATCTTATAGTAAGCTGCGTGTGCCAAGATCAGCACAGTATCTGCCCCGAGGATGACCCACTGCGTTCTCAAAGCTGCTCCCACATGATTTGGAATGAACACAAATAGCTTTTTCTGACCAACGGTTTGCTTTGGTTTGGGCCACTCCTCCTGATCATCCTGGGCGTGAGTAGACCCCAGCACCTTAGAGGCTGGAGGGCTCTGACCCCATAGTGGATCTAGGAAGAGGCAGATGGCAATACAAATGAAGAATCCCAACATCTCAGAGTTTCAGAGCCCAGCACAGACACTGTCTCTCCCCCTTCCCCTGGGGCGAGAGCCCCAAGTCAGAGAAGAGAGAGGAGACGAGCTTGAGTCAGTCATCTGAACGCAAGAGGACGGAAGCGGAGGAGAATTCAAATGTGTTTCTATTTTCTTGGTTCCCCCGAGGATCCCTTAATGCTGCTTGGTGAGGCTGAGGTAGGAAGGGTGGGGAGTAAGAAAAGCTCCACAAAGCACACTTGGCCCACGGCCATGAGAAGATGCACCCTGCAGCGATGTTTAGAGAATTGGGGAAGTGTCCCCAAACCCCAAAATGTCAGAGCTCCTATTCTTTGTCTAGAAGCTTTATGCCTATTAAGATGCTGATTCCTGGAGAAGGCCACATCATACATATCCCACCTCTCATATTTCACCTCTGCTATATGGGGTTCATGATGACAGAGAGGGTAGGTACTGGAAAGGACTTCCTGGATCTCTGGTAAGTCAGGATCAGAGCTGGCTCTCGGCTCTCCTGTATATGTGTCAGGTACACCCAGAAGGCTCTTGGGCTGTTGACTGGAGGACAGGTGAGCACATGCAAGGGGGACTACGCTGGTGCTGGGTTGGGAAAGAAAGAGCAGCATGATCAGAGCAGTTCACTCTCAAGGAGGCGGGCCTTCCACGGAGCCTTCAAAGCCAGTAGAACTCAAACTTGAGTTGGCAGGGAGGGGATTCTCACCTGGCAACAGGAGGTTGGATGAAGGTAGCTGACCCACAGGGCTTGGACTTTGGGGGCTGCCCATAGCAACAGCTGCAGCAGCAACAACAACAACAACAACAAAACAGGTGGCAAGGATCTTGAGTAATGGCCATAAACAATGTGTAAAACATGCCTGACAGAGGGGCACGCTGAAGGGGAAAGGGAAAGGCAGGAGGCAAGGAGGCTCTGTGACAAAAAGCTTGGTGAAGAAAGATGGTGAGGAAAGAAGATGAGGTAACAGTAAGGGTCCCAGGCCACACAAAGCTAGTGATAAGCTGTGGCTTTTTGTTCTGGAAACCAGTCGATCTCTGAATGAGCCAGACTAGACCATTCATCTCCCTTCCTCAGTGTCCTCATCTCACAAGAACGGGCACATTAATGCTAACAGCGATGTCCTTGTTGTTGCAAAGGAACATCCCCAGGGTAGCACAAGGAAACATATGAGGCAAAAGTGACCTAGTAACCCGGCAAGAATATTTCTTTTTTTTTTTTAAAGGGGTGTGTCGTGATCCAAACCAGGCTGACAAACACAGGCACTCTAGGGCAGAAAGTTCACTTGGACTTTATTCTAATGTAGGCGGTACCCGTGTCTCATCCCACTGATGGGAGCTCTCACCCTCTGACAGGACAGCCTAGCTCATAATCAGCACAGCGGGGAAGGACGAGATGGAGAGTCAAGTGCCAGAACCATCCAGGGATTGGGCAGACAGGCACATAGACAAGCGTGTCCCAAGAGAGGAGGGTTTACAGAACACTGGCCACGGCACGCTGGCCACCTTTGATGGGAAAAAGTAGCTCTATGCATTGTCACCTATGCACAGTGTTGAGAAGGCGAAACGAGATCCTGTCTTGGGACATGTTGAAATCCCTCCACAAGAGCAGTGTGCATGCCTTTGCCCCTTGACCTCGGGAGAGGAAAGTTCTGTAGTTCTCCCGTGTGTGTTTCAACCTTAGTCTCTTTAAAGTCCAAAAGAAAAGACTGCACAGCATCCCAGTACAGGACCAGGCTCCTAGAGTTCACCAGTTCTTGTTTCCTAAGTGAACACCCACCAGAACCTAGTAAGGTACTGGAGGGCCAAGGGACTCCCGGCCACAGACAGACACACCTCCAAGACCAGATGTCCCTGTGGGAACAGGTTCAGTCAGTGCCAGCATAGAGGGTCCTGCCTCGGTACAGGGACCTGGAGACTTGTCTCCTCCCTTACCATCCAGTTCTCTCTGTTGTGACTTGGCATGCCCAAGGGTCCCCTTCATTGTCCATCGGAGCATATACAACTCCCTCTTCCTCCCCATCTATTTTCCCAGCATCTTTAGGCTGGGCCAGTTAATTTATTTATATTTATGAAGCCTCCAAGTAGGTCAACCCACTTGCATGCCTATCTTAATAATTATTGATATGATAGTAGGGGAAGAGTCCGGGGCGAGGGTCATGTGGGCTGAGGAGCTGGCTCCTCCCTCTCTCCACCAGCAGAAGTCCTCGGGGACTCAGGGCGGGGCCAGTGCTTTTGTTGAGATGCTAATCGCTGAGTCTGTAGCCAAGGCTGCCTTCTGCAGCTCACTCAGCACTCAGCAACTTCTCCCGAGGAAGGGAGCACGGGTTTGCGCTTGCGAACCACACTGCACACCCCACTCCCGTTGGTCTTGTTAATGGATTTGGAGACCCAAATCAACCCAGCAGAAGCAGGAATCAAATTAGACACTGGATGCGAGAGGAAATGGGCTGTGATTCTCACCAAAAAGGGAACACGGTGTCTCTGTGCGCCTCCTTCCCGAGAACCCGTTCCACCCCCCATAGGGTACATTGCCTCATACTGGCTTCCAGACCTGAGCCCCCTGCAGTGCGGGGGGAACTTCTGCCTCTGTGAGGATGCTGTGTGCTCCTTCAGGAAAACTGGACGCTGGGGAGCACGCGTGGGTCTCTAAGTCACGCATGAGAAGTGACTCCTGTAAGGTTAGTAGGAGCTCCAAAAACAAAAGCACTACTAGAAGCCGGGAATCTGGATAATGAGCTAAGCAGGCCCATGCTGACCCTCGTCAGAGCAAACGCTCTGGGGTCGTTTTAAACCCTGGTCTCAGACCTCAGTAGTCGTGTGACTTCGAGATGCTTATCGGACACTGTGCTACACTTGGCTCGTGTGTAAAATGGGAAGAATAGTCGTAGCTAACTCAGAGGTGTCTCAAGAATGGGGAGATAATATATGCACACACATTTTCTACCGTGTGGATCTAACCTGCATTCAACCCAGGGCATTCTGCTTAAACACATTATATTGAGTGAAAGAAGCCGGTCTCAAAAGGCTACCTGCTGTATAATTGCGTTTATATGATGTTCTAGAAAAAGGGAAATTGTACAGACAGAAAATAGATGGGTGGTTGCCAGAAGCTGGGGCTGCCGGGAAGAGCCGACAAAGGGACAGGAAGGGATCTGGCAGGTGATAGAATTGTTGTGTCCTTTGATGGTGGTGGCGGTTACCCATCTGTATATATGTGCCGGGACTTCCAGAACTCTGTTCGCTGAAATGGAGGAATTATACTTCAACAAATCTAACTCTCTCCAAGAAAAGAGACAATGTATCTATGGAAGACCCGCCTTACAGGTTATTTACCTTCCAACCAGAGCCCTCGCCAGCGAGCAGGTGCTGTCTGGCAGTTTACACACTTGTCGCTGTTGTGGGGAGCCCCTTCTGTTCTCAAAGTGCAGAGACCCTGCAGGTTTTTGCAAAGGGGTAAAAGGAAGAGGTTTGGGGCTTGGTGACCTGTGCTGGTCCCTTCCAGCTGGTGATGTTTTCAGTGCAGGTTTTCCAACCCCTTGGCATACAAAGTTGCCTTTGCGTGAGAATGGCTTTTATTCTGGTGTATGCACCTTGGCAGGCTGGCAGCCCTGGGACCGGCCTCGGCGTGTAATAGCCAGGTTCTGACTCTCTGCCTTTGTTCCTTAATCTGTCTAATTTTAGGACCCTGTTCAGCATCTTCTCTGTGCTTACGGTTCCCATTAATAATCATGATCAGCACTTACCTAGGTGCTTTTCACTTTCAAAGCCCATTAATTAACACTAATTAATCCACACAGCGGTGCTAGAAGGAAGGGGGAGCTATCATTATCTTGGTTGCAGAAGAGCGAGCGAGGAAGGGGAAGGCTCCAGGTGACTTGCCTATGGCAACAAAGAAGAGAGGAAGAAAAAAAAAATTCTAGGCAGAGAACCCTGGTGACCACATCCAAATTCAAGACCAAAACTCTTAATGATCATAAAATGACCAACATTTATTGAGCAATTACTATGTATACTATGCCATACAAAAGGTTTCTCTCTCTCTCTTTCCCCCATCTCTGTGTGTGTATGAAAGAGAGAGAGGTATGTACATGTTTGGATAGGTATTTGTACATTTGTATGTGAAGCATTTATATGCATGTGTGTAGGTGCATGTGGAGATCACAGGTCAATGTCAGGTGTCTCTCTCTACATGCTCCACCTTACCACATGACATAAGATTCCACTGAATCTGGAGTTCGTGTACCTGTCTAGGCTACCTGCTCAATGAGTTCTGGGGATTCACCTTTGTCCATCTTCCCTATTCCCATGCTATCAACCTGGGGTTACTGACATATGCTGCCATGCCTGGATCTCACACGGGTGCTGACAGACCAAGCACAGACCCTCAGGATTACATAAGCAGGAAACATTACATCCGAGCCACATTCCCAGTGCCTACAAAGAGTTTTTCATACATTTCCTCGTTAAAGCACCGCAGGATTACCGTGGGTGTCTGCGTGTTGTGATTCTCCACATTCCACAGATAAAGAAAGGAGACCCAGAGAGATTGGGCGCCATCCCAAGGTCACACGGTGACGTACGGCACAGTTAACCTCTGCTTAGCCTCACTCTGCCACACTGACCCTTAGAACTGCAGCTACACCTAGGCCTCATGCCAGGGCCAGGGTGGAAAAGCAGCTGGTGACCTTGCCTTATCCTTCCCATATGCTGAGAAAAATCGGTGGGAGCTTGAAGGCAGACCACCCCACCCGAAGGGTATATGAGAATTAGCCGCATGCTCAGTCAAGCAGCCACAGGTAGCATGAACCCGCTACGCTTTGCCTCAGCCCTTCTTATCTCAGGAGAGGACCATCTGCTCATTCTCCTGACAGACGTCTATGGAGCTCAGCACAACCGAGGCAGCCTGGAGGCTGAGTGAGGTCTGATCTCTTCTTCAGAGTCACTGTATCTTGTGAGCAAGGCCTGTGCTGTGTCTCAGACAGCCAGACCACTGAAGAGCTCCAACAAGCAGCTTTCCAGTCACTCCGTATTCCAAACCACACCCCGAGGCTCCACAAACTTTCACACGGACTAAAATGATCAATTATTAAATATAATAAATATATTATATATGATAGAACTGGGCAGGAACCTATATCTATTCATTTATTTAATAAATATTTATCGAGTACATACATTTATGCCCAGTCAGGTCCTAGGAATCAGGAATACAGTGGTAAACAAAATGAACACAGTCATTGGCCTCGTGAGTCTTCCACACCAGAGGAGGCAGAGACAAGAGAACAAGGGAAAACATCATCACTGGCTGTGAGATCGCAGTGGTGTGTGCTCCGTGGAGAATGAAAATAGAAGCAAGTGTTCCATATCTACTTTAAATTGGGTGGCTAGGGAAGGCCTGTCTTAGGGGTTGACATTTAGCAGGGACCTAAATGCCAGGGCAGAGCCAGCTTTGGGACAGGAACAGCTGCTGAGCAGGAGGAACAGCCGGTGCCAAGCCTCTCAGTGGAAATGATCTTACTTTTCCTGAGGGGCTGGAGCAGGAGTGGCCAGGGTGGGGTTAACAAAGGCCACAGAGGTGGGCGGTGAGTGGATTTGGGTCATGACAGAGAGTCTGGAGCAAGCTGCATAGCTCAGTCGAGAGAGAATGTACCAAGTCCTGGTTTGAGCCTCAGCACCGAATAAGGCATAGAGGCTCATGTCTGCAATCACCAATACTCAGACACTGGAGGCAGATGTTCAAAGGCACCCTTGACTACCTAGAGATTCCAAGGCCAGTGTGGTGGTTGAATATGCTTGGCCCATGGAGTGGTACTGTTTGGAGGTGTGGCCTTGTTGGATGAAGTGTGTCGTTATGGGGGTGGACTTGGAGACCCTCCTCTTAGCTGCCTTGAAGTCAGTCTTCTGTTTGCCTTTGGAACAAGACATAGAACTCTCTGCTCCTCCAACACCATGCCTGCCTGGGAACCTCTGGCCTTGTAAGCCAACCCCAATTAAATGTTGTCCCTTACAAGAGTTGTCTTGGTCATGATGTCTCTTCACAGCAGTAAAACCCTAAGACAGAAGTTGGTACCAGTAGTGGTTCTAGAGGAGCAGAAGCACAAGGATGAATCTTTTAAGTGTCTGGAATTGGCTTAATAATTTGCCAGCACTTTCTAATTCACCAGCCAGTTCAAGCTACTTGAGACTGTCTCAAAAAAAGTTTTAATTTAATAATTTAATTGGCATGAAGGAAATTATATGTTTTTAAAAGGGGTATCTTAGTTGTGGAGTGGGGACCGAATTACAAGGGTCAAGAGTAAACGATCAAGCTATGGAGTCTGGGTGAGAAAAGAGAGAGGTGTATACAAGGTCAAGGCAAAGTACTTAGAAACAGGTGGGTCTGGGATAGATCCAGAGATAGAGCCAACAGGACTTGCTAGTCAGTAGACAAGGATGGGAACACAGGACCTGTGAACATTCCTAGACTTTTGAATTATTGGTGGAGCATGGGAAGATTGGAGAGACAAGCCAGATAGCTGTGTTGAGCCTGAAAGTCCTGTTTGGGACATGTTGTCTTTGTAATGACAATCAGATCTTAAGAGCAGGTGACAAGAAGCCAGTTCTAGTTTTCTTTCCAGCATAGCTATAGACTTGCATTTATAGCCATATATAGCTGTGTGTATATACATTTATATGCAAAATTCATGGGAAAGAGTCTGGATGGGGTCAAGGGTTGAGGGTGACCTTGGGACTTAGCAGCATAGCTGTGAATAGAAATGGAGACGCAAGAAGAAGGCTGACAAGTGGGAAGCTGGTGAGTGGGAGGTCGGTGTGCATCGGAGGGGCTCTCGGGGTTATACAGACTGCAATGCAGTTGACAGCCCTAGGTTGGTCTCTCACTGCCCTAAGGTTCCACAGGCTCTCAGGAGCAGGGCATAGGCAGCAGAGAAGAACAGGATGGGACCCCTGAGCAGCGTGCTGGCTTGCAGTGCTCCCATCCACTTCTTGCCATGCTAAGGGGTAAGTGTGAGCTTACAGTATAGGCCGGGGTCACTGCATAGCATCTAACGTGACCTTGTGTAAGCTTCTCAGCCTCTGTTTCCCCATTTGGAAAACAGGAAGACTGAAAAAAATAGCTCTCTCCTATGGCCCAAGAGGGCATCTGAGAAAGTGCTGTGCACACAATTGTGGCTAAGAGGTTTCCAGAGCAGAAAGTCTTGAGTGTGTGGGAACCTGGACCAACACCCATTTACCTAACAAAAGGAGGAAGGACTCATCTGCCTCTATGCAGCTGAGCACCAGCTCTTGACATGACACAATCCTCAAATAGTGGCCTTCTCACAGTTCATCTACATTTCCTTCCTAAGCAGCTACCAGGGCAAGAAGCCAACGTTATGGGCACAAATCCCTAGGGGATAAGGGCTTCAGAGGGAGAAGATCCAGGCAGAAGGATGTGGGGAGAGCTACAGACCAGTGCTGGATGTAGTCTATCGTGAATCTCCCACAGAACACACCAGATGGGGTATGAGGAACCATAGATTTTTTCTGACTTCCATACCAGGATGGATGGCAGACCTTATCTCTCAGCTGTGAATTCAGGGGCCATAGTTGGGCTAGCCTTTGTTTACAAACATTGTTACTAGGAGGATGAAGGAAAGAGAACCCTGGCAGAGAGGCAGAGGATAGCATGATGCCATGACTGCCCCCCCTCCCACACACATGTGCACGCGTGCACACACATACGCTTTCTCTTAAATAGTTGCTTTGAGCCACAGAGCAGAACATTTATTTGTGCTCCGGGACAGATCTTCCCTTGGGACATCTGGGGCCACCATAGACCCCTTGAGGGTCACTAGTGGTTCAGGGGCCCTTTGAGTAGAGGAAGGAACCCCAACATAAATATAAGTGAGAGCTGGGCTTCACGGACAGGAACCCCAAAGTCTGGGGTCTTGTCTCAGTTTGACCACACACACTCAGCCCACAGTCCCAGGGAAATCGCCACACTTTCCTCTGGCCTGTGTCCTTTGCTATGAAACACAGACAACAGTCCCACCCTTCAGGACTGTGGAGAGCTCCCAGCCAGTGACCCAGTTTCCAGCACATAGTAGCTGCTTAACTAATGATTGTAATAGCAGTAATGGTAAGAGTTGAGCTCCAAGAATAAATAAAAAATGGGGAAGAAAAGTGTTGAATTTCAAAGGCCCCTTGGCTCCCCATCCAGAAAGATGTCTCATATTCCCACAACTACTGACTCCAGAACACAGAAAGCAGGCTCAGCCCCAGGTCCTAAGGAGCTATGGTCTTCCCAGCCCTCTCCCCATCATGGCTCTGCTCTCTAGGCCCTGCTGTAGCCCCTAATGAGGCTTGGGGTTCATTACCTCATTTGCCTGGGCTGATGCCCAGCTGAAGAGAATTTGACACGGGAGCTAGGTTCTGTAAGAGGCTGGCATTAATCCTCCAAGCTTAGCATCTACCCTGCTCTGCCACGTGCAGAAAGCTGGCCTTGCGGCTGGCATGGAGCCAGACCGGCGGGAGGCAGAGGCCTCATCCCCCTGAGATGATCCAGCAACAAAGGCTTCGGCCTCAGCACTCGGCTCCAGCTGCCATGGTCAGTGACTTCCTTGTGTCATAGTAGACCCTCCCCAGGGCACGGCCTTCAGTGGTCCTTGGAGTCACACCACTAGCCACTAACTGCCACATACCATGGAAGCATTTATAAAGTCTAGGGAGAGACAGTTTGTGCAAACACACAATAATCCTATTCCTTTACTACAGGACTTCTCAGAGCCATTAATCGCCTGGTCACCAAAAAATGTACTGAGTACCAATTAACTTGGCTCTGGGTGTTCATCCAGCTGAGACTAGATGTCTTAGTTAGTTTTCTGTTGCTAATGACGTAGTATCAAGGGCTGGTAAATAAGAAACAGGTCTATTTGCCCTCACAGCCCTGGCCGTCTAATGCTGGCCTTTCTGGCAAAGTCCCAAGGTGGTGCAAGGCTTTTGCTAAGCTAGCTTTGGGAGCAGGCACTCTCAGCAAAACCCCTCACTCTTCTAGCAGAACAGCAAGATTGGCCAACTCACGAAAGCAAAGCCCTAATCCCCTCTTAAACGCCCCGCCTGGTCCTGCCTTTAATATCTCATAATGGGCACTGCATTTTAACCTAAGCTACAGATGGGAAAGACACCGTGCAAAGCATAGCAACAGGCTCTTGAGAATCTTGTAACCTGATGCAGGGAGGATACAGAACAAGTCTTTGGCTTAGATAACTCATGGTGAGTCCTGTGGAAAGGAAGGGCCGACGGAATGAGGATGTCATACTAGCTATGTGTGTCAGGGAGCTCAGGATTCACCGTGTGCTTTGGGGACACACCTTAGGACTCTAATTCTTTGGGGGGAAGTCTTGAGGAATGTTCTAGAATAATCCTTCAAACACAGAGATCTGATGTGTCAGTCCTTGGCATAAATCTCCCAACAGCCCGTCGTCCAGAGCACCATCCAAGGCCTGCAAGCCAGCCCCTGCTGTTGCCTGGTTCCTCTCGCTCTGCCCCTCTGTAAAGGGTAGCTGAATTGCAAACCTACATCCTATACCCACAGTTCGTAACAAGGTGTTCCTTCTTCCAGAAGGCTCTCTCCTGCTTCCTGAACCTGAGAAGTATGTCCCTGACCTTCAGGGCTGGACTAGACAGGGAGGGGGCATCTGCTATGGTAAACATCTTCACTTCTCCATGACTTGATTCCGCCCGTGGGTTCTCACTCACAGTGCATTACAGAGCTGATCAGGAGAGAGATCGGTTCCGTGTGAATTTCTTCTTTCTCCCGAGTCCTTTGAGCCTCCCAAAAAGTAGAGAGGAAATAGGAATGGCACACAGGCCTGGGGTAAGGGCATCACTCGGCCACTTGGCCCTTCCTTGAGGCAGGACAGGTTGTGATACGTAGTTCCACTTTTTCCTGCAGGCAGGAGAAGCATGAGCAATATAGCACAACACCGCTGGCCGGTTTACAAATGCCACCATCCCTGGAAACTCTTCCTGTACGTGTTCACCAACCTTAGGTCTTCTAGGAACGCCTCTTCCCACCCAGGCAGGATGTCTTCTGCATTTAACATCTTTAGCTGCCTTTCCCAATCTTCAGAAAGCTCAAGGGTTAGTTAGCATTGCCTAAGGAAGCCTTTTTTATAGATGGTGGGCAGGATCTCTGAAAGACCACCACCACTCACTCCAAGCAAGTGTTCTAGAATTCAAATATAAAGCAAACCTTGCAAAGCTCAGTACAGCAGGAAAAGATCACATGTACCAATCGTTTAGTCAGAAGCATAACACCGGGTACAATGGTGTGGACGGAGAACACTGCTCCAATTAGCCCCCTGTAATCTACAGTTCTTATCCATGAGCCATCTAGACGCCTCACCCAGGGATGATGCTATGCGACTGCTGCACATGGTTCCACCCCCTCACAGACCTTAGGCTCCAGCTCACACCCTTTGGCCCAGCCCGGTGATAAGGAGAAACAGGCCACTCTTGTACCTGCTGTGACCACTACTGGAGCCTTCTCAGATCTGATGGCAGCTGAGCTGATACAGCAGCCGCTGCTTGTCTGTCAGCCATACCTGGCTCTGGAGAGAGCTGTAGCAGGGCAAACAGCCTCTGTCCTCAGTGTTACTGCCCTGGAGGAGGCAAATGCATGCACTGCACTCTGAGGGAATGACCACCCACCCACTGCTGGGACCATGCACCTCCTCAACTTGGATTAGGTTTTATCAGTCCTGTTTGGCTAATTCTCGTGTCAAATTATTTCTGCTGAGGAGACATGCACAAATGTCTTTCACTCCAGATAGAGCAATGTTGGCAGACTGAAACGGGGGACAGTCCCACCCCAGTCTACCTTAGTGAACCTGTGAGATGAATGAATTTCATGTATTAGCATGAGTGATTCAAAGCTACCTTCCCAGCAAGTCTGCCGGATCCCGTGGGAGGAGTTGAAAGATGTATCCCTGGAGTTCCCTGAGCAGCTCGCAGGCAGCTCCACCAAAGAGTGTCTTCTCCCCAGCAATTGATTACTGCTTGGGTAGCGGTGGAGAGGGACCTTCAGAGCCTCAGCCTTCTGAGCCAGCCTTCTCCCTCCTGGAGGGAATGTTTCAATTAGGAGAAAATAGCTACATAGTGTGCTCAAAGAACAAAGTGTTTCCATACAGGCAGAGAGACAGCTGGCACTCACTCAGGTTCTACCTAGGAAGCTACGAGCTGGCAAATAACCCATCAGTCCAAGTCCCCAGGGCAGGCCTCAGAGGCCATCCCCAAGTAGTTTTCTAGAGAAGAGAAGTTATGAGCCAATCAGTTGAAGCTTTAAAGTCAGGCTGGCTCTTTGGCTTCTTGCAGATGGTGTTTCACAGGTATTTTTCCTATTTAGAAAGTAGATCTATTTGGTGGGCCTGGAAAATCTACTGAAGCTTATAACACTGCCTGGTTCCTCGGCACTGTATCACTGATCTCCACCGCTGTTCCCTGGGCGCTCCAAGCAAGTCGCTATAGGCACTGACAGCCTTCACTCACTTTGGTGTAGATCTGCTTCTGATAAGCCTTGAACCTAGAAAGCCATCTTGGACTTACAGAATTCCATGGGCACCATTTAGATCCAGGATGAGCTTCTGGGGAGCGAAAGTCTCACTCTTTCCCTGAGCTTGCTTTGTTTGCCTAGACTGAGAAGGAGCAGCCCTTTCAACATTGTATCATTTCCTATCTGCCCTCAGGGCTCCCCGCCCTACCCAGGAGGCTTCTCTAGGGAAAGCAGGGCTACGCTGATCCCGTTCCCTCCACTTCCTTTTTCTGTAATGACCTCTCCTCATCATACTAGGTCTCTCCTTCTCCCACTTACCACCCTGCTCCTACTACAATTCCTACCACACTTCCAAACACGAAAGGGTTTGTGTGATGTCACAAACCAAGCACAAATGCAGTCAATGAGCGATGAACAAGCCACAGGCAAACATATTCCAAATGACTCACATGAACCGTGAGTTCCCTCTGTCCCAGGGCTTCTCTCAAATCCCACAGGGATGTGGAAGCTACCATGTTGATGAGTGGTTGGGTAAGTGTTTTAGTGTTACTGCCCCATGACTCCTCCTTCCCAGATCTACCTAGCTTTTCCCCTGTGCTTAGGGAACCCCAGTTGATCAACCCTGGAGCCAGGAAGACAGAAGCCAAGTTGGACTGTCCAGAATCACACTGTTGCTTGGGATGTTCCACTCTCTGTTTCTTTTACTTCCTCTCCCTTCCTGAGTCTTAGAATGTTCCTACTATGTGCAAAATAAAATAAAATAAAATAAAATAAAGTGGCAGCCTGACCCAGAGCTAGCCACTCAGTAAATGACACAACATCAGAAAATGACCAAGGATTTGGATGATGGCCTGTGACATTTGGTGCATCTCAGCAGGCAGAGTTAGGAGGGGTGTCACAAGGGCAGAAACACAAATGCAGAATAAAAATAATAACTTTTTCATATTCTGGTTTATATCACATGTGTTAGCCTTACAATCTCCATATAGCACAGACGTAGTGATGCCAGCTCTATAAGGAAGGAGCTGAACTATCCACGCTTCTTCCACGCACCTGTCCATCTGTCCGTCACAGGCCACAGGCACCTGCTCTTAGACACTGGCTAAGAACTAATGGCATTCGATCTCAGGTCCGAGAGGTTCATTGCTTTCTAGGAAGTTGTGATCCTCAAACCTTGGCCATCAGCAGACTTGCCCTTCTGCCAAGGACACCCACATGTCAGCATTTCAGTGTGACTGACATCTGATGGAGTCACATGCCACATGCCAGAGCGCAGAGCCAGGAATGATTGCAAGCGGGTGTGGGAGGGCACACAGAAGGGATGGCGTCTGCGTGGGGGTTGGCCTGTGCTGTTTGATGAGGAGCCTTGGAGTCAAGGCAGAGGGGAAAGGGACGGCTATGGTGTGCTCAAGGGACAACCTATTCTTGGAGAAAGGCATAGGGAGGCTCCAGTGACTTCCTTTGGATCTGCAACGCATGAATCGCTGGGTTTAGCTCTTCTGGCTTCCAGTCTAGACAATTTTAGAAGCCTACCACTATGACCTGGTCTTGGTGCTATCAGACCCAGAGCACCAGACAGCCTGCCATGACCCTGAGCCAAAACTACATACAAGTTGAAGGCCCCTTGTCATCAGCAGCTGATGAAGCCCATCCTCTCTTGACACTCTCTCCCTAGCAGAGGCCATGAGGCTATTGTGCCCTTCCCCCACCCTGGACCTGCACCACTTTCCTCCTGGCATTCCATGTCCAGAAGGACACTACAACCATGTCCTAGCTATCCAGTGACTGTGTCAAAGGTCATGGGGGCATTGAGGATATAGTGGATCAGGATAGACACAGCTTTGTCCTCAAAGGGCATGGCTTTAGCAGGGGATGTTAATAAGTGGTGGTTACAGGGAAAGATTACACAAGTCCTGGAACAATCAGAAATGGCTCCCCATTCCAAGTGCTCTCAAGGGGTTTTTTTTGTTTTTTGTTTTGTTTTGTTTTTTGTTTGTTTGTTTTTTGGTAGAAATGAAAGCTGAGAAGATATGATATTAGCCATGGCTGGAGGTAGGATGGGAACCTACAAAGGCCCAAAGGAAAGAGGACCGGGTACTGAGAGAAGCTCTGGGAGGCTAAAATAGGGCAGGGGAGGAGTGGAGGCAGGAGGCGTGCTGGGGAACTGGGCCAAGGCTTTGTCTGGGAAAGCCTGTCTGGGTGACTGGCAGGCTCTAAACATCACCACAGCAACACAGCCACCACTGCATGGAGTGACAGAAGAAAGGTAAAAATCAGTGTGGAAACCAGGCAAGGTTTGAAGTCGCCTAGCATAGTGCGCTTTTTGGCACAAAGAAGCCAAAGCCTAGGGGAGCAGTTTGCCAGGAATTGGTCAGGCTTCGGCTCCCCTCACACATGGTCCATGCTGTCTTTCCTGAGCTACGGTCCCACTTCTCACAGGGGAGGGACCTAAAGATGCATGAGGGAGCAGACCTGGGGGCCATTGTCACCTGCCATGGTGAGAGAAGGGCAGTGACCAGCCAGTCTCCCTGGATATAAAGTTCCTCTCAGCATTGGCCTGTGCAGCTCTTACTCAGCTCACCAGTGAGCTGGGGAATAATCTGGGGAGGGTTTCACTCCTGTAATCCAAGCTGTCTTGCTCTCCACCTGATGCTGACTCTGCTGGGGCTCTGGTACCCACCCTCCAACCCCAGGATCCCTCTAGGTAGCCTGGAGCCCTATCTTCACAGACTCAGCCAAGAGAGAAAGAAAGGGCTTTTTAATGCGTGCTCTGTAACTTCGTTGTGTTTGCGGTGGAGATGGGTTTTTGCAATAATGAGTAAAAGACTTGGAGAGGGTGGGGAATCGGGGAGTGTGGACACACAGATCAAAGCTGTCACCTCAAGTGTAGATGGCCAGGATAGGATCTCAGGCCAGTCTATAGGTCCTAGGGATCTCACCAAGACACTAATGTAAATGGGCAGGAGCTAGATTCCAGGTCCCCTTTGAAGATCAGGAAAGAGCCTGTTCTGGTCCTAAAAGACTAGAAAGAGCCTTGCGGGGAGTCAAAAGCCTGGGTTCTGATTTTGGCTTTCCCATTGTCTTAGTTATTTTTCTATTGCTGTCATAAGACCAAGGGCACTTACAGAAGAGTTTATAGGGGCTTATGGTTTCAGAGGGTGAGTCTGTCACAGACAAGTGAAGGTAGCTGATGTCAAGTGACTAGAGCAGCAGCCGAGGGCTCACAGCTTGAAGCCTCAAAGCCTAACCCCAGTGGCACACTTCCAACAAGGCCACACCTCCTAATCCTTCCCAAACAGTTCCACCAACTGGGAACAAAGTATTCAAGTATAGGTAGGAGCCTATGGGAGCCACTTTCATTTAAACCATCCCATCCAAATAAGCGTAAGATAGATTACTGATGTTTAACCAATCTATTGGTGTGCATGAGGCAAATTAACTGAGAAGATGGATGCTGGTTAAATGCAATTATTCCATTACAAACGCTAGGATTGTGTCCTACATAGTAGGAAGTTGCCTTGGTCCATCTCTTGCTGCCATAACAAGATACTCCTGGCAAGTAAGTCAAATATATGAAAAGAATGGCTCATAGTCGTGAAGGCTGGGAAGGCTGAAGGCCAAGGTGAAGGGGACTCTTGTAGCCAGATCCTTCCTGCTTATAATAATATGGTGGAAAACATCACACGGTGGGGAGCTGAGCCTCTACTGCTTCCACATTACAGGCTTTGGCATATGAATTACGCCTAATTAGACCTTAAAGGTTCCACTTTGTAATCGTGTAAGGGTGGTGACTGAGAGTCAGCATGAGTTGTTTGGAGGGGACATTCAAACCACAGAAGTGACCAGCAGGGGGTGTCTACATTCAGATCTACTAGCATTTCCGTCATCCTTGTCACTAAAATAACAACCTTTCCAGTCCTTGAGTTCTTCAGTCTCTCCCTTGTCAGGATCACCCCTCCACCCTTCCAACACAAGAGGTCTCCTAAGCATGCCAGTACCCATCCCAGCACCTGAACCTGCCTAAGCGGA
Source organism: Rattus rattus (assembly GCF_011064425.1). NCBI lineage: Eukaryota > Metazoa > Chordata > Mammalia > Rodentia > Muridae > Rattus > Rattus rattus. The sequence goes on from NC_046161.1 coordinate 40,173,030, forward strand.
CGTGGAGAACACCTGTGTTTGATACTGTTTCCATTGCAGTGACCAAACACTGGAGGAGAAGCCCCTTATGGGCAAAAAGCTTACTTCAGCTCATGGTTGACAGAGATACAGTTGGTCCCGATGTTGGAAGGCATGGAAGAGGGAGTTGCCCCAGCTATCGTAGCAGGAGTGTGAGGCCACTGGCTCACGTTTGGAAGGGCCCAGAAATGGAGAAATGGAATCTCTGCCTCTCATATAAACTCTCAGCCCATAGGACGGGGTCATCTACTTCAATGTTGATCTTCCTTCCTCAGTTAAACCCCTCTGGATATTCCCTCACAGGCACGCCCAAAAATATGCCTTGTAGGTAACTCTAAATCCAGTCCAGTTGACCCTGAAGATTAGCCAACATGCCAGCAGCTCTCGTCAGAGGCTGGACCCTCTCGGGGATAAAGCCAACCTTTTCCCATCTGCCTCTCCCAGTCAAGCTCCGAGCTTCAGGCCCACCATTCTCCCAAGTCCCCTTATTCCTCTAACCTAACTCACAGCTACCCTCACGTGAACCTGTGCTTCACAGCACTCCTTGACTTCAGTTATGCTGTCTCCCATGGTGAGATCTCAGCTCAAGACACCCATGGTCCCTAGTGTATGCCAAACACAGTGACACTGGCTGGATTGTGTGCCCAAGTTCTTCTCTGCTCTTGCCTACATTCCTCAGACCTGCCAGCATTGACATCTGGGCCTCAGACACCTCCTTTGCTGCCCCATGTCTGTAGAACATCCCTGATTTCTCCCACACCACTAGATGACAGTAGCAAGTAGCCCTAATCCTGCCATGACAAAACTGTCTCCAGACTTTGCAAATGTCCCCTGAGGCTGGAATTACCCCTGAGGGAACACAGCCTAAAGTTATAACCCATTTTGGCCACTAACACCTTCTCAGCTTTCTCTCTACTCCACCTCTCTCTGTCCTTCCCTCTCTCTGATCCTCTCCTGATCTTAGACCCTCACCCCCACCTCAGACTACTGCCACTCCAGGGTGCTTCACAGCCCAAACTCATCCCAGCATCCCCTTCTCTGGATGAGCCTCTGCTCTTTCTTCTGTCCGCCCAAAGCCAGGGCTGCTTAAGGTGGAGACAGATGGTATACACTGCACTCCACGGAATGCTTTGTTACAGCCTGGGGCTGCTGCCTGGACCCCTGCTCTCATAAAAGACAAGAAGAGGGTCTGGGGCCTGAGTGAGGCAGGCAGGGCATCCTGAGAAGTATCTGGCTCCCTCTGCAGCCCCACTGACTTTACCCCTCAGGCACCTTCAGGGGTGGGAGGGAAGGAGTGCAATTGAGGAAGCCCCTAAGCTCTGCTGGGGCACTGAGAGCAGGAATAGAGAAGAGTGGAATAGTCTCTTATAAACGTTAAGGGTACCAAGGCCCTTGCTAGTTCAGGGAAGCAGCCTGGGCTCCTCATTCCGGAAGGTTAGCTGCAACATTCAGTCAGTCTGAGCATCTTCTGCCCAATTCTGTGTTAGCTCCTGACTCCTACAAGTCCCCACATAGCCTCCCACTCGACTCCTCCTTGACTCCCACTTTCACAGAAAGACCACCCAAAGCCCTCATCCTGTTGGAAAGATTGCCCCCATCCAAAGTCCAGTCTAACTTCCACCCTGTCTGGGGTCCTGGGGATACTGACACTCTCCTGTGTCATCACCAGAAAGGGACATTGCTCCCCTCTTCCTGGAAAAGTACCACCATACCATATCATTACTAAAACCTCTTTCTCAAGAACAATCCAGTACATTAAAAGTGGAAGAGGTGTGCTTGGGCCTACCAGTCTCTAGGCAGGTAACTCTGAAGGTGCCACCCCTTCCCCTGGGCATCGCCATCCTAATAGACTCTTCGAGGCCCTGGGCCTTCATATGGAAGGCCAAGGTGGAGCTGTGCCTGTCTCTTTTCAGTCACATGGGCATCTAGTAGATGACTCGACTAGAGCATCAGGCCTCATCCCTCACCCAGATCTAGAATTCAGCAAGATCTCATCAAGGGTGTGTTTGTTGGTTCCTCTGTCTCCAGATTTTCATCACCAGCCTCTGCCAGCTTCCTTCTGGGCCCCCTGCTTGATGACAGAACCGGGTAATAATGAGATACTGACCATGAGCCTGGAAAAATAAAATGTCTAGTCTTGCCATCTAGCCTCTAAGCATCCTGTTTGTAGGTCTGCAGCTGTTCATATCCCGACAGTGTGAACCTCTCAAGGTCACTAAAGTTCTACACAGTAAGTACTGAGCACCTCTCAAGGGCATGGTGTCCACTCAGGCACCAGGGTCCAGTCTGAGTAAGATCCTGACATTCAAGATGCTTGATGGCTTGAGGGATGGCCAACCTCAGAAAAAAAGTAAATGATGCTATAATATGAAAAACATGTGTGCATGTGAGGGGAGCCCACACGACACAGTAACTAACCTAGCAAGTCCAGCCTGAATCAGAAGGTCGTCCCAATAAGGAAAGCTGCCCAGAAGAAAGAGGGGCTGTGCTCAGGGCCCAGAATGGGCAAGCAAACAAAAGATGGCATTCTCTGAGGCTGAAGGCATCACCAAGCCAGAAGGTTGAAACAGAAGATACCAGAAGGGGACGGAAGCAGTCACATGCATTGAGCTCCTGTTTCCATGCTGTGGCATTGCACTTGGATGCCTATCACCAAAGCCATCCACAATGACTCGGCCAAATTAGAGAATTGTTTTGCTCATGTAACAGGAAAGTAGGCAGCTCATGAGTGCCCAGTTGCTTAGGAGTCCATAGACACTGGGATTGCTCTCATCTTGACCTTTGGTGCTTACCGTGACTGTGAACACAGGTGTACAAGTGCCTCTGTGTCACCCTGCCTTCTCTGGGGGTGCATATCCAGAAGTGAAGCTTCTGTGGTGAACAGTGGTTCTAAGGCTTCACATTCTCACCCTTGCTGCACAAAGGTTCTACTGTCTCCACATCCTCCTAACACTTGGTGTCTTCCGGCCTTGGAGTTGATCTGGGTTAGGAGTGGTGGCTCTAACAAGTACATGGTGGAAACTCTCTGCAGTTTGACTGTCATCGCTCTGGTGCCAAATGTCTCTGCTTGTTTGCTTCTTGGCCACCTGCATTTCTTCTTGGAGAAATGCCTATTCCAGTCTTCCAACCATTTCTAAACCAGCTTGGTGGCTTTCGCTCTTTGCTTTGTAAATATCCTTCATTTAGTCTGGATATTAGCCTTGATCTGATATACAACTCGTGCTCATTCCGGGGGTCTTTTACACTTCGTTGTTGATGTTCTTTGGTGGGAGAACATTTCAATTGCAAGGGAGACCATTTCCTTCCCTTTTTTTTTTTCCTTGCCTGCTCTTTTGGTGTCATGGCCAAGAAACCATTGGCAAATCCAGTGTCACAAAGCTTCTTCCTGTTTTCTTCTAAGACATCTATCATTTTCCTTCTTAGGCTTCCATCCTTGATCTGTCCCCAAGTGCCTCTCCTCTATGTTTGGAAAATGAAAGGAAGCCCTTTCCTACCCCATCCTCACAAGCTCATCTCAGCCCTCAGAAGAGACATGACGGGCACTTACTCCAGACCTCACTATAAGCAGAAGAGAGACGCCAAGCTAGGATCAGCTGCCAGTCGCCTGCTCACCTCAGAGCAGCCACAGTGGCCCCTCCCTTTCCCCCAGCTGCCTCCACTCTGGCCCACTCTCCCCCAACCTCTCCCCTCCTTCCCAAGGCATAATGAGTTTGATAAGAAATTGTCTCGCTAACAGGATTAGGCATGGAAATCTCCCGTTCCCTCCCTTCCCTTCTGTAATACCCTCATCGTGTGTCCTGTAATTTTCTGCTGGTTTCAGAGGCTCCAGACCACCTCAGGCATATTAATTCCTCCTTGTTCTTTGATCATGTGACTGCTGATATGCTAGGATGCCCCCCCCCATGACAGTGGCTGTGGGTTTGTGGATAAATTACACCAGGCCACGGGCCCTCTTCCTGTTGAGTCAGCTACCCCCAGGGTTCCTCCCAGTGTCAGCGATAGTGGTTGCCTCCAATGGAGAAGCCAGAGAGGCAAGGCCACAGCTGGGATGCAGGTGGCCAAGGAATGATCGAAGAAGGTCTTTAATCTACTCTGACTGTCAGTCTTTATTGTCAGCATGACTGGCTTTGGAATCACCAAGGAGACACACTTCTTGGCATGTCCGTGACCGTGTTGCCAGAGAGGTTTAACTGAGAAGGAAAGACTCACCCTAAATTGTCAGGGGAACAAACCTTCCCATGGTCCAGACTGAATAAAAGAGGGAGAAGAAAAGGCCAGATTAGATACCCGCACTCCTCTTTCTTTGCTTCCTGTTCCACTTACTCCTGCCGACATGCTTTCTCCACCATGATGGACTTTACCCCTGTACACAATGAGCCCAAATAAATCCTCTTCCCTCAGGTTGTATCTGTCAAGCATTTTTGTCCCTAGAACAAGGAAAGAAGCTAACATGCTGTGTCAGTCACTGCTCTGTTGTGGTGGTGAGAGTGTATGACCAAGGCAACTTAAAAAAAGAAAGCATTTAATTTCAGCTTACAGTTTCAGACGCTTAGGACCCATGATGGTAGATGGTGGTAGCAACAGCTAAAAGCTCACATCTGAAAAAAAGCCAGGACACACACACACACACACACACACACACACACAGAGAGAGAGAGAGAGAGAGAGACAGAGAGAGACAGAGAGAGACAGAGAGAGACAGAGAGAGACAGAGAGAGACAGAGACAGAGAGACAGAGAGACAGAGAGACAGAGAGACAGAGAGACAGAGAGACAGAGACAGACAGAGACAGAGACAGACAGACACAGAGAGATAGCACTGAGAATGACCAGAATCTTTTGAAACCAGCACAGTGACACACCTCCTTCAACAAGGCCACACCTCCTAATTCTTCCCAAATAGCTCCACCAAATGGCGATAGTCAAATATTCAAATATTTGAGCCTATAAGAGCCATTCTCATTAAAACCATTACATACATTTTGCTTCAATTTCTACCTCGCCCCTCACGTGTCCCTAGGAAGACTCTACATAGGACAAGGTTAGTTAGTAGCATGTTTGAGGTGACCCATCCTTAGACCTGGGCTCACTTCCTAAGCATGGGACATAAATTGTTATTTACCCAGCATATCTGAGTTCTGCTTTAACATCTCCTCATTGAGGATTCGGCTGTCTGTGACAAAGTGTGGAGTCTCTTATTTCAGGACTGGAACTGCACAGGGGTGGCGACTTCAACCCAAAGCATCATTAGCAGAAAGCTTAGTCTATTGGGTATCACACAAAAACATATAAACAATGCCCCCAGGTCCTGATGAGGACAGAGATAAGAGAGGGTGCCCCTCAGGAGCAGGTGGGACCAATTTCTCTACTTCACAAACTGCACGTAGGGGAGGTGTGGTAACCGAAATCCCACAACTCAAGAGGCTGAGGCAGGTTTTGTTTGAATTTGATTAATTAATTAATTAATGATTAAAATAGCAAAAAAAAAAAACCAAAAACATTGCAAATAGCCTTTACTACGAGTCCAACACCATGAGAAGCCTTCACTGACGTGACACCAGTCATGTTTATGACATCCTAGCATGGCTGTCATTGTTTTTGTTTGTTTGTTTGTTTTTTAATTATTTTAAGAGATTTATTTATTAGATATAAGTACACTGTAGCTGTCCTCAGACACACCAGAAGGGGGCAACAGATCTCATTACAGATGGTTGTGAGCCATCATGTGGTTGCTGGAATTGAACTCTGGAAGAGCAGTCAGTGCTCTTAACCACTGAGCCATCTCTCCAGCCTGTGGCTGTCATTGTTAACCCCTAAAGTTAGTAAGCAGGCCCAGGGCACCTGGTCAAGGACCATGGACAAAATGAGGTCTCTACCTGAACAGCTAAGGGGTTCAGCAATACACATAAAATCCCAAAAGGGATCCCCCAACTGTGTGATCTTGGGCTTGCTCCTGAATCTCCAAAACCTGGGTTTCTATTCACAGAACAGGGGGATACCCCAGGCCTCTGGGGACTGACAGGGACAATAGGGCAGGAAAACAACCTTAAACAAGTTTCACTCTTTCCTGGTTTCTTACCTGCGGACAACCAGCATCTGCCTGTCTCAGAGTTCCTCCTGACATTCAGTGGAAGGTCAACAGCAGCCTGAGGCTATGTCACAGAGCCAGGAGCATCACCTCACCTCAGCTTGTCATGGGGACCTGTCTCATCTCAGATCATCACACAAAGGGTGAACACGGTAGGATATATTTTAGGAGAGAAAAAAAACTCATATGCCTCACATTATAGACTCCTGTCATAGTTCCATTTTATTATTATTGTCATTAACCTTTGGTGTCATTTATAAATTATACTGGGTCATAGTTATATATACATGTGTGCTGTAGGTAGAGTCAGGTACCATCCAGCTTCAGGCTCTTGCTTGGGAGGGGGGTGTCTTAGAGCCTCTCCCTCAGATAAAGGAGGACCACTGTATTCTATAACGCTGCACCAGGTGCTTGGACCACTGTATCCTGCAGCACCATGCCAGGTGATAGAGGAGGACCAGTGTCTTCTATAACACCATGCTGGGTGCATAGTGGAAACAAACCAATGAGAGAAATCCCTCTCTTCCCCTCTCCCACCCACTGCCACCCAGGAAGACAAGCCATCCATGCAAAAACTGTAAAATTCCACACTGTGTCAACTTCATGATGAAAGCCAGGTAAAGAGTCAGCTACTCCAGCTGGAGGAGCGGAGAAGCTGGTGCTGAGACGAGGAGAGGCAGATTGGGGGTTGCCGGGACAAGGCACCCCAAAGGTGCACAGAGGCAGGAAGACAGTGGGGGTCCAGGACAACTGAGACCCAGCACTCGTGTATCTGAGTCTTTTTGATAAACCTGACTCACTTTGAGCTCTGAAAAGCCACATACAGATGGGCCTATAGATGTTTCTGCCTTTGCTTCTGCCCCTGGTGTGTCTGACTGGGTGGGTGCTGAACATTAGGCTGATCAGCTGCCAGTGCTCAAGGGCCTCTTCTGTCAGCAGAAGAGGACTGCAAAGATTCTAAGCAGAGGACCGTGGGATGGGGAGTGATCTGAGACGGACAGGCCGTGTGTCACCACATGAAGTGGACAGTGAACGGAACCCCTTTCCAGCAAGCTACTGACCATGAATGACAAAAATCACTGATGGAATAATCAAGGTTTGGCCCCGGGGCAAGTGCTTTAACTCAGGACCACTCTAACCTCTGACTGGCACTGATACACAATTAGGGATAAGGGACAGGAGTCCAAGGGGTCTGGAGCCTGTGTGAGGTCATATCTGACTTCAGCACCAAAGCCAGACTTGCCACAGAGCAAAGAGGCCACGATTCCTGCACTTGCTCAACCATTCATCCTTTGATCCACAATACATTTGAGCATCTTCACAAAAGCGGGAAGACCTCAGCTAGGGCCTGGACAGGGATGGGAGATGGCCCCGCCTACCCTGTGGAGTCCATAGTCATTCATCAACGCAGATCAGGTTTTACCGGATGCTCAGTTAGGGTTATGCTGGGAACTAGGAGACAGGGACACTTGAGCCCCTGCAGCTCTTCCTGCCCTTTAGAGGCTGCTCGACCTAATGTCACTGTTCGTCTCTGCAGTGTGGAGACATGGGAAGCTCTGAGGCTGCGAGGCAGGTGGAGAAACAGATATGATAAGGACAGAGAAGCAGGAGGTCTCCCTGCCACTATAGTGCCCTTGGAACAACACGGGGGCTGGGCTAGATGGCTTTGAGAGGCCACGGTGCTGTTTTTCTCTTAGCCGCACCCCCTCTGGAGCACACTCAAAGCAGTGTTCTCGCTCCCTGTCATTGTCACCAACACACCAGAGAAAGTTAATGAAGCAGAGGCAGAAATGAGCACCCAGCAGGCACAGTACTGCAGCATCCACTGTCTCCTCCCCACAACCTGCAAGGGGCGGGGGTGGTTATTCCCACCCAAGAGGGGCTGAGGGCCCAATAGAGGATGAGAGTCCTCATGAGACTAGCCTCCAAGTTACAGGACTAAACACTCCTCCGGCTGTCTCTTAACAATATGATCTGGTCAGAATTCTCATCCCTGACCAGGCATGATGGGGGTTCAGAAGGGTGATATGCAGTGTCTTAAAGAAGCCTTCATTATGTCTGAAAATCTGAGAATGTCCCAGAGGCTGTGGTCTCAGGAACCACTGAGGCCCATGCAGGTCCCAGGATGTAGCCCAACAGTACAAATCAGGAACCGTCTGGAAAGAGAGAGGGGGTCCTCCTTAGCTAGACTCTCAGAGAGAGTTGTGCAGACTCGGCTGCGGTACAAATCAGGGAGGCGTCTTCTGTGGAGAAACTCCTCAGCTGACCTGGAAGTATTTGGTAAAAATCTGGCTTAGATTTGGACAACACCAAGCTTTGAGATTTGAGGCAAGTTGCTGTGATCAGAATGACAGATGTCTCCCATAGTCTCCAGCACTTGAATACTTGGTCCCCAGTGGATGGCGCTGTTTGAGGAGGGCTTAGGAGGCATGACCTTGTCAGCGAAAGTATGTCACTGGGAGTGGGCTTTGAGATTTCATTCCCCGTTTCCTCTCTGGCTTCCTTTCTTGTGGTTTAAGATGTGAGCTCCCAGCTTACTACTCCACATTATGCCTGCCTGCTGCCACACTCCCCGTGGTGACAATGATGGGCTCATCCCTCCGGAGCGATAAAGCCCAAATAAACCTTTCCTTCTCTGAGTTGCCTTGGTCATGGTGTCTTAGCACAGCAATAGGAAACTGGCTAACACATTCTCTGCCCCCTGTAGGCTTCAGCAAGGATCAAATAAGATAAGAAGTGGTATACTGGCTGTGGCTGACACCCATTCTGTTATACTGGGACTGTGCCAAGGAACTGTGGTGGTGGTGGTACCACACAGACAATGTTTGGACTCTGGCGAATCAGCCTATAGCCTGATGCTAAATATGGGAGGGTCTCCTGGAGGAAGAGGGTATAGCCCCAGGTCTTAGAATATCAGGGTGAACTAGAGTGAGCAGGGAGGGGGATTATCCCACATAGCACCACGCCCAGGAGGGGGAGAACTGCCACAGCGCAGGGCCAAAGGTGGGCTGTCCTACTAAGGAGTCTTGTCTTTATATTAACAAGCATAGGACACAGAGTAGGCTCCTGGTACGTGAGCGCCAATAACCTTTGCTGTGCTCGCTGGGGAAGGGCGGAGAATGGAACCAGGGCTCCACGAGGGTCAAGCCAAGGGTCAAAATAGATGCCCTCTTCTTTCTGAGCCACTCAGGGTTGGTCCTTCAGAGAGGGGCAAGGGACAGAGGACAGAACCAAGCACTGTAGGTAAGGACATGAAGACACCTCCTCCCACAAGCCCAGGGACTCTGGGCTGCTCTCCCTGGCTGCCCTTGGCTATGAAGGTTGTGAGAGTTCGAGGCAGCTTCTCCCACTGCAACAGCAGTAGATCCCATTACTCTCCGGGCGTCTGACACGTGGGGAGGCATGGAGTAAGGAGCTCTGAAGCCCTGGCAGGGAGCATAGAAGTAGGGTGAAGACTCTGGGGGGTTGGAGGCTGTCGCCCCTGGCTGGGCTCTGCCATGTGCAGCGGATGAAGACGGGGAATAAAGAGGCTTATTTCTGCAGCCTGTTATTACGGCATCTTGTTTTCATAGTTTTTCAACAGACCTCTCTCCCTCTCCCACCCCCCTCCCTGTGAGCTCTCTCTGTGTCTCTCTCTTTTTCATCTTCCTCTCTCAGCAAATCCATTTAAATGCAATTCTATTCTTAAAGCGCCCCTCTCATGCATGTCTAATGAATGTCAGGGAGCCGCTATTACAATGAGGCCGAGGAGGGTCCAATCGGCAGTGTGTATACAAGTCATTTGGAAGGAAGCCTGGGAGCGCTCCAGTTTTATTACAGCATAATTAGAAATAAAATCTTGTTGCAAGAGGAGACTGAGAGATGTGTGCTAATCCTGGCGCAGAGAAAAAGAGCTGTAGAGAAAAGGATTCTGGGAAAGAGAAGAAAACTGGCTGCTCTATCAGCCCTTTCCGAGGTACTACTTTGGACTGTCCCTCTGGAGACCTGATCTTCAGGCCCTGGGCCCCCCAGGTGCCTGGGACGTTCTGCAGGGATAGTGCCGAACCTTTCTAGAACCCAGTTGCCCATGTGGCAGTCTTCCCAGGCCCCAGGGAAGTAGAGCCAGCTCACTCCTACCCCACCCCTGCCACCAGGAAGGCCCTACACATCCTGTACACGTAAAAGACCACTCTACAAACTGTAAGGAGATAATGGCGATATTTGATAGCGCCTAGACTTCAAGGCTGAGACCCAGCTCTAAAGCTGAACCCCTCCACTTCCTGGAGTCCCCAGAAATCGTTTGCTTAACGCGTTGACCACCTGCTGCCTTTCAGGTACTCTGTTAGGCACACTTGCTAGTTCATTTACTTCTAACAGGGAATGGATTCAGAAAGTTCCAGAACTCCCCACCATTTCCAGCTAGGAAGTGGAACATGATGTGAGGCCCGGCCTTCTGACCCCTCTCACTGTGCTGTTTGTCGATGGCCTAGGTCCTCCCAGTGACATCCTCTGCTACTGGATGCAAGGGCAGTGAGGAGGACTGAGTGGAACCTGGCATGTCTCCTGGGAAGTGACTCTAACCCAGGGGCTGTGTAAAGATTGGTCCCTGCCTTCTGCAACCCGTGGATTGCTGACTGAGATGGAGTTCAAAGTTGAGTCCTCCACCTTTGCCCAGACAGTGGAGGGAAGACCATCAAGTCCCTAAGAAAGTGAGGCTCAGACACATTGGAGAGCAAACTGGTTTTCTTACCTCACTCAGCATTCGGGGAAACTGAGGATGCATGAGGTTAAGGAAGCTGGTCTGAATGCATGCAGCCAACTAGAAGCCAGAATTCTCATCCCCCAGCCCAGTGCATTCAATTCTGCCATACCTGTCTCCATGTGTCTTAGCTACAGACCTTTTCCCAGCAAAGTGTCCTCACATACTGGAACTCCATGGCTGGAGGAGGTGGGAGACAGTTGACCTACAGGGTGACGTGTTGAATGCAAGGTCAGCCAAACTCAGAGCAAGGCTGGTCTCAGGGCTGCATTCGACAGGGGTCAGAGCAGCTTAGAGGATAACCATGCTGACTCTCTAGCCTCGCAGGGGAAACTGAGTCTAAATCAGACCCTGTAGGAATCATGTCAGCATTCCTCCAAAGTCAGCTGCTTGCACCCTTAGCATAGAACTGTGGAGAATGCATGAGATTATTCCCCTGACACCTCCCCCATACTCCTGCACCACCAGGGACGATACCTTGCATGCTCAGCCTGGTCTTGCACTTAATGTGACTATGAGGCCATGGAGTTATTCCCCTGCAATAGAAAGTGGGGGTCTAGGCCTGCTGACTTCCACATGGAGACTGTTCCTCTGCAAATCCCTCTCTAGCCAGCACTACCAGCCCCAGCTTCAGTGACTCTGCATGTCCCTCCCACACTTGTATGGACTGGGACCTACCTTCTATCCACAATCTCTACTGCCATAGGTGTGTCTGCTGAGGCTACTCACTCAGTTCTGTGTCACAGAGGGAGGAGGCCTCTCCTGACATCTCCACTTTGGTCCATGGTATACCCTGCCTCGATTTCCGGTGTTAGAACATGCAGTGGTAGACATGGTCTGAGCCTTTAAGTGTACAGATGAGACCCTGCCTATGTCTTTGAGTTACTGCTCTCTCCTCTCCTGCCTCTCTGCTTTTCTCTCAGGGCCCAGCCCCCAGTGTCCACAGGAAGACTCTGACCGCCTTCTCCCACCCATCCTTTGTTCTCAAAACCCAACCTGCGCAGTCTGATTTAGGATCTGCACCTCTTCCCCCCTGGGGAAGGGTCTCTTGGAATTGACCATCCAAGTGAGGACTGTGTAGGTCTCCTAGGGCAACGAAAACATGATGTTACAGATCAAGGGTCAAATGAACTTAATCCCCATGGTTTTAGTGTCTGTGAACCCAACATCATGGATGTATGTGCCTCAGGGTGTCTTTCTTGCTGGGTTTGACACAAATTAAGACCTTCACGAGCTCAGCCTGGATCTATCCTCAAGGCAAGGATTCACAGTATCCATGAGGGGTACTCATGTGGCCACCAGGCTACAAGTCCTAAGCACTGAGCCTTCCTCTAGAGCCCCAGCTATGCACCCTGTCCTATATATGGGGCAGAGGATTCCTGGCTGCTCTTGCACTCCTAGAGTGTGAGCCTTTACCTTGAGCACCAGGCTCTGGCCTCTAAGGTACAACCACACTGGAAAGGGAGGTGATTATCACTCAGTACCATTTAAACTCAGTTTCACTTTGCAAAAACAAAACCCTGTGCTCACCAACTATACCACCACCCTTTTCCCTTTCTCTTAGTCCTGGCAATAATCATTCTGCTTCCTGTCTCTATTGGGTCAGTACTCCAGAAACCTCCTCAGGATATGGCTTCTTTTGATTATGGCATTATGTCCTCAGAGTTCATCCATGGTGAAGCATGAATCAAAAAAAAAAAAAATCCTTGCTTTTTCAAGGCTATATAGTATTCCAAAGCATGTACAGCACTTGGTTGGTTTATGTTCTCATCTACTAGTGACCCCTCTTGGCTGTTGTTATCAATGCTGCTATGAATACAGCACACACCCTTTAAGACCTGCTTCCTGTCTCTTTAAAAGTGGAGTGGTTGGATCATTGGGAAATTTTTTTGTTTATTTCTTTTATTTTTGACAAACTTCCATTTTGCTTAGGCTTGACATTTTGCATGTTTGAAACAATCACTTTTAAAGTGCACTACGGTGGCTCACATGTGTCATCCCAGCATTTGGGAGGCTGAGGCAGAAGGATCCCTATGAATATGGAGTTAGCCTGGGATACATAATAAGTTTCAGGCCAGCCTGGGCTTAAGATTTAGACCCTGTCTTAAACAAACAAGAGTCCAGTTGGGTGTCTTAGATGAGGTGGTAAGTTGGACAGCAGGAACTCTCAGAAACCTGGAGGGGCTTCCAGGAAGAGGACTGTCACCACTGTCACCTCTTTGTAGAGTAGAGATCGCTCACTTGCCCAAGAACCTCTGCTGAGTGTCTACTCTATGGCAAGCACAGCTGTCACACTGGGTAAAACAGGACCCCACTGAGGAACTAGCACTAGCACCTCAGGTGATCTGACTTGGGTTGGAAGCATCACTCTGGGTGTGGGTTGGGGACAGACTTGGGAGGCAAAGGCAGAAGCAGGGGCTGGGGCTGCGGCTGCAAAGAGTACCCTACTCCTATGGCTGGATTAGCACAGTTTCTCCCTTCCCCAAACCCTCAGGCGCCATCAGAGTTGCCACCACTCTGGCAATCTCAGCCTCCTGTGCGTCTGGGTGCCTTTCAGAGAGCGGAGAACAAGAGGCCACTGCTTCAGAGGCTGACTTCTCCTGTCAAGCCCTCTATGGTAAAGTCTCCATCAATAGGGTCTCTCGGTCAATTCTGCAGCTGCAGGACTCTCTGAGGCACACAGCTCTCTGACCTTCTGGGAGAAGACAGGGAAGACACTGTCACCTAAACTTAGCACCTACACAAGGTAGCTGGGGCTTTGTCTTCTCAGACTCCCGCTCTTTGGCCTAGCTCTGAAGCAAGGCCTGAGAACCTGAGTCTGGATCCCTAGCACCCACATAAAAAGACAGGCATGGCATGTGTACCTTAATCCCAGCACTCGGGGACAGAAACAGACAGATCCCTGGAGCTGAATGACCTGACAGCTTGCCTGGATTTGTAACTCCAGGTTTAGTGAGATACCCAGACCTGGAGAGACAGACAGACAGATAGTCTATGTGACTCTCTGGCCTTTACGTGTACTCATATGAACATGTACAAAATACACATGTGAGCAAACACACACACGCACACATACACACACACATACACACACACATCACATACCACACACACACACACACACACACATACACATATCACATAACACACACACACACACACACACACACACACACACACACACACGTTCTTGCACCAAGATTCTAGGAGAAAGGAAGCAGCCAAAAGCCAGACCCACCTGCCTCCTTCATAAGATGCAGCCTTGAAGCCTGCTGTCCCGTCCCTATATAACTACCCCGCACCCCTGAGACCATGACCTGTGTGTTCTGTCCTTTCTCATCCTCTTCAAAGAGAGCAGGATTGCCCATGCTCAGCGGGCAGTGTCCTTCCAAGTGCTTCTGACCCAGGGCTCCCCTGCAGCATAGACCAATGGCTCCCAAAAGCCCGTTTCCAGGCCCACGAGAGTCTGGAAAGCTGCCTGGGGGAGAATGGTGGATAAACATCGTGAAACCCCTCCCCTGACCCTCTCCCTCCTTGGATGAATAAGAAGCGGAGACTCTGAGAGAGGACACCCCATGCTGTGCCAGTGTACCAGAGATGCCGTATACACAGTCTGCATGACTCTGGAGAGCAAGTCGTGCCTCTTCATAGCTCTATAGGCTGAGTAGCCAAGGCTGAGGCATGGACAGGGCTCCTCTCAGACAGGGGCCTTACAAGCTCTCAGCTTCCCAAGGTTACTAGTGATCCCTGTCAAATTTTGGCTGGGGATACATCGGTTAGTCCCTCCCTCCATCTCCCCAGGGCATTCTCTGCGCCTGCGCACCTAGGTCTACATCACCCCCCTATTGCCTAGTGTATAACAGATGTTCAATAAATATTTAACTCTTAGGAAAGTGCAAGTTCTGTCAAGGGTACGGAAGAAGAGAATGACAATACGGGCCAGGGCGTGTAGAGTAAGGGAAAGGGCTTGCTAACCACATTCACCATTCCCATGTACGTGAGGGTGGCAACAGAGGTGTCCTGTGACAAGGAGAGTTCATACCTAAGGGGGGGGGTGACTCACCAGCATAAACCCACCAGGATGCCACTAGCTCAGGTGTCCAGCAACTAGGATCCCATCTGCTCAACGCCAGCAGCACCTCCCACCAAGGTAGCAACCAAGAATTGATCAATGCCCCCACTCATCCCTACAGCCTACCTAAGGCATTCCAAATGGCCGTGGGACAGCTGCACTCCTTTCCGGCAGAGGGACACTTCTTGCCTTTAGGAGGAGGAGGCCAAAGTGCAGATTATCTCAAGCCACCACCCCTTATGCCACAATGGCCACCAAATATCACTGGAGGCCAGCATATCGTTGAGCCCTGGCCTGGCTGAGGCCTACAGCTATGTTGTCCTGGGTTCAGAGCACTGCCCAAGACTCTGGCTTCCCTCCATAGACTTTTTTAGCCTCTTGTCCCCAGCAGGGACCCTCAACCCTCCCCCTCCCCCCTCTTCTGATGCTCATCAAACACGCAAACCACTGTAGCTGAGTGCCCCCTCCACAGGGGATTAACATAATGCCCCTGATTTCCCCTTCTCCTCTCACACTGCGTCTCTGGGCTGCAGCCTGCCTTTGTTTCAGTAGGAGCAAAACACAGTGTGTCTGGAAGAGAGAGAGAGAGAGAGAGAGAGAGAGAGAGAGAGAGAGAGAGAGAGAGAGAGAGAATTCGCTACTGCAATTAAATATGCACAGGGGGAGGGGGGAAATGAGGACAATGAAAGATGGGAAACATCCGATGCAGCAGCTGCTGGTTGCTATAGAAACCCAGATCCCCACCAGCAGCAGCATCACCCACCCACCCTCCACTCTGGGTGCAGAATCCCAGGAGCACAGGGCTGTGTGGGTCCCAGGGTGCTGGAGGACAGGACCATTGGATCCAGGTTGACCAGGGCTGGGGTCCGCGTTGGCTGCTAACACTGCTTTGATGTCTTTACTGGCTTCCCCCCCAACTCCTCCCCATCTTCTATCCACAGTGACACCATACATAACTCTGCACCCCAGCCCCAATTACACAATGTCAGAGGGCTTTGGAACTTGACTTTAGGATGTCACATCACAATACACAGGGTTGAGGGGCGGAGTCTGTTTTCCTCAACAGCTGACAGTCACTCAGCCCCCTCCCTTCCCTTTTTGATTTCCCCATGATGCCTCCCTCCCGGGGCACATAGAGGAAGAAGGTTGTAGGTGCCCATGGGATCAGCCAGGAGAACTCCCAACAACAGGCAGCTAGACCCTGGGACTAGCTAAGAGCGAGCACACAGAGCCACCTGTCAGAGGAGACACAGGGGAAGGTAACTAGCAGAGGTTCACACGGATAAATAAATCAGGGCATTAGCTGACTGATCGATCGGTCTCCTGAGTCACACTGTTTAACCAAAAAAGTTAACAGTGTCTTCCATGAAGGGGAGTGTTGTTCTTTTCTACCTGGATCAGCAGACTGTGATCATTAAGGCTTCACGCTTGGCAAAGAGAGACGGGCTGGTGCTAGCCCAGGGCACTGTGGAGAAGTAGAGGAGAGAGGGGAGGGGAGAAAGAAAGAAGGGAGGGGAGAGAGAGGAAGGAAGGGAGAAGTGATTAGGAGAATTGTAGTTAGACCAAAATTCATTCAGAAGAGCCCAGATTGATGGAGTTATTTAAAGCCATATTGAAGAAATGACTCCGAAGACTGGTGAAAGGGTTACGTGAGCGAGCGTGCTTGCTGTGAAGCTTCACAACTGGAGCTCTGTTCCCAGAACACACATGGTGGGAGGAGATAACTGACTCCTCCACACATTGTCTTCCGATCTACACACATGCACACACACATCATACACACCACACACACATCATACACACCACACATACACACCATACACACACACCACACACACACCATACACACACACCACACATATAGAAACACACCATACACACACACACACACTTACACATCACACACACACACACACCATACACAAACACCACACACACTACACACATATACACCATACACACACACCACACACCATCACACACACACCACACACACACATCACACACACACCACACACACACATACCACACACACATCATACACATACACCACACACACCATACACACTACACACATACCATACACACTACACACACACACCACACACACATCATAAAACACACAACACACAACACATACCACACATACACATACTACACACACACGAACACACATATCATACACACATACCACACATACATCATACACACACACCACACACATCATATACACCATATACATATCATACACACACAACACACACACATCATACACATCCCACACACACACCCCACACACACATCATACACACATACCACACACACATCATATACACACACACACTCATACACACCACACACACAGACATAAAACACGCACACACACAACACACACCACACATACACACATACACACACACACGCACACACACATCATACACACATACCACACATACATCATACACACACACCACACACATCATATACACCATATACATACCCACACACACCACACACACACACCATACACACACACACATACACCTATACACACCCCCCTAAACATATACACACACCATACACACACACACACACACACACCATACACACACATACACACACATACACACACACATATACACACACACACACCACACACACCACACACACACATCAAACCCACCCCACACAACCACATCACACACATACACTACACACACACATCATACACACACCCCACACACACACACCCCCCACACATCACACACACATCACACACACACACACACACACACATACACACACACACACATCACACACACACATCACACACACACATCATACACACATACCTAGACACCACACACACACACACCACACACACATGCACATACCACACACACACATACACACACACCATACACATACAACACACAACACATACCACACACACACACACACACATCATACACACACACCACACACACACCATACACACACTATATACATACCATACACACACACCACACACACATACACATACCACACACACACATACACACACACACACACACACACAACACACACACACACACACACATACCACACACACACATACACACACACCATACACACACAACACACAACACATACCACATACACACACACACACACACACACACACATCATACACACACACCAATAAATATTTATTTAAAAGAAGTCCAGAGGACCTTTTCAAAGATATTGTCAAGAACATTGAACTTGTCGTCTCTGAGTTTTGTGACCCCTGTGGAGGAATGTGTCTTCCAGTTTCATCCTCACCTCTAGATGCCCAGAACTGTAAATGTATGGGGTGGGGAGATGCTCACACAGGAAAGTGCTTGCCTGGGTTCAATCTCCAGAACACATCTAACAAGAGCCCTGGTATGGTGGAGCTCACTTGTAATCCCAGCCCCAGGCACTTGGATTGGATGTGGGGTTCCACAAAAAGGTCCCCTCCTAGAGCGTGCCCTGCTGATGGGCTCACGTCACTCCCCCACCCTGACTCATCCATCCTGGATAAGCACAATTACCTATGTGTGACAGCAAACACCAGAGGTGGTCCCCATCTGATCTCCTCTGTTCTCGGTGAGCAGAGTCTAGGCTTCCACAGGCACACCCCAACCCAAGGCCACATCTTTTCTTAGGTCAGCTCTTATCAGCTCAGGGTCAAGCAAGGTTCACTGGGACCCTCCACAGAGATCCATTCTGCTGTGGGCAAATGCAACAGCAGCCACCACATGAGGGTCCCACTACCTGTCCACTCTGCCTCCCTGTCACATCCCAGCCGGTGAGGCAGGAACAGCCAGGACAGTGACAGCACGCAGTGCTGTCCCATGGCTGTTCAGGACTGCGGGTAATGACTGAGTCTACCTCTCCGCAGCCCCAGAACAGAAAGGATTTAAGCTTCTGTCTGACTTACAAAGAAGGCTGGGAATCAGAACCCAAGTTCTGGTCCGGCGACTGTTGTCCCAGCCAGTCACTCAGTATGTACTTATTCCTCCTCTAAAACTCCAAGAGCCACTGAGCAATGGCCAAGGAGATTCTGCAGACTCTTGGGGAAGGGTGGGAAACGGGAGGGCTCCTCCACACTGCACACTTTCTGTATGCAGACATTTGACGTATCCAGCCTACGCAGGAGTATCTGCATTTGTACATCTAAGGCTTAGGGGGCTACGCAAAGCCCAAGATGGCACAGATAACAAGTGGAAAAAAGAGTGGAGACACACAGTGGATTTCACTCAGTCTGACTCTAACACCCAATTCCTTGTCAGGTAGCCAGCATATGTCTGTAGTCCCAGCGTTTCCGGCCAGAGTTAGAAAGATCCTGAATTTGAGATCTCCCTGGGCTACACAGTGACTACTCTAAAGATTTGTCAGCATGTCTACTTTTCATTGTGTCAGTGTGTGGCTAAAGGCCTTGTCTAGGAGCTAGAGAGATGGCTCAGTGGTTAAGAGCACTGGCTGCTCTTCCAGAGGTCCTGAGTTCAATTCCCAGCAACCACATGGTGGCTCACAACCATCCGTAATGGGATCTGATGCCCTCTTCTGGTGTATCTGAAGACAGCGACAGTGTACTCATATAAATAAAGACAATACATAAAACAAATAAATCTTAAAAAGAAAAGCCTTGTCTATTGGAGATGGCCCACCCGTGAGGCCACACCACCTCATCCCTGGTTTTCCAAGATAGCTCCAAGCTGGCCTCCTGCCAGCCAGAGCTGCCCCAGCAGAACTAACTGGCTCTATCTGGTTGTGTCTCCAGAAAACAGGTTCTTCATCACATCCCACGGTGGGCTGTACATCTCGGACGTGCAGAAGGAAGATGCTCTCTCTACCTACCGCTGCATCACTCAGCACAAATACAGTGGGGAGACTCGTCAGAGCAACGGGGCTCGGCTCTCTGTGACAGGTAGGTGCTTGCCCAGGGCGCTGACCCTCCCGTGGGTACGGGGTGATCATGGGCATATACACCACTGGGCGAGACTTCAGGTTGGGCCAAGTAGCCTTGATGAAAGAGATTCTCTAGAGGTTTCTTCTTCCAGGGGCCACTGTCACAGCACACCTGGCTCTCCTGATGACTGAAAGGTTTCTGTGTACCAGCAGAGGTTCTGGTTCTCAGGCACACTTCTGCGTCCTCTCCATTCCCACAGCCACTGCCCCCACTTCCTCTTCCTGCCATCTTTGTCAGGAAACTCATTGTTAAAATCTGTGGTAGCTGTGAGCCTAGCTTTCAGGAGGGCTTTTCACTTCCTTGTGTCTCTAAGTGTTACCGAAGGTTCCGGGGGGGGGGTTATTTATTGTTTGGGGGGAGTTTTGTTTGTATTGCTGCTTGTTTGGTGGGGTGTGTGTGTGTGTGTGTGTGAGTTTATGTGGGTGAGTGTGTGAATATGTGTATTAGTGGGTGTATGTATGTGTGAGTGTGTGAGTATATGTCTGTATGTGTGTGTAAGTATGTGAGTGTGTAAGTGTGAGTGTGTGATTAAGTGTGTATATGTGTGTGACTACGAGTATATTTATGTGAGTGTGTGAGTGTGAGTGTATGAGTACATATGTGAGTTTATGTGGGTGAGTGTGTGAATACGTGTATGAGTGTGCGTATGTGTGAGTGTGTGAGTATATGTCTGTATGTGTGTGTAAGTATGTGAGTGTGTGTGAGTGTGTGATTAAGTATGTTTGTGTGTGTGACTATGAGTACATTTATGTGAGTGTGTGAGTGAGTGTGAGAGTACGAGTACATATGTGTGTATGTGATTATGTGATGTGTGAGTGTATGTGTATGACTGTGTGAGTATGTGTATTTGTGTGTGTGTGTATGCATGTAAGTGTCTGTGTGTACACACGTTTTTGGAGGCTACCTCACTGCACTGGAGAGCAGGTAGACTGTGATAAATGTGTCTAAGAGATTCTCATTCTGGGGTGCTTGAAGGAAAATGGAGCATGTGTTCTGCCCCCTGTGTACCACATAGCTCTCCACGTGTCACCCGGCCAGCACCCACAGCCCTGTGAGGTGTGTGTAATGTTCTGCATTTCCAAGGGGAGCCAAGTGGCCTGCCTGCACTATCAAGTCAGCGAGAGGTCCGGGCAAAGCTCCCACTCCAGTCCCCCAAGCTGCAGTACCCTTCTGCCAAAGTCAAGGGAGGGCCCACAGATCACCCGCATACCACCTCTAGCAAAAAAAAAAGGGGGGGGGAGGATTTAATACATCCCTTTATAAGGCCTTCTCCACAAGCAGGCTCCAAATTTCTGACATCCATCCACAGTCAGATGTTTTTATGGCACCTGTGCAGTGCAAACTGGGATTACCCCACACTGTCACCACAGGCCCTGATATGTCCGTCCTTTGTTGGAGGATTCTCTTTTAGCAGGGGTAGTGGGGGGACACTGACCTGGAGCGTGCAGTGATCTCTTGCCTCAGCTTGGCAAGTTCTGGGGTCGTCAGCATGCGTCACCATATCACGATTTCGACGCTCTCTGCTCTGTGGGTTTTGTTGTTTGTGGGGTTTGATTTGGTTTGGTCCTTTTGTCTTCTGAGACAGAGTCTCAAGTAGTTCAGACTCGCCCAGCGGTACCCTTGAACTTGTGATCCCGCTGCCCCACCTCCTGAGCACTGGGATTTTAAGTGTGGCGCCACTCCACGTTTGTGCTGTGTGGAGGGTCAAGCCAGGACCTCATGCATGCTAGGCAAGCACACTCCCAACTCTTCATCTTCAGCTCCAGTGTTTTCTATTCGCCCTATGCTGTTTTGATTTTCCTCAATGCTGGCTGCAACCCACATAATGGATATCACGGCCTCCTGTGTTTGTGGGGGGAGGGGGTGGCAGATTGACCTGCAGTTTGAGCATCCTTGCCTTGAGGAGATGGGGCAGAATGGAAACGGGGGAATGAATGAATAGAAACTCACTTTTTATCAGTTTTGAGAGGGCTAAAACCATGGGGTCATGCCCTACTCCAGGCTCTGGGAAAGGACTCTCTGGGAAAGGCTACTCTGTCTGTTTCTGTCACCTATGGCTTAGGGACATCAACCCTCATGAGCAGGTGACTCACGGGACCCTTCATCTGCCCAGCACAGTTGAAAGAAAGATTAGGAAAACAGGAATCTGCAGACAAATAACCAGACTGCCCAGTCTGACCCTCATGTCTCTGACGTCTGGTCCTGTGGGTCACTCACAGCGTGCACCAAGTAAACAATGATGGCATTAGTGAGCACCAACGGAAAGCACCAACGGAAGTCATGCTTCCGTGGTGAGACAATGACTCTGGGCCATGGCGCAGACCGTGTGGTAGGACTTGTGAATCTGTAGCCAACTCGGAGTGTGTTTCATTGGAGTGGTTTGCTTCCAAATTACACAGCCGTGTTTGCATGGTGTTTTGCATCTCATTTGCATGCGCCTCACACAGTGCAGGGGTGGGGGCATGGAGAGCTCCTACTGCAGACGGGCTCTGCTCTCCTCCATCAAATCCTTCATTCTCTGCTCTGATGGCCAGACCTAGAGCTGTGGGGGGTAGGGAGTGAGGATTAGGCAGGGGTCCCTCAGAAGAACGGATTCTGGAAACTGGAGCCTGTGCCAGTTTTTCTTTCTCATCCTATGCCATCATGGTGGGTAAAAGGCATGGTGGGGGAACTGTGAGAAAGATGTCATACCTCTAAGGACTCAGAGATAAACGCCACCTAAAGGAGCAAAGGTCAGATACAAAGGTGTCTGGAAAATCCTGGGAGAGAGGCCTGGGCCCAGAGAGAGTGGTCCAGGACAGGAGAGGAGACCTAGACCCAAGCCAGAGACACACACAAAGACAAAGAGAAGTGGGAGAAAGGAAGGAAGATGCCGGAGGGAAGGGAACAGAAAGAGAGGAGGGGAGGCCGTGCAGTGACGCAGGGCCCTGATGTGATATGATGTGACAAGGCAGCTTGTCTGCAAGCTGCTTGTCTCTGCAAAAATGCAAGTGATCTGAGAGGGAGGCAGGGAAAGGCATCAGGGAGCTCCGACCTCCAGGCTCATGGCCCCTAGTTGCCCCTAAGCCCAGCCTGTCCCCAGGAAGCACATGCTCGTGTCTCTAAGGCCTATGAACTCCCGAAAGGGCTCCCCATAGGTGAAGGTGAGAGGGATGAGGAGGGGCTGCACCTTGGGCTGGAGATGACACAAGAAGGCCAGGGGCACTTTGCGAGCTGGGCTAGCAAGCGTCCAGTGAAGTCCAAGAGAACGGCAAATACGGTTAGCCAGGCAGTCATTAGGAGGCCACAGGCTACAGTATGTGGAGTTCAGTAATACCTGATGCCTGGGAAGCCTCCAGAAGTCAGCTTTGGCAAGGAGCTCTGTGTCTTTGTCCTGTTGTTCCTGCACTGTCATCCTATCCCAGTCACATTCTCCAGGCAGGGCATAAGAGTAGACAACTTTTATTTCTCTGTTTTCTAAGTCAAACGGGACAGTTACAGAAAGAGACCAAGTCTCCCCTGAATCCACCCAGATAACACCCCTCCATATGACTTGGGGCTTTCTAGAGAGTTCCTCCAAGCACTCTTAAGAGCATCAACATCCCAGAGACTTAGTATGGGCCTCACCTTGAGACAGAGACCAAGGGACCACACAGGATGTGAAACCAGCTTCCCATCACCCAGCACATGCAGGACAGCCATGGAGCAGACTCTGTTTGCCCTGGTTCCAGCCTTAGCTCAGACATCACAGGACATCCTAGCAGCCTGACCTGGGGTCCCACAACCTCAAGCAGGACTGTCTTTTTCCCAGCCCAGTGCCCATGCTGGCAGCGCCCAGTCCCCTGGGATGTCACGTGTACACGCCATAGCCCTTTACGTCTCTGCTTCCTGGTAATGAAAGAGGTTTCTTTTTCCCTACCACCCCCCGGAATTTAATTTCACGCCTAGGCCTCGGTGATTAATTCTCTCCCCCACTACCCTGCCCCTCCTCAGCCACCCTGGCGGCCCCTCCGCTTGTAAATTCTGCCCTGTGCCATGGGATTTGTGTATTTCGCATCAATTAAGTGTCACATTGAGTAATTCTTCTCTGGCACTGGTTCTGTTGATCCCAACCAATCAACCATTCCCACCGGGGTGGCGGAGGGGAGAGGACAGCAAATGGGGAAGAGAGGGAGGATGAACATCAGTTAGCAATCATCCGTGCACCTGCCCCTCCTGTGTCAGTGAGGCACTGTGGCACACATCCCGCCATGCATGGCCTAAGAAAGTAACGTAAGATACGGAGGTACCATAACCACCTCCACTGTGCAGGGGCGAGACTCAGCACACAGGTCATGAGACTCACCCAAAGTCTTGAGGCAGACTAGAGACCAGGTAGATTTGTCACTTAGGCCTGCCGGGTCCCAGGCACAAGAAGAGACAGAGAAGTGCCTCTAGAAAGTCCCTCTCTGGGAGAGATTTCTGGCCTGACTCCTTCCAAGGGACAAGAGCGAAGAACTGACAGTCCCCGTTGATGAAAGCGGAGTGCGGCCGGTCAGCAGCTCCCCTGCCCACTCCCAGACAACATTCAGCGTATTGGATTATTCCATCTGGGGCCCCAGCTGCTGAACAAGGGTGAGGACGACCTGCTTTCAGAGCTCTGGTCTGCTGTGTGATCCTGGGCTGGTCCTAAATGTCTCTGGTCTCAGTAACCTATGTGTTCTCTGTGAAGTCACAGGCAGCTGAAGTCTAGAAAGTTGTCCGTGTGGAGTTTAGCCAGCAAACTCAGCATCCCGGCTGGCAATACCCTCATTTCTGACGCCCCCCCCCGTTCCCCAGAAACAGAAGGTTCAACAGCCAGGAACCCCACTTCCACACTGGGCACAAGAGGGACATCACAGGTCAACACTGCCTCAAAAGCCTGGTTGTCCTCTGGGAAGATGGATGCCTGGCCTGCGGCAGCTGCTATTAAATAGAGACAGGTAGCCACAGTTATGGCCTCGAGGGGCAAGAGAGCCGGCTGAGGCCAGGGGCTGAGGGAGACCCCGTTTCCATCTCTGTTCTTCAGCTTTCTGAAGCTTTGCACCTGCATATATTACCTGTTCAAAAATAAATAAATAACTTTACATGTTTTCTTTTTAAAAAAAAAAAAGAAAGAAAAGGAATTGTTTGAAAGGGAAAGGAAAGAAGGAAACTCCGTGAGAGTCCAGAGAGAGTGGCAGCAGTGAGAGGGAGACGGGCGTGAGAGCCTGCTAGGGCTGGCTTGCGAACAGTGAGCAGGAAGAGTCGGTTGTGCAGAGCAGACTGGCTGCGTGTCTGGGTGACCCAGCTCACCTTTGTGGGGACTGGGGAGGTGAGGATAGAACAAGCTACAGCCAGAGATAGGTTCTAGACAATGGTGGGAGAAAAGGGGAAGGAGAGCTAAGGCCAGATCTGGTGAATCCACAGGCCTGTGAATCCCAGCACTCAAGAGGGTAAGGCAGGAGGCTCCCCAAGCATCGGGGGTAAGCCTGGACTAAGTCAAGAGAAAAGAAGGAAAAAGCAGAAGAAGGGTGTGTTTGGGGGAAAGCTGGGGATATGAGTCCGTTGGTAAAGTGTCTACTGATCATACGGGATGCCCTGGGTTTGATCTCAAAACCCAGGTGGCACATGCCTATAATCCCAGGACTCATACGATAGAGGCAAAATAATCAGAAATTCGAGATCATGGCACAGTGAGATAGCTCAGAGGCTAAAGGTACCACCAAACCTGACAACCAGAGTTAGATCCCTAGGACCCACACAGTGGAAGGGGAGAACCAATTCCTGTAAGTTGTTCTCTAACTTCAATACATGAGCCATGGCATACGCATGCCTATGTGTTCAAAAGTGTGTGTGCGCACAGGCGTGAGCACAAACACACACACACACACACACACACACACACACACACACACACTACAGGTTTTTAAGGTCAAGGTCACCCTTGACATAGCACATTGACTAGACGCCCTGTCTAAAAAGAAAACAGGGGAGGTGTGGTATGCAGAGAAGGGCTGGTAGACCCTGGACAGCGGAGCTGGGATTCAAGGGACGGCCCTACTCATGAAGAGTTGGGCTGAGAAATCAAACAGGAACGCCCATAAATACACGAACATCTCGCTTAAGGGGGCCTGGGTCTTCCGTTACTTAGGCTCCTGTCTCCCAGGCGCTGGCTTCTCTTTGCTTTACGCCCACACTGTTCTGAACTCTGGGATATGCACCAGTCACTCTGAGCCCGAGCAGAAGGCTGGGCAGGGATTAAAGAGCCACCATAGCCACTGAGGGTACTAGACTCATAACTAAAACGTCAAGGAAGGGCAGGACACCCCAACTGATCACCCATTTGGTGGGTATCTCTAGTTGGTTTTGAGACCCAGACAGATACCCACCACTCTCATGTCCCAAGATCAGGGTGAAGAGATCCCCCTATGTCCTCCCTTGTCATTCTTTCTGTCCCTTTGACTTTGAGCTCTGCCATGTCCTCAGCCATCCTTGGAGACTGGTTCACAGTCATGGTTCTCAGGGATCAGCCTGGTCTAGGCACACACATGGAGGATACACGCACTCCTCTGGAAATGCTACCGCCCTGGAACCTGCTCATTGTAAGCATGGGCAAGGGGCTTCTGTCTGGAGGCTTGCTTCTCCACACTCTTACCTTCCTCTGCCCAGGGTGGCCTCAGCTACTGACGCTCTCTTTTTCCAGACCCTGCAGAGTCCATCCCCACCATCCTGGATGGCTTCCACTCCCAGGAAGTGTGGACTGGCCATGCAGTCGAGCTGCCCTGTGCTGCCTCTGGCTACCCCATCCCTGCCATCCGCTGGCTCAAAGATGGCAGACCCCTCCCTGCTGACAGCCGCTGGGCTAAGCGCATTACAGGGCTGACCATCAGTGACCTGCGCACTGAGGACAGCGGCACCTACATCTGTGAGGTCACCAACACCTTCGGGTCAGCAGAGGCCAACGGCGTCCTCACAGTCATTGGTGAGTCGGGGGTCTCTCTCTGCAGCCCTAGGAGAGGGCTGAGGGGTTGATGCCTCTGGGCTCACTCTTTCTCTGTGTGATGTAATACCAGGACCATGCAGGCCCTGCTTCTGCCTCCTGCTGCCCCAAGAGGGGCTCCTAATGGCTGAGAAGGAAGATTATGGCTTGGAGAGGCCACTGGTTTGAAACCAGCCCTGCCTTTCAGTCCTGGTGTCATAGGTAGTATCCGTGACCACCTGCCCTATGGTCTTCTCTCCAGGAGTCAAGCAGAACATGAGAGTCTTGTGGGGAGCTGTGAAAGGAAGAGCTTCTGGGATTGTAGGCTATGCCAGGCTGAGGGAGTCAATTCCGGTGGCAATCCACAAGACGGGGTTGTGTTTCCATTTTACGTGGCAGACCAAGTATTTAAGGATGATAATTGACAAGGGCCCTGATCCATCAGACCAGACACCGAGCAGACACAACCAAGTCAGTTGCATCAGGAGCTGCTGTGGGTTTAGAGTCTGGTCCTTCCCTATTCTTCCCAGTGGAGTCCAGGGGTCCAGGGAGCTAGGGAAAGCAGGAGGGCCCTGTAGGCCTCTCCTGTTACGAGCCCCAGAGGGCAGGCAGAGGCAGTGAGGGCAGAGCGGTTGATGCCCCAGAAGTGTCCTAGGTGATCTCTGCACCACCCATCCTGTTGACGCCTCATCTGTGTCTGTATGACGCAGAGGCTCCTTCGAGCTCTGATACCCAGAATTTTCTGACAACCAGGCAACGAAGGAGCTGGGACCCCTGTGGACCCCTCTAGGTGGCAGGCAGCATCAGCCTGAGTCCCTGAATATTGTACTCAACAGTATGACAGTTGCCTGAGGTCATGCCAGGTTGACAACAGGATTCATCTAGGGTGACTCTCCTCCATCCTCAGCAGAGTCCACTGTGCTGTAAAGCTTGGCTGAGGTAACACTCTGCCCCCCCCACTACCTTCTCCTGAGACCCTTGGGTGGGCCACAGACACAGCAGAGTTTCTGTTGGCCTTCCAGCCTCACCTCTGACTCCCTAGCCAGATCCAGACTCAACATCCTGCCCACAGCCCAGAAAGCCATGACAGTTGGCGTGCATTTACCCGAAACATGGGGTGGAGGTTGTCTTCAACATGCAACCACGGAGACGCTGGGACAGACAGACCTCCCAGACTTGCTCCATGACGGCAAGGAGGCAGATGTCCAGAAAGATATGAAAGCCTGTCCCTGGGGACTAGGGAGTCATTGCCTTAAATGCCATGCTGAGTTTGGGGGATCCATGGAAGTTCTGGCAAAGAGGATGATTGGCAGACCCCCAGATAATCAGAGTAGCAGAAAGCAGGGGCCGGTGGCCTGGTGGGTAGGAAAAGAGTGTGCCTTCTGGTCTCTGGGTGCCATGCAGATCAATGTCCCGTGCTTCTGGGGGAGCTGAGGAAGCCTTGAAGCTCTGCCTAAGCAGAGGAACCCACCCTAGGCAGGTAGAGGCTCCAAGGGTAAGGATAAATCCTGCTCGGTCCCTGCAGGTGCCTCATAAGTCAACTGAGACCCAGAACAGGGGGTTTTCTAGTCCTGATTTGCCCGCAGCTGTGGTCACACAGCCGGACTCTGTGGTCTCTGTCCGTCTAGCCGCATGTCATCACGGTTAAGGTCGTTCTATCCTTTTCCTCCCTCCCACCTCCCTTTGCGCCTGCCCGAACCTGGCCCCACTCAGACCCTCTTCATGTGACCCTGACACCAAAGAAGCTGAAGACGGGCATCGGGAGCACGGTCATCCTATCCTGCGCCCTCACCGGCTCCCCGGAGTTCACCATCCGCTGGTACCGCAACACAGAACTGGTGCTGCCCGGTGAGGCCATCTCCATCCGCGGGCTCAGCAATGAAACTCTGCTTATCTCCTCGGCACAGAAGAGCCACTCGGGGGCCTACCAGTGCTTCGCCACCCGGAAGGCCCAGACAGCGCAGGACTTTGCCATCATTGTGCTGGAAGGTGAGTGGGTGCAGGTGGCAGGAGAGAGCGGGGCCGTAGCCCCTGAGGGGTGCTGTGCATGCTTGGAGGTGTCTGTGCAATGCTCAGTGCACGCAAGGCAGGCCTCGTGTCAGCTTCGCAAGGGCCCTATGAGGAGGTCCTTTCTAATGTCCCCTATTTTAAAGGTGAAGAATCAAAGGCTTTGGTGGCGTGTCTACTGAACAGGGTTTATTATATATTGTTGCCCTCAACCGTTACTAGAGCTTTCTTAGTAGAGGGGTTCCCTCAGGGACTACAGGCTGCGGTGCCAGGAACCTCTGAACTTTGGAATCATTTCCAACCTGAGGCCTCTTCTCAATGGGCTGTCTCTTAACCGGGAGTCTCCGTTCCCACCCGGTTCTCTGTCCTTAAAGCTGCCACCACCCAGGCTCCCTCACACAGCGCTCCTGGGTGTGCTTGTTCATGCTGTGCACAGTGCGAGGTGCTTAGCCAAAACAGGAGAACCAAATCAAGCTCACACCCCACTTGCCCCACCATGAACCCCAGCACCAGGCTGAGACCACAGAGGGGATGTCTCTTGCTCGTTTGTGGAAAGAGGCTTCCAGGGTTGTCAGGAGCTCAACCTTCCGACAAGCTTTGGCCCTGTGTTTCTCCAGCTGATCCTTCCAGCTACAAAACCATACAGCAGTAAGGGAACACCACTACTGTTTCACAGAGACGCCAACCCCAGGCCTGTGATAAGGGGGGTCTCACTACAGGGCCTTTGAGGTCTGATAGCCGGCCAGCCACTGAGCCTGAACGCTTGTGTCTTCCTCTACCCACAGGGCTGTGCACAGCAAGCCCCAATGCTTCCCCAACCAGTCCCTTACTGCTCTCCCCAACAAATACACCATCCCAGTGCGGGTTCCTTTGAAGTAGATCCTTGCCATCTCAAGGGCCTCCCGCTTAGGAGCACCCCACTAGATAGCTTTTTTTTTTGGAGGGGCCAACCCTTTGCCTTGGGTAGAATTCTGGCACCTCAGAGGATGGATGGCTCTGGAGAGCAGACTCATGGAAAATGAGGCTAGGGATGGGAAGTTGGAAGGCAGGGCCAGCCTAGAGAGGGAAGAAAGGAAGAAGAGGAAGGGCCAAAGGTCACTACATACTCCCAGGCTCAGGCAAGCATCAGGACCTCCCCAGTTCTAGACAAGTGTCTCTTCCATCCAGTGGTAGGGACAAGGCTGGGCAGGCTGGTCAGATCTCTGGTAAACATCGGCATTTTGCTGTGTAACATCGAAGGGTATCAACATCTGCCCTGCTATTTATTTATTTATTTATTTTTATTTATTATTTATTTTATTTATTATTTATTTTATTTCAAGCATCTACTTTTATTATCCGATCTTTCTTGTTTATTTACTTATGTATTTCCTTTTAGACAAGGTCTCACTATGTAGACCAGGCTGACCTTGGACTGGTGACAATCCTCCTGGCTCAGCCTCCTGAGGGCTGAAATAACCTGCACACACTACTACTCCAGACATATTTTTAATTGACATATAGCAAGCATATATATTTATGGGGTACAGTGTGCTTAATGTCTTTTTAATCCCTGACACCAGTCCTGTGAAGGAGGATCAGGTGACGACGCCACTCCCACATTCCACGGCAGGGTGGTTGGACATGAAGTTTATGGCCTCCTCCTAGACTATGTGGTTAGCCAAGGCTTAAGGCTGGAGGCAGATTCCCACCACCGCCACTGTCTCTGGGAAACTTGCGTTTTAAACCACAAGCCTAAAGTCTTCTGTGAATAGAGCTAACATGCTAACTCCATGTCTTTGGCATGGTCAAAACCGAAATTTGCACTTAGAGTCCACCCACACATGCCTTCTGAGCCTTGCAGCCTTTATTAATAAACAGAGGGCATCCTGAATTCAGTAATTAATTTAATCTTCACCGTGTCCAGAAGAAGTGGAAGTAATCCTCATCGTCCTGCTTAAAAGGCACCCCACCCCCACCCCGCACTAGCCGGGCACCTCCCTCCACCTCCACGGTAATAATTGTGCCTCATGGTTTTGTGTATAGCACAAACCCACACGTGACAGCCCTTTCTCTGTATTCTGGCTGCCACTTGGCCTCCTCCCCCTCGCTGGGTGGGTGGCCTGGTGGGATAGTCTCTCTGTGACTCAGTGACCCTGAAGGGGGCTCCTCGCTCCCTGCAGACGGCACGCCCCGCATCGTCTCATCCTTCAGCGAGAAGGTGGTCAACCCCGGGGAGCAGTTCTCATTGATGTGTGCCGCCAAGGGCGCCCCGCCCCCCACGGTCACCTGGGCCCTGGACGACGAGCCCGTCGTGCGGGATGGAAGCCACCGCACCAACCAGTACACCATGTCCGACGGCACCACCATCAGCCACATGAACGTCACGGGTCCCCAGATCCGGGATGGGGGCGTGTACCGGTGCACAGCGCGGAACTCGGTGGGCAGTGCTGAATATCAGGCGCGAATAAACGTAAGAGGTGCCTGTCCACATTTAAATATCAGAATAGGCTTTTGATTTCCTTTGCCATCTTTGTGGTCACCATCATTCTTGTGTGCTTCTTAGTAACTGTCATTTTGATTTTAGTGGAGGTCTGTCTTTTTCCTCTCTCCTCTCTCCTCCTCCTCTTCTTCCTCCTCTTCCTCCTCCTCCTCCTCTTCCTCCTCCTTCTCTCTCTCTCTCTCTCTCTCTCTCTCTCTCTCTCTTTCTCCCTCTCTCTCTCTCCCCCTCCCTGCCCCCCGTCCACAGTCCCATCAACCATTTTTGTGTGTGAGTGTGTCTGGTACAGTCCACCCCATTTTCCTTTCCCCCCTCCTCTTCCCTCCCACAATCTGGCCTGCACATCCTCCTGACCCCATCCGCCCCATCAAATCACTCTGGGCCCCTCGTGCTCTATGCACCTGCTAGCATCTGCCAGCCCCCCAGCAGGGTCTTGAAAGGACAAAGACAGAAGTAGGGCATGCTCAGCCTTAATACCAGTGAGTTCCCAGCATCCTCCACTGAGCCAAACCCAAAATGTCCCTAAAAATGTCCTAGCCAGGGGTCCTGAAATCATGTTCTCACTACAAGGCTCAAGCTTCAGGAGTGCGAGATTGAAACTGAGCCTCCCAGTTGGGTCATCTCCGGAGATAGGCAGCCTGTAGGAATAAGAGAGGGGCCCACAAGGTATTGACCACCCCCTTTCTCAGTTCTCCAAGTTAACAGGCTGAGAGTAGTTCCCCCCGGATGCTCTGCAGCCCTCTGGGTCTGACTGGTCCACTCTGGACCCCATCAGTGACCTCTAACCCAAAGCTAGAGGACACAGAAATGGACACTGGTCCAGGGATGCTAACAGTTGCCCTGAGGCAAGGGACATGGTAGAGGTGGAGATTCAGTCTAAATTCACCTATGCCAGCTCCCCCATGCTATAGGACAAGTCTGGCCAAGCCCCTGTGTCCCCCTCTGAACTGGAGCTATAGGGCCCTGTGGGAAGACTCTAGTTCTCTTCTGTATCTTCTGGATGGGCACCTGAAGCACCAGATTTCCATGATGCTCTCCAGTACTGTCCCTTCATGGTGACCTCTAAGCTTCCTCCTCCCACTCCCATGATGCCCCCTGCCAGCCAGCCCTGCTGAGGATACTCCCAACCCCCAGCCACTATGGTCAGAACCTGTTCTCAGGTACCCACAGTACAATTTCCCTGACTGGGAGAAGCAACATGCGGGCTCATATGATCAAGACCTTCCTGGTGCCTTTTGACTACTACATTACTATGCGGGAGGTTCTTGGGGGGGGGAGGTGAACGCAGTGTGAACAAGGAGAGAAAAGCATGAGGTCCCTGCTTCCCTGTTGACACCTCAAGCCCAGCGGCTCTCTAAAGGACCCACCTGGCCCAATCTGGTGGTTTCCTGTTGCGGCCATCGATTGGCCTCATCCAGTCCTGTAAGGAACAGGATTCTTGTGAGAGGCCTGTGTGGGTCACAGCTGTTTATGACTATCTTACAATAATAACAGTGAGTTCTAGGGGGGGTCCCATGGGTGACCCCAACCCTGGCCTCCGCACTTAGCTGAGAAACCGCCCCCCCGCCCTCACCCGGAAAGTCTCTCACCCCAGGGAAAGTCTCAAGGGCCAAGCAAGGGAGAAGAGCCCCACCACAAAGTGGCACTGGCTCATGACGCCACCTGCCCCTCCTCTCCTCTTTCCCCCCCACACTCCTCAGGACCCCCCAGCATCCGGGCAATGAGGAACATCACGGCAGTCGCCGGGCGGGACACACTCATCAACTGCAGGGTCATCGGCTACCCCTACTACTCTATCAAGTGGTACAAGGATGCCCTGCTGCTACCAGATAACCACCGCCAGGTGGTGTTTGAGAACGGGACCCTCAAGCTGACGGACGTGCAGAAGGGCATGGATGAGGGAGAGTACCTGTGCAGTGTGCTCATCCAGCCGCAGCTTTCCATCAGCCAGAGTGTCCATGTGGCCGTCAAAGGTAGGTCCCTCCCCGCCACCTGCAGCCCCCCTGCCTCAGGCAGAGTGGAGGATTGTGGTGGACACAAGGCTAAAAGCTCGCACTGGCCTCGGGGAGTATGAAGCCTCAGCTATAGACACATGGAGGCAGCATGTTTTCTAGACAGGAACCGGGTGGGTACCAGGTGGCTATGTTACCCTCAGTGGCCATCTCCTAAGTCTACAGGTAGGCTCATTTGTAAAGGAACAATTCAGTAGACCTGTGAACCGCTAGACACTTCCCCCTTGGCTCTAAGTGAGAGCTACGGATTCCCCAAATACATTCTTTGGGATCCACAGGCATGGGGGTTATCTAGAGAATCCTGGAAATATCGGAGAAGGGTGCAGGCCAGGAGGCAGCCATCAGCTCACCAATGAAGAGGTAACCTGTGATGCCTGGAGGACAGCAGAAGAAAGTACTCTTGAGTCCCAGGAGGGGCCCCTGTCACCTGGGGACTTCCCTCCTACAGCCATCCATCCTCCAGATAAATGGGGGTGGGGGGGAAGGGAATAGGGACAACTAACCAAGAAGGGAAAGCCAGGCAGAGGCCAAGGTCTGGGGTGCCCTTGAGGGTCTTAGATCACAGCCTTCCCTGCTTTGACGCTGGAAACAGCATCACATGTGTAAAGGGGGGTTTAGGAGAGAAAGTGTTTGGGGGACACATGCTGTATCAATGAGCTATGACCATAACCACAGGACGGGAGGGCTGGGAACCTGACAGTCACAGCGGAAGGTGGAGGAAGCCCTCCTCCCTGTGCTTCTTACCTTTCTGTCATCTGGCTCACCCTGAGCAGTTCTCAGGGCAGGGTCACGTGCATCCTGTGGACCCACCCTGCCACCTGTCACAGTGCCAGACGGCACGTGTTTGTTGAACTGAATCTGCAGCATTAGTCTGGGTTGGAGTAACTTACGAGAAGCCACACCATGCTCTTCAAGAACTGGGGGCTTTGGGGTCATCTCAGGCCTGAGAAAGAGAGCTAGGATACACATTGACAATATCGCCTCCCTGCTGTAGGCTGTGGCAATGACAGAGTGTTCCCTACCTAATTCCCTTTTCCGGGCAGCCCAAGGGCCTACACGCCAGGCCCCCGTCTCCCTTCCACACCCGGGCAAATGGACTTGGTAAAGATGTGCCACAGCCCCGCCTGCCCTGCTTCCACCCCACTGGGCATCGCAGACGCCTGTATCCATTTCCGTTACAAGCAATGGGCCGAGAGCGTACAGTGTAAACATCACATATTAAAACATCTAACCTCTGCTCTGCTCCCCGTGCCCAGTGCTCCAGCAAGCATTTGGCCGCGTTTGTCAGCTAAAAGAAAAAAAAATAATAATAATAACAGGGCTCCAGCAAGCCTAGAGTACTCGGAACATCCTGAAAGCTGCTCTCGGCTCATCAATTATTCAGCCCCATTCAGGGAGCGATCGCTCCTAATGAATTGAGTCTGATGCATTCAGGCTCGGCAACTCAGTGGACCTGTAGTGATAGGAGAGTGACGATATCTCCCAGCCAAAGAGACTGGTGGAGTGTGAGCATGTGTGGGCGCGCGTGTGCGACTGTGTGTGTGACTCTGTGTGTGTGTGTGTGCGTGCATGTGCCTGCATGTGTGTGCATGTGTGACTCGTGTGTGTCTGTGCATGTGTGACTATGTGTGTTTGTATGTGTGACTGTGTGTATCTGTGACTATGTGTGTGTGTGCATGTGTGACTGTGTGTGTGTGTATGCCTGCATGTCTGTCTGTATGTATGTGCTAGTTCATCTCTCTGTCCATCTGTGTCTGTTTATATGTGTGTGCATGTGTGTGTGTGTGTATGTGTGTGTGTGTGTGTGTGTGTCCGTCTGTATGCCCAGGCATGTGTGTGTGTGTGTGTCTGTCTGTGTGTGGATCTGTGTTTGTGTCTGTGTCTGTGTCACTGTGTGTGTCTGTCTATCAATGTGTGAGACAGGCTTGTGTGCAAACCTTCCTGGTCCTCCTTATCACGGTCAAAAGAAAAAAAAGACCAGTACGAGCCATAGGAGGGGTAAGGTCCCCTGTTTCCTCTCTAGACCAGACACTCATGTAAAGGCCTGGAAGCCAGTTCCCCCACCTCTCCGAAAGCTCAGCTCCTCCACCCCACCCTCTCCGCTCACTTCCCCCACCTCATTAGAATGCACTTTTGCAGAAGAGCCCATCAAAGCTGATTATGATCACACCGCTTGATTAGCGGCTGTGCTCTTCCAAGAGCTCCCCAAGGAGGGGGGGAGGGGGAGGTGCCTCTGGACATGGCAAGGGGCCCAGACTCCAGGGAGGAAGGGGTGATTGCAGGGGTAACACTGCAGACCCTATGGCCACTGGACATCGGAAAGTGCATCAAGTCAGAGGGGCAGACTGGAGCAGAGTGCAGAAAAGGCTATGCGGAATGAGACAGGAACCGGAAGCCTGCAACAGTGTATCAAGTCCCCTCCCCAACCCCCACTTCTTTGTGGGAGCCAAGACTGGTGGACCAGATGCAGCCAAACCAATGCTGCTTCGTGAGCTGGAAAAACAACTGCTGACTCGGTTCCTTCTGGGGACTGCTTGTCTGCTAATGAAATTTTCAATCAGTGAGCCAAGACCAGAACATACCCCACATGCATATACACACACGTGTGCAGTGATGTGTGGGGTGCACACATGTGTACAAACTTCCTGCACGATCAAGTGTCAAAAGGGCACAGTAGCCCACCCGAGCTGGGGCAGATTCATGCACATGCATGTGAACCATTATACGTATACAAATGCCTTCTTCTGTAAAAGGACATCCCTGCCCCGTGAAAGGCAGCTTATGGGTGGTTATACGAAACATTGCTCAATAGTTCCTGCCAGAGAGGCTCAGTGAAGGAGGAGACAAGAGGGGCAAAGGGATGCTTTGAGGAATTCCTGGACTTGGCACGTGCAGCACTGAATAACAAGGGGGACCAGCTGCAAGGGACAGCGCTTGTCTCTGGGCTTCAGGACAGATCCCTGGCAGGGTGCTAAGAGGAGCGTGCACAGAGCCAACCTTGACTTGGGGACCTTTAAGTCCTCAGCAGTTGATAAATAATGTGTTATAAAAGCATCTCCAGGTGCAAAGACTGAATGTTTGATTAACCAAGGGCAGGGCCCACACCGGAGCCTCTTGGCATGGTTCTGTGGGGAAATGTTTCCACCTTACATCGGAGTCTCGAGAGCCTCTACAGCTAGACTGAGGGCCTGAGGCACGCTCTGGAGCGAGGACATGCCAAGTCCCCGTAGAAAGCAAGACAGCAGAAGTAGGGCACTCACACAGACTCTTCCTCCAATACCCCTATCCCAGACTCGCACACATATGTCCTTATCTAGTCTGTGCATAGCTTCAGCCGGCCTCTGTGAGTGTCCCTGTCCCCCTCCCATGAACAGTTTGGAGTGGGAGGTTCTATGATCTCTGAGCATAAGCCACCCGCCTAGCTGAATGCCTGCTATCATTGGAGGTGGTTTGGAAGGAGCCATGCAGGAACCTACAGGCAGGGGGCACCACAGGCTCCAGACCTGCGGAGAGCGCTCTGCTTGCAGCCAGGTTTCCTTGGGAAACAGAACAAGCAAACTCCTTCAGGGACAGATGGGGCTTAGGGCTTGTGATGGTGGTGGTGAAGGTGTTAGAGATGGGGAAGCATTGACAGAGGGTTCGTTCGCTCAGTCACTGACGGTGCACCTACTATGTTCACTCAGCCACTGAATGTGCACCTACCACGTTCCCAGGGCTATTTCTGTTTCACCAACACGGCTGTGCTCAAAACACACAAAACTCCACATCGTCCAAGGGCTCGTATCTTTCGGATAAACAGACAGTGGATACAATGTGTGACATTAAATCTAAACTGGATATGAGAGTGCCAGGACAGAGGGACCTTGTGGTCAGGGAAGGCATTGCCGAGAAGGGATGGTTGTGATAAAAACTGAAGTAAACTCTGCTTATTGCTAAAATAATTAGATTTATTGAACCTGGAAAGTCAGTGTCATGCTAGTAAAATTAATTGGCCTACCTCCACCATTTTGTGTGTGGTGTGTGTGTGTGTGTGTTTGTGTGTGTGTGGTGTGTGTGTGGTGTGTGTGTTGTGTGTGTGTGTGTGTGTGTCTGGTGTGCGTGGGGTGTGTGTGTATGTGTGTGTGTGTCTGGGGGTGTGTGTGTGTATGTATGTGTGTGTGTCTGGGGGTGTGTGTGTGTGTGTGTGTGTGTCTGGGGTGTGTGTGTATGTATGTGTGTGTGTGTGTCTGGGGTGTGTGTGTGTGTGTGTATGTATGTATGTGTGTGTGTCTGGGGTGTGTGTGTATGTATGTATGTGTGTGTGTGTCTGGGGTGTGTGTGTGTGTGTGTGTGTATGCACACTTATGTGTGTGCACATGTGTTGTCCATGCATGTGGAGACCAGAAGAGGATATCAGGTAGCCTGCTGGGTCACTCCCTGGTCACAGGGTCTCCTGCTGAACCTGGAGCTAAGCTAGTGGCCAACAAGCCCCGGTGACCTTCCTGTCTCTGCCCCTGACGGCTCTGGGGCTGTAGACAAGTCCCACCACACAGGGCTCCCCCAGGGTTACTGAGATCCGATCTCAAGTCTTCACACTTTTGTGGCAAGCACTCTTAGCCATCTCTCAAGGCCTGGTATCCCTCCATTGCAGAGAGTAAGAAACCAAGACTCAGGCAGAGGCCAGGGGTTGTGGCAAGGCCACTTGCCTAAGCTCACTTGGGTAAGCAATAGAGCCTGGAATTCAGATGTCCTGGCCCCA
Source organism: Rattus rattus (assembly GCF_011064425.1). NCBI lineage: Eukaryota > Metazoa > Chordata > Mammalia > Rodentia > Muridae > Rattus > Rattus rattus. The sequence goes on from NC_046161.1 coordinate 40,211,135, forward strand.
GACGGAGATCTTTCTTGAGTCCATGCCATGTGGACAGAGAGGCTTTGACTTCCCACGGTGCACACTTCGCAAGCAGGTGCAGTAAATAAAAGGCTCAACCTCAGAGACAGGTTATAAGAGACCCCATAAAGCATTTATGGGCTGGGCTGGTGGTCAGTGCCGCATGACACTTCCAAACAAGTGTCCATAAAGGCTTTATGACAGCCAGATGTCGCGAGGACTGCCACAACTGCATCTTTGTAGACTCTGGTCTCTGACCTCAGCACTGGTGTGGTACCTAGCTCAGGAAGGAACCCCCCCACCCCCCCCCCACCCCCCCCCCACCACTGCCGCACTATCTGACATTCCAGGCCAGCTACTGCAGAAGTTATAGACATGGGCACAAGAGATTTGGGACTGCAGTTGACACTGATGAGAGCAGGTGGTCAGACACCTCCAAGTCCTGAAAGATTGGTTCCCTGGAGGGAACGATGACACACGCATTCTATTAGCATCTGTCCCTGAGCTTAGTGAAGACTAAGTGGCTAAATGGCAGGTCTTCCATTTTAGGTATCCAGAGCCTAAAACATAATCATGTGTCCTTATCAAATACCCCACCACTGCTGACAATCCCCTTGCCTACAGCAATCCTCTTGCCCATAGCACAGGTCATCTCTGAGCCTGGACTTGAGGGGTTGTCAGAATGCCAGCCTGGAGCTATGGAGTCCCCCCACAAGAAGTCCTGGCCCTTATTTTCAGCAAAGCGGTTGTGTGACTTCCTCAACAGAGAGGACTTAGGTCTGCTCCCCCAGGTGGGACGCTAACAGGCCAAAGGAGTTATTACACTCAGGTCTAGCTTGGTAAAGTGGCAAGTCTATTGGGACTATTTACAGAAGCAGGGGTAAGGGGTGACTTACAGGAGCACCCGTGTCAGGAAAGCTGAACCCCTGAAGCTTGGCAGAAGGCAGGAGGGTGTCTACTCTGCCCAGCAGTTGTCGGCCATTTTTATAACCTTGGGAGGGCCCCATGAATCATCTACGTCTCATGAGCTTCCCTGCTTTTATAAGCATCTGTCCTTCCACTAGGAGGGACTATTTCAATTTAGAGTGAGGAGCTACACAGGTGGCTGAAGGGCTTCTACCACAGTGGCTTGCATAACTTGGTGGTGGCCACGTGATGGAGAGCAGCATGCTGCATCGGACCTCTGAGGAGTTGTCTGGTCATCTGACACACAGGACGCAAAGGAGCCCTTAGCCACCCTACCCATGTAACTAAGCCCCAACAGGAGTGTAGGCTGCATCGGTGGCCTCTCAAGGGCTCCTCCGTGTCATTCCCTGACAGTCCTCGGTGGCCTCTGCCCTTTGCTCCAGCCTGACTTCTTCCTTCATCCTGTGTGTCATTTGCGAGCACATGGGACAGATCAAATGGTCAGGGCTCCCTGAGGCTGTGGTCACCTCCAGAGGACACCTTCCCCTGCTGAATCCTGGCCCAGTCATCACAAAGGGCAGTGTCCCAACTTGGGCAGGGTCCTGCCTTCCTCACCTACACAGAAGTAATACCTTCACAGGGTAGGCATTTCACAAATACCACATAATTGTCTGACTAATGAATTAACCTGCCTTAGTAACTTACACCTCTCCCTAAATCCCTTCTTACTAAGAGATGGTCCCCTCTGCTAAGCAAAAGCTCCTTGCCGAGCAACATTGTCTCTGTCTTCTTGCTCTGTCTTCCCTGGAAATGAGGTGCTCAGAATACCCATGCCTCAGTCACATGTCCTACTCTCCAGCTCCTGACACAAACCCTCGCTCACAGTCCAGAGGTTCATCAACCCGAGAACTGGGTTAGCACTACACTGGAAAAGGAAGAACCATGGAGAAGCTCCATAGTGCTCACAAAACAGCAGCACTTGGAGAGAAGCTAGGGTAATAAGAAGCTAGGGTACTTCTTATTCTGGATGAACCCTCATTCTGTCTGCCCCACCCCCAAATCCACAGCATAGAACGCCTGAGGTCACCATGAGAGGTGAAATCCAGACATATGTCCACTTACTTACCTATCTGATGAGCATTTATTAGGCACCCACAATCACTCCTGTTATACAAGTCCTAGCTCTAAGCCCGGGGAGATGGTGGCAATCAGGCCTGCACTGGCTTTCAGAAGCAATTCTATCAGAAACTCAAGGAGGCCTAGAGGCTTAGGTATGACCTACACACACAGACACATGCACGCGTGCGCGCACACACACACCAGAGGTTCACAGTGACCTATGGAGAGCAGTCTCTTAGAGAAGTATTAATGAAGGGTAGTGGAGCCTGTGTCTCAGAGAAATCTATCTAGTGATGCCCACATCCCAGTCAACCTCCCACAGGACCAGGGGCAATAACAGGGATGTGTTTATCTGACCAGTGACCAGAACCCTAGGATATCTGACTAGGGCCTAGAACCAGTGCCAAGGTAGGTATGGTGTGCAAGCTGGCTAGAGGATGGGAAGCCCATGGCAGTGGAGGATGGCATACCAAGAAAGGCTCGGGCATGGAAAGTCTACCCCACCCCCTAGATGGAGTGAGGGCAAGGTCAGGGTAGCATTAGAAATCCTGACAGGAGTATAGGGACCAGTACCTTCCTAACTGCCACATCCTCCAGACCAGCAGCTCTGGTCAAGAAACACCACCACCGTATCCCACGCTGCAAGGATTCGGTCACTTTCTCTGCATACATCTGGCTGCATTCTACCATGGGCCTGCAAGGCCTGCCTGTGCTCTCTGCTGTGGCTGTGGCTGTGGCTCTGGGTAGACCTGTGGTGAAATAGCATCACTGGCTTCCAACAAGGGGTGGGCCGGAGCCTGGAAGAAGGCTGAGGACCGTGGGCAGCCTTGTAATTTAATTATTCGACTGCAGAAAGGAGACCTCATCTACTTGTGCTCATCCTTGTTAAGCTAATTGTCTGTCTCCTTCGCTCCCCTCTCCCCCCGCCCCCCGCCCTCCATGAGCTGGGGAAGTTGCTGCCGCCTAATTGAGTTATCATAAAGATAATGGCTGATGTTCCCGCCAGTGCTGAGAGAGGAGGATCCATCTCCCAGAGACTCAGGCTGCAGACAGGCGCCCCAACCCTCCATCCTCCCTCCCAAGGGGTTGAGACGAGGGCAGCTGGCTGAGGAGAGCTCTGCCCAAGGACTCTACCCGTGTGGCCACTGGCAGGATAACAGGCTCCCTTTTCAATTTTGGAACACCTAGGGAGACAAAAGGGCCTGCCCAGTGAACATTTGGGGTCTTTTCCCAGAGGTAACGATGCTACCGATGCTGCTTAGTAAAGGGAGCCTTGACTTGAGCAGATAGGTCAGGTCTTAAGTCCCAATGTCACCCACCATCACGTCTCTCAGTCACTGCTCCTCCGAACCTGTCTTCCCATCTGTAAAGCAAAGGCATCAAGCTCCAGGTCTACGACTGGGGAAGGATTCAGGGAGGTCCCTGTGCACATGTAATTGTTCTACATGCTGATGGCCATGGGGAGGGGCACATTCATGAAAGGACCTGGTTTGGAAGCATCTGTTTTTAGGCAAGTGGTCATGGAGAGAGAAGGGAGATAATCTAGGCAGGCCTTCCTCACTTGCTTCCAGAACACCTCATCTCTATCTACCCCAGAGGGCTGGGAAGTAGCTGCCTACGTGAGAATTTCTACACAAGCTAAGCAGTGGGTCAGGAAGCACAGGATTCAAATTCAAAGACCAATCTGAGAGCTGGGAAGACTAACGCAGAGACAGGAAGTCCTGCCTTGGGTTTACAAGTGGACAAGAGCCCGGGTCACGAGGGCATGCTCAGAAGATACTGTGTTCAAAGGAAAATAAAGTTCCAGGGACCTGGGGAGCTAGATTCCAGCCCTGCCCCAGGGTAAGCCAGAGCCCTGAAGTAGGGCAGCTGACCGTAATATCCCCTTGTCCTCCAGTGCCCCCTCTGATCCAGCCCTTCGAGTTCCCCCCTGCCTCCATTGGCCAGCTGCTCTACATCCCCTGTGTGGTGTCCTCGGGGGACATGCCCATCCGCATCACCTGGAGAAAGGACGGACAGGTGATCATCTCAGGCTCAGGCGTGACCATCGAGAGCAAGGAATTCATGAGCTCCCTGCAGATCTCCAGCGTCTCCCTCAAACACAATGGCAACTACACTTGCATTGCCAGCAACGCAGCAGCCACCGTGAGCAGGGAGCGCCAGCTCATCGTGCGTGGTGAGCAGGTCAAGCCAGTCCCAGGGAGGGGCAGGGGAACCCAAGAGCATCTCTCTAGACTTCCAGTTAGAGTTGCAGGCTCATAAGAAGTAGGTTCTGGCTGGCTTCTTAAAGACAGAGAGACTTAAGCCTCTTACTTTCAAGCCTGGAGTGGAGGGCATCCTTACGTGGTCAGCCAAGAGCACAGTCAAGTTTGGGACTCATGACTCTGAGCTCTCACTGTAGGGGCTGCAAGAGCTCTCACCCTTTTTGACTTCTTGTAAAGTCAGAATCTGTCTACTCCCAACATTGTAATGATCCAAGAAGGGCTGACATCTACTGGAAGAAGTCCCCGGACCTAGGGGATCGGAGTGAGACTAAGCCTCTTTTCTCCCCACTTCCTTTTCCACAGTGCCCCCTCGATTTGTGGTGCAACCCAACAACCAGGATGGCATCTATGGCAAAGCTGGTGTGCTCAACTGCTCGGTGGATGGCTACCCGCCACCCAAGGTCATGTGGAAGCATGCCAAAGGTGAGCGTCTTCTGTAAGAAGAGCAGGGAGGACCTGGAGGCTGCTCAGATGGGCATGGGATCTGTTCTTTCTGCAACCCCCAGCCCTAGGAGGAGTTCTGAGCTTGGGGAACCCCTACTCAGCCACACCAGGGTGAGGAACAGCATGATGCTGAATCCAAATCCTGTTGGCTTTTCGTGATGCTGACATTCAAACCAGGGGCCTTGAGTAAAACAGGCAACCCCATCACCATTGAGCTACATCCACAGCCCCCTAAGTTCCTCTTGCCCCCATTGCTTAACCTCCTGCAACCCCCAAAATAGCCTGTACTACTTCTCCACCCACCCTGGGGTCCTATCTAATGTGAGATCTTAGTCCTCTCCAGCCCAGCCTCATCACAAAGTTACACTTGCTATCTGACAATGCCACATGATAGACTATCCATGGCTACTGTTGGGATTGGAGAGGTCCCCCAGATCTCTGTGAAAGACAGCCTCTTCCCCAGCCTGGCCCCATGTGACCAGGAGAACTCAGTCTTCTGGCCTACTGCCAAGCTGACCAAAGCTGGTTCTTTCTCCCTATCTCAGGAACATATTCCTGTAAGCTCAGCGACAAGGTGGGCTCTGCCTGAGGTACTGCCCCAACTGTTTCTTCAAGCCCCTGAGCCAGGTCAGGGCCAGACCTCTCTGAGGTATATTTCATGCCTTGCAGTAGGAGCTGTCTGGTGCCCATACTGTGGGATGGTGTGGCCCTGCTGTAAAATGGCAGCAGGTGGAAAATCGAGCCCTATCAGGTCTTCCTGAAGGCACTAGGTCACATCCAGTCTACTCCCGACACCCCCTAACTACTGCCTCCTTCCAGGGAGTGGGAACCCTCAGCAATATCACCCAGTGCCCCTCACTGGCCGCATCCAGATCCTGCCCAACAGCTCCCTGCTGATACGCCACGTCCTGGAAGAGGACATCGGCTACTACCTCTGCCAGGCCAGCAACGGTGTGGGCACCGACATCAGCAAGGCCATGTTCCTCACAGTGAAAAGTGAGTCCTGCCCCCACCCCAATCCTGCCAAGGCCCACCAAGGGCCACCAAGGGCCACCAAGCACACACACACACACACACACACACACACACACACACACACACACACACACACACACACACACACACCTCCTCATGGTCAGCAGAAGGCCCAGCTCTTGGCACACGGAAGTCCACTGTGCCAGTGAGGTTGTTGCTCTGGGCCGTGTGGCTTTTCATAGGTACGAGGGGAGAGAGCAGGGAGGGTACAGTGGTTGTAAGGTAGACTGCGTGGGAGGAGGCCTGGCTCAGGTAGGGCTGGGCTTAAGATGAGTCACCTCGCTTCTGAGGACTGTGATGCTCTGTGTTCACTCTCCCATGCCTGCCCATTCTTCCTCTGGGATTCTGCTATTCTGCCCAGAAACAGCAAGGTTGCTCAGGGGAGCCTCCTGGAGGCTTTTGAAAGCATGCTTTTCCAAAGCAAAGGCACACTCTGGCCTGTCTCAAGTCAAGGACACAGGATGTATGGCAATTATTCAGTTGCCAATCTAACCCCAATACCTAAGTCAAACAGATCCTTTTGGCTACTTAATACATACTGAGTGGTGTACCACCTGTTACAAAAGGAAGACACCGTATCCACTATGTAGGTAAGGCCTTCGGTTGATCCGTGTGACCTTGGAAGGTCATTTTGTCTCTCTGGGTTCTAGTCTCCCCACTTACCCTAGAAGTTTACTCCCACCTTACAAACCTCATAAAACTGTCTCGAATAACACAGACGCTGAGGCTAAAGAGAGGCCCATAGGGGGCCACACAACCCTGTAACTCTAACACTATGGACAGTGTCTGAATTCCCTAGCCAGAGCCACCTTCATGGCCCTGGAAGCCACTGTTTATCTGCTGTCCCGGTGTTCTGTTAAGCACCACAGCAGCAGCAGCCATGCATTGATAGGTACATACAGCCTTATTAAACCATATTTACCCTATCTATGAAGATGACGTAATAGTCTGGGGCTCAGTCTGTGTCCAGCCCTTCATGTATATGAGGCAGCCAGCGTAGCCCGGACTGGACACAGGTGTCCCTCTAGAGTAGCTACGGAGAGCAGTAAGATCTGTGTGCAGTCTGCCCTGCACCTCCTGGGAGATCCCTCCATGAACAATCCTGGGCCTTCATCCAGACAGGGAAGCCCTGCCAGGAAATCGATGCTGAGGGAGCCCCCAGGCGGAATCCCCGAGCTGGGAGCAGCCTCCTCCCCACCATCAAAAAGCACTTTGTCCTTCATAAAGCCAGGCAATCAATCTACATCCCTCTGCCAGGGAGAGCCACAAGGAGAAGGCTCACCTGCCTGGGCCTGTCCTTCCAGTTCACACACAGACACACACACACACACACACACACACACACACACACACACACACACACGCACACACACACACACAGGCACACACACACACAGGCACACACACACACACACACACACACACACACACACACACACACACACACACACACACACACACACACACACACCTCCTCATGGTCAGCAGAAGGCCCAGCTCTTGGCACACGGAAGTCCACTGTGCCAGTGAGGTTGTTGCTCTGGGCCGTGTGGCTTTTCATAGGTACGAGGGGAGAGAGCAGGGAGGGTACAGAGGTTGTAAGGTAGACTGCGTGGGAGGAGGCCTGGCTCAGGTAGGGCTGGGCTTAAGATGAGTCACCTCGCTTCTGAGGACTGTGATGCTCCGTGTTCACTGGGCCAGCCCTAAGTGAGGAAGCAGTTCTGGGGCATTAGGTCACTCTCTTCTGTTCTAGTCTGTTCTCTTCTCTCACCTCTCCTCTCCTCCTCCTCCTCCTCCTCCTCCTCCTCCTCCTCCTCCTCCTCCTCCTCCTCCTCTCTCTCTCTCTCTCTCTGTCTCTGTCTCTCTCTATCTCTCCCTCTCTCTCTGTTTCTTTGTGTCTGTCTCTGCCTGTCTGTCTCTCTCTCTTGCACACACACACACACACACACACACACACACACACACACACACACATACACACACACACACACACACACATGCACACACACACACACACACACACACACACACACACACACACACACACACACACACACACACACACACACACACACACACATGCACACACACACACACACATGCACACACACACACACACACACACACATCACACACACACACACACACACACACACACACACACACACACACACACACACACACACACACACACACACACACACACACACACACACACAGGCGTGCGTGCCATTCCTTACTCTGCTACATTCCCTTCCATCCCGGCCTGGCTCTCCCGACAGCTTGTCCCAGCCATGCTGAGCCCTCAGACTACCCCAGTGCCAGTGGGAAGAAGGGGTAGATGATGCCAGGGATGTTTGAGGCCCAGGGCTGGCCATAGGCCGACCTCCGTCTGGGTGAGGGAGTCTGGCTGCCTCCACATAGCAGCCAGATAAGCCCATAAGGCACCTGGCTGCTGGAAGGTGCTCCCGTGAACAGCGATGGTGGAGCATGTGTGTGCCTGCTCTTCTCTGGAGCTGCTGTTCCTCCTCTACCGCTTCTGCACCCATGTGAGGCTCCAGGTTAGCCACTCCAGTCTCTCCTCCCTCTTATACTCTACCTATTCTGACCTTTCCTCCAGCCATCTTCTCCTACTCCTCTGATTGCTACAGAAAGGGAAGAGGGGCCTGGACCTTCATAACCTGTGTGTGCACACACACACAAACACAGGCTCCTGCATGCACACACACACCCATAGGCACGTGCACACATGCACAGTTTTACCAGTGAGTTGGCTGAATGAAGCTCAGTCATTTATGAATCTATTCTAAGTCCCCCAATGCCACCAGCCCTCTCCCTGACCCACTTGCAGAGGCAGCCATCTAAAGCTTTGCCTGTATCTCTCACTTTTAGAGAATATTTGGCCTGATTCAGGCTTCATAAGCACCAGGTCTAAGCCTTCAGAGGCTAACTGACCTTTGCCCCCGCTGTCCCCAAGCAGAACAAAAGAAAATGTGTCAGGGGGTGCACGATCTCCTAAAGAGTCAAACAGGGCAAACCGGACACTTTGGCTGGGCCATGCTGAGGGCACATTCACATTCCTGACCTCATAGTGCTGACTGCTTGGGTCACTGAGCATTCACTGGACAGGAAATGGTGTTTGCTCCATGACCAGGAGAGTAGAGTAGACATCCCTGAGTTCAAATCCCAGCTCTGCTACTTGAGAGCTATGAGATCACAGACAGTGACCCCTGTGAGCCTGGTGTCCTGCTCTGTAAGCTAACAGTTATAACAGAGATGGCCTCCAACTTCACCATTTCAACCTTTATCATGAGGTGAAAGTAGTACACAGTCAGTAGCAACTGTACCCCAAAATTCAAATTTTTCAAGCTAATGGTATTATGGTCCAGTATTCTTTCGCAATGCTAGATAACAGCAGTGACGGATATGCCCACTTGACCACTGGTCATGAAGGTAAACAAGAAACATGCCTGTCTACTGTCCTAAGGTAGGAAGCTCAGAGGAGAGCTCCTGATGCATACTGTGTTTAATTTTCCTGCCCTCCCTCCCCTCTGTGCTCCACCAGACACATCCGGTTAAGAGTATTCAACATATTTTAACTTAAGGTATTTCCAACTTACTATAGGCTCCTCGAGGGTCACACTGTTGTGAATGGGGGGCAGACAGCGTGTGTACTTTTTCTCACTAGTGAGGTTTCAATGAGACTATGCATTGACAACGGTTTATACAGTGCTTAACATGGGTTTTCATCTGACTGTTGTTAGCAGTGGTTGGCTTGAGGCTGGAGAAGCCATGATGAGGCACAGAGCTCCTGTTCTCAGGGGCTTTAAGTGGCAGGTTTGTAGACAGATGGTAGATGGATAAAGGGGACTATCTGAGCAGAACCGAGTCATATACTAATGGGACCTCTAAAGTCCCACAACCAGCTATCTGTAACAGACCCTGGGGTGCTGGTGACACAGCTCAGCCAGAATCAAAGAGCTCACAGCGAGAGAATCCACAGTGGTATTGGCCAGACCAGGGAGCCAGAGCTCTGGTGTCCATGGGCAGGGAGAGGCTAGTGTCCCTATTTTAAGAGGAGTCAGTGTCCTGAGCCCTTTCAGCCTTCTGAGTTCCCATCTGACTGAACAGCATGCACATGAGAGTGGATCTTACTAACTACTTTTCCCTTTGAGACCTCACAGGCCTCAGGACTACTGTCAGGTCCCTGGGGATCCCATAACACGGTCCAAATGACATTTAAAACCATCCAGCCTGGCCAGGGTGCCAAGGGTTTGGAGAAGCAGGAAATTAGTTGTCTAAGTCCTTGGACATCCCAGAAGACCATCCCAAGTAGCCTCCACTCCTCTTTGATCCCCCAGTCATCGTATGGCTAAGCTCATAAGTCCCAGAATTCAGACCTGCCCCTTCACACGGGGTACTTTACCATCCTTTCTCTCCACATTCTCCCTGGGAAACTAACAACGGTTCCTTCCCACAGAATCTGAGATAGTGAATGAGGTCATTGGGTCACATCACTGTATCCACAGATTAGACTGTCAGCCACCCCTTCCTTCCTTCCCTTCCTTCCTCTGGGTCTCAGTTTCCTCACCCATAAAGTCAGAAACCACCCATAAAATCAGAATTCACCCAAACTAGAAATCCCAGTCCTTGTCTGAGCCATGTCACCTCTAGCCCGGCCAGCAGTGGCTCCAGGGGCCTTAGGAGTCTTCCCAGAGCCCCAAGCTGTTGTCTCCCAGGACTCGATTGAAAATAAACTTACTTAGCAGGAGAAAAATTTCACATCCATGGGGCTACCTTTAATCTCCTTTTTAAATTAAAAAAGAAAGAAAAAAGTGAGCACGAGAGAGAGACAGAGACAGACACACACAGAGAGACAGATACACAGAGACACAGACAGACACAGAGAGAGAGACAGACACACACAGAGAGAGACAGAGACAGAGAGACGAGAGACAGAGACACAGACACACACACACACACACACAGACAGACACGGGGGAGAGAGAGAGAAAGAGAGAGAGAGAGAGAGAGAGAGAGAGAGAGAGAGAGAGAGAGAGAATGACCAAACAGAAAAGGCAGTTCCTGCTCCATCTGGCACAGAGGCAGAGAAATCATCTTCAAAGAGAATTCTTCAGCGAGAGGCAGGTACAAAGCCAGGCCGCTCTTCAGGGTGGGAGGGACTATGTATTTTGAAGCCACAATCACATGGCAGGGCCCCCCAAGAACTCCTGGCCGCCATCTTTATTAGACAGGTGCTCTTCCTGCCCCTGACTCCCTTCCAACTCTGATGGCTCCAGTGACTGGGCCACAGACAAAGCTCATGGCCAATTAAACCCAGAAGGGTTCTTTGTTTGCTCTGAGTTTTGGTTTGTTTGTTTAGCAAAATGTCAGGCCAATTAAAGTGAGCTCCAAGAGCCCTCAGCTTCCACACACCTGCATCACAGGAAGTCGGAGGAAGGAACCAGACCCTCATAGAGGTGGGCAGATGGAGGGAGCTAGCCTGACCCAAGGAAGTCAGTAGATTAGCTTTCCTGCCATAGCTGACGGCCGGTCCCAAGGTCAGGGTATAAAACTTGAGGAAGCACAGTCAACTCTATGATCTGTAGTCCGGGTCAGTTCCTGTTCAAATGAAAACAACTCTTACTAGACAGAAGAGGTGCGTCCATTGACCTGGTGGTAGGACTGCTGCCCTCCCCCAAAGACAGGAGGCAATGAACCAAAGGAATAGCCAACCGGAGACCACAGACCCTTGTCCACATCACACATCTGGTACAGACTTGGATGCCCCGTGCCTCCATCCAAGCTACCCAATGCTTTTATTTTGTTTTATTTTTGTTTAATGGGTATGGCTGTTTTTCCTGCATGTATGTCCGTGCATCACTTGTGTGCCTAATGCCCACCTAAACCAGGGGATGCTGGACCCACTGGAACTGGGGTTACAGGGAATTATAAACTACCATGTGGGTACTGGATATTGAACCTTAGTCCTCTGAAAGATCAGCTAGCGCTCTGAACCCCCGAGCCACCTTTCTAGTCTCCCCAATACCTCTTTAGATGTCTCTCCTCCTTTGCTTGGGCCCTCAGCCTGAATGAACTATTTGCAGTTCACATAAATAATGCCAGGACACCCAGTTTGGGATGTCACACACGTCATGCCCCCCCTTGGAACAGATGATAAACTGAGGCACAGAGTGATCTAGCAGAAGAGTAGCCCAGGGTCCTCCTGTGTATTCACTGGTGGTGAGGCCAAACCTTCACCATCTCTGAGTTACTTAGGGTGAGAGCTCATCTGTCCTCCCTGTGTATGAACTACATCTCCGGCACCCGCACAGACCAGACCTCCGTCCAGTCTGTGTGCTGGGAATGAGCAGCCTCTGCTTGCAGGTCTGGTCAAGATGGCGTCTTAGGCGGCTCCAGACTCTTCCCTGTGAGCTCCCGAGAAGCTGAAAGAACAGGGCTGATGCTCGGCCAGATTTGCTAGCAGCCTGGAGAGTAGACAGACAACTGAGTCGTGAGCAGGACTCGGGGCCAACTGAGCCACCACCCCCATTTGCAAACATAATTGTGGGATTTGGGGGGTTGTCAGTGGCTCTTTCTCCTCCTGGGCTACGGCCATTGGTCAGCCTCCACCTTGCAGCCTCGGGGTGGCCTGTGCCAAGCCAGGGGGGAATCTTCTGTGCAGGCAAGGACAGAGGACTCCTGGGATGTTGGTGAGAGAGGGAGGGAGCGATGATTTCCATGGCAATGATTAGCCAGTGGCCTCTCTGGCCTTATTGATTTCCAGACTTCATAGAGTAAGGAGCGACACCGTGTCTCGCGCTTCATCAAGCAGAAGTGAGGACAGGCTGTAACTTCCTTTGCCCCTGGGCCTTCTTCACAGAAGCGCAGGGAGTCGGCAGCCTCCAAAGACACAGGGAAGACAAAACAAGCATCCAGAGATCGGGGAAGGGCCTGAACAGGGTACCTGCTCCCGATGCTGATGCTCGTACCCGGGCTACTGACACATGGGGCCTTACCTCATTTACTTCCTCTCACCCCCTAAGCCTGAATGAACGGGTTCCTGGTCCTGCCTTCCAGAAGCCATAGCCCAGATGTTTCAGGAGGCAGGAGAGACAATATCTCTCAACCAGCAAAATGGAGACCAGCTGGCTGACCTCATGGCACTAATAGGGTCATTGGAACAGCAGCAATCTGTCACATCCCCATCCCAGCCACACTTCTCATCAGCATAAGAACCCAGGTCTTTACAGATGGGAGGCTTTGCTGAGGAGATGTGGTCCCGCTCACTCAATTTCCTCTCCCTGTTTGTCTCCAGCTGCCTCACCTGGGCCACCCCTCAGAGGTGGGGAAAGATGACATGTTATTATTACTCCCCTGCCCCTGAAGTTCCCATGACCACCGCACTGAAGAGTTTCCAAATGGATCCCAGTTCTCAGGGCAGCTCGGATGAGACTCAGGGTCCAGGCATCCTGTGCGCAGGGCTCTACGTGGTAGGGAAAGTGATGCAGCAAAGTAGGCCGAGAGCTGAGAAGCGCCTTTAACCTTTGCCCTGGGAAGGAAGCCCAGAGCTGCTCCCCAGTAGTGAAGAAAGGCTCTCTGGGTGGATGCAGTTATACCAGACAAGCCATGTATGTACCCGCTGAGCAGCCCTCCTCTAACCCTATGCCAAGGTCTGTGCACTACCCTCCTTTCTGTCGCTAACAATATATTGACACAGGCTGGCTAAGTGCTAAGTAAAAGGAGTTTATTTGGATTCATAAACCTAGAGGCCCAAGACAGGGTGGGACATATGAGAAACAGCTTGTAATTGTGCAAATGGGTACTTGTGTGTGTATATCCCTTCATCCCCTTAAAACTCCACAAAAATTCAACCATTGGCCCTACTTACCCTGACAATCTATTCAGGATCACCTCCTCAAGGGCACGCCTATAAATGCCACAGTCAAAAATCAAGTCTCCACCCCTACCCCGCCCCCAGACACTCACGTGGGACTATGGTTTCCACAAATGAACACCGGAGAGACACGCTCCAGTTGTATCCAAAACTCAGCAGTCTTCAACAGGGAAAGGTGAGGCTAAGTCTCCATCGCGGCCCCCAGGCATTACTGATTACAAAGCTACAACAAGCCTCTAGGAGAGGAGGCATAGAAGTGGGCTACAGAGGTGACCCTGAGGTGTGAGTGTGATCTCCTCTAGGGTAGCTATGCCATAGGACCCTGAGCAGGGACTGGAGAGGAAGGAAGACTTCAAAGGAACAGTGCCAAGCATTTGTGACCTGGGAGGAAGGTAAGAGCTTGAGGGTGAAGAGAAGAAATGGCGGAGTGTTAGCCGCAAAGATGACAGGGATGGAGAGGTAGCATGGTGGCTATGACAAAGTCCAGGTGATTGACTAGCCTGGGGCAGCACACTGGGTGACATGTCTGACTCTGGAACTAGCTGGTCATCTTCCTGACCTAGAAGACAATTAAGACTTATGGACCGAGTACAGAGCCCCCGTGCCCTGTTTGCTGCTTCCAGAACTGCCTCAGTTTCCCCTGGCTGCTCCAACAAAGTACTACCAACTAAGTGCCTCAGAAACACTACAGACTGCTTCTTTCACAGTCCACAGAGTGTGACACAAGGAGGGTGACACTAGCCCTGCGCTTGCTCCCCTGAGGCTCCCTGGGGAAACATCCTGGCTTCTTTGGGGATAACAGCAAGTCATGGGTTCCTTGAGGTGCAGAAACGTCTCTCCAGTTTCTGCTCTGATTGCCACACAGCTTTCCCCTGTCGGGTCCTGTCATCTTCTCTGTGTATCTTCTTAGCTAGAACCAGCATGGCCACCTCACACTTTGATTAGGAACCACATCTCCCATGACTGGTGACTTTCAGGAACTTTCTTGGCATGCCACAGCCATCTTGCCCTGACCACAAACAGTGCCTTAGCCAAAACTCTCTCGTGGTCAAGGTCCTCAAGCCCATCCTGTGCTCACAACTCCACAGCAGGGGTCAGCAAGCTAGGCCTAGGGTCAAACCTAGCCTGTATCTGCATAGCTAGTACCAGGCTGTACCCCTCCTTCCTTCCTGATTTACTGCCTGTGGCTTCTTTGGTGGTGGCAATGACCAGCTAAGCCTAGGATGCTATGGCCCTTTCCAGGAAACGCTTGCAACCCTAGCCCCTAGGTGTTCTCAGCAATGACCCAGAACACCTTCTCCTAGTAGCCAAAGAGAAATGTTCATGTCTCCTGTTTCTGAAAGGATTCTGTCAGTTCCAAGCCATCTTTAACCATCACTGCCACCACTGCCCCCCCAAACCTCCTAGGGCTGTGGGGGAGGGGTTTAATGAGCTAATTCGTGGAGAGCATTAACCATGGTGCATGCACATAATCAGCATTCAATAAATGTTAGCTATTATTATTACTGTCTTTTTTTTTCCCCCAGCACTCTCAGTAGGGAAAATGGGTCCCCATCCCCCACTCCACTCCTGATCTTGCATCCCTTGGCCAGAAGCCAAGGGAGAAAGTAACTGCCCCATTTTATAGCTGGACAGAGAAAGGTCTGGTGGGACCGAGGGCATCATCTTCACCCTCCATGCCTCAGACACAGGCCTGAGGTTTGAGACTACAAGGTCCCACACTTCTCAATGACCCAGAGCTCAGCATCCTTTGCTTGTGCACTTGCTCTTCCCGGAGTCCTGATGCCTGCATCCTTGAACTGTGGACAGCTTGAGTCTTGGGGGGCCTGCAGCTCCCCACTACTCCCTGCCTGTTCACCTAGGCAGGGATGGCTGCTGCCACACAATTTGAACCAATCTCACACTTCAGGTGGAGCTTGCCTAATCAGGGGCGACAGGAAGCCAGAGCGGGTGCAATCAAATTAACAACGCCATGGCCTAGCTCTTTAAGAACAGGGAAACAAAGCAGGCACCAACCAGAAGGTACCCCCTCCCAAGCTGTCCCAGGGGACGCTTGCAGAGCTGGGCTGCCACTGAGGCTGAGCTGAGTGGCTGAGTAGAAACTGCTCCCACCTCCCGGTGTGCCAACGGTGCCCCTTTGTGGTGGCTTATCTCACACTGCCAAGCAGGTCCCGTTCTTGTCGAGGAGCTTGTTAACACGGAGGGAAACACGGGCTTTGTGGGGAGGGAGAACACACTGGGTTTGAGGGAAAGGAATCCCCACCCTGCAACCTCTCAGGCTGCATGTAATCCTTTTGAAAACAAAAGGCTTGAGAGTCTCAGAGAGAGGAAGAAGAGGAGGAGGAGGACACTTTCTCCCCTGACAGGTTGGGTATACAGAGCTCAGAGCTCTGCTCCAGGGCACCTGCTATCTCTGAGAGCTGTCCACCAGAGGGCAAAGAAGGGGGCTTCCAGAAACCCATTTCATCTCCCTGAGACATTTTTTTCAACAGAAAGACCTGGGAGATTAAAGTTGCGCTGTCAGAAAGACTTCCTAAAAAAGCCAAGGCCCTACCTGGGTGGTAGCAAAGACTGACTTTGTTATCATACTTCTAATTGTGGTGGCTTTGAGGACTTTCTGCCTGAGGCAAGGGAAGGACCAGGAATCTGACCCTGTGGTACTATACCCTAGCCGTGTAAAGACCGCCAGGCTGAGGGTGTTTCCACCCAGACCCATCAAGTTACAACCTCTAAGGGTGGAGTCTATACCATGGTAAGATTCTTTTACTTTGAGGGTTTTGTTCGTGCGAAGACGGGGTCTCATGTAGCACACAGTGGCCTCAAACTCACTATATAGCTGGAGGGGACCCTTTATTTCTGATCTTCCTGCCTCCTAGGCCACTTTGCCCAGTTTATGTGGTGCTGGGGATTAAACCCAGGGCCTCACACATGCTAAGCGCAACCAACTGAACTACATGTCCCATGATGAGTTAGTTATTAAGCTCCGTAATAATTCTCCAGTGTCAACAGGAATGAAAACTTCCTGGACCATCCCTAGAACACCCATCTGGGAGAGCATCCTTGGTCCTCAATTTCTAAGCCAGTCCTCTGTCCCCAAGTCAGCCTTCACCACAGCTCTGGCATATTAGTGCCAGGCACCTATTTCACTGGCCCCTAAGCTCTGCCCCACCCTGTTCCTCTGTCCCATATCACAGGGCCGGTAAATTCCCAAATGCCCTGAAGCAGACTCTGACTGGCTGTGTGACCATAGCCTATTTACTTCTCCAAGCCTCAGTTTCCCCATCTGTGAGGATCAAATATCTTCATTCCCAGTGCCTGGTGTATAGTAAGCCCTCAGTCAAATCGAGTTTTCTCTGTGACTGGCACCCAGGAGCCTCATTGTCAGCCACTCAGACTCCGACAAGCCAGGCGGCCTTTGTCTTCCGTTTCTTCCCGCAGGGCAGCGCTTCTCTACTGGGGATTCATAGCCGAAGCTTCCTTCCCTAGTGGCTTGAGGACTGTCAGAAAAGGCAGCTGAGCTCCTGTCACCATAGTGGAGAGGGAGGGAGCCAGGTACAGAGAAAGCCTGCTTCATAGTCCCTACTCCAGCCCCAGCAGCAGACCCAGCCCTTAAGGACTGGCCTCTGCCCCGACACACCCATCTACCTCCTATCTTCTGCCTTCTCCTGGACTCCTCCCAAAAGTCACCCAGGGGTGTGTTGGGGTGCAATCAGGAAGAAGTCTGGGCTAACACTAAAGAAAGGGGCATGGTGAACTGTTAGAGGCTTGATCTCCTCCTTACAGATCGTCATGGTGTGACTTCAGGCAGATTGCTTAACCTCTCTGAGCTTCCACACTGGCAAGGTAGGGGGAAGGGGGAAGAGATCCTAAACTAGCTTCCTTTGACGCAAGGAATGAGGTGCTCTTCAAAACCTAATGCAGTGTTCTGCAAACTTAAGGAATAGACCCATCCCTGCCTAGGAAATGCGACCTGGGGAAAGGGGGAGGGAGCTGAGCTGGAAAGTGAGGTAGGAGCCAGGTTGGCAAGGTTTAGTCCACAGTGTAATGTCTTAGAACTCTAGAGCCTACATCCTGGCACTTGGGAGGCAGAAACAGGTAGATCTCTGTGAGTTCGAGACCAGCCTGATCTATAGAGTGGCTTCCAGGACAGCCAGAGAGACTGGAAGAGAGACCCTGTTCCAAAAAAGAAAAAAGAAAAAAAATCTACCTCTGAGCCCGAGAGGGATGGCAAAACATGTGGGTGCAGAGATGGGAGCGTCCGTCTCATGGTGTTTTAAAAATCTATCGGCCTCTCACATTGAATTAAAATGTAAATAGCAGCTGATCCAGGCAGGACCTCAGGGGCAGCAGGAGCCAGCCTGAGAGTAATTTCACAGACGGAACCGGTAACATCGGATTCTGACAACTGTCCTGTTTTTGAAATTGATTTCCTCTCTCCTGGGCTGGCAGCCCCGGAGGCCCTGGATCTCAGGAAGCATGGCTCTCTGCAATCAGTGGCCCTCTATTCTAGGTCCCTCTCTGCTGTCTGCTGCACCCGCCTGTAAGGCCCCATGGGAGCAGGAGAAGGAGGAGACCATTTAGGATTTAGAGCCTCAGGCCTAACTAGCAGTGGCTGGAGTCCCATGAGCCATCAAGGCTGCCTGGGAGTCACAGAGGACCACAGAACTTCCTTTTCATGGATATGCACCAGGTTGGGCCCACAGAGACTTCTATCCAGGAGTCTCCCCATTAGACCCAGGATGCAGCATGCAGGAGAGCATGTCCGCTGGGGAGCCTTGCCGGAGAAGTGTCTGCATGTTATAGTCATGGAGTCAGGGAATGACTTGGAATCTACCAGGTTGCTGCTGTGCCCTCTACCAACATTTGTCCCATGTTGGGCACTCAGTATCACTTAATGGCACAAGGATGGAAAGCTGTAAGCAATGGGCCTGCTGTCCACAAGTCTCTCAGGGTCACCCCCCCATCTAAAGGGAACAGCATGACAATCCAAGGCTGTCATTAGTATATCCACCCAGGACTCTATCCTCTGCCTAATCATTCCCACTTCTGTCTGGGTTCCTAAAACTCCGGTTCTTCCCTCCCTCCCCAGGGTCCTATGCTAGGGCTGCACCAGCAAGCACAGAGGCCACACATTAGTGACAACCCAATCCCATTTCTGAAAAACAGAGGGCAGGGAGGCAGATGGTGAGAGACAGCCAGCTCTGTCACCACAGCTCAGGGCGAATAGCCCCTGCTGGAAGCCTCAGGTTTCTGTCTGAAGAATGGGTCTGATGAGACTCACTTCCTGTGGTTGGCATCAGGAGAGCCTAGCCAAAGTGAAGCAGTTGCTTTAGGCAACCAGAGCGCTATAGGTGCCAAGGAGGCCATGGAGCTAGAAAGGGAGCAGGAGGGGACTGGGCCTCGCTATAGGGGACAGTAGCTCAGAGTCCCTCTGAGGAGGTCACTCATGGAAAGCACACAGAATATGCTGCCATATGGCATGCTTACCACTGCAGAGGACCACGGAGGGCGTGCGTGCGTGCATGCGTGTGTGTGTATAGACAACGTATACAGAGGAAGTATCGACTCATGGTTCCCTCAGTTAAGCAATCACACCAGGGCCTTGGCATATAGGCTCACATGTAATGGCACCGTGTGAATGTGCAAGAATACGAGAAAGACTGCTTGTGATTGCCTGTTGAGATATGTCTTGGAGTCCCTCCCCCTGCCCCTCTCTCCCTCCCTCCCACGAATACTCCCTCTCTTCCTCCCTTCTCCTCTTCCTTCTCTCTACTTCCTCCTCCACCTTCTCCACATCCTCCTTCTGCTTTGTGGCCCTCACTGTACTACTCAAACCGTCTCGAACAATCCTCCTGCCTCAGCACCCCAATAGCTGGGGCTACAGATGTACCCCACTGTGCTCAGCTTTCCCCCCTCTTTTCAGGGGCACTTCTGCCTGCTATCGATCGGAGTGACCTTGGGGCAAATGGCTTCCCTAAAAAACCTAAGTCTCTTCCCTTGTACAGAATATTACAAGTTGTAATCCTACCATTCATTTAACTCAGTATCAACATACATCACCAGTATAAAAACGTAAGTGAGCTGTCTTATGTCCCTCGTCTCTTTACATTTCTGAAGTCTGCTGTCTGTTTTACATTTATAGTGCCTCTCAATCAGCCCGCCATGTTTCAGATGCTCAGCAATGCGTGTGGCTGACGGATACAGTGCGGTCGAGTGGGTCTTTATCTGTCTGGGCACTGTGATTCTGTGGAATCATCTACCAGAAACATTTTAATCCAGAAGTTTGGTGCATGTGGGCCTAGTTAATGCTTCCCTCAGAGCTGGCGTGGGACATGGGTGACTTGTGGGTGGAAATGGAGCCTGATAGGGCAGGTGCCCTACAAGTACCCATATGTTTATTGTGCCCCCACAGCTGTTCTGTGGGACACAGGGACACCAACTTTAATGTGTTGGAGGCCTACAAAGCTGGTAGGGACAAGTCTGGAGATCAGGCCTCCTGGCCCCCAAATTCTTCAAGCTCCCCTCCTCATCACCTTCAATGGCTTCCTTGAGCTAGCAGTCAGGAGAGCCCTAGGGTGTGGTGCTGGGCACTTGTTACTGTAAAAACATCCAGCCAACCGGACGATGGGCAGCCAGCCCCAGATGTGGTTGCTATGCAGGGCTGAGGAGCCAAAGATCTCTGGAGACACTGCTGTCCCTGATTGTCCACAAGTCTGTCTCTGGGTAATCCGGATTGGAAAGACAAGTGACCCGAAGCAGAGGCACAGGCTGTACACTACTCAAAGGTGCAGCACCCACAGGGTGAGTGGGATCTGACACGGGGTCTGTGCTCTGATTGGCAAGGTGCACGCCCCGGCATGAAGTGGTGTCTGGATAGAAGGTGTCTTGACACAAGGTATAGGAGGCCTGCATGGAAGGCAGAGCCCAGATGAGCAAGCTTCTCACCATGGCTCAGAGCTGAGACGTTTTCCCTGGGATTATTCCTCCCTGTCCCCCTCCCCTTCCAGACTTTACCCTGTGCAAAGGCTAAAGCTGCCCCCATCCTCCTTTTCTACACACACACACACACACACACACACACACACACACACACACACGCAGAATCATGAATAAGATCACCTCTCCCCCATCTACCTTAGGCCCTAGACCCACCCAGGGATTCAGATCCAGGCCTTGCTCATTCCCTGCGGGAATTGCAGAAACAGCTGCATCGCCCCTACCCTAGCATCCCCACCCTCCCCGTAAAACATGGAGGCATCTGCAGTGCGAGGCTCGACTTGTCGATGTAAAACCTCACTCTATATTCCACCCAGGTTTATACGAGTGAATTATGCAAATCTTTGATGGAAAAATATTCCTGCGCACATCCTTGAGAGTGTAAAACCTTAGTCAATAATTCATACTTGGATGTCTCTGACTGCAGGCTTTTTCTTCATTATAACTTACACCTCGTTATTTGTCTTTCGCGTTTTATTGTATATTCTGGTGTAATGCCGTGCATTATAAAGTTTATCTGCTTCGTTATTTGATGAGCCTGGACTAGGGGAATGTGCTAAGACATTGGTACGGGGCCTGGGGCTAGGGCTGCCCCCAGCCCCACCCTGCATCAGATCGACACATGGAGGCCTCAGAGGGAATAGCTGGCTGTGAGGTGAAATCTCAGGGAGCCTGAGGGAGCAGGTGCTGTCCTCCCTTGTTCAAATCATCCCTCCACCCTCAGTCGGTACCTGAGATTGGACCCCTCCAGGTCCACTCCTCCTTTCTCCTTTCTGCTGTCCGTGAAGAGTTGGTTGGAAAGACCAGTGTCTCGCTGGCCATTGAAGTGGGAAGGGGGGTTAGGGCTGGAGAGTGACTTGGCTGCAAGAGAACCTGAGTTTGATCCCCGAAACCCAGCCGAGCCTGATGGCATCACTGTAGCCCCAGCACTGGGGAAACAGACAGTGGAATCCCTGGTCAGACTGGTTGGCCAAATTGGTGAGCTCTGAGTTCAATAACTGACATCAATTTGTGGCCTCTTCCTGGGCTCTGGGGTACACACACACACACACACACACACACACACACACACACACACACACACACACCTACTCAAGCACAAGAAAACGGGAGGAGCCATTGGAAGGGAACAGGCTTTATGTCATTGAACCAAGTTTTGAGACAAGAGAAGACAGGGTCTCTTTCACCCACCATCGCACTAACAAGCCAGTGATGGTCAACCGTGAGCTGCTCTGTGATCTGCAGAACCCGCTGTGAGCAGACTCCACATCCTAGGTCTTAGAGAAAGGCTCCTGGCGAGTGTGGACGGTGCCTTCTCATACATTTCTAGAAACACTCCTCAGATGCCTCCCCTGATCCTGTTGCCCACAATTAGCTCTATCTTCCCAGTCCCCTCCATTTGGGAGGTCAGGAATGTGTTACCCAAGGTGTGGCACAGTGCTTCATGGTCATGTGGGAGCCCAGCACACATTGCTCTGAAATGCACTGAGGGTGTGGACCAAGATTCAGAGATTCTGCCCTCCCTGTTTCTAGTCAAGACACGTAAGTCCATAGTAGGCCCAGCTGTTGGTAAAGCCCCTTGTCATGCGAGTGGAAAGGGCGTCTTAGGGACCACTTAGGACCTTGGCCCTGCCTGGGTGAAACCACAGGATCAGCAGGTGGGGCAGGGGGGGTGGACCCTCCTATTGCCGCTAGAAGTTCTTTCATAATGTCCCTACCAGGCATCCCGTGGAACAAAGTGGAGGTAACCACACCTCAGCCCCTCTGACAAGCAGAGACCCTGGCCTCAGAGCACGATCCTGAACCTGGGGTCCACAGAAGCCCCAGACATCTACAGAGATGATTCCATGGGGCCAAATGTTTGAGTGTGGAGAAATCACATCTTTTTGATGTTAGCCTCAAACTGAAATGTAGTGATTCCCAGTGAACATAAGTCACAAACCACAGCAGTGACAGTGTGTGTACCTGCCTGTATGTGTACACACGTGTGTGTGTGTGTGTGTGTATGTGTGTATGACTGTCACCCATAGAGATGCACAGATATTTTCATGTCATATTTATTGTGGACCTCTCAGAATAGCCTTTGTGCTCACCACTGCTGCAAAAGCAGGGGTAATATAAGACAGTAATTATAAGGCCTGCCACCAGATCTCATCTCATAAAGAATGAGAGCAGAACATACCGGTGTGTGATAAACAATATTCAAAGTTTGCTTGTTAGTGTTTTTAATATTTGTATAACCGTATTTCAATATAGCCGGCTTTCTTTGTAACTATGTCGCACATGTAAAATAAACTGGTGTCAATAGAAGGGCCCTGGAACTGAAAGGGGAAGGAGAGGAAAGTGCCAGGCCTGGATACCAAGGGGCTTCAGGGACAGGTGAACAGGGTGCCCCTTCCTGGGAGGAAGCCCTCTGAGATTGAACAGCAAAGGGCAGAGCTTAGAGGCGGGACATCCAGGGTAGCCACGGGTGGAACAGAGCGAGGGACAGAACTTCTGCCCCACAAGCACCTCCCACCTTCCCCAGGCTGGTCTTGGAATATTCACATCCCCTTGCCTCCTCTTCCTCAGTCCCAGCCATGATCACGTCGCACCCCAACACCACTATTGCCATCAAGGGACATGCCAAGGAGCTGAACTGTACCGCGCGTGGCGAGCGGCCCATCATAATCCGCTGGGAGAAGGGGGACACCGTCATTGATCCCGACCGTGTCATGCGGTATGCCATCGCTACCAAGGACAATGGCGATGAGGTGGTCTCCACGCTTAAGGTGGGTGCCCAGTCCCAAGCCTAGGGACACCTTCCATCTCTGTCCAAGGGAGGCAGATGGGAGGCCGGGAGCCCTTCCCTGCCCCTTCTAAGGTACCTACCATTCCCACCCAAAAATTTCTGCACCAGAACCTCAAGTCCTCTTTCTGACAACCACAGCTCTCTTTATGTGGGTTCCCAGTCTCCTCCATGACCCTTCCTCCCTGCTTGAGTCCTCAGGGCGCACATCCTTCTGCAAGGGGATGTCTTAGCTAGAACTCCTCTGAACCTCCCTCCCAGTCCCCCTAAATGTCCCCCTCTAAAATACCCTCCCTGTCTCCTCCCTTTCCTCTTCCTGCTGGTCATGTCTCAGCTCAAGCCAGCCGACCGTGGGGACTCCGTGTTCTTCAGCTGCCATGCTATCAACTCATACGGAGAGGACCGGGGTTTGATCCAGCTCACTGTGCAAGGTACACTCACCTGCCCACCCGCCCTTTCACCTTCTCTAGGGCCCAGAGGCCCGCAGCCAAGCTGCCTGCTACTATCTCACCTTTGTTCCTCTTCTGTCGCCGCCCAGAGCCCCCTGACCCCCCAGAGCTGGAGATCCGGGAGGTGAAGGCCCGGAGCATGAACCTGCGTTGGACTCAGAGATTTGATGGAAACAGTATCATCACCGGCTTTGATATCGAATACAAGAACAAATCAGGTAGGTGCTGGGACAGATGCAGATGGCGAGGGTTTGCCCGCTGGGGCCTTTCGTGGCACAGAGCCTGCCTGTGCCTCTCTGAAGGAGCAGCACCATCACGTGTACAGTCACTCCCCTAGAGAGAGGGGACGATGGCTAGCTTCGGGAGCTAGGGTAGAAACTGAGATACACCGGTGGCAGGGAAAGATCGGTCCCGCCCATAATAATAATTACTGTCTTATTGGAGCATGATTCTCACTCACGGTCTGACTTAGAGGTGTTTAGTGTCAAGTGCTCTGTGGGGATGTCATGGGTTTGCGGGGTCACCTGGACGGTCTTGGTTTAGGAAGGCAAGTGCGTTGGAGATCAGTGCGATGGGATCACTGGATCCCTACTCCCAGAGACCTTCCCTAGAGCCGCCTTCTACAGCCCCAAAAGCTCTATGCTGCTGCCAAATCACTGCGAGGCACTGTGACGTGCCCCAGTCTAGCTATAGACAGACACCCAGAGATTACATTGAATGCCAAGAAGAAATACACCTGCCAAGGATCATCAGGAAGGGCCCTGCCTGGTCCTTGGTGGACACTTCTCTAAGCGACGTCTGGAGGACTAACTGACAGAGCACGCTGCCTGCAGAGAAAATAGAAGCTTGGAGCCAGGCAAGGAGCAGCTTAGGCTCCACAGACCCCATGCACGGGCACTACACTATGGCCGCCGATGTGCTTTGGAGCAGGGATGGGAAGACAACCTTCAAGCCGAGCTTCTGGCTCTGTGGAACCATGTCTGAGCTCCCAAGAGGCTGGAACAGCACAGCTCCCACCCCCTACCCCCGAGGATGGATGCATGCTAAAAGCCGGCATCCAAGAGCAGAGCAAAGAGGCACTTGAAGTGCTGTAGATGGTAACGGCAGAGACAGCGGTGCAAGGAAGCTGGGTGTGTCTGACTCACATCCAGGCCTCTCGAGAAGCTGAGCACGAGCGTCCCAGAGGCACACGTCACTCCTGTGGGATGGCGCCCAGTCAGTGGGTAGCGGGTGCCCGGGAGATCTTGGCTCCTGCTCCTGTGTTCTTTGTGACTGCTGCTCTGCCCTCCTCCCGGACTGCGCTGCTGCCTGTTCCCTAACTTGACCCTTCCCCAGACAAACCTCTTGAATGAATGGAAACCCTTCCTAGGGCACTGCTTGGCTCAGAGGAGCCACACTCACTGAGAGCATCACCTATCTGGGCGGAGACGTAGAAGAGAGGCAGCCCGTGAAAATGGTATTCTTAAATATGTCCATACCACATCTCCCAACCCCATCCTCCTCTGACTCTTACTGAATAGAAGTGCCGTGAGGAGTAGGCTGGACGGGGGCGGGAAGGCTGGAGTAAAGCTTCACAGATGTCCCCTTGCACACTTAGAGATCCAGAGGCCGGCTCCAGAAGAGCCCACCCACCCAAGCACCTGGCCCATCCTGGCACGTTGGTGCAAGGGCTCCATGAGAACATCAGTTCGCTGTCACCGAGACAAAGGACGTGAGCAGGGCGCAGTTTCTCGGTCTATAAAGTGGGTGCAGAATGAAGAATGTCTGATGGAAGGAGGTCGTGGAGAATTCTAGAAGCGGCTGGTGTAAGGCTAGAGGGAGCCCTTGGCAGCTGTACTCTCCCCTCCCCCGATAGCTCAAAAACCTCATGTGGCAGTTTAGAGCCCCATGGGACTCACAGGCTGAAATTTATGTCTGTCAGTCAGCCACATGGACCGCGCGTGCCAATCTTCCCACTGCCCCCAGAATCATGCAAAAGTCATGTAGTAGAGAAAAGAGAATGAATTAGGAAGCAGAACGTTGCCCTTGGAGAGGGAACGTAACGGCACACGCACGCGCACACACTTTCAGAACCATTACACAGCACTATCCAATCAAATGCAATTCACTGTTAACTGTGTTGCATGAGGACGGAGGACTGTATCCAAGGGAACAGAAGAATGACTCAAAAGAAGGAAGTGGGCATGTGTGTGTGCACACATGTGTGTGCTTATGTGTGTGTGTGCGTGTGCGTGTGCGCGTGCGTGTGTGTGTTATCTAATGACAATCATTCCTAAAACTGTAGACTTAGAATGACCAAATATCAGAATTGTGTGGCCTTTAGCAAGTATTTCTAAAGCATCTTTGAGCATCTCTCTTCATTTTTCTTAGAAGGTAGGGTGATTTTTGAGTCAAGATCCTGCCCTGAAGCCAGGCTGGCCTAGAACTCTCTGGACAGCTCAGGCTGTCCTCAAACTTGCTATGCTCCTGCCTCAGCCTCCCAAATGCTGAGATTATGAGTGTGCAGTACCGTAAACAGAATTCTTGCTTTTTCTTTTGTTTTGTGGTGTTGGGGACTAAAGCAGCCAGGGCCTCTTGAAGGCTAGACAAGCTCACGAGCCTAACCCTTTGCAAAGCGGAGATGGGAATCCCTCATTCTCAGGGAAGTGATGAGGATGAATGGAACATGAAAATGTCCATGGCTCTCTTTTTGTGTCTCTGCCCCACCACCTCCTGCCCCAGACCACACCCAAGCTGGGTCTCGACCATCTGCTCACGATGCCCCGCACCTTGGCCAGGTTTTCTGCCATGTTGCTCGTCATGCTAATTCTCCAAGGGAAATTACCAAGCCTGCCCTTTCTAAGCCACCATGTTCACGCTGCCTTTTCCCGGCCCCAGGCAGTAGAGTAATAATACATGAGTCTGAATGATAAATAGCACCGTCCACACAAATCTGTCAGACGGTGCTGTGCGCACTGAAAAATGCAGATGCCACATTTGCCTCTGCTCACAGGACAGGGGACTGGCTTGTCTGAGGATCGCCCTCAAAGCCAAGAACACCGTCTTAGGGGCCAGCCAGCTTGGGAATTTTCTGGTCCCTTGGTAACGTGGTTTCAAGTGTTGTTCTGTGGGAACTGGGGTGTGAGATGTTGACATTTGCTGCTGTGACCCCCCCAAGAATCCCTGTGACACTGAGAGGGTGCCGTGCAGGAGGCGTGCTTTGGAAGTGGGACGCAAGGGGGAATCAGGCGCAGAGGCTGGATTCGCGTTCCCCTCAAGGCATCTCGTCTTCCCCCGAACCCTCTGCAGTGAAGTGGCTCCTGGAACGGCCAAGGCCCAGGCTCCTCTCAGGGAGCAGCCTTCTGAGAAATAGGCACAACCATCTCCCCAGCCACTTCCTTACTTTTTAAGGAGAACATTTTGCATCATAAACCCTTTGATGAAGGAAGGATGAGAGAGCCCTTAATGAAATATGTTAATGTGGGCAAGGCAGGCACATATGAAAGGGAATATTAAAGAGACAATCTTCAACAAATCCAGCACAGGGCTCCCAGAGAGCAGAAGAAAACAGGCCCCGGAGTTGAACTGCTCAGCGTCAGAGAGAAGGCCATGACCAAGTCTGGAAACTCAGGAGAGCCCTCCAAACATGACTTGGACGCATTAGCCATGAAGGGTCTCCAGG
Source organism: Rattus rattus (assembly GCF_011064425.1). NCBI lineage: Eukaryota > Metazoa > Chordata > Mammalia > Rodentia > Muridae > Rattus > Rattus rattus. The sequence goes on from NC_046161.1 coordinate 40,238,694, forward strand.
AGACAGGTGTTCTAAGCCAACATAAAAAAAATGATTTGGGAGTGAGGCGGTGGTGGGGAACACCTTTAATCCCAGCACTCAGGAGGCAGAGGCAGGAGGATCTCTGTGAGTCTGAGGGTCCACAGAGCAAACCCCAGGACAGGCACGGGTACAAAAAGAAACTGTCCTGAGAAAAAACAAAATAAACAAAATAAAAGGGGGAGGGGGACACAAGGTCAAATCTACCTACAAACAAGGGATAGGAGAAGGCGAGGAGCTGCTGACTGGGACAGACTATCCCCTTCATTCCCGAGACTGGCAAATGAGGAAGGCAGGGGAAGGAAAGCAAAACCCAGAGGGACTCCAAATTCAAAGTAAAAACCCAAAAAGGTGGCTCTGATCTAAAAGCCAGTGACAGGTTTTGAGAAGTCAATACTTGAAATGCGGGGGTAAGGACCAAAGCCTTAGACATGACTCCTGTCTTCAGAGGACTGGGGGCCTTCTTGGGCAACGCTCCTAGAACAGTGAGCTTCAAACTATGATGCTGTGCAATGGCTACGGTGTGTGCTCCTGGGAGGCTGAGGATAGGGACATGATCCAGGCCACAGGGCTTGGTCCTGCTGTAAAACTTCCTCTTTACCCAGTAGCAAGGGAAAGAGATTGAAGAGCTTCGTGAGAGGAGACGGCAGGATCTGGTCTGTGCGTTGAAAGGAGCCTAAGTACAGTACATGCCCTTGAGAGGGGCTCAGCTATATATGCAGGAGGAATGGCAGCCATGGGGCCCGTAGGGGGAGGGGTAGCAGACACGCAATTAGCTGGAGAGAAGACTGAGAGAGAAAACCGAGAGATGACAACAATGGTTTGGGCCAGGTTAGGGATATCAATGGAGAGAGCCCTTATATAGTCAAGAGCACATGGGGCATAAAAGCTATCAGACCTGATAGTAGAGGAGAGAGAGGGGAAAGCCTGTGTATGAGGAGTGCATGGTGTGTGAGGAGGAGGGCATAGGTCGGAACCTGGAAGCAAGCGTCCATTGAGGTTAGGCTCAGGGGAGCTGCAGCTGCAGAAAGCCAGCAGAACAGGCCCAGGAGAGAAGCAGAATCCAAGAGCTTTCTCAGAAAGCCTAGAGAGGAGCAGTTCAGAGAAAGGGGGAAAGGGAGAAGGAGATGGGCAGGGCCCATTGACAGGCCAAGCGGGTGATGGGACTTGCTGTTGCAGAGGCCCCGTGCAGTGGAAATACAGCCCCGACATCAGAGGAAGGCAGGACGCGTCAATGGTGCATTTCTAAGCCATCCATCGCTGCCCCTGGAACCGCACAGGTGCCTGGCGGATGTCAGTACCTCTTTGTGGCCCCTGTTTTCAGACACATCCCGCGCGGCTCTTCCCTTTGCCTGGGCTCATCAAAAATGAATGCACTGACTTCTGATCACTCTCCCGCTCCCATAAACACGGGCAAACCCAATGTGATTTGTGAGCTGGCACCAGCTCCCAGGACCCCACATACAGAGCCATGAGCACCTGCCTCCCCATGGCTAGTCCGTTCCATCCCGAATCAAACGGGCATCCACGGCAGGTAGGAACCTGCTATTTGCAATTCTAGCTTCACCTGTCAGCCACAGAGTGGCTCTCTGGGTGGCTGGGGTGTTTTTAAAGACAAGAAGAAAATAATGTGTTTCTGAGCATCCGCAGACTGCCACGTCGTTAGCTTGGCTCCAGCAACCGATGAATTAAATGCAAAACTACAGGCTGGAGTTGGGCCGATGCCCTCCACAGATGCTAAGCCTGTGCAGCTGAAAGCTGTGTTTTTAAAGGAATCAAGACCTCATTTAACCAGAAATGAAATCGTAGGATTCTGATGTGTTCAGGCTACATACATAAATGTATGTGTGTGCGTATGTATGTATGTATGTATGTATGTATGTATGTATGCGTGTGTGCATGCATGTATATGTGTACTTTGGACTGTCAAACTGGCTCAGTGAACAAACTCACATGGTAGGGAAAACAGACTCCTGCAAGTTGTCCTCTAACCTCCATATGCACATGATTCCCTGTATTGTGTGCACATATGTGTGCACTCATACACGCACACATACAGAGATCCACGCGTTTATTTTAAAACGTAACAGAGAGTCTTAAGAATCTTCTTAAGGGCTGAGAGATAGCCTACTCAGCAGCAAACACAAGATCTAGACTTCAATCCCCAGACACCTCATTAAAATGCCAAGCACAGTGGCACACACGTGCAACCCAGAGTTAGGGGAGGCAGCAACAGGGGGGTCTCAGGAGCTTACAAGCAAAGCAGTCTAACCTGGTAGTGAGTTCTAGGTTCAGTGAGAGCCCCTGTCTCAAAAAAGAAAAAAAATCCTTTGGTAGAAGGTAACTGAGGAACACTGAGATTATCCCCCAGCCTCCACACCCATGCTAACACACTTGGATGCACACATGCATACATGCTAACACACTTGGGTGCACACATGCATACATGCTAACACACTTGGGTGCACACATGCATACATGCTAACACACTTGGGTGCACACATGCATGCATGCTAACACACTTGGGTGCACACATGCATAAATGCTAACACACTTGGGTGCACACATGCATACATGCTAACACACTTGGGTGCACACATGCATACATGCTAACACACTTGGGTGCACACATGCATTTAAACTATCTTCCTAAAATCGGCCTACAGTTGTAGCCTCCTTTCCTGCCTTCAGGATTAAACTGTAGAAATGTGGCCTAACCTTTCCCACTGAGACTTTTCCAGAACACTACATGCCCCAGTGGATTTCCAAGCAGAGCCCGTCAGTATGAGCAGGGCTATCTGACCATGCCCAGAAAACACTTTTAAGCTCTACTCTCAGCTGGATTCCTGGGTCTTTGCCATTTTTCCCCAAAAGTGCTAAGGTGGGGAGGAGGGAGGCACTTGATCAAGCCCTCTGGGTTGGGAAAGTCCTGGCTCAGCCATCATTGTAACTGCAACCCTGCTTCATCTTGTTCTAGAGTCCCCTGGTGGGGACAGCAAGCATGGGTGGATGGCTAAGTTCCTCTGGAGATGCATAATGTTTACAGCCACAGGATCCCTGAGTTGCATTTATCTGGCATTTTCCGTGTTCTACAATTTTGCTAAACATTAGCCCTGGAGTGGACTGCCAGTCTCCTTGCATGAATTGAATTGTGAACACATTAATCCTTTCTGTTGGCCCCTCGTTCTGAAGATTCTGCCACCTTACATCTTTGTAGCTGCTGCAGGAAAGAGAGTAGGGTTGGGCTGTGCACTCTGGCACTTGATCCGTCCCCTCCAGCCTCACACAGAACTCTCAGATCCTGTCACAGGTGCACGAGGAAGGGATATACAGAAGCAGAGGGCAGGGGGAAGGGGGAGGGGTCCTCACTTCCCCTTTCCCGCAGGGACGCTGGATGAATGGGTATCTCACGGTGAGGATGGTAAATCTCACATGTACCAAAAGATGCAATAAGAAAGGCACCGTCCAGCAGACCAGGGGATACTGAGCAAGTGATGACCTTAGTGGACATTAGAAAGCATCCTATCTGTTCTCATCTTCAGTTCAGCTCACAGGCTTGCAGGACAAAGGGAAGTCTGGCTTCTGCCAAGCTGGAGCTTCTTCAAAGGACCCTTTATAGTCCCTGTGAAATTACTAAGGCTTCTCCTCTCTGCTGTTGATGTAAGCTGGGCCCCTCTAGCTTCCAAGAACTAGCATAGATGGACACTTGAGGCTGAGGTGGGGACAGGTCCCAGAGTTCTCAAGGCTGGGTGTGTTTTGAAATGGTTGTCTCCTTTGCAGATTCCTGGGATTTTAAGCAGTCCACCCGTAACATCTCCCCAACCATCAACCAGGCGAACATCGTAGATTTACACCCAGCATCGGTGTACAGCATCCGCATGTACTCCTTCAACAAGATTGGGCGCAGCGAGCCGAGCAAGGAGCTTACTATCAGTACAGAGGAAGCCGGTGAGCACCTCTCCTCTACCCCGCCCCCGCTGCCCACGGTCCTGGGACTTACAGACACCAGTCTCCACCAACCCTGCTAATTCACAGTGGGCTTGTAGTTTGGAGAGGGTAGAGAGAGAAATCCAGAAATGTCTTTTATGAGTCAAAGAGAGACCACAGTTTTCTGAGGGGTTGTTTTTTGTTCTACCGGTTTTTTCCCTCTTGGTTTGGGGGGGAATGAGGGGAGGAGCTGTCCGTGGTCCTGTCTTGCTTTCCTGGGCTCCAGCCTATGTTGGAAAGATGCAGGGCTCTGCAAGGCAAATAGTCTTATTTGAGTCCTCTGGGCCAGTGGCCTTTGCCACATTGTGTGTGTGTGTGTGTGTGTGTGTGTGTGTGTGTGTGTGTGTGTGTGTGTGTGTGTGTGTGCGCGCGTGCGCGCGCACGCGCACGCGTGCGCGCGCACGCGCACGCGTGCATGTGTGTGTGTAAGGTATGTTGGGGGGGTCAGGAGGGAGCAAGCAGATGCACACACCCTTATAGATGGGTATATATCAGAGGACAGCCTCAGGTAGGTTCCTGAGGTACTATCCACCCTTTTTTGAGACAAAGTCTTTTACTGGCCTAAAATCCACCAAACAGACTAAGCTGGCTGGCCAGCAAGCCCCAGGGATCTGTCTGCTTCTGCCTGTCTGGGGTTGGGGCTGGCAGTGTTAACCACTACACTCAGATTTTTTTACACAGGTTCTGGGAATAGAACACATGCCCTTGGAGTTACAATACTTACTGGCTGAGCCGTCCACCTGGCCGCAGATTTTTTAACAAAAATTTGAACAAGATTTCCCTTTACTGTACTTTCTTATGTGCATTATTGTAAAACAAAATGATACAGAAACATTCCTAAGACATCGGAGCACAATGTTATGAACGATTATAAAGTTTAAACTGCCAGGTCCCACTCTGATAAACAGCCACCGACTCTGTCACCTGTGTGTGGACTTCCCCCTCCTCAAAGGTTCTTCGGGTGGATATGAGGACACACGGTTGTTTCCTCCCCCAAGACGTGACTTAGTGTTGCCTCTTCTATGTCCCCAGCTCCCGATGGGCCTCCCATGGACGTCACCTTGCAACCAGTGACTTCACAGAGCATCCAGGTGACCTGGAAGGTAAGTGAGAAGCCATCTTGCCTGCCCCTCTTCCAACCCCCTGAATCCGGCAGACTCACCAGTCTCTTTCCATACAGTACCCATGTCTGTTTTCTCATTAGACACAGGTACAGTAGGAGGAGGATGGGAGGAGAGGAAGGTAAAAGGAAGGTCCCTTCTCAATCACTGCTCCCTCACATCCTGGCCATCTGGCGAGGGACCACACCTGGCAAGGGATGAGATGAAGAACTTGCCAGTGCCAATGTGGGTTCTGCCCACCTAGCAGTTCATCCTTAAACCCAATGTTACCACACTAGAGGGTAGGAACTCAGTTTGATTTTGTGCAACACTCCCCTCCTACAGCATCAGGGTAAGATCAGACAGGAGTGTGAGTGTGTGGGGGGCGGGGGGTTACAAATGCACACACACTCATGTGTCCCACAGCACGTATGCTGAGGGAAGAAAGCAAAAACAACTTGTGGGAGTCAGTTATCTTCTTCTACCCCATGGGTCTGTGTGATACAATTCAAACGATCAAACTTAGCAGCAAGTGCCTTTACCCACTGAGTCATCTTTCCAGCCCGGGGTTGTTTTTGAAACCCTAGCTGGCCTTCTAGGGCTGGGGAAGGTTTCAGAGAAAAGAGGTTAGTGACCGGTGTGCACAGGCGCTGCAAGGGCCTGAGAACACAGGCAGCTGGGGCAGCTGCTGCTTAAGGATGTCTTAGAGGAGGCTCCACGGATGAACCAAGAGATGAGCAGGACCAAGGGTTGGAGTCCTCCTGGGGAGCTCTGGCCCTGTCCCCTGTCCTTCCACATACACAGATGACCCAGTAACTTCATGCCTTCCTGAAACTCTTCAGCACCCAGTCCCCAGGACTTGCTCCGACAGGAACTCGTCTGGTCCTCTCTCTATTCTTGAGGGTGACTGGAAAGGTACTGATAGCAGCAGCCAGCTGAGGCAGCCAAGGGTGTTGAGATGCGAGGTGACTTGCCTATAGTTGCTCAAGTATAACAGAGTCCAAGGCACACAGACTGGATTCCCAGACCTATCTCTTCACTACAGTATACTGGGCTGGAGGGGAGCCTTCTTTGGACATGACCTCAGTCCTCCAAGTGCATTCCAGTCTTGACATGGACCTTGGGGTGGCTTCATCTTCATGGACCTTCAGTCTTCCATACGTGTGTGCACGCTCACACAGCAGGGACAGCCTTGTCTCTTCCCTCCTGAGAGAAGCGGCCAGAAGATGTGCTTCTACCTGGTGCCTCGTATCAGCCGCCCTTTGTTGCTGCTGTGATAAAATATTTGATGTCGGCAAATTAAGGACAGAGGGTCAATTTGGGCTCATAGTTTGAGGGATCGGTCCATCACAGTGGGAAGGAGCACAAGGGAGTGTGCACCGTCAGCAAGCACACTTGTTCCTCTTCGTTCAGTAGGGACATCATGAAGGGAACCACTCACACTTGGGATCATTCTTCCCATGTCCATTAACCTGATTCAGAAATTCCTCACAGAGATGCATGGCCCCCTAGAAAAAGCCCTCGAGATTCAGATCTGGGCCCCAGAGCTTTTCCAGAAGCTGAAGGTAAGGCCGATTCCCCGCCCCCACTCCTGTCAGCAGTTCTGAACTCATCTCTTGGGACTACACAGAGGGAGCCCCGAGGTGGAGCCAGAGAACTGTGTAAAACACCACCGAGGCATTTGCTACAAAGTTCTGACCCAGAGCCGAGGTCGATAAAAATTTAAAATCAAATTTATTTCTCTAAAAGTCTCATAATGAAAAATAAAATTGATTAGAAAGTTAGAACTTCAGAATGAACCAGCAAGTCAATAAATTTGGGCACTGACTTCTCATGGGGATTTTTTTTTTCACACAGAGAACAGATTAATGAAAAATAAAGAATCACTTGAAAGATAAGTCACTCCGCTTTAGGACTCTCCGTGAGATGGATCACCCCTGCTCTATGACATAAATTTGCAATCAGCCCTATTGATTTCTTAATGCTTCAAAGAAATATTGTTAAGATTGATTTAAATCCCGAGTGTGCATGTTTGGGAGGGAGGGAGAGGTAGGGAGAAAGAAAAGGAAGAAGAAGAGAGAAAAGTGAGTGACAGGGAGAGAGAGGGAAGGTATGTCAAGATTTGTATAAATTCGTGAAATGGAGATGTACATCAGGGGCACTTGAGCGCTCGCCCAGGGCTTCTGCCGGTGTGCATAGTTGTGGTCTTGTGTACAAGCATACCGTGGCGTGCGTGGCCCTGGGTCGTGTGCATAGGTGTCTGTTGTGATATAGATAGCCCTCGGTCGTGTGCACAGAGATATAACTAGACAAAGATAGACAAAGATAGCCCTGGGTCAAGCATACACATGTATGCATGGTGCACACAACCCTCTGTAATACGGACAGGGCTAGACCATGGGATATAGAGTCCTGGCTGTGCAAGGTACTGTACGACGATGTGACTGTGTACATGCCATAGCCGAGTGTCTGAAGTGTGTAGGAATGAGTGTATTGTGCTCTTGAAGCTGAGTGTGTGCCTCCAGTATGTAAGTGTGTGTGTGAGTGTGCACAAGCCCCAGCTGCACAGATAGTCACACTTTTCAGGATAGTGTGCGGAATTGCCCAAGTGCAGAGAGAAGACGATTCCGGCAATAATAGCAAAACGTCAAGTCAATTACACACACACACACACACACACGCACACACACGCACACGCACACACACACACACACACACGCACACACACACACACACACACACACACCCCTTATTTAGTGAGTTCAAAACAATTACATTAAATTAAAAACTTAATTTTATTGAGTTAACAGTGATCTTAAAAATGCAATTAATTTAAAACATTCATTGAATTAAAAGAAACAGTGGGGCTATTTTACGAACTTAATTGTTTTTTTTTTATCTCACTATTTTTTAGTACAATAAAAGGTGGGCTTTTAAATTAACTTCATTGTCTTGAAAACCCTGGCTCCAGCTAGTTTTATATGCATGGAAGTGGCTGTGCTATCTCAATTTAAAGTTGAGCAGGCCCTGTCCCTGAAGAAGGCAGTTTCTATTTGAGGATCTCACCGCATCTGGCCACGGGCAGGTGTGGGGATTAGGATGTGTTTGGAAGGATCTGAACACGTGTTCATAGCATCTCACAGGCACGGATTACACAGCCAGGGTGGGGGTGTCGTGTAAGATCCTGCCGAATACTGGTGCTCATGTGCCTATGTCTCCTCTCAACACTCCTGTATACGTGCTTGATTACGTGCAGCAGAGTTTATACCAGGACTCAAACTTGGGGTGAGAACGTTTCCCAACCTGGACTCTTCATGCTGCTAGAATGTTCTCTGCTCTGGTCTTCTGGCCCTCTGGGATTGGTCCTTCATCCCCACCCTCCTGACATCTCAGACCTTTCATCTCTGGGCTGCCCACAGGCCCCACCCTCATCACAGCTCCACCCTCATTGTGCCCCACCCTCATCACGGCTCCACCCTCATTGTGCCCCACCCTCATCACAGCTCCACCCTCATTGTGCCCCACCCTCATCACAGCTCCACCTCTGACCACTGCATCTGGGGCAATGCAACCTATCCCGGAAGGATCTGAGCCGGGCGAAAGTCAAGAACTCTTTGTTTTATGCTTTGGTTTTTTATCTTCGGGAGATTTTTCAGTATAAAATTTACACTTTGTAGCCATGTCTACGAGTGCTGTTCAGGAGGCTGGGAAGATGGCATTGTGGGTAAACTGCTTGCTAGGCAAGCATGAAGACCTGAGCTCTGACCCCAAAGGTCACATAAAAGCCTAGCGCCCAGATGCATCAGCAACCCCAGTACTGGGGCAGGGGACAGAGACGGAAAGCTCTTGGGTTTAGCCAAGACAAAGGAAGCACAGAAGAACCAATGAGAGAGTCTACCTCAAAAATAAGGTAGAGAATTATGGAGGAAGATGTTTAGGTCTCCACATACGCACACACCCTCACAGACGAATGGCACACACACAGACACCACATGCACACCACACGATTTTTTTAATCTAAAAAATATAGTTCAGTGTCAATTCACACATTCATGGAACTGTGCAGCCTTCACCATGAGCTATTTTTCAATACTTGTCCATTACCTTAACTGAACTCTATGCCCTAAAGCCCTGCTTCCATCCCCTAGAAACTTGTGTTTCCCATTTCTGTGAATTCACCCAGTCCAGAACCCTCTGTAACGGGGACTTTACAGTGCCTGTCTTTTGTGACTAGCTTACTTTACGCAGGGCGTCGCCTGAGTTCATCTATCCAGTAACTTTTGTCAGCACTTCACTCCTTTCCTGGCTGCGTAATATTCCACTGTGTGGGTAAGCCACATCTCGATGATCCGTTCATCTCCTGTGAATGTGCTGCTGTGGACACAGATATCCAAGAAACACGGGTCTCTGCTTCCGGTCCTGTGGGGTTTATACCCAGAAGTAGGATCATACAATCACGTGGGTCATATGGCGACTTAATGTCTGGCTGCTTGAGAAACAGCCAGATTGTACTACTGTTATACTGCTTGACATTCCTGCCAGCGATGTGGGAGGGTACTAACTTTCCCACGTATGCGTTATCAATAATGTGTGTGTGTGTGTGAACAGAAAGTACAGAATACTTTCTCTTATCTAAATTCGTTGCTTACGTCTCTCTCCCTCAGATCATTTTGTCTGAGGTTCAATTCTTCTAGACCCTTTAGCATCCAGGTTTACACACACACACACACACACACACACACACACACACACACACACACACACACCTGTACTCAGAGCACACTCTATGACAGACATCATTATAGACACGGATACACGGAAGAGTCAATACGCCTCATCTTGGTGACATTAGGTTCCTCTGGGGCAGGTGTTCAAACACAAAAGTAAACTCTATAGAATGTCAGAAGCCAAGGAATAAAAATCAGAGGCCAGAATAACCCACTAATAACCCACTTATCACAGCTAAAAGCTGTTTCATAAAGAAGGGACCTCTCCTCAAGGACATGACAGGAGAGGGACCAGAGTGACAGTCACGAGTCTGGGAAGAACAGCATAGAAGGCTCTGTGAGAGGATGGGCTCTGAATCTGAGACTCAGGGTCACAGAGGGCCAGGGTAGCCATAAAGTCCTAAGGGTTCAATCCAAGTGAAACGGGAGCTTTTCAATGTCTGGGCACAGAGTAACGATGGCTGTAAGAACAAAGACATCTCCAAGTGTCACTGTGTCTTTGTCCTTGGCCCTCCCCCTGGTACACAGGCACCAAAGAAGGAGCTGCAGAATGGAATCATCCGGGGATACCAGATTGGCTACAGGGAGAACAGCCCCGGCAGCAATGGGCAGTACAGCATTGTGGAAATGAAGGCGACGGGGGACAGCGAGGTCTACACGCTCGATAACCTCAAGAAGTTCGCTCAGTACGGCGTGGTGGTCCAAGCCTTCAACCGGGCCGGCACGGGGCCCTCATCCAGTGAGATCAATGCCACCACCTTGGAGGATGGTGAGGGAAACCACAAGGTTGGGAGCAGGGGGTCAGGTTCTGCCAGGCAGACCCAGGGCCTGGGCCTACAGTGATGCTGGAGGCAACACGAGCTTCCGGGGCGCTCTCCTTTGCTCTCTACTGCACTGATAAAACATGGCCCAAAAGCAACCTGAGGGAGGGTCAGTCTCATCTTACACTCCCAGGTCACACTCCATCACTGAGGGAAGTCAAGGCAGGATCCCAGAGGCATCAACCAAAGCAGGAGCCATGGCTTTCTCTCTAGGATGTACTCCGCATGCTTTCTTGTGAAACCCAGGACTGTCTGTCCAAAGGTGGCACCGCCCACAGTGAGCTGGCTCCTCCCGTATCAACCACTAATCAAGAAAATGCTCCACCAACTTATTTACTGATGGAGACAATTACTCAACTGAAGGTCCCTCTTCCCAGAGCCTCTAATCTGTGTCAAGTTAACGAAACCTAACTAACACTCTTGCTACCCCGCCCCCCCATCTCCTCTTACCGAATGGCTCCCAAGGGGCCTTGATCCACTCATCAAATATAGCCTGAGCCCATGAGACCACTCTCTACCCCTCACTTGCTGATGGCCTGCCCTTGGCCTACCTGTAGGACATTAGCCTGTCTATCCCCATTCCTGTATCTCTCTCCTTCCTTCTGGACCCCTATCTCCTCTCTGACCAAGCTTTCCCCTCATTCTAGATTCAGTTTCTCCTTCAAAAAAAAATGCAGATGTGCCCAGTTACCCTTGTTCTTCTAGGCTGCAATGTGTCCCCATCTGCTTTTAGGGTGCAAGACGATATCATGGAGTTAAGAAACTCTCACCGCTGGTTGGCAGAAGAATTTAGAGTCTGGTTCTTAAAAACACAGCCGAATGAGGGGGCACACATCTTTAGTCCTTGGAAAGCAGAGGCAGGCAGACCTCTGTGAAATGAAAGTCACCCTGGTTTACACAGTGAGCTCCAGGTCAACTAGAGATACATAGTGAGGCCCTGTACGAACTAAATAAATCTTAGCATCCTGATAACTAGAAAAGCCCCCACAGTCTGATAGTAAATGAAAGTGCCCATATTCTCCAGAGATGGGGAAGAACAGGAACATGTCCCTGGTCCACACACAGGAAAGATATCAGCTGGGGCCTGACCCTGCATTAGGTTCAGATAGGAGGTAGGGTCTTGACACCTCCAGAGGAGGATTCAGGCAGTCAGTCTCTGTCTCTGTCTCTGTCTCTGTCTCTCTGTCACACACACACACACACACACACACACACACACACACACACACACACACACGCCTAGAAAGCAGAATCAAGGAGATGCAGAAGAGTCTCCAAAGCTTCTTCCTCCATCCCAATTGAAAGTGGGAGGCAGAGGAAAAACTGTCTGGATCCTGAGTCTACTTTTCCCAGAAGAAGAGGGTGCAGTGCCCCTGCTGAAAAACCCAAGCACTCCATCACTGTGGAGCCAGGCCCTGAGCTTAGGTGTGCCCTTTCCTCTTCCTCTCTGGAAGTGCAGCCCCCGCTGAGAGGGAGTCAGGCCAGAAACCCTGCAGAAGCTTATCCTCACCGTTCTGAACCTTGGCACTGTCTGGGCCTTTCAAATGCTGGTTTCTAGGCCTCCGTTCCCAGATTCTTCTCACTGTTCTAGGGCACAGCTGAGCTTTGGGACCCCAGATCTGAGTGGGGAAACGGGGAGGAAAGGCTGACAGAAAGCAGAGAAGTGCAAAGAGCCTGGAGGGGCACGGTCACACTGTCCTGGTCTCCGAGCTACTCCCACAGACCTGGCTGGGCTGAGGAACACCAGCTTGTCACCTTCCAGGCTGAAGTATCAATTCAGGTGGTGCCTTGGCTCAGGAGTTTGGAAGCCTGTCAGTGTTCACTGGACCCCAGAGCTCTTTGTAACAGGGACTCCAAGGTGATGATGATGCGGAGTGCAGGGGCAGCTGCTGCTGCTGCTGCTGCTTGTGGTCCATAGGGTACCCATGAGAGCCAGAGCTGGGTCAGAATTCCCAGAGTACAGCCAAGACTGGCAGCAGTTAAGTTCCCTATCTAGTTATAGATATAACAGCCACGATGAATATCCAAGCTGGAACCCCTGCGTCCCCTGTGCTTGGGAGCAAGACACTCCAGGAAGGTCTGTCTGGAGTCAGTGCCCAAACCCAGAGCCCAGGCCAGCCTGCCCCACCCTAAGCTCTCATCCTTCATCCCTCATCCCCAAACAGTCCAGACCAGGACCTCAGAGGAGGAGAGCCTCTGTCGCACAGACAGGGCCCTTGGAGTTTCCGCCAGAGAGGACTCAGCTCGGGCTGTAGAGTCCTTTTCTAAACAAAGGAAGAGAGGGGAAGAAAGTCTCCCCGTGCAGTTGCTCAGCAGTTCTTCATACTTAATTAAGGCCCTCGTTAGCCTGTCAGATCCTGATCGTTTTCTGGCAATATCAGCACTCCTCCTGGGGTATTCAAGGGCCCCTGCCTTAGCAAGAGTGTCTTTTCCATAATTGTATTACCTTCATTTTGTTCGAACGGGCGATCTGTATTAGTTTATTACACTGGGTCCCTAATTACATGGTGCTTATATTTTTACACCTAAGTAATATGAAACAATAATCACTCTCAAAGAGGATCGTTAGGATGATGTATTATCATTTAAATGCTCATAAAAATTAGAGTTGCCTCTTGTGGGGCAACGGGATCTAATTACCTTCCCTCCAGCCTCTGCCTCCTCTCTCCCATTCACGGCAGATCAGACTTGTTCTTTTCCTCTGTCCTGGGCTCCTTGGAAGCTAGCACAAAGTGTTGCTGAAGTTCTTCTTAGCAGAGAAAAACCCCCAGTGTTTTGCTCCCATTGTGAGAAAGGGCAAGTGACCCACAGTTAACCCAAGATAAGGGACTTAAGAGCCACAGAGGGAGCTATCAGAGTCAAGGCAAGCAATCACCCACGTTGGCCTCATGCTGTGGTTTCAGGACATCAAGACATTTGAGCATGCTCTTAAGTGGACATGGGACAAGAAGTAAAGGGTCCAGAAGTCCTGGTAATTTCCGTGCGAACTTTCCAACCCTATACCAAGTTCCATTGAGAGCCCCTTTCTTCTTCTCTTTCCCTTCAGCTTAGCCCCAGAACAAGGAATCCCCCAGGTCAGACCTGGGTTCAGATCATCTTTGGTCAGTGAGCACCAAGGAGCTAGCAGCCCTCAGCTAAGATACTGACTGGGACTTGATTGGCCTCCCAAGCCAGCACATCCATCTTGTGGCTCTCTGTTATGGCCTACTGAGGAGATGCCTGGTCTACGCCCAAGTTCTTCCCTTTCTCCAGAATCTAACAGAATCAGGACTACCTTGCCCCCTCAGCTGGCGGCTGAGACTGGAGAGATATCTAACTGCTTCGGACGGAAGCAAAGGACAACTCCCAGAGCTCTGTGTCAGACAGTCCCTCCACTCACCTAACGCTATATCCCTACAATGTAGGGCAACAGGGCCCAGTCTGAGACACGTACATCATGCTGTCTCTCATACCATAACTGACTAACCATTGATTCCCGCCTCTGCAGTGCCCAGCCAGCCCCCAGAGAATGTCCGAGCTCTGTCCATCACTTCTGACGTGGCTGTCATCTCCTGGTCGGAACCCCCACGAAGCACCCTCAACGGGGTCCTCAAAGGCTACCGGGTCATCTTCTGGTCACTCTACGTTGATGGAGGTAAGCCTTCTGGGAATGATGGCTGGGTCTGGGCTGATTGGCTTGTATCCCTTGGGATTTGCTCCAGGCTTAGTTAGAGCTGACAGCTCTGAGTGATTTAACAGTAAGAGAATAGATCAGGGTCCACTTGCACATGTCCTTTTTAGCCTGGAATCAGAGCCAGATCTAAGGTCGATGTCATGTACGTGGTCACCTACCTGGTGATGGGGACAGTAGATACCAGCCATACCTAGACAACAGCACACACAGGAGTCATCGGGACACTGAGGCACATTCGCTATTCTAACAACATGTTGAATTAGTCTAGGGGCAGATGGAACACACAAGTGTATCCTGAGGGGATCTTTTCAGTGTCGGGGAGAGGGTGGCCAGGATTAGTACCTGCAGAAAGCTGTCTTCATCTAGAGTTGTTTTCAGCCTGGAGTGGTGAGCAAGGAAGCAGATTTATTCAAACCTAGGGAAGCCACCCCTTGACCAAACTCAGGTGGTGCCAGGTGGGCAGGAAGATGTGAGTCCGACTGCAAGCAGTGACCTGGGGGCGTGTGAGGGGTGGGGCCTAAGATGTGAGTCCAATGCAGGGAGCAACCTGGGACACGGGAAGGGAGGGGCCAATCTCTCAGTAGCATGAGAACAGCCTCAGGAAGCCTTCTTTGCCTCAGACGCTGGCGGGTTTATGGAGTCTCAACAAACACATCGGCTCTCAAGCCCAGTAGTGTATACAAAGACCTTCCAGGACCAGGAAGTGTGTAGGACACAGAACTAGAGCCTGGGCATCCCTAACTGTGCACACAAAAGTTTCACTCACTTCAGCAGAGCTCAGATGAGTTTACATCCTAGTCCTGAACACCCTGTCTCCCAGGCTCCTGCACCCTTCCCTCTGGAGGACCTGGGGGTACAGCTCACAGCCACCTGTCCAGGTTGTTGGCACCTCCCTCCCCACCTGGACTCTGCTGGGAGAGCATCCCTGATCCATTTTCTCCTACCAAAGCCAGAAAGCTTCAGTCTTATCGCTTGCTTGACCCCTGAAGGTCTCCCAAGACCTTTTGGTGTGAGATCTCAAACCACCCTGCCAGCCAGATCTACACAGTGAGATCCTGGATCAAAAAACAAGCAAACAAATGTGACCCTTACACTGTGTCAGTGTAAGGCTCCTTCCAGAACTAGCTTTCTCTTTTCCAAGGCAACAGGCTTTCCAACTCAGCCCTCAGAGAAGACATTGGCCTATCTATCCTCCAAACACCACTGGGCTGTTGTTAAACAAGCTGATCTTCCTAGGTCTTTCTATGTGTCCCAGACAGGTCAGCATTGCTTCCTGTACTCAGGTCTCTGCCATCCCCCTGCCTCAAAGATTTGAATCTTTGAGCATGATGTTGAGCAGGGTCTCAAGACCCTGTCTACTGCACTGTCACCTTTGGTTTGAGCCCTTTGCTTATGCCTGGCTGTTAGTGAGGCACCTTGGTACAAGGCCAACTGAGGTTCAAGGCCAGCATATACTCAGGTCCTGGTAAAGCACTTAGGGAGAGATGTGGCCTAAGGACAGTGGCCCAGGTCTGCTACCTTGTAGAAGGCCATCTAGCCCTCATCCCTGTAGAGTAGAGGTCATAGGCTAGCAGAGGGCATAGAGCATGACATGGCCAGCCTCATGATCAGAGGTCCATCTCTACAGAGTGGGGCGAGATGCAGAATGTCACCACCACAAGAGAGCGAGTGGAGCTGCGGGGTATGGAGAAGTTCACCAACTACAGCGTCCAGGTGCTCGCCTACACGCAGGCTGGGGATGGTGTGCGCAGCAGCGTGCTCTATATCCAGACCAAGGAAGATGGTGAGTCTGAGGCTGACCTCCCACTCTGCCCTCAGGATCTGACTTCCCTGGACCACACCCCACATGTACACTACTTGTTTCCAGCCCCTATCCTGGGGGCAAGGCAAGAGCAGAACACCATTTTTTCTCTTGTCCCTTTGAGCCCTTGGAGGGTGGTTTGGAACTTGTTGACACGCTCTGGGCTGGATGCTAGAACATCTAAGCAACTGTCTCCTCCATTACCAGTAACTCTGCTCTCTGGAGCACTGGGCCACTAGTCTGACAGTTCTCCTCCCAGTCCACCCACGGGGCATCCTTCTGAAGCATCTGTTCCCCTGCCAGACACCGCCTACTTACCTCTAAGTAAGGATTTTGCAGTTGGTATGGGATCAGGAATGCTACCCAGTTCAGTTGGGGTTAAGGACTTGGTGGTTATCCCACTGAGGTCTCAGTGTGGTCTAGGCCTTGAACTCACTGGGATAAAAATGGAATTGGCCTCCATATGGAACTGTAATCACTAGGTTCTTCCTAACTGAGCAGAATTAAGACCAAACTCAAGAATATAGTGTGAGTCAATGCAGGCTGGAGGCTGAATCAACCCCGGAGGGACCGGCGGGGAGAAAGGTTGGGCTTCCAATGGGGGCTCAGAACTGCACAAGTCTGGGAGAGCATTTAACGCAGAAAATGGCCTGACCCATACCCCACACACACTCCGGGCTCCTGTTTCTGGCCATCCATTTCTTCCCCACCCTGTCCCAGTATTTTGTTGTTATATGTGTGTATATGATATGTGTGTGTGAGTGTGAGTGTGTGTGTGTGTGTGTGTGTGTGTGTGTGTGTGTGTGTGTGCGTGTATGCCATAGCACATGTGTGAAGGTCAGAGGACAACTTGGTGGGATTGTTTCTATCCTTCCATCTCAGCGTGGGTTTCAGTGATCGGATTCAGATCACCAGGCTTGTACTCCACATGTGTTTAACTGCGTAGACATCTCACTGGCCCTTGGTTGTTTCTTCACTGTGTGCCCTGTCCCTAGAAAGGCTGCATTTGCCTGGAACACAATAGTAAACAGTACCCATCATTGGCATCACCGCTTCCTTCTTACTCGCTTGGCCTATGTTTCTTCAAGGAATATGGAGACATGGGTTCTAGAGTTTACCCAGGTATTTGGCAGAGATTCTGGAAGGATCACAGTTGTGAATAAAGGGGGGGAGTTTTATACACTCCCAGTCCAGGAGCTGGTTTGACCTGCTCTCCCTTCAGCCCCAGCTCCCTCCTCAAAATCTCAAAGCAATTCAGCGTTTCCCAACCCTCCTGCCTGTCACAAACCTTGTCACAGCTCCTTTGGACAGCTCTGGGCAGAACTACCTGCTCGTGGGTAAAGGATAAACTGAGCTCGCTCACCCAGCCCAGTCCCGCAGTAAAGCCTGGGACCATGCTACATGCATGGACTTTGGAGATGATTTGCTGAGGTCTCTAAGTTTCCTGACACTTCAGTCAATGCACAACCACGAGCATCCCCCTGTGTTTAACCAAAGGGAGACCAAGGCGCCATCCTACCCTTCCAGGAACCCTCAACTGTCCACCCAAAGTCACTTTCAGAGCCACACAGGAACACACACCACAGGATCCAAGTCTAGGGTGGAAGTGGGAGACACTATCTCCACCTTGAGGAGGCAGATACATGGTGTGGACAAGGTCCTGGCCAATTCCACAGAAGAGCTGTCCCAGTCCTGTTGTCAGCTCTCAAGCCTTTGCTGCCCGCTCCCAGTTTCTGTATGACAAAGTGGGAACACGGGTTCCTCACTGAAGTAAAACAAGCAAGATGGTTAGAAAGCTCTGTAGAAACAGCCTGCAGTGACAGTGAGGAGGAGGAGTTGCTTTGTGGCTACTAAGATGCAGTCAATGACACAACGGGAGAGAGACTCAGTGTCCCCAAAGGGAAACCCAAGGTCACAAAGGGTGTAACATCACATAAGTCTCAGCAGTCGTGACTTGACATGGGTGTGACGCGCTGTGCTCCTGTTGGTGGTCATTTGCCAGGGAGAGCAGCAGGTCTTTGTTCCAAGCACAGCCCCTCTGTGGGACTTGGGCTAAGTAGCTTAATCTGAAAGTCTTAAGACCGACCTGCCCACCACCCTCAGAAATTTACATATTTCCCTAAGGAAAAGAAATTAAAATCCTTTAGATGCAACCAAAAGAAATAGAAAGGTATAAGGGACTGGGGAGATAGCTCATTCTGAAAAGATGCTTACCATACAATGTTAAAAACTGAAGTTTGATCCCCACAACCCACATAGAAAGCCAGGTGAGGCAGCATACTCTTGTAATCCCGGAGTTAAGGAGGTAAAGGCCGAGGGATCCCAGGGGCTCATTAGCCAGCTAATTCAGCCTAATTGCCAAGCTCTGGGTCCCAGTTAGAGACCCTATGTCAAAAACCAAGGTTGAGGCTTCCTAAGGAACAGAACCACCCATGCTTGCCCTCACTCAGGCCTGCACACTCATGCATCCATGCACAAGCACACACATGAACATGTACACACACAAAAGAACCAAGTCCAACCAACACACCCCTGGAGCCAAGCACAGGCTGAGTTCTGCACTTAGGAAAAGAATGTGGCTTCTATGTTTGCAATTTTCTTCTTTTTTTAATTTTGTAAAAATGATTTTATGTGCGTATTTTATTTTATGCATATGAATGTCCTACCTGGGTGAATGTATGTACACCAGGTGCTGCAGAGATCACAAGAGACCGCTGGACCCCTTGGAACTGTAGTAACATAGTTTGGAGCTGCATCGTCGGTTCCGCGAAGTCCAAGTCCTCCTAATTGCTCAGCTGCCACTCCAGGCTGTCTTGGTTAGACTTGGTTCTTGAACAACAGAACCTCTTGTTCACTCCTTGCCTTCCCTGTGGAAACCAAAGCCACAACAAACTTCATACTCGACTGCTTTAAAGGCCTTCAGCTGAGGAAGGAGCAAAACTAGAGCCATTCTGGGAGGAGGGAGATAACCCTTGTTGAGCAGAGTCGGGTTAAGGACCAGGGACAGAAGCCTGTGTGCTGCTTCTATGCTGGGACAGCAGCTGGTCGGGGCAGGAGACAGGGGAGCTGTGGGCCAGGAGACTCATGTCTACCTTCCCTGCTGAAGGCAGCCAGAAACCAAGTGATTTTTTTTAAATGTCGGCCTAAAGGTTATCATACTGTTGACAAGAGAGTCAGCTACTGGGCCAGGACTCCAGGGAAGACCAGGACTCAGGAAGAGAGCCTGCTGTGAAGCTGCACTTGCCCTAAGGGACATTATCTGAATCTTGAGGCCATGACTGAGACACTGAACAGCGCTAGAAGAACACAAATTAGAGACCAGGGCCTGCTGGGGAGTTTAAGTCTGTCTAGTGAATATCACTCTCCCTAAATCAAACCTGTGAGGCACAAACACTCCTTTGAGCCCACGAATAAGCATGAGCCAAGGGTACACGTTTCTCTCAGGCCTATACTTTGAATAAAAGTGTCCAGGCGAATGAAAGACACTAGAATTGCTTGTGTCCAGGATGTATCTTCTCTTTGGGTAGATGGTAATCATGGGAATTCTCACATTACTGGTACAGTTTGGCAAGTGTTATGTATGTCTGGCACACAATAAAAATTAGTGGTGCAGAATCAGCAAATAAAGGAAAGCCATTAGGAAAAATATACAAAGGAACATGTGAGAATCACACTTGAAATGATCAGACATGGACTTTATAATTATGCTTGGCAAAACTAAAAATTACAGTAAAAATATCAGATGGGAGAAAAATAACTAATACCAAAATTAAGAGCTCAGTCAATGAGTTTAAAGGTGCATTAGACACAGTTAAAGAGATGCACTTTGAATTGGAAGTTAAGGCAAAAGGAAAGAAGTAAATGACGTACAGATAGACAAATGCTTAGAACCGTGGCTCTCAACCCATGGATTGTAACCTCCAAAGACCATTGGAGGTTATGACTCATGACAGTAGCAAAATTACAGTTATGAAGTAGTAACAAAAATAACTTTACGCTTGGGGGTCACCACAACATGAGGAACTGTACTAGAGGGTGGCTGGATTAGGAAAATGGAGAACCACTAGACTAGAAAGTAAAGATGACCAAGCAAAACACACAAATTATCTCTGATTAATTATCTTTAAGTTTTAATGTGCATACATATCAATCAGGAATCATGTTAGAACCCAGAGTGTGGTTCAGTTGGCCTAGGATAAGAACTGAGATTTTCAAATGTCTAACACGTTCCCAGCAGATGCCCATGCTAGTTGACGGACTATTCTGAGTATCAAGGACATAGAGACGTGAAAGACAGTCCAGAAAAAAAGGAGAAAGAGAAGTGAGCAGGAGATAATATTCATAAAATGTCTTAAGGATGATAAACACTATCAAGCCACAAAGCCAAGATGTTCTAACTCTGTAGTTGGCAACTTAAAGAATTACACAGTATAATAAAGCAGGAAAAGGGACGGCAGGAAGGAGGGATGGAGAGAGAGTGAATGAATGAATCTTAGAAGCCACCGAAAAGAGGAAAATCTGAAAAGAAGCAATGATAAGATTGTCAACCAACTTGTCAAAACTGTTGGAAGCTGAACCAGCTTTAAAAAGAGAAATACCAGTTATATGCAGGGGCAGCATCATGACCCGTGACACTTCCCATGGACTCCGCCTCAAGATGAAGGTGAAGACAGGCTCATTCAGAGAGCTGGAGACAGGGCTCAGTAGTTTAGAATACTTTCGCTCTTACAGAGAACCTGGGCTTAATTCTCAGCACCCACATCATGGCTCACAACCATATGCAACTCCAGTTCTGGAGAACCTTACGTCCTCTTCTGACTTCTACAGGCATGCACATGCAGCCAAAACACTCATATACATTAGATGAAGGGAAGAAATCTAAAAAAATAAGATAATGTTTTTATCAAGACATCTTCATTCCAGCAATGGCTAAAGGAATTCATCGCCAACCTACCTGCCCTGGAGAAATATTCAAAGGTATTATTGCTCAGCTAGAAGGAGAAGGATCCCAGATGGAAGCTCAGTGATGCAGCTAGCAAAGCAAAGCGATTAAATGGGGAACATATGGGTCAGTCTAGATTAATACTGACTGTATAAAATGGCCATAATGATGATGTATGCACAGAAAAGTACTCAACAGTGGCGTACAAACCGGGAGAGAGAGTATGAAATCCTCGATGTCTTTGCATTGTCTAAGAAGAAAAGTACCAATTGATATTGATCTTTGGTAGATCAAAGACTCATTTAGTGGTCGGGTGTGGTGCTCCATGCCTGTCAACCCAGCCCTTGGGAGGCTGGAAGAGAAAGAACCTAAGTTTTAAGCTAGTGTGGGTTGCAGAGTCCTTATCTCAAAAATAATGTTTTATATTTGAAAAACTGCTGAAAATAAGTCAGGCTAATAGGAAACGCTATATTATTTATATAAATGCAAATATATTATATATAAAGAAATTCATATATACAGAATTTCTCATATATATACACATATATACATATATATATATGAGTACTTTGTGTATGTATGTGCACTATGTGTGTTTCTAGTGACAGGGAAGTCAAAAGAGGGCATTGGATCACCTGGAACTGAGTTCTGGATGGTTGGAAGACACCTTTGATGCTAGGTATTGAGCCTTGGTCCTCTGTAAGAGCAACAAGTGCTCTAAACCACTGAGCTAGTTCTCCAGGCCCAAGAAGGATCATTTCCTGCCAAGCAACCAGAGCTTCCAGGGACTAAGCCACTACCTAAAGACTATACATGGACTGACCCTGGACTCTGACCTCATAGGTAGCAATGAATATCCTAGTAAGAGCACCAGTGGAAGGGGAAGCCCTGGGTCCTGCTAAGACTGAACCCCCAGTGTACTAGACAGTTGGGGGAAGGGCGGCAATAGGGGAGGGTGGGGAGGGGAACACCCATAAGGAAGGGAGGGGGAGGGGATGTTTGCCCGGAAACCGGAAAGGGAATAACACTAAAATGTACATAAGAAATACTCAAGTTAATAAAAAAAAAAAATGAAAAAAAAAGAAGGATCATTTCCAAAATACTCAATTCAAAAGAAGTCACAAAAGCAAAGAAAAAGGAAACCTAAGAAGTGAGACAAGTAGGAAACATTTATAAGAGTGGAAGTTTAAACACAAATGTACCAGTTATTGGTTAAAGGCAAACAGAGTAACTTCTCCAATTAGAAGGCAAGGATGATCAAGCTATAAAAACCCAAATGCGTACTGTACAGAAGACATGAGGATGTATGAAAGGGGGATGGAAAGACGGCTTACTGGGTAAAATGCTTGCCAAGCAAGGCTGAAGACTTAGTCTTAAATCCCCAGACCCCATGTAAAATAGTTCATCCATAAACCCAGAGCTCCCATGATAAGATGGAGAAGCCCCAGAATTCCCTAACCTCCTATCCTGGCATACACTCCAGTGAAAGAACAAAAGAAACCCTGCTTTACTCTAGGAGAAAGGTGTGGATGGACACATGCAATGTGGCATATGGGCATATGCACACACACAAGATAGTGCACAGAGGTGAGTTTG